>NC_143525.1:18250089-18850089 GCF_031878675.1 Megascapheus bottae
GCCTGCTTTCTGAGTTCAAGCCCTGCCAGATCCTCCTTGGTGGAGTGCCGGTGGAGGGTCTACCTCCTGGGGGTCCCCAGGTAGGTTTCTGGGAGACAATTGCTTGCTGGAAGTCAAATCCTGCACACACACACACACACACACACACACACACACACACACACACACACACCATGCAGAGAGAGAGCTAGGAAGATGTCTTTTCAGATCACCAAGACACTCCTGTGGATTCAGTGTAGAAGGGAGCCACCAGCAGAACTAGGTGAACTCTTGGGGTCTTTAAGGGCTGTAAGATTCTACAGGTGCCAGTCCTAGGAGGCGTGTATGGGGGGGTGGCTTTGGGTGGGATGTGGGTTGACTGAGGCATGCCTAACAAGAGGTGCTGGCTGCTATAGGTAATACTCATCATGTGGGAGGAGGGGGTGTAGCTGGTTGCTTTCCCTAGGCACCCTGGAGCCTGGGGAAGCCCCGGGCAGTGTTGGGGGTAGAGGGGGGCCAGGAAACATGTGGTGAGAAGGTGGAATCTCTACAAACCTGAGGAAGTCAAAGAGAAAGGGAGGGAACCTGGAAGAGGCCCCTTGGGGCAGAATGGCGCTTGGGAGAATGGAGGCCTGGGTGGGGATTTCCCCCCACTTGAAAGCTCCCCAGAGGAGGGGATTCCTGAGCCCGTTTTCTCTCCAACCAGGTGTCCTTCCTTCAACACACATTTAATTTCCTTCCTTCTGCTCATCTTGTGTTGGGAACAATCAGTCGGACACTACCTGGGCAAGGAGGGGACCCTTGCACCCCCAGTAACAAAAGGAAATATCCTCTGCTTAATAAGTATCCGGAGCCTCAGGGTAGGTTGTGCTTGGCAGGGAAAGGGTTAAACTACTCTATAATCAGCTAGAATGAGATGGGTGATGCAGACCCAGCCTGCCACCCTAATTGGAAGGCCGGTTGCTAGAATGCGGGACAGAGAAGGCAGCTAGGGCTAGGTACCTACAGCAAGCAAAAAGGAAACCTCTGCTCATGCCAGACACCCCATTTCAATCCACCCCCCGCTGCTGTAGCTGCGTGGAAGTTCCTTTTGATGTGCACACCCTAGGAGCATTCAGTCAGCCCCAGTGCATTCAGTGTGGCTCCACCGGACCCCCTACCCCTAGGCACCTCCTAGACAAAGCCTACCCCAGCCAGGCCCCCTCACTGAGCTACCTGTCTATCCTCCAGAGGGAGGTGAAAATCTTCCATTCAGAAACTGACTGTGAAATTCATTTTTGCTTGGACTATCCCCCAGGGGCTGCAGGGGGCCGGAGCCAGGAGTTAGAACCAGTCTAGGGAAGATGAAAGAGAAGGGAAAAGCCACGGCAGGTGGGAGGGGAGACAGCAAGTGCCAAGGTCCAGAGGCCTAAAGCAAAGATTTACAAGGCAGCAACACTAAGGGAAGTGCTTGGGGAGCTCCAAGGCCTTAGAGAGAAAGAGGGGCTTTGAACTTTCTCCTGAGAGCTCTAGGGGGCCCAGACAGTTTTTAAGCCATCTCCCTGGTGGCTGGAAGGCTGGATAACAGAAGGCAGCCTGGAAGCAGGAGCACCATTCACATAGCCTGGGTGTCTGCATAGAAATGAATTGCAAAAGCTGGTGGCTCACACCTCTAATCCTAGATCTCAGGAGACTGAGATCTGAGGATCAAGGTTCAAAGCCAGCCCAGGCAGGAAAGCCTGTGAGACTTTTATCTCCAAATAACCATTGAAAAACTGAAAGTGGTGCTGTGGCTCAAGTGGTAGAGTACTAAGGCTTAAAGATTGTGCCCAGGCCCTGAATTCAATTTCCTGGACCAACACACACACACAGAAGTTAAGCATACCAGATTTCATTTATGTTCAGCTCTGTTGGCTAACATAGATATAGGTAGAGTCTTATAGTGGCAAAAGCTCCAGACCAGCACCAATGAAACACAAAGTTGGTGGGCAGCAAATGTCAAAAGAACACACCTAGAAGTGCTGGTATCTGCTACAGAACATGCTGTTTTTCCCTTGCTCAACTTTGGGCGCCCCCCAGTGGTGGTGCTGATAACAAGGAAACAAGTAGCAAATGAGGTAGACTGCTCCACTGGATTGGAGTGAGTAACCTAGACTGTCTGGGATCATGGCAAAGTAGGAATCCTTGTGAATGAATGTTCTTCATCTACTCAGTGATCCTTGAGTTTTATCTGGAGATAAAGAGTGCAGGACTGCAGGCTCTGCCCTTCACTCCCCCACCCCACAGGTAGTTCCCCAGAAAGGGCCTATGGCCCTTGAGACAAGATTCTTGTGAGAGGAAGTCCAGACCTTATACTCATTGCACCACTGGAAAGGGATCTTTTAGTTCCTTCTAGCAGCCAGGCATTCTTGATGTGGCCCCCAAGAATCTGGGGATTCCAGGTGCTGCCTGTGGGTGGGAAAGGGTTTGTTGTTGCTGTTTTCCTCTCATTATCACAGCATTGCCCCTGTCTTAGCCTCAGAGCCCCAGAGCATTTCACAGTCCTTTGAAAGAGAGTGAGCAACAACAACAAAAATGGGGATACCATTGGTGGTTGCCTGTCCCCAGGAGCCTGCTCTCCTGAGTTCATAGAGACTCATCATCTTCAAATGAGAATGGGGCCAGGACAGAGGGGAGGAATGACTGGTGCCAGACTGCTAGGTGAATAAGAAATATTGGCGGTTTTCTTTCTTTCTGTCTTCTCTTCCCTATTGAGAAACATACTTGCCTCTCCTGCTCTTCGGTCCCAGTCACTGTGGACTAAGTAGGCCCCCTTTCAATCAAAAGGCAAGAACCTTCTCCTGCAGGATTGCTCCAGCCCTCACCCCAACCCACCTCACCACCTCTGTAGAGAGACCCTATGATGGCCACTGCGCTCTAGGCTTCTTACTTCACTTTGCTTTCTTAGCCCTTCACAATGACCGGATATTTGCGTATACTACACACTAAGTCCGTCTCCTCTAGGTTGCCCATTTCCCTCTCTGAAATCCAAACTCTGAGATGGACCACCCAGCACACTTGGCCCCTAGGGGGTCCAACATAAGCATTGTTCACATTTATGTGGCTGAGGTCTCAAAGAGGGGGAGCAGGGGCTCATCTTCCTTATGGTCCTCGTCCCCATCTTGAGTAGATCATGGTCCTTAGCTCTCTTGCCCACCCCCAGCTGCCCTGCCACGGGACAAGGAGAGATCAGCCCTCCCCCCACTTCCCCAATGATGCCTGAGGAGATTAGATCAAGTTTAGGAGCTTATCAGAAAGTGGAGGCCATAGGCAGGCATCTGGGGCTTGGTGGGGTCCCTCCAAGAATGCTTTCCCATCGTATGTCATCTGAGGGAGCAGAGGTTCCCTGATGGTCATGAGAACATGATTCTAAAACCAGACCAATGGCCCCCTTCTCTGGGAAGACATCCCTGACAGACCGTATCCCACTCGATCTTTCTACCTCCACTCAATCTTTCTACCTTCCTCCTTTCCACCTTTCCTGCCTTTGCCTCAGAGCCCTGAGGATCCCCTCCTCCATGGCTTTCTGTCTGAGACCTCTGCAGATCAACTCTAAGACCCTGTCTTAGAGGTGAACCTGTATGAGTAGGCATAATCCCATCTCCATGCTGCTGTTTGGATGGCTGCCATGGTTACTCTTGACCAGAACTTAAGCTACTGGGTTTCTCTGGTGTGTGTGTGTGTGTGTGTGTGTGTGTGTGTGTGTGTGTGTGTGTGTATCCATAAGCTGGCAGTAGAAAAGAAGGATGCTGTATTTGCAGTCCACAAGGGGTGACCACTATCTTTGTGTTTCCAGCTTCAGCCAAATGATGCCCCTGTCTCTTCACCTGGCCTCTGTACACAGGAAAGTACTTCTGTTTTCCTGCTCCCTGTAAACAGGAACCCACAGGGGATGGAACCTACTGTAAGGAAGCTTCAGAGAGGAATGGTGAACCCATCTTCCAGAAACCTGTCTCCTCCTTGATGTTCCATTTAGCCAGGGATGGCTAAATGGAGGGATGACCCATTTAGCCAGCACGTCTTCTTTCCTTGAGGACCTTCATGGGCAAGCCCTTGCCAGGTACACACACCTGAACGCAATGCAGCCCACTTGCCATCTACTAGGGAGAGTCTTGGATCAGAGGACCGAGTAAATGTTTCCAGACGCCATGAGAAGGGGCATCTTCCTGAGGAAGATGTTGGCAGGGCACTTTAGAGAGATGGGATAGAACAAGGCCAATATTCTAGGAGATGGTGAAGGCCATTTCCCATCATGCCTTAGTACAGACCTACCAGTGCTCTCTCTGCCCCAAGGATCATCTCCTTACAGAGCAGGTATGGCCGGCAGCAAGCTCCCCTTGAAATTCAGTCTGGACCAGCAGTTGGCCTAGTGTCCTGGGAGCCTGGACACATGAATGGGGTCTAATGGCTTGGCTACCTAACCAGCAGCGACACCTGGGAATGGATACCTGTGGATAGCATAGGTGTGGGCAGACCCTTGGTATGTTCAGTATTGGGGGCAGTGCCTGCCATATCTGAGGTGACCAAAGCTTCCACTGTGTTCCTTTGTGTCAGGGAGCTGCTCTTCATGAGCCTCAAGGAGCCTTACAGATTTTAGCTTACACAGATGGCAGCTCCTTCCTCCAGGCTGGCAGTGCCCTCTGCTTTGTTCCAGTGTCTATCCCTGCCCCACTTTACTCAGAGATAAATCCTACAAGTGTAGGCCAATGATGAGGACCCACACTCCTAGCCACAGATTGGACTAACCTGGGTTCCAGAAGACATGAAAGGAGTTAGCTGGAGGATCCAAAAAGACCTCTGGTGAGTTGTTTGAGGTCTTAAAATGAGACACAGTAGCCTGGTGTGGGTGTCTCACGTTTATAATCCTACCTACTCAGTAGGCTTGCAATTCAAAGCCAATCTAGAAAGAAATGTCTATGAGACTCTTCAATTAACCCCTAGAAAACCAGAGGTGGCTCAAAATGGTAGAGCACTAACCTTAAGCAAAAGAGTTCAAAGACAGCGGGCCCTAAGTTCAACCTCCATGACCAACAATTACGACGACAGAAATCTTTTCTCTTCTTTGGATATTATTGTATCTGGATAGGATGCATGGAGCTCCAGAAGCCATACTGTAACCATGAAGAAACTATCTGAAGAGGAAGCAGAGGAAGACAGAGTAAAGAGAGAACAAAAAACTGGACCTCTGACTCCATTCCTGTTCTCAGAATACTGTCTTAGAACTTATGATGTGAAAAAATGCATTTTCCTTGTTTGGATACTTGAAGTTTCTTATTGCTACCAAAGACCTCCTAACTGCCACGTGTATTTATTCTCCTTATTCCAATGTCTGGTACAGGGCAGTGAGATTAAATATTTCAGATAGATTTAAAGCTGAGGGTGGGTGCCAGCTACTCCCAAGGCTGCAATCTGAGGATCGAAGTTCAAAGCCAGCCCAAGCAGGAAAGGCTATGGAACTCTTAACTCCAATGAACTATCAGAAAACCAGAAGTGGCACTGTGGCTCAAAGTGGTAGAGTACCAGCCTGGAGCTGAAGAGCTCAGGGACAATGCCCAGGACCTGAGTTCAAACCCCCCAACCAATCAAAACAAAACAATCTGAAGTGCATTAATTGAAGGGCTGGTGAATGTCAGGGCTTTTCTTTTGAGGTGTTGGTCTGAGCTCTCATTCTGAGAATGACTTGTGAGGGATTTCCATTTAATGCAGAATCTATTTTGTCCAGTGCTGCCTTTTCTTTTCTGTAAGAGGCTGCAGCCTGACGCTTGATGGGTTGAGGTAAAGGTTCTTTTCTGGGGTGATGAAAACTTGTAGCAGTTATCATGGGGGGAGGGTTGACTATCTTCTTAAAAATCCTAAATACCTCTGAATTGTTTGACTCTACAGCTCACAGCAGTAAACAGCAGGATTCCTTGAAAAGCCCTTAGAGCATTCAGTAAGCAACTGTGAGCAACCCTCCCTCCCCCATGGCAAATGCCAGCCAGACTGTCTAAGGGACTGGGTGTTGACAGCAATGACCTATCTAGTTCTTCCCAAGGCTTCCTTCTCTTCATCTTCCTCACCCAGCCCCAAGTGGATCTACCCTACGGCCCCCGCTGAGTTTTGCTCAGCATAGCAAGGGAAGATGGGTGGGAAAATGGGGAATCTTTTTCTCCCCTCTCTCCTAGTGCCAGTACTAGGGTTTGAACTCAGGCATAGACACTGTTCCTTAGCTTTATCATTCAAGGCTGATGTTCTACCACTTGAGCCACAGCTCCACTCCTGGCTTTTTGCTAGTTATTTGGAAGTAAGCATCTCTCAGATTTATCTTCCTAGATTGGCTTTAAATCACAGGCACAATGGTTCATGCCTATAATCCTACCTACTCAGGAGGCTGAGATCTGAGGATTGCGTTTCAAAGCCAGGTCAGACACTAAAGTCCATGAGATTTTTATCTCCATTTAATCACCAGAAAACAGGAAGAGTGCTGTGGCTCAAGCTGAAGAGCTCAGGGACAGTTTCCAGGCTCAGAGTTCAAGTCCCACTACCAACAAAAGAAAAACAAAAATCACAAGCCTCAGATCTTAGCCTTCTGAGTAACTAGGGATACAGGTATGAGCCACTGGCACCTGACTCAAAATACCAACCTTTGAAACCAGTCATCCTATCTACTTGGTCGGTTGAAATAAGGAGGATCAAGGTTCCAGGCCAGCCCAGGAAGGAAAAAACAATGCTCTTAAGACCCCAACTCCACAGAGAAAGCTAGGTGCACCTGTCATCTCCCTACAGTACAAACCATAAATAGAAACGTGGAGGTTCAGGCTGACCCAGTAAAACACGAGACACTATTGCAAGAATAATGACAGCAAAAAGGGGCTAGAAATGTGGTTCAATAGATAAGACCCACCTACCTAGCAAGTATGAAACCCTGCCTTCAAAAAAGGTTGTTTGGCCAAAGCATATTTTAGATGCTGTTAAATTCTGGAGAAAAGAAAAGAAAAGAAGTATTTTTTGATTATGCTGTCTACTGATTTCCTAGCTGGGGGTTGAGGGTTCACCCTCGTAATTCCAGCTACTCAAGAAGCTGAGATCCAAGGACTGTGATTTGAAGCCAGCCCCAGCAGGAAAGTTTATGAGACAGATGTGGCCCAACAATTCTTTGTGAAGGTTGTCTGTCAGGTGTCCAGCCCTCAGAGACATACACGGGACTGGGCAGTGCCAGTGGCCCCCTTGGCAGGCTCTGAGTCCTCAGAAGACAGAAAGGTGTGCAGAAGGGAGGGGCTCCTGGTGGCTGCCACTCTGGCTGTGCTGAAGGTTGCAGACTTAAGTTGAAGACTCGATTCCAGAGCACAAAGCCTCCTCTCTGGGGACTTGACCTCTGAGGTCCTGTGTCCCTGGAGCTGGCTGAGCTGCCCAGAGGGAACTGGCCCCAAAAGGGCCATGGTTGTTGGCAGCCAAGTGGCTGGGAGGGAAGTTTTAATGATACACAACACAAGGCACAGGGGGTAGAGAAAGAGGGGGGTGGTGGAGGAGAGAAGGGAGGTTGGGGTGGGGGGGAGAAAGAAAGACCTCCTGCCAGGCCTGTTGCCAGGAGACGGCCATGCAGCCAGAATCAGCCCTGCTCTTTTCACAGTTGCCTTTAAGCACTGAGAGAAAGCCTGGGCCATAAAGGAAGACATGTGCTGCTGAGTATGTAAGGCTAGCCTCTGCAGTTAGGGGAGCCCCTGGCCCCTGCCCCCCACCGCTGCCTCAAGAGAGACCCTGGAGCCCCTGGCCTTGCCCCAACGCCTGGTATTCTGAATGAACAGACTGGGCTACAGAGCAACCCTGAGAGACTTAGGAAGGTTTGGGGCACTGGCCACCAAAATGTCACAGCTACCTATGGGGTGACATGCACTAATCAGGGTCCCCAGGACAGTAGCAGGGGCAGGAGGCCAAGGGAATTCAACTGGGGGAGAAGTATTTCTGTTGACGCCAGGTGGTACATGAGGAGTCCTAGTCGGGAGTCCTAGGAAGCCACAACAAAGGTGTCAAAAGGGAAGTGCTTGGGAGGGAGCTCAGTCCTCCAACCTGCTCTCTGGCCTCCTGGTCCTTGCCACAGATCCAGTGGAGAAAACAGGCATTCTAGGCACTGTCCTGGCAGTTTAGTTAGTGGCTGTGTCTGTGTTAAACATGTTCTACCACCACAGCTAGGACCCTCAGTAAGACAAGGACTGAAGTATCTGAGGCCCTGGATTCCAATTCAGAGACTTGGGGCTCTGATTCTTCCCTTACCCTGGCCCCAGTAATCCAGAAGCAGTACATGTATGTGTATACCAAGCCTTCTCTTTGACAATTTAAGGACCTGAGCTCACATCCAGTGTACTGACAGAAGGCAGGTAGGAAAGAACTATTGAGAGGATTATACAGGGATGAAATCATACTTTTGTGGTTTTGTTTATTTGTTTGTCTGTTGTCTATGTCATAGGACTGAAACTCAGGGCCTGGGTGCTGTCTCTGATCTTTTGAACCATAGGGCTACTTCCAGTTTTCTGGTGTTTAATTGAAGTTAATATTCTCATGGACTTTTCTGCCTGGGCTGGCTTTGAACTGTGATCCTCGGGTCTCAGCCTCCTGAGTAGCTAGGAGATTGAACTTGAACACGGTCTCATGCATGATAGGCAAGTTAGGCAAATGCTCTTCCTTGAAGGGTTAATTAGAACACAGGCTCCTGGAGAAAGGAGCAGGGTCATAGCACTACCTAAAAACTTTTCTGTGTGTGTGCATGGGGGTGGGGGGTGGGGGTTCTCAAAGGATAACTTGCAGATCTTTCAACATCCTTTATATCTTTCCTCTGCCAACATGTATGGTTTCCCTGGTTTGGAAGATTTTTCCAGGCTCCATCCCGAATCAGGCCCAACTCTAGGTATGAAGAATTCCTTCTAGAAGGGTCAAATCTCCAAATAACCAACGGACAGGTTTGTCAGCACTATGATGGTGCTGGGGTGGTGGGGAAAGGTGGTGTGTGCCGGCAGTGGGTGCTGGGCAGGTGATGACTGGCAGAGGTCTCTAGGGAGGTCAGGCTGCAGGACATGGGGCGAGGGACTGCTGGGGGTGAAGTCTGATTGGCCAGCCCATCTATGTGGCTTGTCCTTCCCTTTTCCTCTCAAGGAATCCTGGGCTAAGTGGAGCGGGCCACGTGGTAGGCCCCTCTGCAGGGAGCTCTCAGGTGCTAGGGGCTGGGTTCACCTTTAGTCCTTCCATCTATCTCCTCCCTTCCTTCACTCTGGCTCCACAACAGCCAGTTGTGGCCTGGATGTTTACCTCCCTCCATGGCTGGGCTCTTCCTCTATTCCTTCATAGCCCAGAACCCCCCTATCACTTCCTCACAGGCCCCCAACTCCTGTGTACTCCTCCAGTCCAGGGACCCTGCTTGTGAAGACAGTCTAGAAGCCCATTCTCCTCCAAAGTAGTCTCCAAAATGGCCACTGATAAACTCACCTGTCAGCATTCTTCATCTGACTCTCCAGGTCTGCTCCAGGTCTCCACTTCCTTCCCTCCTCCTTCCCCTCCTCCCCCTTTCCTCCCCATTCCCTTTCCTCCCCATTCCCTTCCCTTCTGTTCCCTTCCTGCCCTTTCTCCTTTTCTCCCTCTCTCTTTCTTTCTTTCCTTCTTTTTTCTCTTTCTTTCTTTCCTTCTTTTTTCTTTTCTTTCCTTTCCCCTCACTTCCCTCCATCCCCCTCTCTTCTTTTTTCCTTCCTTCCTTCCTTCCTTCTCCCCTTTCTTCTCCTCATCCCCTTCCTATCCTTCTTTTTTCTTGCTGTGCTGAGGATGGAACTCAGGGCTATACCTGCTAGGCAGGCGTTCTACCAATCACGATACTTCCCAGCTCCTTCTCTTATTCTTAGCATTTAATCTCTTGATGCTACAATCTCCTCTTCTAGGAGGCCTCTTTAACTTACAACCCCCTTCATGCCTCTGGCTTCTCATCAGTGGAGTGATGGCCTCTCATTAGTCACTGAAGATTTGCCCTCAGGGCTGGGGAGTGGGGTCGGGTGTCAGGTGAATGGGGATAGTTATGATCTCTTCTCATATCAGGCAGAAAGTTCATCTAGATTGGAGGGAAGGGAGAGGATCTCAGGCCCCACTGTCTACCTGGTTCTCCAGACTCTACCTCTGCCTTGCCCTTTGGCCATGAGGTTGAACCACCCTCCCTGAACCATAATCCTAGAAATGATCCCAGGAGAGTGAGGGAGGAGCAAAATTGTCTTCTGTGGTACAGGACCTTCTCCATGGGGTTCCTCAGAGGTAAGGCTCCATCTCTGGAGCTATTGGAAGCCCCAAAGGTATTGGGCCTACAAATCCAGTGTAGTCTGGATGTATGGTATGGTCAGGGTCACAGCGACACCTGCTGGAGTTCCTAGGAACAGTAGCAGGGGGGAGTGTGCATGTGGGTATGTGCAGGTGTGCCCTGCTACTGTTATACCTCCTCATTACAGATCTTGAAATTCCCCTCAGATCTCAAACCCTTGTGCTTGAACCCAGGGCCTAGGCATTTGAGCTTCTCTGGATCAAGGCTAGCATTCTATCACTTGGCCACAGCACCAGTTCTGGCCTTTTCTGTTTATGTGGTGCTGAAGAATCGAACCCAGGGCTTCAAGCATGTTATGCAAGCACTGTACCACTAAGCCACACTCCTAGTCCCTGAAGTATGATTTCTAAGGATAGGTCTTTTTTTCCTGTGTCAGCATTGTCCCTTGTCTGTCTTTCTTTCTTCCTTCCTTCCTTCCTTCCTTCCTTCCTTCCTTCCTTCCTTCCTTTTTTCTTTTTGGTCAGTCATGGGGCTTGAACTCTGGGCATGGTTGCTGTCTCTGAGCTTTTCAGCAGGCTAGCGCTCGAACACTTGAGCCACAGTGTCACTTCCAGTTTTCTGGTGGTTAATTGGAGATAAGAGTCTCATGCCTTTTTGTGCTGGGCTGGCTTTGAACGGAGATTCCCAGATCTCAGCCTTCTGAGTAGCTAGGATTACAGGGGTGAACCACCAGTGACTGGCTTGTCCCTTGTGTTTCTATATGAAATGGATTTCAAGGGTAAAGAGCAAAGATGCCGCCAGGCATGGTGGCTCACGCCTGTAATCCTAGCTACTCAGGAAGCTGAGATCTGAGGATCAAGGTTCAAAGCCAGCCCAGGCATGGAAGGACTTGAGACTCTTATCTCCAATTAACTTCTAGAAAATGGGAAGTGGGGCTTGGCTCAAGGGTAGAATGATAATCTTAAGCTAAAGAGCTCACAGACAGCACCCAAGCCAAGTTCAAGCTCCATGACCCCCCCCACTCCCAAAAAGAGCAAAGATGCCCATCATAGATGGCAAAGTATACCTGGAAACATCAGTGGAGAAATCAGGAGGAATAAACAAAACTGCAATGAGATATATTTACCACAGTGCCTGCCATCTGATATGTGCTTCAGTAGGTTGACGATACTTCCTTGATAAAAATGAAACCATCACTGGGCACTGATGATTCCCTCCTGTAATCAAAGCCAGCCTAGGCAGAAAAGTCTATGAGATTTTACCTCCAATTAACCATCAGAAAAACAGAAGTGGCACTATGGTTCAAAGTGGTAGAATGCTAGCCTTAAGCAAATGAGCTCAGAGACATCACCCAGGCTCCAAGTTCATAAAAAAAGGGGGGGAGGAAGGAAGGAAGGAAGGAAGGAAGGGAGAAAGGAAGGAAGGAAGGAAGGAAGGAAGGAAGGAAGGAAGGAAGGAAGGAAGGGGAAATGAAAGGAAAAAGAAAAGCCATTCAGTGGAAGGAATGATGTGCTTCCTTCTGAGACAGGCTGAAAGTGAGATGTCAAGGTCAGGGGTGAGACACCCCCCGATCTGGTCTAACACCCAGCTCAGCAAACTTGGGTATAATGGCACTGATATTGGAAGTCAATGGATACCCGATCTTGATTTTGGTGTATTATAATATTTTTTTCCTATTAAGAACCCCACACAAGGGGGGTGTGGGGGGGGAGGGAAATCGGTACCAAGACATGTGAAAGGGTATCAATGTATGTGAATTAATGCACCTTCTATCTGGCAAATATCATGTAACCCTTTTACTAATTACAATAAAAAAATTAAAAAAAAAAGAACCCCACGCAAGAGTTAGTGACGCCTGTTTTTCACAAATAAGCCACCTGTGGCCCAGGGAAGCTGTGTGGCTGGGTTAAGTCTCAGTCCTAGTAAGCGCTGGAGCCTGAGGAGTGAACCCGGTCCTCTTCCTCTCAAAGCCAGTGAGCACCAAGACTAAGCTTTCCATTCCCCTGGCAGAGAACTGAGCTGGTGTTTGCCTTACGGACGGCCAAGCACAGGCACGCAGGCTGCCCACGGCTGCTGCCCACTGACCACATCACCTATTGGCAGTGGTCTTTTTTTGTTTTGTTTTGCCACTCATGGAGCTTGAACTCAGAGCCCAGGCATTGTACCTGAGCTCTTTTGCTCAAGGATAGTGCTCCACCACTTAAGCCAGGCTCCACTTCCAGTTTTTGGTTGTTTAGTGGTGATATGAATCTCATAGACTTTCCTTCCCTAACTGGCTTCCGCAGCTCCTAATGAGCTGGGATTGCAGGTATGAACCATTGGTGCTCTGGTGTGTGTGTGTGTGTGTGTGTGTGTGTGTGTGTGTGTGTGTGTGTGTGTGTGGTGTGTGCACAAGATTGGAGAGAGGTAGGGGAGAATATATACTAGGGTTTGAACTCAAGGCTTCAAGCTCTTGCTTGGCTTTTCTCTCGAGGCTGGTACTCTATCACTTGAGTCAAAACTCCACTTCTAGCTGTTTGCTGGTTAACTGGAGGTAAGAGTCTCACAAACTTTCCTGCCAGGGCTGGCTTCAAACCATGCTCCTTAGATTCCAGCCTCCTGAATAGCTAGGATTACAGGTGGGAGCCACCTGTACCCAGCTATCTTTCCTGACTTCAAACAGCACCCTCCTTTCCTAAGGACCACAGACCCACCATGTGACTTGCTCTGGGATGGCAAGGAGTAGGGGGGATTGATACTGGGGGGCTTACCAAATGCAGGGGATGGGAGTCGGGGACAGGCCAAACAGAACACCCTTCCTTGGAAAGTCTGACTAAATTTGTCATCTATTGAGCACTTTCTATTGCACACTCATGATCTTAAGTGAGACTAAAGAGTTAGCTCCACTCCTACTTTGTAGTCAGGAAAATGGAGACTCGGGAACTTTAAGTGACTTGTCCAGAGTCACTCAGCTTAGGAAGGAAAGCAAAAAACTAGCCTCGGTGTCTAGGCTGCCCAAGCCAGAGACACCCAGCCAGCCAGACGGCTTTGTAGTAGCAAGAATAAAAATTTGTACCTCATTGATCCTGAGTAGATTTCAGCCCTAAAACCTGTGAATGGGGAGAAACTAGTTGAGTGGAGGAAACCCACAGGAAAGAGACACTCATTGGTTCTCAGGACTGTGCCACAGGCAAACAGATACAATGAAGATCCCTTAATTTAGGTCTCAGTGGACTCTGGCAGTTACAGGGCTTCTGAGGAGGAATCCCCTAGGGCTGTAAATAAGGGCTTCTTGGTAAGGCTGGCAGGGTGCAAGGTGAAGGATAAGGGTTCCCCAGGGCTTAGGTGTGCAGGATCCAAGCAAGGGTGAGAGGAGAGACTGCAGTGGGAGGCAGGCCACTGGCAGATCTGCATTGTGCCCACTTCCTGGGAGGCCTTGAGCAGGTCACTCACCTTAGAAATTTGCATTTGCTCAAGTGAAGGAATTAGCCACCCTCTCTACCCACTTTCTGCTCTGTTCTCTAGCACAGAGCATCACCTGCGCCACAGAAGCACTGACCAGCAGGTGGCGCTCCTGCTGAAGGCTGGCAGAAAGGGCAGTCAGTTTGGATTGTGTCAAGCCAGGAAGGTCCTTCTTTCCTCATCCTTCACAGCTCTGGCCATGTCTTTCCAACTCTATGGGTCTGGGCTCGGCTAGCTGGGGTCTAGGTTCTTGGGAAGGTCATTTCTTCTTTCTGTGACTCAGTTTCCCTCTGAGCATACTGCGTTGTGTGCAGAAGGGATTAATTATTGGGTGGGGATGATTCCTAGTGTTGGGGGACGTAGATATAGTGCAGTTTCACACTCCATTTTCTTTCCTGACAAGGGATATGCTACCCATTAGAGAGAGCCAGAAGCCCCAGCCAGAGTTAGGATTACAATTAAAGACTAAAGTTACCATTACAGATTAAAGACAGAAAAAAATTTCTGGATGGTACATCATTCTCCAGACACGATGAATGGAACTCAAAATGTAGTTGTGGAATAGATGGGGTTTTGAATTTAGATAGGGAGGCAGGAAGTCAAGGAAGATGTTCACATTTATCCTCAGATTTCTCACCACTGTTCTGTCAGGAGGCACACAGGGAGAGCCATCCATTTCATGGATGAGGAGACTGAGGCCACCAAGGAAACCAGTGACAAGGTTATGGACCCAGATTTCTTTGCATACAAACATTCTGTTGGAGCCAACCATCCCCTACTGGAGCTGTGTGGTATTATAGCCAGATTGTAGTAGTCTAAACCTGGAGATGGAGCCACTAGGATAGATTGGAGTGTAGATTCCAGAGACAATAACAGAGTAGGACGGCTTAGTGAGAATTGGGTTGATATTATGCTTGGCACCCAATAAATACTGTACTTAATAACTAGATACACTTACATAGAAATGTCAGATGCTCTATTCATGTCTTCCTCCCCAAACTGCATGTCCTTTAAACACCTCTTACCCAAGGTTTGGCATAATGTGCTCTACCAAAATGCTGTCAGCCTTCTGTATCCACAGATTCTGCATATGTGCATTCAATCAGCCACATTGGAAAACATTCCATGTACTTATTTTTATTAATTAATTAATATTTTTTGTGCCAGTTTCACACTCTCACTTGACTTTTTCACTCAAGGCTGATGCTCTGCCTCTAGGATGACACTTCTGCTTCTGGCTTTTTGCTGGATTGTTGGATATAAGAGTAGTGAGGACTTTCCTGTCAAGGCTGGCTTTAAGATATGATTCTCAGTTCTCAGCCCTCTGAATGGCTAGGTTTACAGATATGAGCCACCAACACTAGCTTTCAAAAAAGACATTTTTTTTAATCTGTCAAAACAGATAACAGGGGACTGGAGGTTTGGTCTAGTGGTAAGAGTGCTAGCATGCATGAAGACCTGAGTTTGATTTGTTGGGTACCACTTACATAGAAAAAGCCGGAAGCGGTGCTGTGTCTCAAGTGGTAGAACAGTAGGCCTTGAGAAAGTCCAAGGACAGTGCTCAGGCCCTAAGTTCAAGCACCAGGACTGGCAAAACAAAATAAAACAAAACAGAAACCAGATAACATATGGACTTTTGGGGAGGTGAGTCTTCTCTAAATAACATAATCTACATGGTGCGTGCACTGTGTTATGTGTTAAAAAGCCATCTTGAGATAATTTAAAGTCTATAGAATGATGCATATAAATGCTATACCTTTTGATTTATTTCTTTTTGTGGTCATGAAGATAGAACCCAGGGCCTTGCTCATGCTAGACAAGTGCTCTATCACTGAGCCACACCTCAAACCCTAACTATGCCATTTTATTTAAGAAATTTGAGCAGCTGTGGATTTGGGCATCTGAAGGGAAGTCCTAGATCCAATCTCCCAACTGTGCTAAGCGTTGACTATATGTTAAATTGGATATGACGTGCTCTGACTATGCGAAATGGAAAATTTGCAGTAAGATGGAATAAGAAATTTATTACTTAAGCCTGAGCTCATTGTTTTCCCAGCACTAAACCCAGGTTTGAATCTCTCCTTAGTTTAAAGAAAGAGCTATAGCCTGGTGTTAGTGGCTCATGTCTGTAATCCTAGCTACTCAGGAGGCTGAGATCTGTGGATCATGGTTCAAAACCATGGGACCAACTTAAGAGAGGGGGGGGGAGGGGGAGAGGGAGAGGGAGGAAGGGAAAGGAATGGAAAAGAAAAAGTCTAGTGTATTCCTGGAGTCCCACTGAATGCAGGAATACATGCAGTGGTCCAAGCACATAGAATTTGTTTGTGAGTGCCTCCTGCAAATGTATATGCATCTGAATTCCCCTAGGGAGCTTCTGAATATCCAGATGCAACCCCTTACTCTTCCCCTTCCCCTTCCCCTGTAGGGAGCAAGGTGTGACTGCAGGAAAGACACCCAGTGGTGCTGAGAATGCTCAATGCTATTCTTTTTTTGTTGTTGGTCATGGGGCTTGAACTCTGGGCCTGGGAGCTGTCCCGGAGCTCTTCAGCTTAAGACTAGCACTCTACCACTTGAGCCACACTTCTGGTTTTCTGGTGGTTCATTGGAGATAAGAGTCTTATGGGGCTTTCATGCCTGGGCTGGCTTTGAACCATGATCCTCAGATCTCAGCCTCCTTAGTAGCTAGGATTACAGACGTGAGCCACTGGCGCCCGGCTTCTGATGCTATTCTTTATCCCTATTTCCTGTCACTTGGGTTTCTTGCCCTTCTCCTCCTCCTCCTCCTCCTCCTCCTCCTCCTCCTCCTCCTCCTCCTCCTCCTTTTCCTCCTCCTCCTCCTCCTTTTCCTCCTCCTCCTCCTTTGCTCTTCCTTTCTTGTGAGCAGAATGAGCAGCTGGGCCCGCGTGGGCATCTTCCCACCGTAGAGCACCCACATGCAGCCTCTCTCCCAGCATCTGCCTGTGAGAAGGTCTGCGGGATTCAAAGACAGGCACTTCTGGGCCTTGTGGGCTGCCCCAACCTCCCACCGAGTTCTGAAAGTGGTAACCAGAGGTAGGGTAGGTGAGCCCTGTGCGCACACAAATACATCACCTGCTATTTGGGAGTTGACGTGGGATTCGCCGAGCAGGCTGCTTTGACATAGGGGGATTTTCTCTTCATGTCAGTATCTCTCTTCCTACGACCTATCTGGGTGTCTCTGATTGCCACATACCTCCTCCCCTATCCATGCTAGTCCAGAGGACCCCACACCCATCTCTCATGAATATGATCCATTAGGGGTAGGATTTCTGAGCCATCCATAAGTCTGGTCAGCACAGCAATGTCCAGTGCCATTCATTCATTCATTAAAATTCTTAGTGAACATGTTACAGGGCTAAATTTCAGTTCCATTATGGAAAGAAGTATGGGGCATGAAAGAAATCAGGAGGGGCTGGCGGTGCAGCTCAGTGGTAGAGTGCTTGCTTAACATGTTGAGGACATCATCAAAAACAAGAAAGGAAAAAAGAGAAAGAAAGGAAGGAAGAACACAGTCTGAGTTTAGCAAAGGTGTCCTCTATCTCTCAAACTGAAGGTCCTTTGAAGAAGCTCCCCTCTGAACCATCCTGTTCTCTCATATATAATAAGGCTAATGCTGCTGCTGTATCTCCTGCCAAATAATTCAAGTGGAATACACAGCATGCAGGTGGAATCTGTACAGCCAGGGCTGGTTGAGGCAGCTAGAATAAAACTGACCATAATGAGGTCACTGTAGAGAAGGCCAGAGCAAAGGGAAGATAGGGAAGGATGAGGAGAGGAAGTCTTAGGTGCGTACAGGGTCTGGGGATTTCCCTCAGAATTCCTGGCCTTGGCCTGCTCATTCCAGTCAGTCCAGAGTCCATTTATACAGCGGCTGGAGGAAAGTTGAAAGGAAATGGACAAGTGGAATGTGGCACTTATCTTCTCTCAGGACCTGGTGGAGGAACTTGGAGAAATTTCTGGGTGTATTGTGGCTAGTGTTTGGAGGTATGGGGGACCTGGGGCCAGGGGCCTGGGAACAGGTTTGAGAGGGGGAGAATCTAGCTTTGGATTTGATGAACATTGCAAGGTTTTGTTTGGCTTCATGCTTATGACTTCTAAGGTGTGTGTGCAGGAGGGGAGGGAAGACTCCCTCTCTGAGCAGTGGCTGCCTTGGGCTGGCTCTGAAACAGGTAGCTGCATGTGGCTGTCTAAGAATGTCTCCCTTGCATACCTGTGTGAACCTGTGAATCCCACAGCAGCTGCAGGGCTGCCTAGGAATTTAGACATTTCTTGGGAAGATTGGGGGCAGGTTGGGTGTCACTGAATGCCTGGACTTGTGCTCTGTGCTGTGTGTATGTGTGTGCACGCACACACATGGGCATGTGTTCCATGCAGTGGGTGTCAGCACAGGAGGGGATAATTTGTGAGCACACACTGTGCTGGTGTGATGTTTTGTATCTCTGCAGCCTCATGGGAAAGCCACAGCACAAGGCTATGAGCTGCCATCAACTCACTTCCTAAGCACCTACTATGGGCTGGACCCTGTGCCAACCACTGGAGACCCAGGGAGAAACGAAAGTCAGGATAGCCTTTGAAGTGTTTATAGGGCAGAGTAGAGGGGAGTGGAGGGGAGGAGCAGAATGAAAAGCCATTCAAGGCACAAGACTGGAACGGACCACACTACATTTGCGCGATAATCTGTGGATTCCTGTGCCCCATTCCAGATTATGTAGCCCTTAGGACTCTGCTCTAGGGTTACGCAATGCTCCGATATGCCATAGGCAGAGATCCGTATACGGAAGGTGTCTCTGCATCTCTGAGTCAACCACCAACATCATTCAGCCCATGCTGCGGCTGGCCCTCATTCCTGCCTCCTCACTGCTATACTTGTGCCAGAGATTTCAGCTTTCCCAACCTCAGTTTTCTCATCTGTGCAATGGGGATAATGGCTTCCCCAGTTTCTTAGGGCACTTGAGGCTTCAATGAGACCATGGGCCGGGCCTGGTATAAGCACACCGCTCATTATACCAAAGGTGCTATAGAATAGCTATGATTGGCAACACAAAGCTGCCCTTGGGTGTTGTGGGAAGTCTGTTGGCAAAGAAAGCAAGGCAGCATTCTGAGGGCTGGTGGGGGGGAGGGGCACATAAGAGTTACCTTAGCAGGCAGGTGGGATCTGGCATGGGCTGGTGGCAGCTCATTTTCTTTGTGCTTCTGGTTCTCTAAATGCTGATGCCTCCATTGAAACTTTTAGTGCTTTCTCTGGTTTCTTTGCAGGACATCCTCCCATCCAATGTCAACAGGTAACTTGAAATGGCCACTTTGGAAGCAATTGTCCCTCCATTCTCAGTGCACACACATACTTGTGTATGCTTGTGGGGCTTAAAGACCAGAGGACAGCCCGGGTGGGACCCACTCTCTCCTCACCTGCTCATACTTGAGTATCTATGGGTATGGCTGGGGCATGGTGGCATCTTTCCTACCCACCACAGGCTCATCCTCCTCTGACTCACACTGTTTCTGCTCAGTCCTCTCCTGCTTTGAACCTCCTCTGTCCAGATTCTCCATCTTATCAGTATGTGCCCAGCCATAGTGAGGAAGGACATTTAAATTCATGGCCTAGTAAACAACAAGTCCATGAGGCATTGGTGGCTCACATCTATAACCCTAGCTATTCAGGAGGCTGAGATCTAATGATCCTGCTTTGAAGCCAGCCTGGATAGACAAATTTGAGACATTATTGTCTCTAACTAACCAAAAGCTGGAAATGGAGGTGTGGCTCAAGGGGTAGAGTACTACCCTTGAGAAGAGAAAGCTAAACAAAAGTGTTAGGCCTTATGTTCAACTCCCGTTACTGACACAAAATGAAAGAAGAGAAGAAGAAGAAGAAGAGGAGGAAGAGGAGAAGGAGGAAGGGGAGGGGAAGGAGGAGGAGGAAGAGGAGGAGGAGGAGGAGGAGGAGGAGGAGGAGGAGGAGGAGGAGGAGGGAAGGAACTAAAGAAGTCACAAAGCAGACATCGATCTCAGACCCCCAAACCAATAACAACAGAAGCACATGCCATTTCCTGCCTGAAGGAATGAAAACTGATACTAAGTGCCAACACTGGCTTAGCCAATGGCTATCTCTTCTGCAAGCTATTTGTTATCATGCTCATTTCCTATCTGGGGCTCATAATTGGTGTGATTGGACTTCAGATGCCTGCACACTATTCTGGGCCATGCATTTGATTCAATGAATATCAGACCGTTAGTTTGATAGGGCTGTTAGAGCTGTTAAAGATCAGCAGGTCATCTGGTCACACTGGCTTTCACTGACAGAAACAGCTCAGAGAGGCTCGCTGGGGCCTGACATGATGGTGGCCCATCTTCCCAGCACTCTCCAAGACCCAGGGGTCTGCTGTGTATACTGTAAGGATCTATTACTTGCATGCTGATTTTTCTGAAACTTTACATCGTAGGACTTGACATTCCTTTCAAGTTGCTATTCTGTCTCGCTTGATTTGATGCCATTATTTAGGGCTCTCAAACACATTTTAAATCTCATTCGGGTCATTGGTTATTGATCGTTCTAGACTGGCATCTGCTTTGATTGTGCCCCTTCACTGCAGGGACTGGAACACAATTGTTTATAAACAAAGGGTAAGAAAGGCCAACAGCTGGGGATTTTGCCTAACTACTCGGGAGGCTGAGATCTGAGGATCTCACACGGAAGCCAGTAAGGCAGACAAATCCAAGATCCTCTGATCTCCAATCAACAACGCCCCCCAAAATAAAAGAAACCCCACAAAACTGGAAATAGAGCTGTGACTTAACGAGATGGAGCACTAGCTGTGCGTGGAAAAGCCGAGGGAAAGTGTGGGACGCTGGGTTCCAGACTCGGACGCCCCACCCACCCCACCTCGCAGTGAGCCAGAATTCGGGGCACCTGCACACCTTAGAAAGCCATTCCTTCTTCTAGGTCTGAATTTCTGTCCTATTTAATACCCACTGCATTTTGTCAAGCACCCGCCGAGGCCCGCACTGTGCACCTGACTTGTGACCGCCAGCCTCCAGTTTAGCGGGGTGCCCGTTTCATCCTGCTATGGGACCAAGGGAATCCCCCCCGACCCCAAGGGAGTCCCCTTTGCCCAACAAGAGGGCGCCGCCCCGAGTCTCGCGGCGCGGCGGCCGCGCGCCATGGGCAGGAGCGCGGTGGAGACCCCAGTTTCCGCAGGCTCCAGGCCGGTGCCTCCTCTTGGCCCCCCAGCGCCCCGGAGAGGCACCCGATGCGGTGCCCCCCCCCGCCTCTCCAGGTCCCACGGTGCTGGGGGACATCCCCGGTGTCGCCTCATCCCCCCCACTCCCCCAGATGGGCGCGGCGCCAGGTGAGGTCTCACCTGCGGCGAATGGGAGGGACAGTGAGGAGGGGGCAGGCCCGGGCTGGCGGCCCCACCCCCCACGGGGCGGGGCGAGCGCGGCGGGGCCAATGGGGCGGGGGGCTCGCCGCCGGGACCCGCGCCGCTCCCGCCCCTCGCGGTCCCCCGCTCCTCCCCACCCGGGTTTAAAGCCCCGCAGGCGGCTGGTGGCGGCGCTGCGAGTGCCGGGCGGCGGGAGGAGATGCCCGAGGGCGCCGCGCCACCGGCACCATGCGCCCCGCGCCCGCGCTGGCCCTGGCTGCGCTCTGCCTGCTGGCGCTGCCCGCCGCCGCCGCCGCCGCCGCCGCCGTCTCTTACTTCGGGTCAGTGCCCGCCGCGTCCCCCCCCCTCCGCCCCCCAGCCCGCGCCCGACCCTCCTCTCCCGCAATCCGAGCCTCCGCGCCGGGCCCGCTCCTGCCCCGGTGCCCCGGTGCCGGGCCCGAGCCCGCAAACAGTGCCCGGCCTGCACCCGACCCGCTCCCGCCGGAGCCGAACCGGAGCCCCGCACCCCGCTCCTCTGTCCCCGGGTCCCGACCACGCCTCCAACTCAGACCTCTTGCCGGAGAGATGCAACTGGGTCGGAGTTCGAGTCCCCAGCTTCCTCTCTGGCTTTCCAGACTCCCCCCATCCCTTCTACAAGTCTAATCTCCCGTGTCCTCGCCCTGCTGGGCGCCAGACTCCAGCTCAAGCTCCCCAACTGCGCGCCACTTGCGGTCCTGGCCCTGCCGGTCCAGGCGTCCTCTGCGCCCCGCCCTCTCTGGACCCTCTGCTGCTCTGTCTGCTCCCCTCTCGGGCTCCGTCCAGCCTTCGCCTTCTCCCTGTGGCGCGGGGGATGTGGAGGCTGGGCGGATGGGCGGGGGGGGGGGGCGGGCGTGGGTGTAGATCACAGGGGCCCAGGCAGAGGTTCTCGCTGACCCAAGAGGGTATTGGAGGCCCGTCGAGACGGTGGGGAGGGAGGGTGGGCTGAAGACATTGGGGGGGGGGGGCTGTCCGCTGAGGAAGCTGTGAGATCTCAGAATTCACCTGGAGCCTGGTGATGTCTCAGGAGGGTGTCCATGGGGTTGGAAAGAGGGGAATCTCAGTTGAGAGGGCAATTGTCTCCATATCTCTTCTCTGACCCTTGGCAAGGGTAGGGTGGGGGCCGGGATTCTGGATAAGGAGACATCTTCCTCATCTCCACCCAGGGAAGAACCCATGCTGTGACTTTAAACCTTTCCTCTTTTGGTGAGCTTCACCCAGAGTCAGGGCAAGTCTGACCAGCTATGGATCCAGCAGAGGCTGCTCTCAAGGGGAGCACAGGGAGGGCACTTAAGGGTCTGAGGGACCCCTCATAGGCCAGGGTAAGGGCGGTGAGCTAACTTCCAGGCCATGACTTTCTGTACTGTAGGCAGTAACCTCTCTTGAAATCTATGGAGGTGTGGAGGGGAGTGTTAACCCTAATCCTATCCCTGCACCCAGCTTATACTGACCTGGGAAGAAACTTGGCCTCAATTTCTCATGGGGCTCAGGTTGGAGTTGGTGTGTCATGCATCCCAACAGCAGTAGAGGTAGATGATGTTGCTTGCTGAGTATTTCAGGCCTGAATGTAATGGACAGAGTACAAACTCTGAGTTCTGTTTTGCCACTTTCTTTGCTTTTTGCCATATCACTTAACTGTTCTGTTCCACAGGCTCTGATGAGGATCACAGTGCCGGCTTCATATGAGGACTGGTGCACTGGTGGCCCACGCCTCTAATCCTGGCTTCTCGGGGAAGCTGAGACCTAAGATCACGACTCAAAGTCAGCCAGGCAGAAAAGTCTATTAGGTGGCTATTTCCAATTTACCACCAGAAAGCAGGGAGTGGGGCTGTAGCTCAAGTGGTAGAGTGCCAGCCTTGAGTGGAAAAAGCAGAACAAAGCACCAGGGCCTTGAGTTCAAGTCTCAATAAACTCCCTACAGCACACACACACACACACACACAAGATATGCAAAGCACTTAGTATCTAGCACCTAGTAAGTGCTTGACTAAAGCTACCAGTGATTCGTTAGCATTAAAGGAACCAGTACAATATCCAAGTGTGTCAGCCCTGAGAGGTTTCTGAGCTGGGAGGGAGAAGGGAAAGACATAGATTTAAGTATCAGCTCCTTCCCACAATCCTCCTGTTTGCTTGGGGTTTATGATTCGAGATAGGAGCGAAGGTCAGGCAGGATGGGAGAAAAGGGGTTCCAGAGGTCCTGGACCCCCCCCAGCTGGAGTGTTAGAAGAAAAACGAGCATTGCTCAACAAGGTATTCCCTTGGAAATGAGAGAGGAGATCCAGCCCATGGTCAGGGCTGAGATGTGAGTATGCGCAGTCTCTCTTCCAGATCAGGAGCTTAGCTGGATAGAACTGGCAAGGAATTCTAGAGTCAACAGCCCTCCAGTTGGGAATAAACTAAAATCAGAGTTTCGTGCTATTAGCTGTATGACCCCAGAATAATGAACAGGATTCAGCCAAGGCTATCATTCAGGACATCCTGTTGTGACTCAGTTGCTCCAGCTGGGACCAGGGTTACTAGTTTTCTATCAGAATATTTTTCCTCTGGAAAGAATCTGATATCAGTCATCCACACTTTAGTGAGAAAGTAAGGCAATGTGATTTGTCCTTAAATGCATTTGAAGTATCATTTCTAATTATCTAATTGTTACCCAGGAAAAGAAAATTTGACCCTTGGGAGAGTGAGATCAATTTTTTTTGAGGCAAACCTTTGAGTCTTTGCAGCCCTATAGTTCAATTGAAACTAATCTACCATAAGACAGTTCACATGTAATTATTCCTGTTTTTCAGATGAGGCAAAACCTCCACTTCCAAACCTGTGATCTAATAATGGCCTCCTTCACCCCCACCCTTCCCTGGTACCAGAGTTTGAACTCAGAGCCTTGAGGTTGCTGTACTTGCTCAGGTTATACTCTACTACTTGAGCCACACCTCCAGCCTTTTTTTTTTGCCAGTCCTGGGCTTGGGCTCAGGGCCTGAGCACTGTCCTTGGACTTTCTCAAGGCTAGCACTCTACCACTTGAGCCTCAGCACCATTTCCGGCTTTTGTCTATGTATGTGGTACCAAGGAATTGAACCTGGGTCTTTCTGCATGCTAGGCAAGCACTTTAACCACTAGGCCAAACTCCCGGCCCCACACCTCCAGCCTTTTATTTTGCTTGTTATCTTAGACATGCAGTCTCCCAGATTTTTTCTGCTTGAGTTGGCTTGGAACCTTGATCCTCCAGATCTCAATCTCCAAGTAGCTCAGGTTAGAGGTGTGAACCACTGAGCCCAGCGTCTGTGCAGGAGCCCTCCATCTAGGTGTGTTGTTGGTGATGGTGACATACGTAATCTAGATGTTAAGGAAGCATTGATTTATGCAGCCTCTTCTCTACAGGGCCTGAGGCCTGTATGTCGGGTGTAAACAATTTTAAAAGGTAATGGAGCGTCAGAAAGGTCTAGTGAGTCAGGTGATATCACAGTGTATATAGTGGCGGGAGGTGGGAGTGGGGAGGGGGTGGTACAGAATAGGGCGGGAAAGTGAGAAGGTGAGAAAGAAACCAGGTCCTCCCTGGGGCCTTGTGTTCCATGTCCTCCAGGGTGGTCTCCACTCTCTGCACCTTTAAGCCTCTCAGATCCTCCTAACCCTCCAGGAAGAGGTCACAACGTGCATCTCTGCCCTTGGCAGTGGGACAGGGCACATGGAACCCTGCCTGGCTGTCAGGAGGGTACTCTGAGAATGGCATGATGATGACAGGACAGGAGGTGGCTAGAGCCTCAGTGACCACCAGCAGGGAACAACACTGGGAACTCAGCATCCTTCTCAAGCCTCCCGCCCTTCTTAAAGCTGTATATTCCCATCACACCCAGAGGTCAGCGGGTTAAAACATTCACCCAAAGTCAGAGAGCCAGCAATAGGGAATGCTTGGATTAGGACTGGAGAGAGTTTTAGTAGAGAGTTGACCGGGTATCTAGGCTATGACATCTGATCTTGGAAAACAAGACCAGGCCTACTAGAGTTAGGGGACCTTAGAACTTCCAAGGTGTTAAAACTCCTGCAGACAAGTGACTTTTTGATGAAGGACAACACAGAGAATGCCCAAGAAGCCAGACAACCTCAGTCCCTGAGCTCTTGTTCACTTCCTGGCACTGTGGTATTTGTGGCACCCCTCTGGGAGGCTCGCAGGGTCCAGAGCATCCCGATCTTCCCAGGGTGTGCATGGACCTCTGTCTTTGTGGTTCCACCAAAGAATCAAGACCTCGCCTTTGTTGTTCCAACTTATTGCACAGATAAAATTTATATTCCATTTTATTGCCAGTCCTGGGGCTTGAACTCAAGGCCCAAACACTGTCCCTGGGCTTTCTTAGGGCTAGAGTTCTACCACTTGAGCCCAGCACCACTTCTGGCTTTTTTTCCATATATGTGGTACGGAGTGGTGTTAGGCAAGCACTCTACCACTAGGCCAAAGTCCTGGTCCAAAATTTATATTTTAAATAAGCAGATGGGCTTTTAACAAATAGATACACCTATATAAAATGCTTGAAGTGACCAGAATTTTTTTTTTGTCTATTTTAGGGCTTAGAGTTAGGTCATGGGCACTGTCCCTGAGATACTTTGCTCAAGGCTAGTGTTGTGCCACTTTGAGCCACAGCTCCACTTCCAGTTTTCTGGTCGTTAATTGGAGATAAGAGTCTCATGGGGACTTTTTTTTTTTTTTTTTTGTGGTCATGGGGCTTGAACTCTGAGCCTAGGCACTATCCCTGAGTTTTTCAGCTCAGCCATAGTGCCACTTCCGGTTTTCTAGTGGTTAATTGGAGATGACTTTCATGGTCTTTGGTGCCCAGGCTGGCCTCAATCCTCAGCCTGTGTGCTAGGATTACAGCATGAGCCACTGTGCTCAGCTAAATTTTTTTTTTTTTTGGCCAGTCCAGGGGCTTGAATTCAGGGCCTGGGCACTATCCTTGAGCTTTCTCAGGGCTAGCATTCTACCAATTGAGCCACAGCACCACTTCCGGCTTTTGTGTGTATATGTGATACCCAGGACTCAAACCCAGAGTTTTGTGCATGCTAGGCAAGCATTCTACCACTAGGCCATATTCCAGGCCCTCATGGGGACTTTTGTGCCTGGGCATGCTTCAAATCAATATCCTCAGATCTCAGCCTCCTGACTAGCTAGGATTACAGGTGTGAGCCATCTGTGCCCAGCTGACTCAAGTCATTTCTCTGTAGCTTGCCTTCTCATTCTTATTGGTCTCTTATGGAGAATACAGGTTTTTGTTTTTGTTTAAGTTATCATAAAGGTGATTTACAGAGAGGTTGCAGTTACCTAAGTCAGATAACGAGTACATTTCTTTTTGAACAATGTCACCCCTTCCCTTGAGAATACGGGTTTTAATTTTGATGAAGCTTAATGTATCTTGACCTTCATAGTTTAGTTTTTATGCTTAGCTCCATGAAATATCTCAAGTTTGTGTATGTGGTGTGAAATAGTGATCTGGGATTACTGCTTTTCATATAGCCATCCTCTTTGCAGCACCATTTTGTGACAATGATCCCTTCTCCAATGTTATCTTTATTTCAAATCATTTTATCTCCACATGTGGGTTATTTCTAGACTCTTTTATAGGTTTTTTTCCCCCCGCCAGGGAGGACCGAACTCAGGGCTTTTGCGTTTGCCAGGCAAGGGCTCTTCCACTGAGCAAAATCCCCAACCCTTATTTCTGGACTCTTGTGTTTTGTTCCACTAATCTTTGTGCCTATCCTTGTATCAACTCCACATCATATTGACCATTCTAGCTTTATAGTAAGTCTAGGAATCAAGGCCTATAAGTTCTTTAATGTCATACTTTTCCAAAATGGTTTTGGCTATTCCATTCCTTTGTGTTTCCACATAAATTTTAGTATTCACATGAAAGCAAGTTAGGAGTTTGATTGGAATTGATTTAAATTTGTAAAGCAATTATGAAAGGTTAACATTCTAACAATATTTAATAGGCTGACTCATAAACAGGCCATATCTAACTATTCAGGACTTTGTAGTTTTCAGTGTGCAACTCTTACAAATATTCTGTAAAAAATATTTGTGTTTTGTTGTTAAGTAGTGTTATTTTTTCTTCTTTTTAGAAACTGAATTGACTCGAGTAAAACAAGGTAGAGAAAAGAAAGAGCAAAAGAAGTTTTACTGCTTTGGGGAATGGATTAGAAGCCGAACCTCCCTGATAAGAATCATTGTGTCTTTAGGGAGGAATTTAGGCCGCTTGTCTCTGGTTGAGCCATAATCTTTGAGGAGGGGTCCAGACTAGGGTTTAGGGTTGACTAGACCCCTTACTGGATGCTGGCAGGGTTGCTGTGGGTGAAGAGGAGAAGCAGGAGAGGAGGGGAGCAGGGCAGGTGTCCTCCAGCCGAAATGACCTGAGGACGATTGGGATCCTGTGCTCAGGAAGACATGAGGCACAGGGGCAAGCAAGCCAGCTCATCTGTGAGAGTTACCCCTACCCGGCTTCTTTCTGAGGTACTCAAGACCAGCTGTAATGTAATGAGCACTGGGATAAGAGTCATGTAGATCAGAATTTAAATTACTAACTGACCCAGGACAAGCCAGCATTTTGACCTCAGTCTCCCCATCAGTAAAATGTGTCTATTCTTCCTCTCTCGGGGTTGTTCGACAGGGCTGGGGATGTAGTTCAGTGGTGGAACACTTGCTTACCCTTTGATTTCCTGCAAAAACAACAACAAAGTATGTGAGAAGGCTGTAATGCTGTTTCTACATAGGAAGTCTGAGAAACCCAGTGGCCTGCTTTAGAGCTTCCCAAGTAAGGCCTGCCTTTGGTGGCATCTTCCTCTTTTTTTTTTTGCCAGTCCTGGGCTTGAGCTTAGGGCCTGAGCACTGTCCTTAGACTTTCTCAAGGCTAGAACTCTACCACTTGAGCCTCAGCACCACTTCCGGCTTTTTTCTATGTATGTGGTACCGAGGAATCGAACCCGGATCTTCGTGCATGCTAGGCAAGCACTTTAACCACTAGGCCAAATTCCCGGCCCATGCATCTCCCTCTTTATGTCTTTATCTCACCTCTGTAATATTTCAGAACAAATGGAATCTTTCCTGTGCTTAATTCTTTCAAGCATCATCTCTTTATCATTGTAAAAATGCAGGAGGTACACACTGACACAATTACCTTCACCTATAAATGAGTAGAGAATAGCTCAGAGAGGCCAAATACCTTTCCCAGGACACAGTTAGTGGTTAGTTAGGGCTAGACCTGCATTCTAGGCTATGAGAATTGAGAGTCAACCTCTTCCTCTTTGTCTTGTTCTACCTGTTGAGCATCTGCCTGAGGCTTGTTTCTTCTACCCCTGGGCAATGACCTTCTGGTCCTTCCACTGTCACTTGCATAGGTAAGGATGCCTCTTGCACTCTGTGTCCTCAATTCCTGACTTGTTAGCTACCTTGTTACAGACTCACATCTCTCGTTCACTCACAGCTCCCTATAGGCAGAGGTCTGGGGGTCCAGTTGCTAGCTGTGTTCCACCTCTCCCAGCCCCTTCAGTAAATGTCTAGATGGGCAGTACCTCTTCTTTGTGTGGCCCTTTCCCTTCCTTGGACCTCCTTCGAGTCCAGCTCATTTATTCATTTATTTATTTGACGTATTTTGAATTAGCTTTTTTTTTTGCTGCTAGAGTCTGTTGCATGTCTACCACTGATACATCCTAGGCATAATATTTATGTTTGTTCAATTTTATTTATTTTTTGGGTAAATATTTTAGTTGCATAAAGGGGTTTCATGATGACATTTCATGCATGATATGTATGCATGTAATATATTTTGATCAAATTGGATTCACCCCTAATTTTCCTTTCTGTCTTTTTGTTGGTTAACTGGATTAACTAAAATTCTCTAAAGATTTGTCTGTTCAGGATAGCTTCAAACCACAATCTTCAGGTTCAGCCTCCTGAGTAACTAAGATTACAGGTATGAGCCACTGGTGACCCACTCAGAGTTTTAAGGAAAGACGTAGACTAACTTCTTGGCTGGTGCTGGCTGGGTATCAAAGAGAAACTCGAGTATCTGAACTCAGCCTGTCCCCAGAGACTGAGGTCCAAAAGGGACTGGGCTGACTTTCTCAATCCAAAGACCAGTATCTCAAGGAGGCTGCATGACCTGAGAGCTCAGGGTCACTGTGACCAGGGCCAGATGTTCCTGAGGTCTGGCACTGGGAAGAGCATATACTAAGGATCATAGTCTCAGAGTTGGGCAGATTCTTGCCAATCCTAGCCCTCCCCAGCCTGCCTAGCCCAGCTTGGGAAGGTTTGTAGATGTTAGGTGGTACCCATTACAACATGTAAGCAAGTCCATGGAAGGCTGAACCACAGTCCAGTCCAGGGTTGAACACCTGAGAGGTTGATGTCTGAAGAACATCTGTGCTGGAGGAGGAAAGGGCCAGGGCTGAGAAGGACGACCTCAGAGGATAAGAAACCATGACCCCATCAAGGAATTACAGACAACTGAGAAACGGCCTTGAGGAGGGAAAAGACATAGGAAGAGGTTGGTTGGAATGGGAAGGGGCTGGTGAGCAAGGAAGGGCTGAATAAGCATCATCATCTGTAAGCTGTACAGGGTCTCAGGACTAGCTTTCTTATTCTCTGTATTTTAATGAGTGTGTGTGTGTGTGTGTGTGTGTGTGTGTGTGTGTGTGTGTGTTGCTGTGGGAGCTCAAAATTCAGGGCTGAGGCACTGTCCCTCAGCTTTTTCACTTAAGGCTGAAGTTCTATCACTTGAGCTACTTCCAGATTTTTGGGTGACTAACTGGACATGAGTCTCACAGATTTTCCTGCCTGGGATTTCCTCAAACATGAATCCTTAGATAGGTGTGAACCACAGGTGCCTGACCATTCAATGTTTTAAAAGACATTGTAGGCAGGGGCATTGGCATGAAGAAAGGCACAGAGGTTGGACTGAATTAAACATGGCAGGAGACTGGGTGGAGGTGACTCCAGAGGGATCTACTCTTCCCAAGGGATCCTCTCCCGACTTCATCCCTCCCTTAGGGTACCCTGGATGGCTCCAGGCCTCAGGAATATTCTGGGTGACTTCCTGATTAGGCTAGGTGGTTCCTGCTTCATATGGAAGGCTATGGGCCATCCTTGGGACCTGCAAGAGAACACGTAGCAACTGTGGCCCAAGACCTCTCTGTCCAGAGCTCATTAGCTCAGGGATGGTTCATATCTCTGCATGAGCTTGCCAGGGTGGGAGTTGGTTCCTCCCAGGGGAGAGGGAGCCAGAGCCCAGGGGCACTTGGTGTCTGCCAAGCTAGTTAGCTGGTCAACTTGCCATGGTTAAGTGACTTGGCTGCAGTCACCCAGGCCAGGAGCTAGGACTCCAAGGTTGAGGCAGAGCCAGGTGTTGTGTATATGTGGTGTGTGTGTGTGTGTGTGTGTGTGTGTGTGTGTGTGTGTGTGTGTGTGTGTGTGTGTGTGTGTGGCGGAGGGTGGTGGGAGAGGAGGAGGAGGTTAACTCCTTATTGGAAGATACAGTCTATTTCCTACAGTGCCCACCTGTGTCCCTGAAGCTGCCTTTCTCCTGATTCAGGGCTTGGTTTGTGAACCCAAGAAACTCGGAAGGCATTTCTTGAGGGAGTCTAGCTCCCTGCTTTTCTCTGATATTCATCACAGTGAGCTCCCTCTCCAGTCCTCCTCTTCCTGATCCACCCCTTTGACCTTCCCTCTGACTTACAAAGGAGGTTCTTAGCCACTGGTATTGTGACAGACTCTCACACTTGTGTATGGATAGACAGGCCACTTCTGTAAGCTGTATTTGTGACTTTTGGCAAAAAAGAGGTTGAGCAAGACTAGGGGTAAAGTAACCTTTAAAACAGAGGACTTCCTCTGCCTTCTCAGGGTTCTACCTCCAGGACTGTGCAGAGAGCTCTGAGGAATCCTAACCAGGCTTCTTCCCTTAACCTCACCTTTCCTGTGTTCCCACTACCTGCCACATTTGCCATGGCAGTGGTTGATTTTGCTTCCCTGATATGTTATGTTGAGATTTGAAAGTGGCAACAGCCAGTCTTGGTAGAAAGAGGAAAACTGGGGCACATCCTGCTACTATTACCCTGAACAATAAAGCTTCCAAGAACTCCCTGGGTACCAGGGACTTGTCCACTTGGCAAATCTCTTGTCTTCTTGCTCCTCCTCCCTACCACAGCCTTTACATGTAGACCTGTGGTGTTCCCGCAGGGAGAGGCTCTGTGCCTTTTACATGTGATGACCCCAGGGCTGGCCTTGCTTTCAGCCAAGGACCTGGTCAATGCCCGTTAGCCAGGCTTAGAAAGACAGAGAATCCCTCTGGTCTGGACAAACTTATTTTGAGGACCTTCTTGGCCACTGTGCCAGTTGAGCCATATATACCAGGGACAGGAGGCTTCTTCACCAAGCATTAGCCTGAGCTTGAGCAGAGTCAGAGAGGCAGGAAGAAAAGAGGGAGGGGAAGTGTTTCCTACACAGATGTTGAAAGCCTGAGATGGTTGAGATGCAGAGCATGCTGGCTGTGTGGCTGGCTGCCCACTCAGCTCGAGCAACATCTCCCTCATGCCATCCTCAGTGGGCAGCCTGGGCAAGACAGGAAGTGGAGACAAAGCCCACAGCTGGGCCAGACTCTTTCAGAGCTGGATGAGATGGGGGAAGGGCTCTGGTTGGGTTCCAGGGGCGAGGGGTGGGCTGATTTTGTCCCTAAGGGTGGAGTCTGGGAGGTCAGCAGCTGAGTGGGGGAAATTAGGGAGCAGGCAGGTAGGGAAGTAGTGGGAGATCTTGTGTCTGTGGCTGGACCAGTCCTCAGGCTGATAGTGAATAAAGAAATGAATGGTGAGGGGGAAGGTGGAGAGGAGAGGGATGGAGGAGTTGGCAGAAAGGTAGCAAACAGTAACTGCCAACTTGGCCAGGCTGCGCCCTGAGCATGTTTTCCTGGATCAGGCCTGAGGTGATACTGAATCTCACAGAGGAGAATGGGGTAGAAAGATGGAGGAGGAGATGTATTGCCAGGTAGGGTAAGCCTGGGAACCTTCAGTGTGATAAGGGGAAGGGAGAGAAATCTGGATGGGGAGACTAGCCAGTGGTCTGGAACCTTTCCTGGAACTGCCCCCTGCTGGGGAGAGGTGGGAGTGGAGAGCAAGGAAGGGAGAGGTGGGGTGGGAGTGTGAGGCCATGTAAGGTATAAGGGCTCAGTGAGGGCTAGGGAGGTGGGCTGAGATGCTTGAGATGAAAGCACAAAGGGAGCATTGACCATGCAAATGGCCCTGCAGCGGAAACCAGTTATCATGAGCATCTAATGGGGTTTTGCAGGGCTGAGGCCAAGGCCCCAGGCAGCTCAGGCCTTCCTGGTTCCCAGGCAGCTGCCTTCAGTTGGCATAGGCTCTGGTGCCAGTCCTAGCTCCTTGCCCCACTGACCCTAAGTCCAGACACACTAATATTCATGGGTACCCTTGTTACTACTCACCTTGTCAAATGCTTCCTTACCCATCCACATCCTGGCATAATCTCTACTGGGACTGTGCAGGACTCTGGAGCAGAAATAAGGGCTGGGGCAGGGTTGGAAGAACAGCCTGGAGGAGGGTGGTGGAGGAATTCTATGGTGATGAGAAAGCTCTATATCTGTGAATCTTCCCCAGAGGGTCTAGAGCACGCCTGGCTGAGATGAGCACTCATTCTTACTCCAGGCCTCTGCCACAGGCAGGACAGGATTGGCAGGGGCCAGCCTGTCATCTACAGGTGTTAGGAACTCAGCTACTAGTTCTTCCTCAGGAAGGCAGGCACATTGACAGTTTTTCTCTTTGCCTTACTCCTGAGAGAGCTTGGAGGGATCCTGAATGCAATCAAGTCCCTCTAGACGGTGAACTTCTAGAGGCAGGACCATGTCCTTCAACCCAGTGCAGGCCACCGACCTGACTTTTGTTAGCCCTGTGAATGAGGACAGTATGAGAGGGGGAGAGGCAGGAAGAGCCAGCAGTACACAGAAAGGATCTGGGAGTGAGGGTCTTGGAGAAGCCTTCTCTGTTCTTGAGTTCCTGGTCACAAGTGAAGCTGACTACATTGTGGATGGGGATGTCTGACCACAAGGCAGTGTCTTCCTAAGAGCACCATTCTGTTTGGATTCCTAAGACTAACAGAACTCATTTGAACTTCTCCAGTTGTCTGTCTTACCTCTCCACCCCCCTGGGGCTCAGCTGACAGGTAAGTGATCAGGATTTTGATAAGGTTGGGACTCTTAGGACTGGCATATGAAAGCCTGAGTTTTCTTCCGGGGGGGGGGTCACTACATACAGTAGCCAATGAGTGAGCTGGAACCTGCAATGCCCAGAATTCTTCTGGACCCAGGAAGACCCTTTTCTGGTAGATGAGAAGGGTGTGTCAAAGAGAATTCATTAACACCATTTAAGGATATAGGTTGAGTAATTTTTTTTTTTTTTGCCAGTCCTGGGCTTGAGCTCAGGCTTGAGCACTGTCCTTGGACTTTCTCAAGGCTAGAGCTCTACCACTTGAGCCTCAGCACCACTTCTGGCTTTTTGCTATGTGTGTGGGGTACCGAGGAATCGAACCTGGGTCTTCGTGCATGCTAGGCAAGCACTCTACCACTAGGCCAGACCCCCGGCCCCCCAAGGTTGAGTAATTTTTATTTTCAATTCACTGTCATGTACTATTTCTACAAAGGGAATATGATCTAAAACTGCAACATAGAGAAAATATATAAAAGGGACACTGGGTTCTTGAAGTCCTCCCAGGCTGTCTCCAGGCTCTGTGGGAACCCCATCCCTCCAAGACAGTGCCATGAAACCTTCTTTGAGAGCAGCTCCGTGCAGAAAAGGGCCCAGTGGGGCCTGAGGCTTTGTGCGGTTGGCTGCCTTTTCTGACCATTAATCAAGACCAAGCGTCATTACCACTAATAAAATTAACCGACTTTATATTAGAGTCCTGAAGCCATCAATCTCAAGGTCTATTACATGAAATTAAAGAAAACAAATGCCTGTTGATGAGTGGAAGGGTGTTTACAAAGCCTGCCTCACAAGTGCAGCTTAGGGAATTCTGGTACTCTGTAGTTGGCAAGAGGTTGTCATCAAGAACAATAACCTTAGACAAACTCCCAGCCTTTACCTGCAGGGCTGTCCTAAGCAAGAACACAACTCGCCTTCTGGAAGACTCCAGGACCAGGTCCTGAGATGTTCTCAATTCTTTCTCCCATTCTATTTCTCTTGATGCTTTTGGCCAGTTTTTAAAAAGTGTGTGTGTGTGTGGATGAGGTTGTTATTGTTGTTTTAAAAAAGAATCTAACCATGTTAGACTCTTCCCAGCTGACCTGGAACTTGTAATCCTCCTGCCTCAGCCTTGAGTGCTAAGATTGCAGGCACACACCACCATGTCTAGCTCTAATTCCTTTTTTTCAGCTTCCTCTATTTGCCTTCTGTGTGTTACAGGACCACTTACTCAAAGCAAAAAAGGGAGAGAAAGACTCACTGACCAAATTTCTCATCAGTCTTTGCTCTTTCCTGGTCTGTTAATCAACTTTTGCAATGAAGATCCTAATTCCTAAGACACAGGAATCATTTGAACAACAGTTGCCCCTCACACCGGAACCTGTTATGAGTAGGAGGATATTTGAGGGGCTGCCTGGCTGCTGGCCCTTTTCTCCCTGACTGCTCTCCATGCTGGAAGCCAGTGGAGGTAGGGGCTCCTCAGCTCTTGGCTGACCTCAGGTTCTGCTCAGGACCTGCCAAGGGTCAAGCTCTGAGGGTTTCCTGCCAGGCTGCAGGGAGGGGCTTGGGTATAGGCCTGGTGGACTGGAAATTTACCCATTTGCCCCCAGATTAATGATTAACGGGCCCCTGCCCTCACCCTGTCTGGGAGGGGAGCCCAGGGCCAGGCTGGGCCAGGGGGAGCCGATAGCATCTGTCTCTGCTCGGAGGTTTCAGAGATATGTTCCACGCTGGGTTGGCTGCACCTGATGGATTTGGAATCTATGGGGCCTCTGAGGCCTGGCCAGGGCCTACACCCTCCACTGAGGCTTCCTACTCCCCAGGCAGACCGTGAGGGTGGCATCCAGCCAAACGTCTGGCTGAGGCAGGTGACTCCTAACATCAGAACAGTACCCTTGGCTCAGTGAGATGAGGGCCTCTCTGACTGCCCAAGTAGTAGAGCATTAGCCTTTAGCAACAAAAAAGCTCAGCGACAGGGCCAAAGCCCCGAGTTCCAACCCTAGGACCCGCACAACAAACAAACGAACAAACAACAACAAAAACCCGCCAATGTCCCATCAGGACAAGGGACACTGGTGAGGTGGCAGAGTGTCTTACAGAAGGAGAGACACTTGGAAAACTAGCCAGCTGTAATGCAAGCCTGCCTAGCCAGTTACTATGGTTTATACCTTTTCTTTCTTTCAACAAGCCCTTTTGGTTTTAGATTATTTTCCAGGTAGGTGTGGACTCATAATCCTACCAATGCTTACGGTATACCTGGGACAACAGGCTCCATCACCATGGCCAGCCATTAGTTGAGATGAGGCCTTCCTAGCTTTTGGCCTAGGCTGGCCTTGAGCTATGATCCTTCCAATCTCTACTTCTGCAGAAGCCAGGATTACAGGAATAAGTCATGGTGCTTGGTTGTGGTTAGTACTGTTCATGTAACCCTTACAGCAATCCTGAGAGAAAGGATGGCAGCAAGATCTGCATATCTCTCTGTATGTTTCATAAAGGAGGAAAATAAACCTTCATATGTTACACAGCTAGGAAATAGCAGTATCAGGTTTACAATATGGTAGCCTGACTCCAGGATCTATGACTATGGATACAGAATAGGATTCACCTTTATCTTCATTCTATAGCCTTCCTTCCCTCCCTCCCTCCCTCCCTCCCTCCCTCCCTCCCTCCCTTCCTTCCTTCCTTCCTTCCTTCCTTCCTTCCTTCCTTGTATCTATTGATACCAGGCACAAAAAAGCCACATGGTTGATGATCTACCTGGGATTTGGGAAACAAGCTAGGTTGATATGGGCAATGCAATGAGCATAAGCAATGATACAATGCCAGGGAGAAAGAAATCCAGCTTTTACTGGGTGTTTGCTCTATATCTGTACCCTCTGTGCTCATCTTAGAGCGGTGACTTTCCCCTTCAGGCAGTGAGTGGCCAGTGCTGCATGGAATATTTCTCAAAATGCCCCAACTTTGATCCCGCCAAGTAAATGCTATTTTAAAACATACAGATTTCTAGGCCCTACTCTAGAGCAATAGAATCAGAATTTCCAAGTATGAATCTTTTGAATCTTCTTTTTATTAAGGCTTGAACTCGGAGCTCAATGCTGCAGATTGGCTTTTGTGCTCTTTATTTTTAATGAACAGCCTCAAACAGCCTTTCTTAATCTCTGGAAAATGGAGACATAATCCCTGCCACACAAGACTAATAAATGAAGAGTTTAGATGAACCCTGGCCCTCACCTGCCCTGCATCTTCAGGTATCATTAGCTTTTGCCTTCCCCATCATGGCCTTCAAGGCTCACCAGCACCTCTCTCTCTCTCTCCCTCTTTCTCCAGCCTGACTGGGCGAGAGGTCCTGACGCCCTTCCCAGGCCTGGGCACTGCGGTGGCCCCAGCACAGGGTGATGCCCACCTGAAGCAGTGTGACCTGCTAAAGCTGTCCCGCCGCCAGAAGCAGCTCTGCCGCAGGGAGCCCGGCCTGGCTGAGACCTTGCGGGATGCTGCCCACCTGGGCCTGCTAGAGTGCCAGTTCCAGTTCCGACAGGAGCGCTGGAACTGCAGCCTGGAGGGGAGGACCAGCCTGCTCAAGAGAGGTAGGGAGGATGGAGGGAGGAGGAGGGATGAGAGGAGAGCCTGAGGTCGGACTGGAACGGAACAGGACTGGGGGTATGGGGGATAATGCCCCAGCCACACTTCCCTGGAAGGCTGGGCATAGCCCCAAGTGAAAAGAGACTGGGGAAGTTAGTGAGGGTCTGTGGAAGGCCAGTGGTGATCCAACCTGAGGAGAGGAGCAAGAAAATACAAAAGAGGAAAAGCCCCAAGACCATTCCTGGAGGATCCCACGGACAAAACAGGTGGCCTCTTACCACCTTCCTACGCCTCCTCCACAAGTGAACGTGTAATATGCAAACACGTGTGAGGATGGAGGCAGTTTCTAACTGACCCAAATGCCTGAGGCAGAAAACACTTCATTTGTGCACTTGTCCTTCTGTCTATTTGTTCATCTAAAGATATGTCATTATCATTCCTTCCTTCCCTTCCATTTTTCCTCTGCCTCCTCCTTCTTCCCTATCCCTCACACCCACCCTTTCATCCACCAGAATGTCTTCTGGATGCTTACAGTGAGTCAGGCTGTATGCTAGATGTTGGAGGGATAGACAGACTCCTCTTCCCTTCTGGAAGTGAGAAGTCCTCCTGTTACTCTTGCTGAGGAGAAAGGGCTCTGGGACTTTTGTGTTTTAACAGAAATACAGAGCCAGCTGGTCTCCGCGGAAGAGGAGGTAATTGAGGCAGAGCTAGTGGTCTGTTTCCCTCTCTTTCAGGGTGTTACTAGCACTCCAGGCACACTGGAAGTCAGGAGGAGGCCAGGTTTGGGTTGGCCCTCAATAGTATAGACCACATCTGTGGTCCTGGTAGTGTGTGCGATGCTTGGGCCAAGGCCATTCTATCATAGGGTCAATTGGCAGAGAACAACTTTGGAGAGTCGCCATGAAGGTCTAGGAAGCCCACAGGGCAAGATCTCAGAGGTTCAGGGCCTAACCAATGGTTTGGTGCCATTCATTGCATATGCACTCAGCATCAAGATGGCCGCTTAGCCCCAGCATGGCTCTTCCTACTGCAGCAGTTTAAATCTGGTTATGGCCTCTGTCCTGCTGCCCACTGGGGATCTAGTACTAACTCCATAAGGGAATCTGAACATTTCTTTTTTGTGTTTTGTTTCTTTCATTCATGGGACTTGAACTCAGGGCCTCGGTGTTGTCCCTGAGATTTATTTATTTATTTCTGTGTTCAAAGTCGGTGTTCTACCACTTTGAGCCACAGTGCCACTTCCAATTTTCTTGTGGTTAATTGGAAATAAGAGTCTCATGGACTTTTCCTACCTCGGCTGGCTTCCAACCACGATTCTCAGATCTCAGCTTCCTGAGTAGCTAGGATTACAGGCCTGAGCCACCAGAGCCTGACTTGGAAATTCCATTTTACTGGCAGCTTTCAGCCTGAAACTAAAGGGCAGGTGACACTCACTCAAAGCTGTATCCTAGGGTTCATAATTTGCCAACCTACCCACCATAGTACCCCCTTCACCGCCCCCAGCCCTCAGAGGACAGCAGGCCACCATAGATCCCTTCCTTTCTGCTGATGGCTGCGTGCCTCACACAGGTTTCAAGGAGACAGCCTTTCTGTATGCAATATCCTCAGCCGCGCTCACGCATGCGCTGGCCCGAGCCTGCAGTGCTGGGCGCATGGAACGCTGCACCTGTGATGACTCCCCAGGCCTGGAGAGTCGGCAAGCCTGGCAGTGGGGCGTGTGTGGTGACAACCTCAAGTACAGCACCAAGTTCCTGAACAACTTCCTGGGGCCGAAGAGAGGAAGCAAGGACCTGCGGGCTCGGGCTGATGCCCACAATACCCACGTGGGTATCAAGGTGAGCACACTCAGAGTCGAGAAGCAAGCTCTGTGACAGGCCAGCATTTTGGCCACACACACACACACACACACACACACACACACACACACACACACACAAAGATGAATCTTACTCCTTCAGCTGATGTACTCTGAACATCTGCTATAGACCATCACCAAGCACTAGCAATAGAGTGGAAGTAGAGAAGGGTCTGAGTGTCATTGATGACAGGGCAGTGATGGCGCCAGGCCTTAGTGAAGCAGGGATATGTTGGAGTCTCCTTCTAAGGACAAAGTCCACATTGCACAATAACTCTGATGTAGTGTATGCAGCTCTCTCCAATTAACAGACAGAGATGGAGGAGGCACAGAGAGGAGAGGGACTAACTGGGTGCCAATGTGGCTCATGCCCTATCATCTTAGTTACTCACAAGGCTGAGATCTGAAGATTGTGGTTAAAGGCCCAAGCAGGCAAGTCTGAGAGAGTCTGGAACTAGAGGCATAGTTCGGGTGGTAAAGCACTAGACATGAACAGAAAAAGCTGAGTGAAAGTAAAAGGCCCCAAGTTCAAGTCCTAATACTTGTGCTTACATAGGAGGGGGGTGGGGAGCAGGGGGCGCTCTTAGAGTATAGTGTGGAGGGTAATGGATCTCCAGGTCTATCAGAATGAGTCAGGAAAAGCTCTTTTGTCTTTCCTTTTTCTTTTCTTTTCTTCTTTCTTTCTTTCTTTCTTTCTTTCTTTCTTTCCTTCTTTCTTTCCTTTTTTGCTGGTCCTCAGGTTTGAACTTGGGCCCTGGGCTCTAGCCCTGAGCTTCTTTTGCCATTTGAGCCATAGCATCACTTCTGGCTTTTTCTGAGTAGTTTATTGGAGATAAAAGTCTCAGAGACTTTCTTTCCCAGGCTGGCTTTAAACCTCAAATCTCAGCCTCCTAAGTAGCTAGGATTACAGGCATGAACCATTAGCATAAGCCAAACTCTGTGTCCTGTGTCCTCATCATTGAGTTGAGTAAAGCATGACTGGTGGTATTCTGTCATGTGGGTTGTACGCTCTACAAGAACTCTGGGTCAAGGGAGAAGGTGCGCCTGAGACCTGGTTCACGCTGCCTGCACCAGGCTGCCAGCACTGCACACACTACACAGAGAAAGCAGAGCCTTTTCCTAGTTAGCACAAAGGTGCCTCATGGGAAAACTTGAGTCCACTCTTTTCATTCTCCCTACCAGGGTGGGCCCATTGGGAGAGGCTTGGGTTACCGAAAAGGCCTCTACTCTGCCTCTCTTTCCAGGCTGTGAAGAGCGGCCTCAGGACCACCTGTAAGTGCCATGGTGTGTCAGGCTCCTGTGCCGTGCGCACCTGTTGGAAGCAACTCTCACCATTCCGAGAGACAGGCCAGGTGTTGAAGCTACGCTATGACTCCGCCATCAAGGTGTCCAGTGCCACCAATGAGGCCTTAGGCCGCCTGGAGGTATGGGCACCTGCCAAGCTGAGTGGCCCCACCAAGGGCCTGACACCCCGATCAGGGGATCTGGTCTATATGGAGGACTCCCCCAGCTTCTGCCGGCCCAGCAAGTACTCCCCAGGCACGGCGGGCAGAGTGTGCTCCCGGGAGGCCAGCTGCAGCAGCCTGTGCTGCGGGCGGGGCTATGACACCCAGAGCCGCCTGGTGGTCTTCTCCTGCCACTGTCAGGTGCAGTGGTGCTGCTACGTGGAGTGTCAGCAGTGTGCCCAGCAGGAGCTTGTGTACACTTGTAAGCGCTAGGCTGCTACCCGTGAGCCTGTGGCACTGCCAGGATTCCCGAGGCCCCTCCAGGCAGGTACACAGAATGTAAGCACACACTGGCCTGCTCTGCTCACCACCTCTGTTGTCACAGGCCCTCGCCAGCCTTCTGTATCCCTCCATGCTCCATAGTGGCGAGAAGCCAAGCCCTGCCTAGGAGCCTCAGGGTCCCTGACCTTATTGAGGGTATGAAATGGGAGGGTAGACTGGGGAAAGGGTGTGGATGGAAAATAAGAGAGAGCAGGGGTGAGGCTGGCTGGGGAATGAAGGATGTCCTGCCATCTCCATTTCTAGAAGATTGGAGCTGGAAGAAAGCAGAGAAAGGAGGCAGGGCAGCTGGGGCAGGTGTCCATCTGGGAGGAAGTCAGTCCAGTCTTTTTGGGCCTTCCCAAAATATGGTGCGCTCTTAGTGCCATCTGCCTGCACTCCTCTGGTGGTTTTGTTCTGCTGGAACTGGTGGTAGGAGCTAGTTGTTCCCAGCAAGCAAAGTTTTTTTTTTGAGCTTGGCTGGACCCAAGTCAAATACAGGCACTGGAGCCCTGTGTCCTGGGCTTTGATCTTCCCAATTTGCCTTAGTTAGGCACCCTTCTCGTCTCCAGGGCTTTACTGCCCTGCTCACTAAGACTCCAATACAAATAAGACAGGTGAGTGAGCCAGTCCCTGAGGTGGGGCTCAGATGGTGCATCTGAGGTTGGACAGGGAGTCACAAGGACTTGTCTTGGAAGCCTAGAGGAGGACAGGGACAAGGTCCTGGTGCCAGGCAGAGTTGCAGCAAGCTTAGTGTTTCTGCCTGCCTTGGAATTTGTTCTGCCAACTCCAGGTAGCTGGGATCCTCCTGGTTAAGGTCCCTATACCTGCTGGTGACACTGACCTAGGAGAGCCATCAGTTCATGAGCTATGAGCCTGTTGTTTATCTAACTCAGGTTTTGCCCAGCCTGAGGCTTTATCATGCCTGGCTTTTAAATGGCCTCCTTCATTTATACATCAGGTTCTACCTGAGGAATAGATTTTTGCTCCTTTCTTGGCTCTTTATGGCATATCCAGTACCTCCTACCAAGGCCCTGTTCAGAAGGAAAGAAAGTTGTGTACATGCCCAGGCACGCACTGATGCACACACTACCAGCCAGGCGCAGGCTTCCCGCAGCGCAGCCCACATCGTTCTTGGACAGGATGAAAACCTTGCTGGGGTCACTCTGTGGGAGGTCATGTTCTTCCCCAGAGCAGTGCTTAAGGCCAGCCAGGAGGAAATGACCTCGTTTGGGAAGTCCTTAGCCTCTTGGTGGCTTTGCCACACCCTCCTGTAAGCTTCCTTCCTCCCTTGATGCAAAGTTGCTGTCCCTCTGATAAATCAAGAAACTTTGGAATGGGCCAGTTCTCAGCACCCTTGTGAATGCTAGGGATGAGCCACACCAGCCACAGGAGGACCTGTGGCTCAGGGCAGGCCAAGGATGCTAGAAGGATCTTTGATGGCAGAGGCTCTGATGGAAGCCACAGGTGACCAGAGACGTCTCACTGGAATGACGTTGTGGATAAATGATGTCATGGACCTCAGCAGCTGACCTACAGCCTGGCAAGAGAAGAAAAAGAGCTGGGAGTTGGTTTTCTAGTTACTTTTCACTTCATGGAGACTTTTGTCCTCTGCCTGTCTGCTGCAGTCTTGTTCTCCTGTGACACTCCACGCTGCTCAGCTCTGATCCAGTCCTGAAAAGAAGGCAGCAGAGGCCCCACAGGCCAGGAGTTTGGGAACAATATCATCTGTGGTCAACTGGGCAAGGGTGCAAAGGATAAAAGACAGGCTTGGAGGACCCAGGTCATGACTGGCCATTAACACTAGCACCCTAGGTCATTGGCCGAGGGCAGGCTCTGAGGGCCCTTGAACTTGTGTTTTCTGCTCTGACCTGCCCTCTCTTACCCTTTTTCCTTTCTCTTCCAGTCACCCCTAAAGATCCACTACAGCCCCGCTGGGGCCCCTAGGGAGCAGAGTGACTAATCTCTCATTCTGCAGCCTAAGGGAGATGCTCACAGGGTATTTTTTTTTCTACCTCACAGATAATAGTTTTTAGGGTGAAAGAGAATAATTTATATAGCTAAGAATATATGGGAAACTATTTATGTTATTTATATGATTTATTTCATGAGCTGCACATGAAGGGATCCTATGTTTCCAGCCTGGCTTGACTAGGGCTCCATGAGCTGGGCACCAGCTGGTGCGGGGGGGGGCGCTCCTGCACCCCAGGACAGTCTTGTCTTACAGCTGGTCCACATGTGTCTCAACCTGGAATGATCCCTGCTGGGCTGGATGGGTTCCTTATGATATCACTGGCAAGACTTTGCCTCTGGGTCCTGTACCCCTTTCTTCTGCTCTGCAAATGTGTTTTGCTCATAATAATAATAATAATGAGAGTGAGGATGATCCCACCTGGCATTTGCAAAGCACTTCATTTTCAGAAACACTTGTATTTCGTTGCCATTTAATCTCCGTTGATTTTCTCACTGTTCTTCTGAGGGAGATGGGGCCATGTTAGGGGTCCACTTTCCAAACGGAGCCCAGTGATGTAGCCTGTGCTCCAGGCTACGTGGAAGAGAATCATTCAGTGAAGAAATAAGCACTGAGGAAGCCAACTTACCCTTAACTTTGGGAGCCCAAGAACTAAGGGAAGAGGCTCCTTTCCTTACTGAGTATAACCCTGGCCTCTCAGATCTGGGTGACATGTTCACATTCCCTACAAGAAGCATCCTATGTCTCTGAGACTGGAACTTTCTGAAAGGTCTGGAAAGACCAGGACTTCCATGGAAGTCATTTCCAGGGGCCTCCCTTTTCACATATTATCACATACAATCCAGGGCCCCTCCTAGTCCACAAGTGACTTTCATTTGCTCTCATTTTTATTTGTCTTTTAAAAACAAGTTGTTCCCCTACTGGTTTTCTGAGTTTCTTTTTTTTTCCCCCTAAACAATCACACTTCCAAATTAGACCTGTATTCCCATGTGGCTGCTGTCAGTCAGGATAAGGGAACCCTAACAGATCAGAGGCATGGGTGATCCCCCAAATGTTCAATTGTAGCTACTCCTGCCTGGCTCCTGTGGGCACACAGAACCTGTCCCCTGATCTAGATGAGCCCAGTTGCCCTGACATCCTCTAGGCCCAGCAGACATGATGACTGCCCAGATTGTACCAGACCTAGAAATTCTGTCATGCTTTCCCAAGTTTCTTTTCCCAATATCTGTGATTTTCCAATGTTTTTGGCTCCAGGATGGTTTAGAATTACAGCAAGACCACCTACTGTGTAGATATATCACAGGTAAGGGTGGATTTTGACCAAGCTACAAACCACACAGCACAGTGGATATGGGGAAGCTGTCAGTCAGTCCCACAGTATTGTCACTTATGTTTAATCCTGGTCATTTGCAGCCAATAACAGTCCCCTTGGAACCATGCATATGTGAGCAATGAGAGTCTGCATTGTAATGGAAGTTTTCAGTCACTGAGATTCATGACATCCACACAAACACTCAATGATTATTTAGGGTGCCCCTGCTGAAATGCATAGGTTCTAGGATAGAAGAGTTTATAAGACTAAGTCCCAATCTCATGGGGTTTGACATTCAGGGGGGAAGAAAATAAAGCAACAAATGACACGCTGGTGAGTTGTACTTATTTGTCTTGTTCTTGTTTCTTGATTTACTGCAATAACCCTGCCTGGTGCACACTCCCCATCTGCACTGGTTAAGGAATGGAGGCTATGAGATTTGTAGACTCCTGACTGCCAGCAGAAAACGATGGGAGCAAGATTTGAGCACACATCTGCTGCTGGCCTTCAAAGCATGGGCTTTTACATCCCCATATGGCTGTGCCTTCTCAGATGCAGGGCCAAATCACTTCATGTTATGGAGTCTGAGTAAACTGAGGTCTAGAGGAAGGATATAATCAAGCCCAGGTTACACTGAGTCAGGTTAGATCGAAGCCAGGGTCTCTTCAGGAGCTGCTAAGTATTTCTAGAGCCCTTACCTTTGGCTGGTGGGATGAGACAAAGTGCCTTTTGGTCTGATAGAAAAAAATAAAACCAGAGATGACCTTGCAATGCTTTGGACATGTATATGTCAATCCCAGAGTCCCTCCTCCAGCCACAATGCTTCCCAGCAGGCTTTGGGTAGTGATTGCTCCTGGAGAATCTAGCTCAGGGACCCACAGACATTTTCTTTTTTTTTTTCTTTTTTTTTTTTTTGCCAGTCCTGGGCTTGAGCTCAGGGCCTGAGCACTGTCCTTGGACTTTCTCAAGGCTAGAGCTCTACCACTTGAGCCTTAGCACCACTTCTGGCTTTTTTCTATGTATGTGGTACGGAGGAATCGAACCCGGGTCTTCAGCATGCTAGGCAAGCACTATAACTACTAGGCCAAACTCCCGGCCCCCCACAGACATTTTCTGAACAAGGACAGCAGAGAGAGCTCACTTCTCAGCTGAGACCTGCCCTGTTCCAGATCTTTACCCCTTCCTGGGATCACATTGCCTCATGTGGGATCCCTGGGGAGGCAGGCAGTCCTGAGGACCCCATCTTTCTCCAGTTCTTACATATTTCTGTATCCCAGGGCTCCTGGGCCCAGACTCCAGCTAGTTCTGCCACACACAGTCGCAGGCTCTAATTTCTCACCTGACCCTTGCCTGGTGGGCAACTGAGGCATGGAATAGTAAGTGCTGTACCGGAAACTATCATTAGCAAGCAGCCTCCTGTGCTCTTTCTACCCTTTGCCGTCTTCAGTCTCCTCCACCCCTCTCTGAGCCTTCCCCTACTCCTGCCCCCTAAACCGGTTCCAAACAGGCCCTCAGGCCTCTCCACCTTCAGCTGCTTGAAGCTGCCACTCTTCCTAAAGGAGCAGGGCTTGTTGAGACAATCACTAGGTGGGCTCCAACCATTCCCTCCTCCAGAAACATTTAATCACATTCTCTCTCTCTTCTCTGTCTCTTTTTTTCACTCTCTCCCCATACTTACTTTGTTGAATCATTTATGGGATGTTGCAGACAGCAAAACACTCCAGTACTGTAGCATGGGTTTCCTCAGACAAGAATGTTCTGAGAACAAGGTTGTCACTATACGCAGGGGAGGGAAGTGAACCAGGAGTGATGGAGACAAAGCCTGGCTCATGATTTCAAGAGGGAAGATTTCTTCCCTTTGACACTGACAAGATACCAGCACTGTGCATCTTCAAACTTCTCCACCTACTCCCCCAAATGTCCTTTATAATCTCTTCTTCCCACCCCAAGATCTCCTCAGCACTCATGTAGGGATCTTATTCCTTACTCCAGAGCAGAATACAGCACTGTGCTTTCTTGGCATTGGTTGATGGAAGAGTTCTGCCATATGTCTTATGGGGGCATCTCTCACCTGAGGTTTGCCTGATTGCTTATTCAAAACCACATTCAAGTTAACAATATTTTAGCATGAATCTGCTTGGGTATCCTTCCTCATGTGCATTGTCAGGAGCTACAGGATGCAGCTTTGTCCCCTGGCGGATAATGTGAAATTGGATCACTTGCTTAAGGTGGTTCCAGCTTGATCTTACCCATGCCTTTTCCTGTTATGAGTCATGGCTCATCTGTGAGCATGTTGAAACTATGGGACATCTCGTTGCCTAGCAACCTTCTTACCCAGTTCAGCATCCATGGGTGATTCTTGTCCAAGTGAATGGCCAAGTGCTGATTTTCTCATTCCATCACCCCTGCTATGTGTGAGACATTCTCCTAGTTATTGTTGTTCTCCTCCTCCTCCTCCTTCCTTCTCCTTCCTTCTTCCTTTTTCCTTCTCCTCCTCTTTCCTTCCTTTCCTCCTCCTCCTCCTCCTTCTCCTCCTTCTTCTCCTTATTCTTCTTCATCTATATCCTATCTCTATCCTTATGAATTTTACTCTTCATGAACAGTCAATGGAGTAAGAATTTCCACTCCCATTATACAGATGAGGAAACTAAAGTTCAGGGAGCTTAAAAGCATTTGCTGAGTAACAGAGGCAGGATATGATGTTCTTTTGCCTACTGCCCACTCCCATCCTCCTCTCAGACCCTGGAATGACTTCACTGTAAGTGGGAGATGGTCAATCTACCCTCTTCTAGTGGGATTCTTGTAGCAAGTGGGGAAGGCACAGAGTGGAGAGATCTATTTTGAAATGGTGAGTCGTACTTGCTCGTCGTTGCACCTGACCCTCCTACTTTGGAGACTCTGCCACTGCCCTCTCCTCACTGGCCCCAAGGATTCCCATCCCTGCCAGCTTTGCTGAACTCAATGGCATGTGAATGCAGTGATCTCCAGTCCTGGGGTGACTAAGATGGCCTTGAGGTCAACTCCTCTGCTCCTCAGATACCTGAAAGCATATGAAACAATCTCCCCACAGACCCAAATCTTCAGGTGGGAAATATGGCCACCAGCTCAGCAATGAGCAAATCTGGTGCTAGGCTTCTAAAAACCAGAACAAGGATCTGGGATGGGGAACCCATATTCAAGAAGGAGGTAAGTGGGGTCCTATAATTCTAGATCCAGCTTTCAGAGACATCACAGACAAGGAAAGAGATTTCTAGCATGCCAAGATGCTACTATGTGTGTCTGACCTCTCAGGCACTCCTGATCTGAGTATGTCTCTATGTCCCCTAGTTTAACCAAGACACCATGGTGTATCTAGTTTCTCACAGAAACGAACTACTATACAAAAGGCCCCATCTTGACTAATGAGGCTAGGATACAAGTGACTCTTCCCCACCTCTGCTCTGGGAGTCCTGGGGTACCTGAACCAAGGCCTAAGAAAGCAAAAGGACATTAGGCATGGCTGGTAAGACCTTCCTTTCATCTCTTTTGGTCCTCTTCCTCTCTCTTCCCTGCATCCTTGGAGAACACAGTCTAGCTGCCTTTTGGGTGTCTTCCCCCACCCCCACTCTCCTCTCTCCTGAGTCCCCTAGGGGCTGTGGGGCCCACATTCCTTCCTGGCTCTCTCAGACCCATTAGTCTGTTTATGCTGGAACTGACTCAGGAGAGTAGAGCCGGACCCCCCACCTGGCCCCCCACCATAGACAGTGGTCAGAAGAGAGGTGAAGACTGGTCAGAGCCATGGCAGACCCCGTGTCTAAATTCCTGCCCCACTGTCTGAACAAGTCCAGGACAGCCAAGGGCCTGAGGGGCAACAGAACACCCCCCACCCATCCTGCCACCCCTTTCCATGTAGCCCCTCCCGAGCTGACAGCCTCTAATCTCAGCTGTCTTCATGCAGCCAGCCCTCGGAGCCCGGGGTCACCTGATGCCGACACATTTTAATTCACAAGCTGATTTCTGCTTGTTGGCAACATGTCATTTCTGAAATTGCTTTCTCTGCCTAGAGGCAGGAGTTGTCAGAGCTGCACAGGTGTGGCAATAGTGCCGCCCTCACCCCACCCCCACCCCAAGTTCAGGAAGGATTAAGGGGAGTGGGGGCACACAGGAGATCCTCAAGCTCAGCTTCTCGTGTTTCCCCAAGGGCTGGGGAGGCCAGGGATGGGAATGGCCTTAACTTTCTTTTCTAGTCCAAAGACAGAGAAGTAAAATTCATAAATGAAGGTGCTGCTACTATTACTCGCTTCAGATGATTAGTAAGAAAGAGTAAGTTGCTTTGAGAATGTTCTGCATAGGTCCCGGGCATCCTTCTGAGGAGCCTTCCCTACACATTATTATATGTAAATAACATGACAGTCCTCCAGGAGTGTGTCATCCCTATTTTTCTGTTGAGACTCAGAAAGGTTAGATCACAGAAAGTATATGGCAGGTATTAGACTCAACTCAGTGGGGGCAGCAGTTGTACTGCGAGCTGACAGTGTGAGAAGAGATGGACCACAGAATGGAGAAGGACAGGGGTTGGCTGGTTTCCCTTTTTTTGGAGAGGGGGGTCAGTCATGGGGCTTGAACTCTGGGCCTGGGTACTGTCCCGGAGATCTTCAGCTCAAGGCTAGCACTCTACCACTTTGAGCCATAGCATCACTTCCAGTTTTCTGTTGGTTAATTGGAAATATGCGCCTCATCAACTTTCATGCCCAGGCTAGCTTTGAACTGCAATCCTCACATCTTAGCCTCCAGGGCAGCTAGGATTGTGGGCGTGAGTCACCAGAGGTGGCTCGGGGCTCGCTGATTCTATATTTACTTTCATGTCTTGGCTTAAAGATCGTGAGTGAAATTTGCCTTCCTCCATAATATCCTCACCCCTGCAACTTATCAAATAGATATTTTTTCCTTTTGTAAAAAATGTTTCCTTGGTATTTTGCATATACTTCCGTTCGCAATTTTCTTCTGATACTGACATCCTTTGTCTTGTTGGACGAATGAACATGGATGGAAAGACAAGTGCATACATGCATCTGTGAATCTTGCTCTCCACATGGCCCCTATCCACATCCTCTTCCTCAGCGGTATCCAAACAAGCGGGCTCTTCCTCCTGTGGCTGACGTCTCATCTATCCTTGACTTGCTGGCTCCTTTCTATCCACACTCCCTTTCCTTCCCCTCATTTGGTCTCACCTCCTTTTTGCAGCTGCCAGGACTCCCTTGGCCGCCTCAGTCACCAAGAGCAACACTATGCAAAAGCCTGAGCCTGAACACCCACAGGAATCAGCTGACCCTACCGGGAAGCAGCCCAGTATGCCCCTAGTGGAGATGGCCCATGGGTGAACATGCCCTGTCCACGGAAGTGCCTACCTGTCCACTCTACCAGTTTCCACAGGGTGAACTTCTCCTTGCTCTCTAGCTCACCCATAGGTACATGGACTTGTTCTTTGGCATGTGCCAAAGGGTATGGGAAATTCCAGAGGCCTTTTGTGTAGTGATGCTTAATTTCCTGGCATATGGCTCTTTCCTTTGTAGTAAATGACAAGGGTATCATTGCTATTCCCATGTAAAAGCCACACTTGAAATCAAATCAGAATCCAGTTCACAGAGGATGGTCAAATGTTTAAGAAGAAAGGACAGGTGGCAGTTTAGAGTTAAGTTAGAAGAGTTAGAAGAAAGTTACCGTTCCTCTATGAACCTCATTTATTTAAAAAATATAGATGTATAGGTTGGTAAATAATGGATGAATAGGTGAGTGGATGAATAGATGGTTGGATGTATGGATGGGTAGGTGAGTAGATGGGTGGTGGATAGACGGGTAGAGGAGTGGATGGATGGATGGGTGCAAGGGTAGATGAGTGGATGGATAGATTGATAGTCTCTGGAAGTCCCTTGGTGACAAGAATGCCAAACCTTACTGAGATATTTACAGTTTTCAAGAACTTACCCTTGGGTTCAGAAAGGCAGAGAGAAGGTCAGGTCAAGCAACTACCCCAGCCAAGGGGCCATGAGTCTTCTAAAAACAATGCCCTACAAAACAAGAGACCAAGCCTCCTGCCTTGTCCCGTGGCTTATCTGTCATAGACCAAAAACCCTCCAAGCTGAGAAAGGAACAGAAGCCCTGCAACCACAGGCTAAGGAGAGGGTAGCACTCACAGTAATAAAAACTATAGCTTCTGAACATGGGCTACGCCTCCATTACTGAGTGAAATGCTTTACCTGCTGCAACTCCTTATCCTTACTGTCACCAACAGGGAACAAAGTACTGTAGTCACTTCCTCCATGTCACAGATGAGGAAAGAGACATAGCTCAAGTGACCTTCGTAGGATCACTTTGTGATGTTTTGGCCTAGCAGGGGGCTGCTCAGTCACTTCCTGGCCCTCAAGCATGACTTGTGTCACCACTTGTCTCTGTTCACCTGCAGGACAATTCTCTGTTGCAGAATGATCAATATCCCTACTCACCCCTCAGAGGCTTCTACACACAACTCCAAATCTTAGAACCTTCTGTGTTGAGAATCCCCTCAGGAGTTGGCTACATCTAGGTTACAGAGGTATTCTCTTTGGATCAAAACCTCTGGACTGGGACCACTTCTTCTTGGCAGAAAGAGGTGATGTCTATGCTTCCTCTCTACTTTCTTGGAAAAGTATAGAAGCCATATCTTTTTTTTTTGCCAGTCATGGGCTTGAGCTCAGGTCCTGAGCACTGCTACATTTCCTGAATTGACATTCTTTGTCAATTTGTTAGGCTTCTCAGTGCCTTGATTGCTAGGCTATGCACAAAAAGCGATGATATCTCCATCAGGAGATTATATGTGATGGTACAAAGGCTTAGAACAGTGCTGGCACCTCGTCCCGTCAACAAGTACAGTTGCTGTTCTTATTGCCACTATTGCTGTGGTCATCCTGGAAGCCCCTCTCATGCCACCATGCTAACTCTGCCTCATTCTCAAGTCTTCGTCCACTGTTCCTCCTCCACCTCTCTTCCTATCCTTCCCTGCCTATCTCCACTGTTCCTGAGGCCCTTTGCTGGCTAATAATGCTGCTGTCAGTTCAGATTAGAGCCCATTACGTTCCTTCATCTCAGCTTAACATTTTTGTGGTTTCCCATCTCTGCCTAAAGTGTTCCACAAGGGGCAGGGGCTGCCCAGCTGGAGGTGCCTCTGGAGGAAGAATGCAGGTCTGTTTCCCAGTGGGCTTCTCCCAGATTCCTGCTGATAAGAGAGGGGGGCTGCATTGGGGTACATCCATTGTCAGCCATCAAGAGAAGAGTCAAATCCCTGAGATGAGAGAGCAAGAGTGCTCGGGCTCTCATCATCACTGCTGCCAACAGACAGCCTGGCATCCAGAGACAGCTCCCCAAAGGGGACAGGACTTTGGTCATTCTGTCTGAAAGGAGTCTCAGGTGGTAGAGCTCTGCCACTGAGAGACTCCTGGCAAATCCAGTGAGCCCAGTCCTTGAACTGGTCTGTCCTTTGTATTCACAAGGCTCTCTCTCTCTCTCTCTCTCTCTCTCTCTCTCTCTCTCTCTCTCTCTCTCTCTCTCTATATATATATATATATATATATATATATATATATATATATATATATATCTTTCCCTCCCTACCTCTCTCTCTTTCCCTCCCTCCCTCCCTCTCTTCCTCCCTCCCTCACTCCCTTCCTCTCTGTTATTGTTATTTATAGAGAAGGGACCTCCTCAGACCTTGCCACAGGCTTGCCTTTTTCTTTTTCTTGTCAGTAGTGGAGCTTGAGCTCAGGACCTAGGCAATATCTCTGAGCTTTTATGCTCAAGACTATCACTCTACCACTTTGGTCCACAGTTCCACTTCTTATTTTCTGGTGGTTAATTAGAGATAAGAGTCTCACAGACTCTTCTACCTGGGCTTGCTTTGAACCATGATCCTCAGATCTCAACATCCTGAGTAGCTAGGATTCCAAGTGTGGGCACTAGTGGCAGGCTGGGCTTGCTTTCTTTAGCTCTGAGATCTGAGAGTCTCTCCAGCCCTGACTCCCTCAGTGGGTACAGATGGAGGCCTTCATGTTTTGAGTGTCTGTGGAGAGGGAGATGTCTTGGAGGATGTCTTCATCAAGACAGAAACAATGAAGACCAGTTCTGCTGGATTAGCACCTGCAGTCTGCTACCGGTGTTTTAGTTGTGGTGGCCATGACACCCACCTCCATTCGTGCTCTCAAAAGTTCCACTATCTGATCATCCACACAACAGCACTTACTCAATGAACACCTAGAGTCCAAACACTGCTGGTGACAATGGCATCCTGAAATCAGTCGGATTCAACTGCCCAAAGCTCATCACCTCCAGTCCTTGAACTCAGTACATAAGCATAAAGGTGAGCGTAAAAATGTAGCCCGGGGCCAGGAGTTTGGCCTAGTGGTAGAGTGCATGCATGAAGACCTGGGTTCAATTCCTCAGTACCACATACACATAGAAAAAGCCGGAAATGGTGCTGTGGCTCAAGTGGTAGAGCTCTAGCCTTGAGAAAGCCCAAGGACAGTGCTCAGGCTCTGAGCTCAAACCCCAGGACTGGTAAAAAAAAATGTAGCCTCATCTTCAAACAATATACAGCCTCCTAGAACTAAGCACCGGGCAGTGTGATTGATCAAGGTTCCTTTCCTTCTTTGGGTCTTGGCCTGCTGTTCTGTAATAACAAAGAGGATCAGATCACCTGACCTTGGGTCCTTTCCAGACCTTGTATAATTCAGATGTAGTCTCTACACACGAGGTCACTGGGTGACAAGCAGGAGTCATTAAGTCCCCTAAGACAGGTGCCAGGAAACCTACCAATTGGGTAATTAGGCTTGCCCCGACCCCACATCCCTGGAGGGAGCAGAAGTGGACTCCAGAAGCCTCCCCAGAGCAGCGGAAGCACTGGGCGCTGTGGGGGTCCCCGGGTGGAATGTAATGGAATGTGGCTGTGGTAGGCGCTGGGACAGAGGGCTCGGCTGACAGATCTAAGGCTGCCGCAAGCCACCAGGTCTCAGTGGGGGCAGCCTGCAGGCCTCCCTCCTGTGGAATGACAAGCCTTGCTCCCCCTCACCTGGTGTTTAATCTTTAATGCAGTCCCAGCTGCCCTCGGGCAGGACCCATCAACCCACCGTTCTGATAAAAGCAATAATTAGCTCTTTTTCAACTTTTCCCTTCTCTCCCCCTCCCCTCTTACTCTCATGTGTGAGCACTGGAAGGATTGCAGCTAATGGCCTGCCCTCAGCCAATTCCTGGCCCATGCAGGCCAAAATGCTGTGAGAGTCATTAGTCGGGGGCTTCTCAGACCCTCCCTGGAAAGGGTCTATACTTCAATGTGCTCCCCTACTCACTCTAGGGCATCTCAGTCACCAGGAGCATCTTGGAACTGCCCAAACCTGCTGAATCACATCTTTCCCCAGCGAAGCCTCAGCCAGGACCTCAATAGAGTCTACTAGAAGGTGGCCTTTTGGCTGCCACAAGGCCAGGACAAGAGGATACAGGGCCATCTTTCCTGAGGCATCCTGCTCCCAGGGCAGCGAGCCCAGATTGGGTTCAACCACCGGTCAGTTCAGGGGCTGCTGGCTGGGATCCCCTGCCCCCGCCCCATCAATGACTTATAATAGCTAACTAGTGCAGAGAACCTGTCCCTTACAAAGTGCTTCTAAGTAACTCAGCTGGGAGGTAGCTGCAGTCCAGGGCTTCACCACGCAGGCCCCAGGCAAATTATAACCTCCCTATTGGTGTTAGGAGAAAGGGAACTTCCATAGGCCACGGCCTCTTCATCCATGAGGTAGGGATGGTCAAAGTTGTGCTTACCTGGTAGGCTGGCATGAAGATAGAGAAAGCTGATGGGCAATGCTGGATGCAGTGCTGGGCTTTTCTATGCACCCAGCACCAGCCATTGTTCATGCTTTTCATTCTCTTGACAGGCTTTGGGTTTGCAGGAGTTTAGAAAGGTGGTGACTTTAGTCTTTCCTTTCCTTGTTCCCTTCTCTTCTTTCCTTTCCTATCCTATCTCCTGTTCCTCCTCCTCCTCCTTTTTCTTTTTCTTCGTCTTCGTCTTCTCCTTCTTCCTTTTCTCTTTTTGTATCAGTATCAGGTCTTGAACTCAGAGCCTTACACTCAGCTTTTTCACTCATGGCTAGCACTCAACTACTTGAGCCATGCCTCAAACAAGGTTTTATTTTCTAAATAGTAATAGTTGGCCCATCTTCCCTGCATCTTTGCTCACAAACCCTTTTGTTCCCACCTTTCAGAGCGGCAATTGATAAGCAGGGGAGGAGGAACAGAAATTGCTGTTACTTCCGGATGCCTGTCTTGTTTAGAACCAGCTGCTGCTGCAAAAGCCTCTGTGTAGCAGCAAGTATCCAAGGACCTGGAAGGAAGGAGGTGTCAGGGCAGGGCCTGATCTGAGCCATCATCTCAGTCAGGACTGAGTTCTTGTCTTCATTTTTCTAGGGATGCGGAAAGGTCTGATTGGTGCCCAGGTTATGACCAAGTCATACTCCATAGTCACCTTCACCCAGTTTGCCATGTTCAGATGGTATGCTGTCTCCTAGAGACATTCTTCCCAGGGTAAGGCAGCCCTTGATACTCACTGTTCCCTATTCATCCTGGATTCCACTGCTGGTTGAGGGGGTGTATGTGGAAAGAGAGAGGCCCAGCACTGGTCTGGACTCCTCCATCAGAGTCCAGTCCAGGAGAAGCACTTTGGACCAATAATACTCTTGAGGATCCCCAGGACTGTGCAGCTTGAAGTAAAATTCTCCCGACTATATGCCTCCTACTGGTCCTTCAGAGCACCCATAAGCTAGTTGATACCAAAGGGGGGGGGTCACCAGACAAACACAGAACTTCAAAGAGAAAGAGCTACATAGAGCCCGAGTGCATAGGACAGGCTAGGCTGCCATTTAAGAGCTTAGTTTTCTCTTCCCATTTTTATCCAGTTTTGGCCAACACCCACAGGTTTGTGGTTATTCTGAGCCAGAAAGCTGAAATTATAGGGATCCATTACTAATACCACAGGCTCACCAGCATCAATATGGCCTGTCGAGATAGAAAATAGATTAGGGGCTGTCTAAAACTTGGGAGTGGAGAATAGGAATAATTGCTAATAAGTATGGTTTTTGTGGGGTGGTAATGAATTATGGTGAATTATAGATGTGATGAATGCACAGCTCTGAGAATTTGTTGAAAATCACAGATTTGCATACTTGGAAAGGATGAACTTTATTTTATGTGATTTATATCTCAAAACTGAGATGCTACTTAGAACATGCTAGGAAGATATTAGGTTGTTACTTCATTTAATTCTTATAGTTACCCCACATTGGAGGTAGAGAGAAGTCTAACACAGCAACTTTCCAGTCAGAGTACAAGAGTATAACCACAGTTCTTAGGGACCTTGGACAAGTTGCTCAGCCTCCAGGAGACCCAGGATCCTTATCTACTAAGTGGGCACAGCCATCTGTATGCCATTCAGACTGCACAATGCCTGCTACCCAGGATGGGTATTGTTACTATTAGATGTCTTAATAGTCATTTAATAGCATTGCCACTACACAGCTCTCTCTCATTCTTTCCTACTTTTTTTTTTGGTCATAAGGCTTGAACTCTGGGCCTGGACACTGTTTCTGAGCTCTTCAGCTCAAGGTTACCACCCTACCCCTTGAGTCACAGCACCACGTCCAGTTTTCTGGTGGTTAATTGGAGATAAGAGTCTCCTGGACTTTAGTGCCCAGGCTAGCTTTGAACCACAATCCTCAGATCTCAGCCTCTTGAGTAGTTAGGATTGCAGGCATGAGCCATGGCACCTGGCTTCTTTTATACTTTTTAAGTCCTTTGGAAGAACAATTACTCTAGAGGATGAGGAGGAGGAGGAGGAGGAGGAGGAAGGGGAGGAGGAGGAGGAGGCAGAGGAGGAGGAAGAGGAGGAGGAGGAGGAAGAGCAGGAGGATCATCTACAAGACAGACTGTATTTGCATCTCTTCACTTAATGGAATGTGTCTAACTTTGCAGGGCACTGGAGTGATATCTTTACCAAGCACTTTAGCAGTCACAATTATGTATTATTTTTTTCTTGTTTCATCCCAGAAAAGAGGCCTGGGCCAGAGATACCATTAATTTATTTATAACTGAACCTATTGACAGACCAAGCTCTGTGCTATGAACTCTTAGAGTGAGAATCAAGACAGTCCAAAGTCTCATCTTCAGTGGAGCTTGCATTCTTGAGGGAGGGAGGAAGATAAGAAAGAACCAGGCACAATGACTTTTCTGATCAACTATAATGCAATGGGAAAAAAAAATAAAGGTGGAAGGATTGCTTTGTATAGGTATTCAAGGAAGATTTGTCCGAAGAGCTGGCTTCTGAGTTAAGACATGGAGGCACTGAAGCAAGAGGAGGCTGATTGAATAAGCAGAATAAGCCTAGTCCATTTCAAGCACAGTGAGCAGGCTGAGTGACGGAAGGTAAAGGAAGTTATTAGAAAGAGACCTGTTAGAGTCAGGAGCTCTGCATAAAGGGCTGAATCTTGGCTCTAGCACAGTGGACAGCATGAGGAACTCTCTAGACTTCTTATGGAGGAAAGCTGTGCTCAGAATCCAAAGGGACATATCTAGTAATGATAGCTATTCATGAGTAAGTAACTAAGTGAGTTTTAGTCCTTTGCCACAAATCCTTTGGTTCTGTCCACACTGAGGGACTTCCAGGGACTGCCAGGGGCTGAACAGAGCAGGACCTTATCACTGAGATTCCTCCTAGTCACTGTGATGGATTACACATAGCCTGGCTCTGAGCTTTGCTCACTGAAGCCTCTTCCTTCCAAGCAGGCCATAAGAATTTAGGTGTTGTTTTTCCTTACTGAGGTCAAGCCCCAGCTTTGGCCATAAGTTGTTTCTGAAGAAACAGAGATACCTGCAGATGCAAACCTTGTGGGAAATGGATCTGGGGGAGTCTGGGACAATGAGGGCCAATGTGACAGAACTTATTTCCCTTAGAAAATATGGGGTTTGTTGTAACTCTAGAAATCTATATGCAGGAATTGCGTGCGTATGCACGTGTGTATGCACGATTGGGATAGAAGAAACAAAAGTGATAGCAGGTCAAATTGGTTACTTGGCCAAATCTTAACAATAAACAAGAAGTTTGTGGACAAGCAAGACAGTCCATCAGGGGAATAAACCAGCATTGCAGCAAGGAGAAAGGGCAGGAAATGGGGATAATTACCATGCTGCTTCTGTGGCTGGAGGAGAAACATAAAACATTCCTCTGGTTGCCAAAAGACACAATGAATAGCCAGCCCAGCAGACGTTCCTCTTTTCAGTTTTTTGGTGAGGAAAAAAAGAGATAATCCCATTTTTTTTGTCAGTCATGGGGCTTGAACTTGGCCAGGCACTGTCCCTGAGCCTCTCTGTGCTCCAGACTAGCACTCTACTACTCCAGCCACAATGTCATTTTTTCTGTGTATGTGGTACCGAGGAATCAAACCCAGGGATTCATGCATGCTAGGCAAGTACTCTACCACTAGGCCACACTCCTGGCCCCACAATCTCATTTTTTTGTGTGTGCAAAAAAAAAGAACTCAAGGCTTCACACTCTCACCTGCACTTTTCACTCAAGGCTGGCATTCTACCACTTGAACAATAGCTTCACTACTGGGTTTTCTGTTGGTTATTTGGAAGTGAGCATCTCATGTATTTTGCCTGTCTAGATTGATTTTGAACTGCAACCCTCAAGTACCAGCATCCTGAATAGTTAGGCTTGCAAGTGTGAGCCATGACATCTGGCCAGAACCCTGGTGTCAAACCTGAGATACCTAAGATCCCTCCAAAGACATCTCCCCCTGCCAAGCTCAAAGTAAATGAATCCTGGTTCACTTAAGTCAGGTACAGTCATCCCTCCTGCCTTGGCATTGATAAATTTGAGCATGGTCAGGTAATACAAAATGCTGAAGGAAGGACCTACTGGGAACTTGGAGAAAGGCTCTTCTCTTCAGAAGGGAGACTTATGTTTCATTTACTTCCAATATTGGATTGAAGTTTCCAGAAATGTGGCAGCCACCTTGACACCATGAGATATATTAGAAGATAAGAAGAACGATGGAAAAATAAATCTGAGTTTTCAATGACATGCATTGAACACTAGCTGACTAGTCTGGATGCCTACATACCACTGGCTTTCTTGTATTATGAAATAATATGTTTTCCATTTAGTTACATTGTCTCAGGTAGGACTTCCAAGTACATGTGTTCTTAGTAGGCTGTCATCTTCCTGAAAACTATTAGAATATAAAGACCACAACTTTTTCCTCCTTGGATTTCTAGCTCTTCACATCAAACCTGGCTCACTGTGGATACTCAACAAATGGATGGATGAAAGAATGGATGGATGGAGTTTGCCAGCTCTCAAAGCAACCCTAACCCAGAAACTCTTCTTGATTTCATTTTTTCTTAAACGAAAAGATCAAGCCAGGTACCAGTGGCTTATACCTGTAATCCTAGCAAGTCAGGAAGCTGATAACTAAGGATCATGGTTCAAAGCCAACCTGTTCAGGAAAGTCCATGAGACTCTTCTTATCAATATACTCAGAAAAAGCTGGAAGTGGTGCTGTGGCTCAAGTATAGAGCTATAGTCTTGAGCAAAACAGAAGCTTAGAGACAGAGACCAGGCCCAGAGTTCAAGCTCCAGGACCGACAAAAGAAAAGATGGGCTGGGAGTTTGGCCTAGTGGTTGAATGTTTGCCTAGCAGTACAAAGACCCGGATTCGATTCCTCAGTAACACAGAAAAAGCTGGAAGTGGTGCTGTGGCTCAAGTAGTAGATTTCTAGCCTTGAGAAAGCCCAAGCAAGGACAGTGCTCAAGCCCTGAGTTCAAGCCTCAGGTCTGGCAAAAGAAAAAGATCAGGGTAGACTGCAGAGGCATGAAGTTCTGAACTCAGGGGGCCCTCCTGTAGCCTTTGTATGAACACAGGCCTGTACTCTGCTTGGAGGTGACAGGAAAAATTGGGCCTTCCTAAGTATAGATCTCCAAAGCAGTTTCTTTTCCCAGGTCTCTGGCAGAACTCTGCCTCAGTCTCCTCCTTCAAGATGGGTAACCCCATCTCTTTGGGGCCTTCCTCTTGAGCCTCCTCCACCTACCATAGACCAGCTGTGGGCTCTTAGAACAGATTTCCATTCGTCCCAAGGTCTGTTTCTACATTTGGATAAAGAGGAGAAGCACACTGGCCTTACTGAGCTTCTTAGCTAGCCGGTGTCACGAATCCAAAGATCCCCTGTGAAGATGGAGTTTGGAATAACCCATTTCAGCAAGAGTGAGCAGCAGCTGGAAGAAACTGTACTATCATGCAGAGCCATAAGCAGTCCCCTTTTGTATATGTGACACATAAAGTAGAAAACAAGCCCCACTGACAAGGTGGCAGAAGGCGGCATCTGCAGCTATAGAAGAAAGGGAAATCTGTAGTCCATGATCTTGAACTCTTGGGAAATGGACATGGACAGCTAAGCCTTCACTCCCAACAGCCCACTGTGGAAACCAGACAGTAGGGTTCTGCAACCTGGAATAGCCCAGAGGGAGGCCAAACAGATAGGCAACGCATTAACTATTTGCTTCATCCTGTGGCCTCTGCAACTCTGTGCAGGCGCGTGCGTGCCTGCGTGCGTGTGTGTGTGTGTGTGTGTGTGTGTGAATGGAAGAAGGAGATTGTGCCTGTGAGTATGTGCCCTGCCCTGCAGACCAGCCTCCTCCAAGGGACCTGCCCCAGTGTGAAGGAAAGGCCCTGCCCAGCAGAGATGGAATGGCCAAGCCATCTTTCCACCACATCTGGGAGGAACAGGCAGGGCCGGATGTGGGCCCCAACCTTCTCACTTCCTCCTGAAGAGGAAGCTCCTCCTGCACCACCTTTGTGTTGCCTCTGGGCGGTACAAATCCTTCCATGCCTGTCATTCCCTTCCTGAGCTGTGGTGAGCAGCTTGCTTGCCCAGTCCAGCCCCCACTGCCAAGAGGCCAGCCCCAGGAAGGAGCCCTGGCTCTGGACCAGGGCTGAGGGTGTGGTGTGAGGCTAAGCAAGGACTTCACCCCGGCCCCTTCTGGAGTGTGGCTCTCTCGCCTCTCCCATAAGAAAACATACACCAGGTCAGCCAGGGCTTCCCTGCACCAACAGGGCAGGGGCAGCTGGGTCCATGCTGGGCACAGTCAATAGGTGATAAGATTTCTGGTGGGTGAAACTGGTGGATAAATTTATTTAACAAGATATTCCTATAGCATATATCTTGTATCTTTTATGATTGTGAATGTATATAAACCTCCTACCAGCACTTTGAGGAAGATGCTATTATTGTTTTCCATTTACAAATAAGAATGGCAAGGCACAGAGAAAGTAGCTATATACTGGTGGCTCATACCTATAATTCTAGACACTCAGGAGGCTGAAATCTAAGGATCACAGTTCAAAGCCAGCCAAGGTAGGAAAGTCTTATTTCTTTTATCTCCAATTAACCAGAAGTTAATATGGAAGTAGAGCTGTGACTTAAGAGGTAGAGCACTAGTCTTGAATGGAAAAATGAAGGGACACTGCACTTACCTATCCCTTGAGCTGAGTTCCATCCCCAGTTATGTACACACACACACACACACACACACACACACACCCCAAAGCCAACACACAGACATCTTGAGATTGTCCATGTAGGAAGAAGCAAGGCCCGAGTTTGAAATCAGTCTCTCAATATGTTGTTATACTAATGTACAACTCTCCATTCCAAAGGTACAAAAATAAAAGCAACACTTGAGTGACACATGTGTGCTAAGTGCTGTCACAGGCACAATTTGGGAGACTGGCACATAACTAATGCCACATTTATACAGAGATGAATTCTATAATTACCAATTCTGTATTATATCAGGTACTGTCAACCCATGATTTGGTTTAGTTCTCTCTCACACACACAAAACTGGTCAGATAATCAAAGGCCAGAATACTCATGTGACTTGTTTAAGGATGCACAGCAAGCCATTAATCCAACTTAGGTCTCTCTGAAGCAAAGATAATTGGCTTTTCATGACACAAGAATAGAAGAGGAGTATTTGAGGGACTGGGAATGTGGCCTAGAGGTAGAGTGCTTGCCTAGCATGCAAGAAGCCCTTGGGTTTGATTTCTCAGTACCACATAAACAGAAAGAGGCCGAAGGGGTGCTGTGGCTATCCTTGAGCAAAAGAAGCCCAAGCTCTGAGATCAAGCTGCAGGACTGGCAAAAAAAAAGAGGCAAAAAAGAGGATTATTTGACAATTAAGAACAGGTGTTGAGGCCCAGCTACTTCAAGTAGTATGCCAAAGTCAACTGGAAGCAGAAGGCTGTGCCAGGATTTGAACTCAGGCCTGTCTGGTAACTATGAGCAGGTTGCCAGGGCTGGGAACTTTTCTTAATCCTGCCCATCTCAAGATGTTGGCCTTCCACTCAGGGATTTCTTCAGAGGAAAGAAGAGGAGAAAAGTCCATGCCCTGATCATACGAGGCACGAAAGGGCTAGCTATAGTAGTGCATAGTGCCTACCATGAAGCCTTGAAACTGGACAGCACTGAAATTTGCATATACCATGCTTCTCCTATACATACACATACATATACACATACTTATAATGTTTCAATTATAAGTTAGGTACATTAAAAGGACAACAACAATAACTAAAAATAGCACAATTATAGTAGTATACTGTAATAAAGAAGTCATTTAGAACCTCAATGGTTTACTTCCAGAACATTATCTTAAATATAGTTAGATTGTGATTAAACATGAGTAACTTGTAGAAAATGAAGCAGCATATAAGAACAGGATTAGTATACACGGTTATCTCTGGGTCTGGCTGACCTTGAGCTTCAAGTGGGCAGGCCAGGTGCAGGTATTGGGCTGTGTGGGGTGGGCAGCTCAGATGGCTCTCTGATCTTATCTGAAGGGTCCTTCTACTTTCTTCTCTGGCCCTTGGCTTAAGCAAGACTTTAAAAATCCTCTGTGTGATGCAGCTCCCTTGATTCAAATGAAAAAAAAAAAAAAAAAACAAAACACCAAAAACAAAAAACAACCCACACAACAACCCATACAGATTACCTTTCAAATTGTGTGCCTTCCCCTCCCCACCCGCCCCCAAAATAGAGACAGTCAAAAAAAGCTCATCTGAGTCTATTTTTCTCTGGTTCCTTACCCACAGCCTCCATTTGGGAGGAGGGGAGACAAGGGAGCTCACACCCAGCACTGTGGGAGAGAAGGCTGGGGACCAGTCCAGTTTGAGTTGCCAATCCCCAACCCCCCACCAGTTGGAATGTGCTTCATTTTAAGAGATAAAGGTTCGGGGTGGGCAAGCTGCAGAAGGCCCCTTTAGAAAGCCCAGTGTTCAGGCAGGCTATGGCTCCACTGGTTGAAGGTTCTTGATGGATGAGCCCCGGACCCTCCCGTAGAGTCTTATGTCCCCCTCATTATATACCCCTTTTTCACTCTGTGAGGTCTGGCTTGTTCAGAAAAGCCTGTCAGTGTCAGGACACGTTGGTCTCATGGCCTACAGGAGAAAGAGGCCTCTGAGGGATACCTGCCCCATGCCCTGAGGGTCCAGGGTGCTTCCTTTGAAAACTGCAAAATTATTGCCATTAGTGTGCACTGGCTTCTGAAGGGAGGCTTGAGAGGGAGGGATGGAGGAAGGAAGAGGAGGGAGGGGGAGGAGGAGGAAAAGGAGGAAAAGGAGGAGGAGGAAGAGGAGGAGGAGGAGGAGGAAGAGAAAGAGGAAGAGGAGGTAGCCCTAACTCCTAGCTGGGAAGAATGAGGACTAGGGGTGCCTTATCTGAGGCCCATTGTGGGAAAGGCAAGAACACAGGCCACCCCATGGTTGTTGAATGGATTTTTGTCCTAGGGGATGGGGTTGTCCCTGGGGACTGCCTGGAATTCACCTGCAGACCTCTGGAGCCACACAGCTTGTGCCAAAGATGCCATGTTGAATCTTGGTGATATAGGCAGCAGAGAGAAGCAAGCAGGACTACTCCTAGGGTCAGCACCTGCTGAGAGTGAGCGAGAGAGTCTCCTAAATGCTGTTGGGGCCAGGAGTTTGGCCTAGTGGTAGAGTGCTTGCCTCTACCACGAAGACCTGGGTTCGATTCCTCAGTACCATATAACATAGAAAAAAGCCGGAAGTGGTGCTGTGGCTCAAGTGGTAGAGCTCTAGCCTTGAGAAAATGAAAGGACAGTGCTCAGGCCCCGAGCTCAAGCCCAGGACTGGCAAAAACAAACAAACAAACAAACAAACAAATAAACTGTTGTGCCCTGGGTGCCTTATTTGGTCCTGAAGCCCCACTGACCCCAAAAGGAAGACTGCCTTGATCCTTAAGTCTAAGTTTTACATGGCAGGTCTGGCTACTCATATCTACATGAAGGTCAGAACCATCTTTGAGGTGTAGACATAAGCTATAGGTTTAAATAGACAAAGGAGAATGGACAGGGGGTAAAAGATCTGCATTGATAAATAGTCTCCATCTCAGATGAGTTAGTGGCCAGAGGTGGAGTCAGAAGCAGTCTGACCATCTATTATATCAGGATTGTTACAATAACAAGCACTGGTATCTGGCAGTGGTTTGGTCTTGTCTGTTTCCTTTGGATTTTAAGGTGGATACAGAGTGACTACAGGAGAGAATGGTTCAGGCCAAAAGACATAGATACAAAATGGAGGTTAGAATACTTAAGGTTTTATCCTCCTTTTAGTTAATTAGTAGCTCTAAGTGGGGAGTCAGTACTTTTAGGAAAAATTAGTTAAGGATCTATCACCCTTATGTCCTACCTTGAGACTCTCTGACACTGGAGCCCACGGGAAGGGCCTATTGAGTCTTGAGAAGTGAGAGCCCAGCCTGTCTTCACGGGTACAGGCCCTGGGTTTTCACTGCACTGGGAGAAGAATCAGTATCTTCTGTGGAAGAATATGCAGTCTCCAGCAGAACTACATTGTAAGCTACAAATGTGAGCTGAAAACTTAATTTTAGATTCTAGAACAGTGTGGGGTGTAGCTCTGTGGTAGAATACATGTTTAGCTTGCATGAGGCATTGAGTGAGATCCCGAGTGCTAAAAGAAAAAGAGGTGAAATTAATTTTGGTAATATGTTTTCTTTAACTTAATACATCCTAAATATAAATGCTTCAACATGAGTCAAAGAAAGTATTAGAGTTACTTTTACATGCTTCGCATTCTCTTTGGAAGCCAGGGGCATTGTGAATAGACAATAGAGACAAAAAATCTCAATTTGTAGCTGAGCACAGTGGCTCATGCCGGTAATACTAGCTACTCAGGAGACTGAGATCTGAGGACTACTGTTTGAAGCCAGCCCAGGCAGGAGAATCTGTGACTCTTATCTCCAATAACTACTCAGCAAAAGCAGAAGTAGTGCTGTGGTTCTGTGGTAGGGTACTAGACTTTAGCAAAAGAAGCTCAGGGACAGCACCCAGGCACTGAGCTCAAGCACTAGGACCCAGGAAAAAAATGAGCCATACATGAAGTACTCTCAAGCTACATGTGCTTAAGAGCTGGAGTAGTGAACAGTGTGGCTCAGAAGCTTTGGCCCCTTCACTCAGCCCCTCTGACCCTCTGTTTTTCTCCTCTATAAATGAAGATACCTGCACAAGTGGAGTTTTCAAGAAACTTAAAAAAATCTTTAAACTATGCTAGGCAAGTACTCTATCACTGGACTGCATTTCCAGCCCCAAATAATTATTTTTTAAGAAGATCCCCACTAAGAGACATTGCTTAGTCCCTCATATCTAAGATAATCCAAGAGACCACCACACTCTTTCTGCAAGTGCCTCCAGCCTCCTGCCACCTCTGCCTCCCTCAGAACTCTACTCCTTCCAAGAAATGTCCACCAGGCTGCAGGGGGGACTTCAAAGAGCAATAGGGTTTGATGGCATTTCTCCAATCTAGGGAGGGCTTTCTAGAAATGGTGCTGAACCCTGCAAATGTCTAATGCCTATGAGAATCATTTAGCACAAGAAAAGGCCAGATCTTTGCCCTGGCCTGGCTCACAAGTGATGGAGTTAATAGGGAATTTTTTTCCCTGACTCAGAGTTGCTGGTAGGGGTCCAGATCCCCCAGTGACCTAGGGACACATTAGAGAGTGATAAGTGGGGCTTTCTAGCCCCTTTTCTCCTGTTTACAATACATTGGCTTTCCTCAGACAAAACCTTTCTCCTCTCCTTTGCTCCTGGCTGTTGTGGCTTTGTGAGACAATTTGCTGATGGACTCTCCACAGAAAGGCAGCTCCCTTGAAGCCCCTTCCCACTTCCCCAGCACCTGAGGCAACATCTCCTCCACCTGGTGGGTCCTAGAGGGGCCAAAGATGCTTGTTTCCCTCAGCTCCCTTCAGCCTCTGAATTCAGAAATGTTATGCTTGCTGACTGCTCAACTTTAATCTAAAGGGATCAAGGAACAAACTCAGAGGTGGCTGGGTGGTGTTTCCCAGGCTTTGTTGAAGGGAGACTGAAGCTGTTGTTGCCCAAAGCAGAAGTGATCCAGAGGTGTCCTGTTGATTGTGACAAGGCCCACTTGGAGTCATCAAAGCAGGACGTGAGTGGATACTGTGGTTCAGTGGTAAAGCACTTGCCTAGCAGGTATTAGGCCCTGGATTCTACCTTCAGTATCACAATAAACCTAAAACAATGACACAGGAACTGCCTGGAGGGTGGCATGTGAATGTGGCTTGGTCCTCATCCCCATCTACCACTCCACCAAATGGATTTCTCTGTACCTCAGTGCCCCTGTCTAGGTAACCAGGCTGCTTTTGCCACAGGTCCTGTCTCCCACCTGGGGAGGGCCAAGATCACAGATGAGAAGCACCTAAAGAAAGAGGTACTTCCTTTAATCCTATACTGTTTCCTAGTGATCATTCCTTCAGCTAGAATGGCTTTGCTGCTGTAGGATAGGGTTTTTTTTTGGGGGGGGGAGAGAATGGGGGTTAAGAAGAGGCAGAGTTGAGATAGTCTTGCTATCAAGGTTTGCCTCAAAATTTTCAACCTCCTGCCTCAGTAGTGGGATTACAGGCATGCACCGCCATGCCCAGCTATGTGGACAGGTTTTAATCATCTAAGAATCAACCTTCAAATAATTCGAGACTCTAGGAATGTCAAGGGGAGAGAATACTTAGGAAAGTGAGTCAATTATATGGGACCCATATGGTAACATTTAACAAGCACATGTCCTTTACTAGGAACCAAGCTGTGCAGCGATGAAAGGCATGTCTCCTGTCCCCAGAATTGAGGCTGAGAATTGGGACACTTCAATGAGTGCTAAGAAAGAGCATCAGTAACTAGGGGAAACACAGGAAGGGGGTCCTACACCAGCCTTGATATTGAAGTTGCTTCCCAAAGGAGGCAAAGTCAAAATTCACCTTGAAGAATGAATGGGAATTGATCGGGCTTAGGGCACAGAGAACAGCATATGCAAAGACGCAAGGACACAAAAGCCCTGTGAGTTATTAAAAAACAACTACAGCAAAAGGGGACAGCGCATGGTTCAAGTAGAAGAATGCTTTCCCAGCAAGCACAAAGCCCTGGGTTCAAACCTCAGAACTGACAGAAACAAGAAAAAGAAATTGCAGCAAGATGGAAAGAAGGCATAAGAAAAGCCAGAGATTATGAGACACAGAGACAGTCTTCTAGACTTCAGTTCTTCCCTTACCTGTCTTCACCTCACAGGGTTCTTCAGAACCCACAGGAAAATAATATATAATAAAAATCATTGGAGAAATAAAATGTTACTCAACCTCTATTAGCTTCTACTTCTCTATGATAAAAATCTGCAAATGAAAACCCAAACTTTCTATTTAAGAACTCCCCTCCCCATAATCTGTTATAATCTTCCACAACTATTATTGCTCCAAACTACCATTAGCTCCAGTGCCCTCTTTGCCCTTCATCTTTACTAGACCAACAGAAGAAACATGGAATGGTTAGTATATGCAAGACACTGTTAAAACTCTATTGCTGGCCTGGGAGTTTGGCCTAGTGGTAGAGTGCTTGCCTAGCATGCACAAAGACCTCAGTATCACATAGAAAAAAGCCAGAAGTGGTGCTGTGACTCAAGTGGAAGAGCTCTAGCCTTGAGAAAGCCCAAGGACGGTGCTCAGGCCCTAAGCCCAAGCCCAGGACTGGCAAAAAACAAAAACAAAAACTCTGTTGCTCTTTGAATGTCCTATTCTTGTGCTACTTGGTCCAAAAATCCTTTTCATTCCTCTCCAGGGAAATGGTACTGGTATCAATGATAGTATATATGATACTTGATAACTAGCTTGAAGGTAGGGTTAGTTCTCCTAACTTCTCATAAGAAGTGTGAAGAGTTGACGACTTGTGTTTTGCTTTCCTATACCTGGCACATAACAGGTGCTCAATAAAATACAGAGTAACTTGGAAAATTAATATTTAGGAGAGACTGTACATGGGTGGGATGCAAAACTGGGAGGGGTGCAGCATACTGGAAAAAGAGTCAGCTTGTCAAAGGAAGAGGAACATCTCCTCCCTTGGGAGGGTCTGGGGATAAGCCAGGGAGGGTGGAAATATCATGGTACAGAGAACAGCATATGCAAAGGACAAAAAGACCCCGATGCCCTCGTGAGTTATTTGAAAAATGACTAAAGTGGAAAAAGGATCAAGGCATGAATCTCCTCCTGCAAAGCCACCCGGCTCAGCTCATTCTCTTGGGATTTCTTGGGACTCTGTGGGATTTAGAATGTTTATGTATATACATTGTTTCCTTTCCTAGAACACGAACAGGACCTCTTGGAGGGACGGGATGGGTGGGGGGGAGAGAAACGCATCCTACAAGAATACATGATAACCATTTATTGATGTGGATTTACTGGATGGAAAGGGGAAGAGGAAGACAGGCATTGGGCAAACGAGCTGACGACACACTGAAGGCAGAGGCGAGCTCCCTAGGGAAGAGTTTTCTCGAGACCCTAAATTATATGGTTTAAGGCCCAGCCAGTGGAGAAGAACCTGCAGGTTGGACATGTGCTGAGGACCCAGCATCAGACACCCCACCTCCCCTTCACGGCAACCGTCCTTTCCAATACCTGATTCAATTCTGAAGCTGGGAATTTGCAAAAAAACCCGACAGCTCTCGTCCTGTGTGAGGCCAAACCTCAAGCTACCCCTCACCCATTCTCTCCCTGCTCTCGTTTCCCGCTTGTCGGCTCCGGGGTCTCACAGCCACTCCCAGGAAGGCGCGCTCCGGACGCCCCAGCAGGCGGGCAGGAGGGTCCTGAAACCGGAAACCGGAAGCCGGAAGCCGGAAGCTAGACTGTGAAGACGTGTTCCGAGGAAGTCGGAGCAGCCGGGACCAGCACGGCCGGCGACATGGAGCCGCTGTACCAACAAACGCACAAGTGAGGGAGCGCCGGGGTGCGGGAGGGTCCTAGGCCAAGCGAGACCAGCCCGTGAGGCCGGGTTCTCGGCTCTCCGCCGTTGGGGAGGCCCAGTCCTTGCAACTGGGGCCCTCGGAAGTTGACAACTCTTGACAGGATGGCCGGGCCAGTCGCCCACAGTGGCTTCTGCCTGGGGTCTGGGGACGAGAGGCCGATTGGCTTCTGGCGTCTGCCAGCTGGGTAGACTGCATGAAAGGAAAGTATCATTCACTAATGTAGTCCTTGGTTCAACACCTGCCTACTCGATACTCCAGGTTTCTGAGGAGAGGTAGCTAATCCTGGGTCACTGGAATGCACTGTTTTGTTGGATGGTCAGAAGGAGGACGAAAAAAGGCGTTTTTATTCTGCTTTGGTATATATTAAAGGTGATGTCTTCCAATTCAAAGAAGTTATATAGGTTGCACTCACTATGGTTGTCCTTTAAGGACATTGAAATCAGTCTTTGGCTTAGCTTCTCATAACTGAAATTCCCTGGTGTATCATTTATTCACATCGTCCTATGTTTGGGGACTGATGAGCAGTTGAGTTCAGTAATAAGGTTCTTACTGACCATCTTATTTTTCTTGTAATTTGCTTGCTTTTTGGGGGAGCTCTAAATATGTAGATAGCACAGCACTGACCACTTTAACCATTACATACTTCAAGATTTAATGGGCTGGAATCCTGGCTCGAGTGACAGAGCACCTAACAAGTTCACATACCACAAAGAAAAAAAAAAGAAAATGAAAGCAAAAACCACAGTCACATAACCACTATCCATCTCCAGAATCTTTCCATCATCCTAAATAGAAACCTTGTACCTACTATCTAGCAATCGTACATCCCGCCTACCCAGAGCCCTCCTTATCTAATGTTCTGCTTTCTGTTCTTGTCTTACACACCACTTGTAAATGGAATCACACAATATTTGTCCTTCTGTGTCTGGCTTATTTTTGTGAGCATAATGTTTTCAAGTTCATCTATGTGGTAGCATGCATCAGGAATTCATCTCTTTCTGAATGAACAGTCTGTTGTCCATTCATCTATTGATGGACAATTGGGTTACTCCTTTTGACTATTGGGAATAATGGTGTTACAAGTGCTGGTTTGTAAGTATCTAAGCCCAGTTTTCAAAGTCTTTAGGCACACACATACACACACACACATACACACATATAGGGTGTGTGTGTGGTTGCCTGTTGCTTCAATCCTATTTCCTCTCATAGCTGGGATTATAGTGTGAACCATCATATATGGCTTATTGAGATGGGGTTTCACTTTTTGTTCAACCTGGCTCCATAGTAGCTAGGATTTCATGCATTTGCTGCCACACAGCCCCTACTTATCCTGTTTTTAAGACTTTCAGTTGGATGCTGTAGATAAGTGTGTATGCACATAACAGTCTTGAAGCTTAAACTTAGGGGCTAGGTGCTGGCCCTGAGCTTTTTTTTTTTTTTTCCTCAAGGCTAGCATTTTGCTACTTGAGTCACAGCTGTACTTCTGGCTTTTTGGTGGTTAACTGGAGACAAGAAACTTCACTGACTTTCCTGACTAGGCTGACTTCTGAGAGCCTGTGATTCTCATATTTCAGACTCCAGAGTAGCTAGAATTGCCGTTTGAGTCAGTGGTGCTAGATGGTAGATTTAATCTGATAAGAACACTTTCCCAGGCCTGACAATGAAGTGAAACAGTGAATTCACAAGAAGAGCAATTCTTTGGTGCACTAGGAACAACAATGTTTATTAGGTTTTTCTTACTTTCAGAATGAAATGTTGGATTTGGGTGGCTAAAAATAAGAGAGAAACTATCTTATAATTGATAACTGAATTTGTTTTTGTGTTGAGGATCCTGATAATACAAAAATTATAGGAAGAGACTTGGAAAAAACTAGTCTGAGTCATTTGGAAAAGAAGGGACCGATCTTTTACAGTAGCCAAGGCATGTGGGTGTAGTGGTGCCTTGAAGTTCTTCTGTTGCTGAATGACAGTAATGGAACTTATTATTTTAGTGGAACTTTTGTTATCTCTTGCCATGTTCATAAAAGTGAAGTAGCATTAAATTGTTTTAAAATAACATATCTTAGAAATTTCTGAACTCCTTTTGCAGCGAAATAGAAAAAAGGTAAAAACAACATTTTAACTTAATTTTCATTAAGATGTACTTACAGAGGACTTAATAAGCAGGCTTTATGTGTGTTTTTTCCTTTAAAATAAACTTAACACGTGCATATGTTATACTTTAATTTTTAAAATCCCTTCTATTGCTTTCTCTTTCTCTTCCTTTTTCTCCAGACTTCTATTTTTGAGATTACAGTAGTCATGGAGGTGCCTTCATTTGCAAATCCCTTTTTCTTGTGGTGCTGGGTATCAAACCCAGGGCTTTGCATACGTTAGGACATTCCGACCACCAAGTTTTCCTTTTTCTGTTTTTTGATGTTGTTTGTTTCCTTTTTCTGTTTTGTATTGTCATGAAATAAAGGCTGACTATAAAGGTAAGATGAAAATGACCAGGTGGTCCTCATTACTTTTATTTAAATTTTTGGGGCCAGGAGTTTGGCCTCATGGTAGAGTGCTTGCCTAGCATGCACGAAGGCCCCAGGTTCGATTCCTCAGTACCACATACATAGAAAAAAGCCGAAAGTGGTGCTGAGGCTCAGATGGTAGAGATCTAGCTTTGAGAAAGCCCAAGGACAGTGCACAGGCCCTGAGTTCAAGCCCCAAGACTGGCAAAAAAAATTTATTTTATTTCTGGGGACAGAATCTACGTTGAGGCCCAGTCCAATGAAACTCATAATCCTCATGTTTCAGTTCCCAAGTAGCCTGGGCTGGTGAGTTTCATTAACTTTTTCCCCCACTATTATTGAGCTTGAGATCCAGCCTCCATTTCTCACTTGGATTTCTTGTTCCTAGTTGACACTCTACCACTTGAGCCATACCTCCTCCAGTCTAGTTTTTATTGGTTAATTGGAGCTGGAATCTCACAGACTTTTCTACCCAGGCTGGCTTCAAGCTGTGATCCTCCAGGCCTCAGCCTCCTGAGTAGTAGGATTACAGGTATGAGCCACTGGCACTGAGGAGTTACATTTAAATTATTTTTCATCTAAATAGTTCTATTTAAGTTCTATTTAAAATTCTTCCTACATCTTCTGTATACTTTTTTTTTTCTCCCTAATAGCAACAGCAAGGCTTAGAGACATGGCTTAGTAATAGAGTACCTGCCAAGCTAGTGAGGCCCAGAGCTCAAACCTAGTACTATAAAAACAGCAACAAATCCTAACAAAACAGTAACAATATCCCTTGCTCATATCCTACAGGCTGTCTGCTTGCTGGTATATTCACCCAAGTCCAATGTAGACCCCATTCTAGACAGGGCAAAGGCTTGTTTTTCTCAGGTTTATACTCCCAATTTGTACTTGGGTGTCATTTGTTCCTTATTGACTGTAAGTGTGTTATCTGAATTCCCAGTTCAGTCGGAAACAGATTTTCCACTTAGCATATCAGTAGCTCCTACCATGCCATTCATACTTGCTCTGTTGTTGGCATTTATTCTCAGCATGAAATGTGATGATTGGTTATATCTATTCATTCAAAGCAAATAGAAACCCAATGGGAAAATTGGGTAATGTTTCCTTGTAATGTCTTTTAAAATTGTGAAACAAAGGTAGCTGAAGAATATTCTTAGATATTATTGTCACCTGTTCTACTGTCCTCATGGAATCTAAGACTTGAAATGAGGCTGGCAAGATCTCCTTACTCCAAGTCTGACTTGCTCAGGGAGATTTTGTGAGACCCAAGGCAGTCCATGTACCCTGTGCTTAAAAGTATAGGGGCTCATTTTTTTGTCCCCCTCTCTTCTTGAAGAAATAGTTTATAATTGTTCTAGGTTCTGGAACTCCATTACAGGTCAGCAACATCAGCAAGGAACAAAGCTGTTTCTCCATGAATGAATGAATATGTGAATGATAATCCTCATTCAACCATTGGCACCATCTGGAGAGCTTATTGTTATTGTTATTATTATTTTATTTTTTTGTCGTTCATGGGGCTTGAACTCTGTGCCTGGGCGCTGTCCCTAAGCTCTTTAGCTCAAGGCTACTACCCTGTGAGCCACAGTCTCACCTCCAGTTTTCTGGTGGCTAATTGGAGATAAGAATCTCATGGACTTTAGTGCCCACACTGGCTTTGTACTGTGATCCTCAGATCTCAGCTTCCTGAGTAGGTAGGATTACAGGCATGAGCCTGGCTCTACCTATTTTTTTGAAGTATTTCAAACATAATAGGAAATATAATCCATTTCAAAACTCACATATGCTTTAGGTTATTCATTTAAAGACAGAAGTGGAATTAAAAATGCTTCCAAACCTGTCATCTCTCAGGCAGCTCCAGAGATGCTGTCCTCCTTCAACACACAAGCTGGCATGGTGACTCATGCCTGTGATCTCAGCTACTCAAGAGGCTGAGTAAGGGAGATCACAATCTGAGGCTTGATCTGAGCAAAAACAATGGACTGTAAGATACCTAAAAATAACGGAAGTAAAAAGGGATGGGTGCATGACTCAAGTAGTAGTACCTCCAGGCAAGTAGAAGCTCAAATTCCAGTATAGCAGGCAAGGAAAAGAAAATTTGCAGTAAAGTTTATAGTGTGTGGTGGAATAAGTAAGATTCATGTCTTGTCAGATTTCACTACCCCGTTAGTTTGGCACAAACTTGTAAAAACTTGCTTTTTTGTTTTTTTAATAACGTTTTGAGTATCAGAATCATAATGGTGAATTAATGGCTTGCACAAATTGCTGGGACAAGCCTCAAAATATTGCTAGGGCCTGTTACTAGAAATGTAGTGCAGTGCCATTTCTTGCATGGATATATTCTTTGATCCTACTAGACATCATCAAGAAGCCAGTGAAGTGTTTCATTAATTTGTAATCTTACCAGCCACATAAGAGAATTGTAATTTACCTCACCCATTTCAATGCCCGTGTTTCTCAAGCTTTAAGTAAACTATCAGTCCTCTGGGAGCGATGGTTTTAACTTGAATTCATTGAGTCACTGGTAAAATAACATACATTCATTGGACATTTGGATTTTCTTTTTTTTCAGGGGGAGGATTAAACTCAGTGCCTTGTACTTGCAAAGCAGCTATTCTACCATCAGAGCCACTTCACCAACCCCTTTGTATATTATTTTTAAGATAGGGTCTTGGTCAGGAGCATGGCCTGGTGGTAGAGTGCCTTCCTAGCATGCCTGAAGCCCTAGATTCAATTCCTTGGTACCACATACACAGAAAAAGTGGTGTTGTGGCTCAAGTGGTAGAGCGCTAGCCTTGAGAAAGCCCAAGGACAGTGCTCAGGCCCCGAGTTCAAACCCCAGGACTGGCAAAATAAACAACAAGATAGGTTCTTGTTCTATGCCCAGATAGGCCTGGATTGGAATCCTCCTATTGTGTTGGGATGAAAGGTATACACTGTCTAAACCAGCCACTCAGGGTTTCCTCAGCAAGGAATAACAAGTGTGTTCAACCTGGCCTTGAACCTTCTTCCCTTGGTCACTTGTTCTTGTATTTTGAGACTGGATCTCACTGTGTCACCCAGGCTGGTTTGGAACCTGCTTCATTTTTCTGCCTTTATCTTCTAGGATTACAGGTATTCACACTATATCTAACCTTTTTTTTTTTTTTTAAATTTCTGTCATTTGGCCTTTGCCCATTAAAAAAAAGTTCTTCACTTTTCTCACTGATTTATAGAAGTTATATATATACTCTGGATCTAAATCCTGTTATCTGCTGCAGATATCTTCCAATCTGGGCCACCTTTTTTTTTCCCTATAATGACTTGGAGGTAAAGCTTTTTTAAAAATTAATGTAGTCAAATGTATTGGTCATTGATTATGTGATGGAGGGTAATTTATGTAAGATCCCTTAACCTGAGTCCTTTTTGCACTTCAGCCAGTCTCTCCCTTCCCCCATCCGTATCTGTGTGTGTTTTCTATGAAGTGTCTTTTTTTTTTTTTTTTGCCAGTCCTGGGCTTGACATCAGGGCCTGAGCACTATCCTTGGGCTTTTTCAAGGCTAGAGCTCTACCACTTGAGCCTCAGCACCACTTCCGGCTTTTTTTTCTATATATGTGGTACTGAGGAATCAAACCCAAGTCTTTGTGCATGCTAGGCAAGCACTCTACCACTAGGCCAAACTCCCAGCCCTTGAAGTATCTTTTTTCCCCCCATATGGACACTAACCTGAGCTGTCAGTCCATTCTTTCCCAAACATGTGTGACTTCTGGGCTCTGTTCTTCTTTTTAGGGTCAGGGTCAGGGTTTGTCTATCATTGCCGTTTCTCCCATCAGTGTTACCTTATTGCTTTAATTATCACGGCCTTCTAATAAGTCTTAATAGCAGGTGAGATTGATCATCCTTCCATATGCTTTTTTTTTTTTTTTTTTTGCCAGTCCTGGGCATGAGCTCAGAGCCTGAGCATTCTCCCTGGATTTTCTCAAGGCTAGGGCCCTACCACTTGAGCCACAGCACCACTGGCTTTTTTTTTATGTATGTGGTACCGAGGAATCAAACCTGGGTCTTCGTGCATGCTAGGCAAGCACTTTACCACTAGGCCAAACCCCCGGCCCCTTCCACATACTTCTTTGTAGTTGTCTTGGCTGGTTTTTTTGCCCCCCCCCTCCTTTTTTTGGTCCTGTCTTGCTCACTAACTTTCCAGTTTGCTTTATTAAATCACCATTGCAGTATACCTCACTGCCTATATCTAGGTCTTCAGTAAAGTCCTAATTTTACTTTCCATCATTCCTCTCTCTAGCCATTCCCATGGTTACCCTAACCCAAATGTTCTACATGTGGTTGTCTCACACTGACCTACACCAGCCTCCTTCTTAATCCCCACCCCCACCCCATGCCAAAGTATCCTAGATTCACCAAGGTATCTGTCTGGCTTGGGCTCTGGTAATGATTTCTAGTTATTTCTAGGGGCCCTATGTCTTTCCTAGGAGTACTCTTGAGAAGCCCTCAGACAGCTGGCCTGCATTCTCAGAAACTACAGGGAAGCCCTGGAAAAGACTAGAGGCAAGCTGAAACTAGAATTGGACTCCAGGCTGGCCTTGTTCAATTTAACTCTCATGATGGAAGGGGATTGCTGACCTGTACCCACAGAGGTGGAAATGAAACCTGCTTTGTGCAGGCTGTAACGTGGAGAGACTATAAACACCAGGAGGCATTATTGAGGCTGAGAGTGACCCTGGAAGCCTCCACAGAACGTTCTGGGGTCTAATGTCAGGGACAATGCTGCATTTCCAGATGAGATGGCAGCCCCCTTGTATTGCCAGAAAAAGTATTTACCAAGCAGGAGATCCCTGTCTTTCAGGGCCTTCTTCTGGATGGTTGGTTACCTCCACCTGGTTACCTAATCCAGCCTTTCCTCCGAGCAGGTCGGCTTGTTAGTAATCTACATGACATGCTTCATGCTTTTTATATATTGTTTTCCTCCTATCCCATCACCCTTCGAAGTGGCTCAGTATCCCTCTTTTCACAAAACTTCCCAGCTTACGCTTTCTCAGCCTCTGCCTTATTTGCTGCACACCACTGTGCACAGCTGCTCAGCTTTCTATTTGTTTATACTTATGTGTGTTGATTTTTCTCATAAATCTTCTCAGGGCTTTTTCAGGTCTATCTGGCCTGTCATTCCTAATTACATTGTTTCTCAAGGACAGGGATTATATCTTCTTTGCCCCTTGACACTTGCTAGTACAGACCAGTGCTCAGCACATTGGGTCACAGAACAGAGAGTAGGATTGGCTGATCCTCATTGAGGTTTATCACTTGTGTGACCTTAAACAAGTTACATAACCTTTCTGGGTTTCAGTTGTTTTATTTATAAAATGAGAATGATGATAGTACTTTCCTCACAGGGTTATTGACTTAGCAATGTCTTGACTACAGTAAGCAGTCACTAAATGCTGCCTGTCTGGTAGTAGTATTAATGTTAACATTCAGATATTAGAAATCATGCCAAAATGTGTAGCGGAAAGCACCACATACAAATTTCACAGTTCAGAGTGCTGTCAATTTAGATCAGTTATATGTTGGCATCAGAAAATTATCTTTCCTGACTGAAGCGCTGTTGATTATTTCTGTCTCACTCATTTCCTCCCTCTTCCTTTGATAGGCAGGTCCACGAGATCCAGTCTCACATGGGACGCCTGGAGACGGCAGACAAGCAGTCTGTGCATTGTGAGTAATTAACTATGGAGACCAGAGTCCTTGCTGATGACACAGTGCTAATGGGCTGGGTTTCCTGCCTGCATTTTGCCCTAGGGGCTTAATGATTCTGTGTGGAATGAGTTTTGTTGGGAGATGGGGGGAGACAAAGCCCCTATGGCAAAGTCACTGATTTCCCTGATTGTGCCCTCTGGAATCCCACAAGTCTTATCCCCCATTACCCCTCCACTCAACCTGACATGGGCCTATGAAAATGGAGGTTCTTTTCCCCATCTGTCTTAATCTAATTACTGAGCCATTAGAGGAATGCAGTCCATAAAAATTCAGAGATGTTAAACTGGAACTGACCACTTCTGAGCTGAGAACTCTGGCGTTTTAGGAGGATTATTCAGAAATGAATAGCAATATTAGTTTAGTTCCCACACTATCTTTTGAGAAGCATGCACATTTTATTTATACACACACATATATACATATATATACATACACATGTATGTATATATATGTATATGTATGTATTTTTTTTTCCTGCTCCAAGGAAAGGCCCTTTTTCTGAGTCAGCTTGTGTGGACTACACAGAAGCTCCTATCACCACGGTCTGGTTCTTGCCATGGACATTTCTGTTTCCTTGTCTCCTTTCATAGCTCTAAAGCGTCTCTGCATTTGGGTCTGCACCCCACAGCCTGCTTATCTGAACTGTGTTTGAGGCAGGTGCAAAGACCTAGGAAGGGGCAGAGCCACTTGCTGTCTCTTCTTGGTGGAGAAAAATGCTGCTAGGTACTTTCTTTAGTGAACAATTCAGTTTCTGTCCGTTGGACTTTGTTTGCCTTCTCAATAATCTCATTGTTACTTGATTAGAAGTGGAAAGAGGTCATTTTGACTGTCTTATCAAAAGGGATAAGGAAAATGGCTGTTGCATCTTTTTACCTCTGTAGATTCTTTCCCAAGTCTTTGCTATTGATATTTGGTCTATTTTGAGAACTCCAATCCAGCTTAGCACACCTATTCTTGTAGAAAGCTTTGAAGAAATTTGTTCCTATTGTTCCATACTAATCTCCTTTTTCCTTTGTACTTTTTTTTTGGCCAGACCTGGGCTTGGGCTCAGGGCCTGAACACTGTCCTTGGACTTTCTCAAGGCTTAGCACTCTACCACTTGAGCCTCAGCACCACTTCCAGCTTTTTTTTCTATGTATGTGGTGCTGAGGAATTGAACCTGGGTCTTCGTGCATGCTAGGCAAGCACTCTACCACTAGGCCAAACTACCGGCCCCGGTACTTTTTTTTTTTAAACATCATTATTAGAGAGGATTCAATTGATTCTTTTTATAATCTGTACCTGGGACCAGTCTGTATCAGAAAAGTTAGCTTCAAATTTTTATTTGAGCAACATTTAAATGTTTATTTTATAAGCAGGTAATTCATTTCTGCAGATTTATCTTCAGCTTCTAAATACAAACTAGTAATGTGTAGCTATGTATATGCACACATTCACAGATATACATATTACACACATATCTGAATCATTTATAGTATACCTTAAAATTTTTCCATTCATTTGTGTATATATTCTTTTCCTTTTGATGGGTCAGAAGTGAAATACATGCTTGTTAATTTATTGGATGTGAAAAAAGTTTAATTTGTCATTCTAACTTAAGTTCACTATCTTTTTTCCAGCAATTATTCTTTTTTCTTTTTTGTGCAGTGGTAGAAAATGAAATTCAAGCAAGCATAGACCAGATATTCAGCCGTCTAGAACGTCTGGAGATTTTGTCAAGCAAGGAGCCCCCTAATAAAAGACAGAATGCCAAACTGTGAGTGTTAACTTCTGACCTGGCTCTGACACCCTAGGCTTATCATGGCAGGCTTTTCTCCTAAGAAAATCTATTGAATATTCTAAAAATCCGTGTACAAATTGAAAAACTAAGACTTTGCAAAGATACTCCCCTCATCCCTAAAAAGGCACAATTTTGAGTGATGCTATCTCAACCCCCAAAAGCCCTGCGAAGTATGTGCCTTAGAAACTTGCAATTCCTTTCTTTCCTCTGTGGTGTCACTTTGAAAATATGCCTCCAGTTCCGTTTGTCTGACTAGACTCTTGGTCATTTGGAGCCTAATGCTGCCAGCGAATTTGGCGCTGTTATTGGATTCCTACTTTGTTCTTCTTGGGTTGAGATGAAATTGTGCTTTTAATCACTTCAATCAGTGTATTTATAATGAAATACTGATCTAATGTTTGATATTCCATAAAATTCAAATGAAACCACCCTTACCACCTGCCTCCCAACTCCTGCCACTGAAAGTTTTATGAAACTTTATTGATGGCTTTACTTCAAATATGCCCTTAGGCTTCTTCCAGGAGGGTTGATAGAATCCATCCGAAGGTCACAAAAGGTTCATCAGATCTGCTTCCTGTTACTGCTCGCTGGCATGCACCTAGAATCAGACCAGATACTTAAGTACCGCCGCTGGGATTACTCCCCCCCACTTGAACCACAAGCTAATTTAAACATCATGGATAAACATCTTTCCTAAATACAAAGCCTAGCTGCCTCCAATTGTGCCACTCTGGATTCCTAGAACTTAATTTCTCTTTCCCTTAATTCTAGTCGTGTGGACCAGTTGAAGTATGACGTCCAGCACCTGCAGACTGCTCTCAGAAACTTCCAGCACCGACGATATGCTAGGGAGCAGCAGGAGAGACAGCGAGAGGAGCTTTTGTCTCGCACCTTTACCACTAATGTAAGAAAGCCCCAGTGGTGTCAGCAGGCATTGACAGGGCTGACTGCTGGTTGCTAAGCTTCACCCTTGAGGAGGGTGCCTCAAGCCAGCTGATGAGGAGGAGACCAACTGGAAATGACAGGGGACTTTGTGTATTACCACTGAGACTAGGCCTAGACAAGGAATTTCTCCTTTCAATTCAAAGTCTGAAGAGGAAGCAGTTAAAATTGAGGGAATGGGAAGAGGTGAAAATTACCTGGTTTGACTGGTCTGATGTAGAGGTGGAAGTTCACGTGGTCGAAATGTTTTTGTGATCAGATAGAGACAGATGATTAGAATTCAGACCATTTGTGGAGACAGCAGCTCCTCAAAGCTGCCTCCGGGCAGTTCTATTGTGCGGATGTGTGGTTTCAGTGGCAGATGCATTAAAATGTTTTTGCCCCTAGTCTTTGTAGCAATTTGGAGGAATTTGTTAACAGATGTTTAGTGTTTGATGGACTATATGACTTGAGTCTGTTTGAAAATGGCCTGTTGATTTTCATGTTTGATTATATAGAAGCCACTGTAGCGGTATAGTCCTGTGACATTTCCTGCACATGGCTATATGATGTCCCACAAATGAGGTGATTTTTTTAAAACATTGTTTCTTGCTGAAGAGTTTCTTTTCTAAGGTTGTACTAGCTTTCTAAGCTTGTCATTAAGATTCACGTAATGTCCCACTTTGCAGATGTGTAGTTCTTGTTGCTCCATTGATAAGTTGTGATATGTTTCCCTAAGTGTATCAGAACAGGTCTGTTTAGTTTTTGTTTCTCCAAGAGCAGTCTGGTTAGGATGGACAATTCATACATGTAATAGACTATAAGACATAAAAGGCCATTGCATGGGCTTTTTGATAGTTCCAGTGTTACATTCAGGTAAGAACCTGGGACGATCTCTCAGGCTTATTTTGCTGCTTACTAACCTGATATGATGCTGTGCATATGGTAAACCTTCACGAAATGGTTTGCCAAATGAAACTTCTTCCTGGTTATTTTGCCATCTGGAGTTATACAAAATTTTCAGGTAAGAGGTAAGACAGATTTGAATATAAAAGGTGTTTGTAAACATGCATTTTACATTTAAATTGTCAAATAAGTGGAGCTGTGGCTCAAGGGGTAAGGCAGTAACCTTGAGCTGAAGAGCTCAGGGACAGTGCCCACACCCAGAGTTCAAGCCTCATGACCAACAACAACAACACAAAAGTCATGTTTAAATTGTCAAATAAATGAAGAGGTGGTTTTAACTGATTTTCTTTTCTTTTTTGTTTTTGTAGTACTGAGGTTTGAAGTCAGGGCCTTGTGCTTGCTAAGTAGGCACTTTATCACCTGAGCCTTACTGTCAGACCATGTTTACCTTTTTTTCCCCGTTTTTGGTAAGGTTTCCAGTTTTTACCTAGGGATAGCCTTGGACCTCTATCTTCCTATCCATGTCTCCTCCCTAGCTCAGATCACAAGTATACACTACTACGTTCACCTTACTTGTTTGGGTTTTTTGTTTGTTTTTTTGTTTTATTATTTGCGAGTCCTTGGGCTTGGACTCAGGACCTGAGTACTGCCCTTGGGCACTTCTCAAGGCTAGTGCTCTACCACTTGAGCCATAGCACCACTTCTGGCTTTTTCTATGTATGTGGTACTGTGGACTCAAATCTGGGTCTTTGTGCATGCTAGGCCATGCTGTTGGCCTCACCTTACTTGTTGAAATGAGGACTTAATAACTTTTTCACTCTGGCTTTCTTTGAAACTCCATCCTACCAATCTCTTCTTCCCTAGTAGCTTCAATTACTGCTGCATACCACTGAGTCTGACAATCTTTTTTTTTTTTTTTTTTTTTTTTTTGGTGGGTCATGGGGCTTGAATTCTGGGCTTGGGCACTGTCTTTAAGCTCTTCAGCTCAAGGCTAGTGCTCTACCACTTAAGCTACAGCGTCACTTCCTGTTTTCTGGTGATTAATTGGAAATTTTCGTGCCGGGCTGGCTTTGAAACACTATCCTTAGATCTCAGCCTCCTGAGTAGCTAAGATTACAGATGTGAGCCACCGACACCTTGCCAGTCTTTTTTCCATTTTGCTCCTGGTGGGACTGGGGCTTTGAACTTGGGGCCTGTGCCTGCCAGGTAGGTGCTCTCTTACTTGACCCATACTTCCTGTGCTTTTTTTTTTTTTTTTTTTGGTCAGTTGTGGGGCTTGAACTCTGGGCCTGGGTGCTATCCCTGAGCACTTCAGCTCAAGGCTACTGCCCCACCCCTTGAGCCAAAGTGCCACTTCTGGTTTTCTAGTGGTTAATTGGAGATAGGAGTCTCACAGTCTTTAGTGCCCAGTCTGGCTTTGAACTGTGATCATCTGATCTCAGTCTTCTGAGTAGCTAGGATTACAGGTGTGAGCCACTATGCCCAGCTTAGTAGCACATGGCTTTCTTAAACACTGGAATTTTTTGACCCACTTCACTAGCTGTTTGCACAGAATGAGAATATTAACAAATGTGACTCTTCCTTTGAAGAGTTAATGGGGACAGTTGAAAATGTTTTCATGAAAAATGGTTCTGACCCGGTGCGTGGTGGCTTACGCCTGTAATCCTAGCTACTCCTCGGGAGGCTGAGATCTGAGGATCAAGATTCAAAGCCAGCTGGGAGCAAAAGGACCTGAGACTCTTATCTTCAATTAACCTCTAGAATACAGGAAGTGGGGTTTAGCTTAAGTGTAGGTCAGGCATTAGCCTTGAGCTGAAGAGCTCAGGGACAGTACCCAGGCTGAGTTCAAGCCCCATGACCACCCCCCCCAGAAAAAAAAAGATGGTTTTGAACTTGAATAGCAAAGAAAAGGAGCTTTAAACCTCTTTGTACCAGTGGAAGCTGGGTTTTGGTGGTCCCTGCAGTGCCCATGTTAGGATTTTGTACTGTTGAGGCAAGAAGGAGAAGAGAGCCCTGTTGTAGCTGGCTATGACCGGCCCCTGCATAGTCCACTTCTAGTGTGAACTTAGCAGAATTGGACTTGATGTTTCTTCTTGCATCATGATTAAGAGAGCAGGTTCTACCTGAGTTCTGGGATTCTTGTCCTGCCGGACTTTTTTTCTTTTTGGCAGTACTTTGAACTCAGGGCCTGGAGCTTGCTAGGCAGGCAGTCTGTAAGTTGAGCCATGTCTCTAACCCCTTTTTACATGGGTTATCTTAACCCATGAGGCTTGGGCTGTGATCCTCCTACTTGTGCCACCCTATGTCACTGAGGATGACCGGTGTGTTCCACTATGCTTAGCCATTATGTTTCTTCTGTGACTGGTTGGCCTTGAACCACAGTGCCCAAATCTTTAACCTTCTAGGTGGCTGTTACAGGTTTGAGCCACTGCCCCTGACTCCCACTGGACTTACCAGCTGTATGTTCTTGGGCCTCATTTTCTTTATATGTAAAGTGGCAAGGATTAGAGTACCTACCGCATAGAGTAGGGTTTGAATGACTTAGGGTAATGTGCCTATTTAGTGGAATGGACTTGATAAGCACAGTTTGAATATCCTTAATCTGAAACTCCCAAACCCCAAATGCTCTGAAGTCCAAAGGAATATTTTCAATTTCAGAGTTTTAGATTAGGGCTGCTCAACTGGTAAAGTCTACATGATATTGTACCATCTGAAAGACTGAAATTTGAGACGCTTTTGGGTCCAAACATTTCAAATAAGGACTGCTCAACCTGTACATCCTCCTCCCCTACTTATTTCTTTAGCGAATGTTTCTTGCCTGCCCAGGAATATGTTTCCATCTTGGAACACTCTTAGGCTTTCAGTAGAAAGCATAATTCCTTTGATCCTCAGTCTCAGTCTAATCAGAGGGATAAGCTACAGATAAAATAGCTAAAGAACAAAAGCAAACATTTAATACCACATTACAGGGAAGCCAAGTAAAGAAACACTTGGAACAGCTATCTTCCTGAGGACTCAGAGAAGTCTTCAAGGAAACACCGAGGGAGATCTTGAAGGAATAGCTTTTCTTTGGCGGGAAAATGATAAATTGAAATCAAACAGTGCTTGTGTAGTACAACTTATTTGTAAAGTGACAATTCTGGGGAATTTCCCCTTTTTCTGTGTGAACGGAGGATTCCCTATAATTTTGCCTTGCTATTTCTTCCCCACTGTGTTCTCTGATTTTTGCATCATTTCCTTGGCTGTTATGGTTTGGCTCTGGCCAAAAGACAGTGCAGTCAGATACAGTGGCACCACAGGACCTGACCAGCAAGCCAAGTTAATCAAGTGCCTGTTTCTTTCATAGGACTCTGACACCACCATACCCATGGATGAATCATTGCAGTTTAACTCCTCCCTCCAGAACATTCACCACGGCATGGATGACCTCATTGGAGGCGGGCACAGTATTCTGGAGGGACTGAGGGCCCAGAGACTGACTTTGAAGGTGGGGAGCAGAGTGGAGGTGTCTGGTTTTGGCCTCCTCCAGTAGTTTGGAACCTTCATTTGCATTTTGATTATGTGTTCCCAGATTGTGTTACTATGATGGTGAGACGAGCTCTTAAGTTTGTAAGCTTTTCTGTTGGAGTCGAATTACTATAAGCCTAAAAGTTGCCAAATTCCCTTTTCTATTGCTTGAAATGAACCATAAAGCGGCTTCTTGGTATCCAGGTCTTTCCTCATTTGTGACCCTTCATGCAATTGATTTGCTACTATAGTAGCAAATAGCAGGCTGAGTAGTTCTATTATAGAATTCACTCTCATGAGACTGAAGACATGGCAGCACTCTAAGGGACCCCCCCTTAGAATCCTACCTGTGGATTGCTGTCATCTGGAGTTTTTTTGTACTTCAGTTCTGACTCCCCATGGGTGGTCAGTTTAGGCCGTGGAGTACTGCTTGTAGTTGACAGGTGTACAGGTCAGGCTCTACCAGATAGTTTTTGTATGTGTGTTTGTTTTTTTTGGCCAATCCTGGGGCTTGAACTGGGCACTTTCCCCGAGCTTCTTTGTGCTCAAGGCTAGCACTCTACCACTTGAGCCATGGCGCCACTTCCAGCTTTTTTGGAATAGTTTATTGGAGGAAAGAATCTCATGAACTTCCCTGTTGGCTTCAAATCTTGTTCCTCAGATCTCAGCTTTCTGAGCAGCTAGGAGTTCACCTGCTACCAGTGGCCCGGCGACCCTTTACTCTTTAACTACAGGTATTCTGAAAAGCCCTGTCTCATTGGCACTGCTGAGACTCTAGCCCCCTGGGAGTGGTTTATAGGAACATTGTGTATATTCTGATATCAGTCACGGTATTTCAGTCTCAGCCCTTTTCCTGTGTCAACCTTGATGGCAAATATGGTGTAGGTTATCAGGGTGTGGTCCCCCAAAATGAAGCACTCCAGCTATTAAGCTGCGAGAAATAGTTCCTGAGAAGCATGAGTTTATCTTAGTTTTTATTGGAGCCTGTTAGTTCCACAGGGCTCCAGTATATTTCTGAATAGCCCCTTGCAATTTTCCCCCAAGAGAGGCTCAAGCAGGGTGCAGTGACATTTGCCATCTGCTAACAGTTGCAGCATTTCAGATGGCCTGAAAGGGTGATCCCCTTTCCCAACAGCCACTGCAGTAATCTAAATGGATGTGTGCTGACTGATCTGGACTTTCTCTAAAAATCTGCTCTCCTTTCCATAGCTCAGCAAAAGAGTCAAGCCTTGTAGGATAAGATTCCCTGTGATACTGATGCACAGCTGGTGGGGTATAGCAGGTGTTAGCTTCCTACTGAAGTCTGGCATCCCTGGGAAGTTCACAAGCTTCCCACCACCTGCATGTCTGGATGGTTAGAGTTGAACCAGGAAAATTTCACCTCACTTACCTCTGCTCATCCATTGCTGCCTGTCTTTTGCCTTTTGCTGCTCTCCACCTGTCTCTAGATAATTTCTGCCTAGATGATTTGAAAGTAGCACTGAAAAGAGCATGAAGGAGCTGGACTGAAGCATCCTGATTTCGATCCATTAATGGTGGAAAATAGTTGCAGTTTTTAAAACTTAGGATCCCTTTCATCTTGATCTGTAAACCTCATACTATGATGTAATCTTCACTTTAAGAGGAAGTCAGAATTTTTAGCAAGATTTTGTTATTTACCATCACTGTCATGAAAAAGCTCTTCTGGTATCCTCTGACAGACAAGTTTAATGAGATATCTCCTTATAATTTTTTGTGGTACTAGGGATTGCATCCCAGGGCTAGGGCCTTGCACAGGCCAAGCAAGTGCTGTCCCACTGAGCCACATGCCCAGCTCTTGAGGTCTCCTGAGACCTATTAATCTTCGTCGGGGCAGAATGCTGACTTCTGTCCATGATGCCTCCTGTTCTCCCTCCCTGGCCTCTTTTCTCAGTTGCTTGGTAATATATGTTCACTTAAGAAAGTGGGAAAGGGGAGATAAGCTATATCCATCCATCCCAGTGCTAAAGGCTGGGTGATGTGTGTCTATAGTGACATGAGATCTGCTCCACACTCCCTGAAATTTGCTACATGATAAGAAATGGAGCATGCTTTTACGATGAAGGGCAGACTGGAGGTTTGGGCTATTGGCTTTGTTTTGGTAATAGGTACTGACATTTATGGAAGGGGCTTTTGGTCATTGTGTTGCTGTTTGATATGTTTCTCTCTTTCCTTCTTTTCCTACTTCAAACCTTCCTTGTAAATAAGGACTTTGGCCCACACATTGCACTCACTAGAATCCCTGAAGATAATTTCTACAAAGCAAATAAGTTAGTGTCAAGGATTATTGGAACTAGGAAACTGAGGAGAACTTTTTTGATGTGGCCTTTTAAAAATACAAAACATTTTAATGTTAAATTTATTTATTGAGTGTCATTTATATCCAGTGATGTATGTAGATCTTATTTGTATAGTTCAGTATATTTAAATAAAAGCACTGAGCTTTCATAATCCCTGAAGATACCTTTGCCCCTTCTAGTTAAACTACCCGTCTCTCCCAGGCAACCACTTCTGATTTGTTTCACCACATATTACCTTTGCCCATAATTGAACTGTATATAAGTCTCCTATCTCTATTTTGTATGTGGCTTTTCCCTCTATGTTTTATAGATTATTCCTGTTATTACATGTGGATAACTTAGGATAATGAGGTTATATGTAATATATATATATCATGCTGTCCACCTGCCTCTCATATATATATATATATATATATATATATATATATATATATATATGTTATGGTGGGAGAGGGGTTTGGTGCCAGTCCTGGAGCTTGAACTCAAGGATTGGATGCTGTTCTTGAGCTCTTGTGCTCAAGAGTAGCATTCTTCCAGTTGAGCCATAGCTCCATTTCCAGTTTTTTGACAGTTAAATGGAGCTAAGAGTCTCACAAACTGTCCTTCCCGGGCTGGCTTCAAACCATGGTCCTCAGATCTTAGCTTCCTGAGTAGCTAGGATTACAGTAAGCCACAGTACCCAACCGAGGTCCTTTTTATTAACAAGCAATATTCTGTTATGTACATATATCATAATTTTTTTCTGGAGTGGGGTTTGAAGTTAGGGCTTCATGCTTACTAGGCGAGTGTTCTACCACTTAAACTATGCTTCTAGCTCTTTTTGCTCTTGTCATTTTTTTAAATAGACTCTTTCTTTTTTGGCCTGGGCTTTCCTTTACCATAATCTTCCTATTTATACTTGAGAGTAGCTGGACGACACCATTGTGTTGCATATCACTATGCTCAGATTTATCTATTGGTTAAGAAGTCTTGTGAACTTTTTGTTGGGGCTTGTCTCAGATCACATCCCTCCCGATCTCGGCCTCATGAGTATCAAGGATTATAGGCACAAGCTACTGTACCCAACTCTGCAGCTGGCTTGCTCTTCTGGTTAAAGGATACTTGGATTATTACTAATTTTTAGATACCTTTTTTCCCTCTAGGAGTTTTATTGTAATTTTAGCTTTTATGTTTAATTCTGTGACTCATCTTGAATTTTTAATATATAATATGAACCAACGTTCATTTTCACACAGAATACATATGAAATATTATGTATGTGATATGTCTGTGTGATAACTTACTATGTAGCCAGTTGTTCTAGGACCATGGTGGAACAGACTTTTTTCGTTCCCATTCTATTGCCCTGGTACATAGATCAAAACCAGTTGATCTGGTCTGGGTGTTGCTTTCTCTCTGCTCTGGACAAGCCCCACATTTACCATTGGCAACATGGGTTGATGGGTCTTCTTCTTCTTATCTTCTTTCCTGCTCCAGGGGACTCAGAAGAAAATTCTTGACATTGCCAACATGCTGGGCTTGTCCAACACAGTGATGCGGCTCATTGAGAAGAGGGCCTTCCAGGACAAGTACTTGATGATTGGAGGGATGCTGCTCACCTGTGCAGTCATGTTCCTTGTGGTGCAGTACCTGACATGAGGCAGCCTCGCCCAGCACTGGACAGTGCTCCACTGTGCGAGAGTGTGCGAGAGTGTGCATGTGTGCCTGTGAGCCTGTAAGTCTGTAAGGGACGGGGGGGCCTTTAAATGTATGCCTGCCTTACCTGTGAAGACCACTTGGGTGTACTTGTGACCCAGTTTCAAACCTGCTCTGTTTGCTGTGACCTCCTGGAAGGAGAGCTACTGCCATCAAGATGCATGGTTCTTAGGAAATAGAAGAAGTCCCTGTTGTCCAGTTCACTCTCCATGGGGGAGGAAAGGGATGGATGACTTTGGTGGCTTTGTCACACAACTGCAGCCCTCCTGGGAAGGCTTCCACAGGGAAGCTTGCATTTAGGGCTGTTCATCTCATCATCACCCAGCATCCAAGAGTCCTAATACATAAGCTGGGGCACAGGCAAGAGATAAAGAAAAAAAGACCTTTCCCTGCATCTGCTGCAGCCCATCCTTTCTCTACTTGCTTCTAGCCACCACCCCAGTCTCCTCTACCTCCACTCCCACCCCTGCCTAAAACAACTCGATGTTGGTGACTAAACTACTAACACTTGTCATCCTTCCCTGGAAGCTGCTACACAGGGGAAGCAAGCATTGGGGCTATCGCTGATAGTGTATAAATCTTTCCACACAATGGTTTCTGGATGTTCCTCCTTCCCCAGGTGAGGCCAGTGTTGTTTCTCTGGGAGTATTCAGTATCTGGAGGAAGATCCATGCCATTGATGGTTTCTGCTCATCACTAGAATGAATGATCAGCTCTTAGGATCCAGAGACTTGAGGCTGATGCCTAAGCTTCAGTAGGTATTTCTTCTGCTCCTTAGAAAATAGCAGTGAAATGAAGGCTTGGAGATCGACCAGTTGCAATCAAATCTGTAGTTCTTTGGCTTCTCCTTGGAATACATTAGTACCCATCACCTCCTCCGATATACCTAGCCAGGGTAGGTAGGCCACTCTGAAGCTGTCACTGTTGACGGTGTCATGGACTGGGACCTTTTTTTTTCTCTGTCAAGCTTGGATTAAGGATGCACCCATGTAATAGTATGTTGTGGAATTTTATTAGAAAGCCAGCCTGTCTTGAAGTCCATCTAACGTGATTAATTGCTGAAAGTACCAGAAAGACAATGATATCCTTTGTGCCCCACCAACCCTAAGCTCAGTAACCCTGTGGCAGAACAAAATAGCACTCCCTTTTCCAGAACTAGAAAACTGATCAGTATTAAGGCTGCCTCTCAGTGGCTTGCTCCATGTACTCCTGTCTTTGTCCCTTATTGCTTGAACTGTCTTCTGTTTTGTCCCTCCTCCTCCTACTAGACGTTTCATTCCACCTCCCTTATGTGCTGTAGTGATATCGGTCTCCTCACACATCTGTGGTATAGATACTCTGGTAAATTTTCTTAACTGCCACGGATTTTTAACATGACTTTCCTGTGTACCGATTTCATATTTCTGGTGTGATATCCATCACTTCTACCCCTTTGGGCCAAATAAGCCCTAGATGTCCAAGAAGGAAGAATCTGTCTCCTTCCAAAAGGGATTCACAACCCTACAGAGTGAAGATTGTGCCCCCTGGGCAGAGAGCTTGCAGCATTGTCAGACTGTAATCTGACTTCGGGAGATACTTTGAAGATTTTATCATGTCTGGCACAGAGCTGTTTGTGGCCATCAATGGAGTTAGACTGTACAGACCTGATTCTCCTGTCATCTGGGCACTGAGGATCCTGCCAGGAGGGCACCCGTTGGATTTCAGCTGAGCCATTTGAATTTGAACTCGAAGGCAGACCACTCTCCTGCCCCCACTCCAAGTCCTGTTGTGTACGTCAGTTTCCATACTTGCCTTCAAGAATGATCTTTGGCTGATGGACCTTTGTACTGTTTCTTCAGAACCCAAGAGCTCTCCGCTTTAGAGTAATATTTGTGGAGTTAGGGGTTAGGGAGCAGCAGACAGTCTTTCTTGAGACCCCTGAACACCAAGGCTGCTGTTGTCACATGACTATCCTCCTATCATGCCCATTGCCCTGTGAATAACCCTGTCCTGGCTGTGTGCAGCTGGGGAGGGAGCGCCCTCTAGTGAGTTCTAACCTGGATGAGTTTTAACCTGGGAGCCCAGGCAGGTAGCCTCAGCCACTGGGAGCAGGAGTTAGGTGTGCCTTTTGTGGTTTTGAAACAGGTGAGTTGCCAAGGGAAACCCGAACCTTCTTTATTAAGTGGACATGTACTCCAGGTCCGACTACTTTAAGAAAAATCAAATTCAAAAGACCAAGTAAACAGTCTCAATATTGTATGTTTCACGACTGGTTCCTCTTCCCACCACCTTCTTGCCCTGTTGAATTTAGATCGGTTTAACTGGCAAATTTGGATTAATACTTAGTTTTCAGAACAGCAGCTAAATAAAATCAAGATTTATTTTATTTAGAAAATTACTTTGTGAAAGCATTTGATATTCATTGTTATGACCAATTCCTCCTCTTTGATTTCTAAGCAAAAGGCTTTCAGAGGCATGTCTTTTAAGTAATTATAATGTACATATTTTAGAGCCTCTGTCTCAGACCAGAAGGCTTTTGTCTTAATCATAGATGCTAGCTTTGGGAAATATATCCAGAATATATTTGTGAAAGGCAAGATATGTCAAGTCCAAAATAAAGCTTATGTATAGCTGGCCTTTTTCTGGAAGTTAAGGCAAGTTAGGAGTAATAACCAGGGACTGTATCTGTAGCTCAGTGATAGGGTGCTTGCCTGGTACTCAAAGGCCCTCATTTCATGCCCAGCCCCACAGGTAAACCTTACAGCAAAATAAGGAAATAATAAAAATAGTGAAATATAAAATAATGACTATAGATCAAATCACAGCAGGATGTCAACATGAAATAGAAACTCAAATGGAAGGCTTAAAGCCCTGCAGACACCTTGGAAAGTCCTACTGCAGAAGTATCAGATGTTATTGCTGAGGTGTGTGTGTGTGTGTGTGTGTGTGTGTGTGTGTGTGTGTGTGTGAAGTCCTACTGCAGAAGTATCAGATGTTATTGCTGAGGTGTGTGTGTGTATGTGTGTTCATCCTATGTTCAGAGACTAGGTTAGCACTGTTGGCTTCCACATAGCTGTCAGACAGTTTGTCTCCCTGCTCCTCTGAGTTAGGTCCTATATGATTCCTTTTATGCAGACAAGGAAACTGAGCTTTAGTGACTCTGAAGGCCTTATAGGGAAGCTGGCTCTTTGTCTGGTCCAAGCTCTGCACCAGGCTGCCTGTCGTGCTCCCCTGGAGATGCTCCACTGGTGGAGGCCAGCCAGAGGTGTGGTACCATGGAGACTACCAGCACCGGTTGCAGAACTCTTAGACATATGCTGCAGACCATTCCATAGGTTATAGATTCTCAAATGAATTGAAAGGCAAGTGTGGGAAGAACATTTGGAGCATCTTCAAGTGGTAGGTGGGAATATACCTATATCTTGTCACCAGGGGGAGACATAGCACCACCTATGGCTGGTCTGGCCACAGTCCCCACTCTTTGATTTGGTAGGGTTCCCTTTAGATCCAGATTTTCTTGCAGAACATTAGCTCTGGGCTATTCCTGGTGCTCTTAAGTGTGGTCAAAAATGGCCAGCTTGATCTAGGATTTGCCTTCCCTCAGCAGGCAGACACACCACAAACAAACTTGGAAAATACTTCTCACTGTGGTAGTTATTCTTCGTCCCATGCCATGTTCCTGTGGCACATGGGGAAGAAGGGACTTAGACTAGGACATCGAGGGCAGGAGGTGTTAAGTCTATCCAGTGCTTAAACCACCAAGTGCAATTGGTAAACTTTCCATTATAGAACCTCTGTGACCCCCTGTCTGCCTCATTCCTATCCCTCTAGTGTCAGGCTACATCAGGCTCCTGTTGGGAACTTCGAGAGTATTTTCTCTTGATTTCTTTAGTGTCACACATTGGCTGGATGATTGTAATGTGTAGCCAGGGCCATCGCCAATGCATTCCCTCCGACTGCATTGGAGAGCCATTGCTGGAGGCTGCTGGAGTGGGGAAGAAGTCTAACTTTCCAGGTGGCATGGAGAGACTCAGGTCTTCACCCAGTGGGTGCCGCCCTCATTAATTGATGCTGCTCTATGTATTAGTGAAGTGCTGCAGTGTGACAGGCTAACCCTTCCCTGCCCATCCAACACATCTCCCAGTCCTCTCCACCACACCTTGCTCCAGGTTCCATGCACCTTGTCTGCCACCCTTGCATAGCTGCACTTGGCACACAATGTATTCTTTGGCCCATGTTTCATTCAGCCTCTTACAATCCCACATCACCTTCAAGAATCCTGCCCATACTCTGTGCCTCTAGGACAGTCATTCCTGAGGAATAGTGGTCATTCCTCATTACAGAAAAGTGTGGCCCCTGCCTCTAGTGGGTGGATAGGAACAGTTGGCTCAATGGACTTGGGAAGGTGCTTTTGCACAGCCTAGGCAGGTGAACACTTTGAAGTAGTGCCAGGGTCCAGCAAAGCCACTGTGACCAGGCTTGGAGGAAGCCAGAAGATTCAAGGTTACAAATGCTATGGGCCACAGATTCATAGGCTTTTAGTAAAAGTAATGGGTAAAGTAAAACGGAAGAGGTGCAGGACCTCATGAGGAGAAATGTGTTAGTCAGCCCTTTCAGTTTGGAGTGAACAGGATGTTGGCCATCCTAAATAAGCCAAAGTCAAAACTGAAGGCACTGAAGCAAGGCACTGAAGGGAGGGAAGTTGGCCTCTGAGGCCCACACCATTCCGTGGTCCTTCTTTCTTTTTCTTTTTTTTCCCCCATGGCCCCTCTTTTAGGGTGTCCAGGACCCAGTGACTTCTGGAGGGGCCTGACTGGGCTCAGGATAGGAAGAGAGAGTGGATCACAGCCCTGGGTAGTCCTTCAACCTAGCAAATACCCAGCACTTCAGGGGGCTTTGCAGGGATTATGGAACTGCTCAAAAGCCCCAATAAAGGCAGTAGAGCCTGGCTTCCAGTCCCAGCTTGCTGGCAGCAACCACCTGTAATGTACTTCTCTCAGCCTCAGCTTTCCTGTTACAGCAGGGTACCTATCCCATATCCCTTTCCAAGTAGGCATGAAGCCCAAATGATCTTGTGTTTATGACAGCCTCCAGAGATCTGAAGCAATAATTCTCAGCCTTAGCCACTTCCTGGAATCCAAAAGAGTTAAAAAAAAATCTTGATTTGGGGTCTCCTCCCCAGAGCTATTTACTCTGGTGCAGAGCCTGGCCTTTGAGACTTTCATGGAGTCTCCTATTCTTAATTTTTCCAGATGTGAAATGCTGTTGATCCTATTTAACTGGCCCTGTTCATGTGTGGCAGCCAGGGGGCAATTAACAAGGGTTTCGGAGGATAGCTGGATATGGCTGTTGTGAGCAGTGATTAGGAAGGGCTTTTTAGAGACAGCCAGGTGATGGATGTCTACTGAGTGTGGAGGAGAGGAAGAGTGGGAAAGGCCAAGAGGAAGGGCATGGCATATGGTCTGTGGGAGTTTATCAGCTCCAATCAGCCTTTAGCTGCTGAAGACAGTGAGGGAAGGCTCAGGAGGCTTATCCATCATCTGCATGGTTCGCAGCCTCCTTGACTCAGCCCAGAGACCATGGAAGAACTGCCTGTTGCTAAGGCCAAGAAGTCTGACATGGAGCTGAGTCTTCAGTGAGTGGTTAATTCAGACAAGCAGGCCTGGCCTGTGCAGAAGGGAAGCAATTCCATTCTCCCTTCCCTTCTCAACCTGGGCTATTTGGTGTCACTTGGGCAGAGTTCATCCCCTGACTCCCCTCCCCACCCACTCCATCCTAAGTGTTTTTCTGCACCTCTGCTAAGACCTTCCTGAGTCCAGGGCCTGGGGAGTGGACACCCCTGTAGGAGGGCAGAATAATCACACTGTCCATGATCTCTGTAGGTTGTTGTAGAAATGGAAAAATAAAGCCACAGAGATAATGCCTTGTTCTCCTGGGTGCCCATTAAATTCTCGTTGCTATATACAGGGAGGGAGTGGCTCATTCATTTTCCATGGTGACTTGGTTGTAGAAACCAGTTCTTTCTCTGCCTCTGTTGCCTTGGTGAGAGGCTCCAGAAGACCCTTTGGCAGGCACTGAATTCCAGAAGGGGAGCTGAGGCCACTTCCTTAGATTAAACACACACCTTGGAATAAATGTTTTAAGATCACTCATTTGGAAGTCACCCATTTACATATAATTAAAGATGTGAGAGGCCTTGGTAGATTCACTTAAGTGGGGAAAAAAATAGTTCAAGCCTCTTTTTCACATAAAAGGTCAATTCAAGCCGGGCATGGTGGCTCACGCTTGTAATCCTAGAAACTTGGCAGGCTGAGATCTGAGAATCTTGGTTCAAAGCTAGCCTGGGCACTAAAGTTGCTGAGACTCTTATCTCCAATTAACCATTAGAAAACCAGAAGTGGCACTGTGGCTCAAGGGGTAAGGCGGTAGCCTTGAGCTGGAGAACTTAGGGACAGCGCCCAGGCCCAGAGTTCAAGTCCCATGATGAACCAAAAAAAAAAAAAAAGGTCAATTCAGTAATTACAAGAGATGTCAGAGGGCAGCAAGCAGAGCGGGAGGGGGAGGCTAGCTTCCTGGAGGGGAGAAGGTTGGGGGGAGAAAGAAGGAGTAACCGCAGAAGAGGGGCCAGCTGGACAGAAGGGAGGAGGGAGGAGTGGGAGCTCAGTTTTTGACTTCCTGGGTTGGGCAGTAAGCAGTAATGGAGGGAAGGGTAGGGAGGTGGAGAAGGGCTGGGAGGCTGGAGTGAATAATCCTTAGGCACCATCCAGGCATCATTCTAGACTAGAGTCTAGAAAGGTTGGGAAAGGATGCAGCCAGTATCTGGGAAGGGCAACTTGTAAGTCAATAAGGAGATTCTAGGCTGCAATTAAACAAACAAAAAAGTAACCATACAAAGAGCTTTGGCAGTAAGAACCTTTGGGTATGGGATAGCTTTTCAGGGCTGGCTGATTTAGCTCAGTGGTGTCAGCCGGCTTGGACCTACCTGTGTTCCTTGTGCACTGTAGAACCTTGGGGACAAGATGAAGGAGAGCCAACAATGATAGAAGAACCAGACTTAAACTGTTGCTCCTCTAGTCATTCAATAAATACTGGGCATCACTAGATACCAGTCATGGGGTTAGACTCTGGAATTCAAACGATTCTTCACAGCCCTGGCTGAGTCAGTGATTGATTGCTATGTGACACCAAACTATGCTATGACCACCAAACACAGGGCCTTACAACAGCATTTACTTGTCATATCTTACAGTTCCTGAGGATCAGGATTTGGGACAGGGCATGACTAGGACTCTGTGTCTCTGCTCTGGGACAGCAGGGACGTCTGCTGGAGGATCCCAAGCCTGAGGAGGAGAATCATCTGAATGTTCACAAATAAGCTTGATGCCTGGCCTGGAGTTGTCTGCCCAAGCACCGGCAACCAGCTGGTCCATGTAGCCAGGGCTTCCTCATAGCATGGTGACTATGGTCTAAGGGTGAGTGGCGGGTGGGATCTGAATCGTGCTTATGTGATCAAGGCTCAGAACTCGCAGGCATCATTTTGCCTTGGGCTGTGACAGCCACAGTTTCCAAGACACCTCTTTCCCAATAGAAAGAGAAGAACAAATATGACGAAATGAGCACATGGGTGCCAGCCACACTCTCCTAAATAAGAAGATACTTAAGGAGCTTACAATAATACACACACACACACAGGGGCACTTAGAGGTGTGGTAGAAGCAGCATCTGCTCATCTTAGGGCACGGGGAAAAACTGAGTAAATAGCTGTGGAAAAGCATAGGAGCATTCTGTGGCTAGAACGCAGGTTAGGTTGAGCATGGATTGATGGGTAGGGCTTATATATGAAGCTAAGGAGAACAGGCTTCTGCCTTCCTCTATCCCCTGTCTGCACGCAGCAGGCACTTAATAAATATTGATTGAAAATGGAATGAGCAGGGAGTGTTGAAGCCAGGAAACCATACTTCAGAGACAGATGAGGTTAGGTTTCCTAAAGGCATCCTGAAATGAAGGCAGTAGGATCTTCTTACTAAAGGAACTTGACATTTTTTCTTTCTTGTATGTTTTCTTTGGAGGGGGGAGGAGGAGGAGGATCTCAGATCCTCAAGCTCTTGCTCAGTATTTGTTGTTACTGCTGTTGTTTACAGCTGTCATTCTACTATTCTTCTACTTGAACCACACCTCCACTTGTACCTTTTTGCTGGGTAATTGGAGATGAGTCAAACAGGTTTGTCTATACAGGCTGGCTTCCTATTGTGAACCTCAGATCTCAGCCTCTTGAATAGCTAGGATTGCTATAGCTTATGAGTTACCAGTGCTGAGTTTTTCAACCTTTTTTTTTTTATCATAGGGCTTGAACTCTGGGCCAGGACACTGTCTCTGGGTTCTTCAGCTCAAGGCTAGTACTCTACCATGTTGAGCCACAGTGCCACTTCTGGTTTTTCTGGTAGTTACTTAGACATGAGTCTCACAGACTTTCCTGCCTGGGCTGGTTTGAACCATGATCCTCAAATTTCAGCCTTCTGAGTAGCTAAGATTACAGGTGTGAGCCACCAGCACACAGCTTCAGCCCCTTTTTATGTTAGTTATCTTTGAAGTAAGATTTCACTTTAGCCTGGGCCATCCTGGCCTGTGATCCTATATTTGTGCTTTCACAAGTTGCTGGGGTAACAGGCACTTGCCATTGTGTTAATCCTGTAGTTTGGATAGTAAGTATACACAGTGGCACTCAGGCAATGTTTGAGTTAAAGTCTTCATGGACTTTTATTCCTGGGCTGGACTTGAACTGTGACCCCAAATCTCTACTTATCCAGTACCTAGGATTTATAGGCTTGAGCCATCACTCAGAAGTGATATATTTTTTCCTTTTTTCCCTGCCAGTCTTGAACTCAGGGCCTGAGCATTGTCCTTGGGCTTTCTCAAGGCTAGCTAGCACTCTACCATTTGAGCCACAGCACCACTTCCATCATTTTCTGTGTATGTGGTACTGAGGAATTGAACCTAGAGCTTCATGCATGCTAGGCAAGCACTCTACCACTAGGCCACGCTCCTGGGCCCTTTCCCTTCTCCCTTTTTTTTTCCAATTCATTTTTTTTCTTTTCTTTCCTTCCTTCTTTCTTCCTTCCTTCTCTTTCTTCCTTCTCTTTCTTCCTTCTCTTTCTTCCTTCTCTTTCTTTCTTTCTCTCTTTCTTTCTCTCTTTCTTTCTTTCTCTCTTTCTTTCTTTCTTTCTTTCTTTCTTTCTTTCTTTCTTTCTTTCTTTCTTTCTTTCCATACTGGGATTTCAATTCAGCACTTCAAGCTTGCAATGCAGGTACTCATTTTTCAGATAGGGTTTCATGATTTTTTGTTTAAGGTCTGGCCTTGGATTTCAATCTTCCTACCTACATGTGGTATGTAGTTGGGATTACTAACATGCACCATCACACTGGGCTTTCTTTCTTTTTCTTTCTTTCTTTCTTTCTTTCTTTCTTTCTTTTCCTTTCCTTCTTTCTTTTTTTTTTTTTGCCAGTTGTGGGGCTTGAACTTAGGGCCTAAGCACTGTCCTTGGACTTTTCTCAGGGCTAGAGCTCTACCACTTGAGCCACAGCACCACTTGCAGCTTTTTTCTATGTATGTTAGGCAAGCACTCTACCACTAGGCCAAACTCCTGATTCAACATTTTTAACTTTTTTGTTGTTGTTTTTTTGCCAGTCCTGGGCTTGAGCTCAGGGCCTGAGCACTGTCCTTGGACTTTCTCAAGGCTAAAGGTCTACCACTTGAGCCTCAGCACCACTTACGACCTTTTTTATGTATGTGGTACCAAGGAATCGAACCTCGATCTTCGTGCATGGTAGGCAAGCACTCTACCACTAGGCCAAACTCCCAGCCCTGGGCGTTTTTTCTTAATGTTTGTCTTCTCACTATTTCAATGTGTCCAAGGGTCCACATTAATTGGTAGCACCTCTCTTTTCTGTCCCTGACCCCCAGCCAGATGTTTAGGTCCGCTCCACTTCCTTCCCTCCTGGACTCCAGCCCATGCTCTCAGCTGCTCCTTGTAGGATTGGGAAGAAGCCACTGGCTGAGGAGGCAACAGAGGGAGAGTGACAGGGCCAAGAGGGAGGGGAAGAGAGGAGAGGAAAAACAGGAAGAAAGGGAGAGCCAAGAAAATGAAATTGTTAAATGCATGTTCAGTGCCAGAGCCAAAAGCCATCCAGCAAATTGCTTTCTCCTTCATGCTTATCCTAGGGAAAGGCCCAATTAAAATAGCACCTATTACAAATGGAAACAAAATTGCAACAGGCAGCTTATTAGGCCCATCTCTAGAAGCAATTGGGGCAGCTGTGAGCCAGAAAACTTCCTGTGTGAGCACAGACACCTTGAGCTCAGCAAAGGCCAGCAAAGGGTGGGAGGAGGGGCTGTGGGGGGTGGGGGTCCCCAGCATCTTAACTGCTGTAGATCCTGCTCAGTGGCCTGAGAAAGGCCTAGACTGCCCTCTCTGTGCTGGGGTGGAGTAGTTCAGTGAGTGGAGACATAGAGCCTGCTGTAAAACTTGGCCTGGTTTCAAGTCCCAAAACAGAGAATAAATGGGGCTGGAAGGACTCTTGGGTCCCACCAAGCCTGATAACCTGGAGAGATCAACTTGCCAAGGGCTTCCCAGCCAGTTAGTGACAACATATCTGGAATCAGTGTGGGTCACAACCCAGTGTTCCTGCCACTTTACCCTGCTGTCAGGGATGTTCTTATCCTGATGGGTAAGAATGCCATCCTGCCATCCTGCCAGCCTTGGTCTGTGGCTCTGGCCACAGCTATAGCCCTGCATCATATTCCACATCATAGTCCCAACAGGCAACCCAGAGTGGCACTGCCACACCAAAGGGTTTTCTGGTTGGAGGGCATTATCCTCAGAGCCCTCAGAGGCCAAATTGTGAAGGCTTCCAAGGAGGCAGATAGAGGTGGACAGAGTCCACAAACTGATTAGAACAGCAGGTTCCAGCAGGGCCTGTTGGCCACCCACAGTGAAGCCTGGTGGTGGGTGGCATTCTCCCCATACTTACACATTTGGCTATGTCTCATCTACCCAGAGTCAGTTGCCATGGCAACAGCAAGATCCGTCCCCAACATGTTCATCCTTAAAGATTCCTACCCTAGCTGTCTGGGTTCAGGCTCCTCTTCCAACTGACTTACCAGCCCACAGCTCAGAATCTCAAGTTTAACAGTGAACCATCAAGCCACAAGATAGGGCTTTCTGAGGGCTGCCATATAACTGGGTAATACTCCCAAATGTTCACATGGTCACTTTTTAATTTGTATTTTTACTGTGCCTGTCCTGGGGCTTGAACTTAGGGGCCTGGGTGCTGTCCCTGAACTCCCCTCCCTCCCCCAAGGCTACTAACCTTACCACTTGAGACTTGAGCCACAATTTCACTTCTGGCTTCTTGGTGGTTGATTGGAGATAAGGAGATAAGGGTCTCACCAACTTTCCTGCCCAGGCTGGTTTTGAATCATGATTCTCATATCTCAGCCTCCCGAGTAGCTAGGATTACAGGCGTGAGCCACTGGCATTCAGCATGATCATTTCTTAATTGAGTTAGCAGCCCATTTCCAGGAATTCTCTGCCCTTCTGTCCTCTCGGATTTGGCCTTAGCAGTCTTCACTGTTTCCCTGTCAATTCTTCCAGGCCAAAGGAATGCTGACCCAAGGCTAGTTACAGATACAACAGGAAAAAGGACATTTCCAGGTTGTTGTTTTCTTTTGGGAGGGGCGAGGAGGCTCAGATGTCCACCCACAGGAAGGAAATACTCAGGGTCTCAGGTGGGAATTCTCAGGTCCCTTCCTGGCTCCTTTGTGTTACTTTCCCCAAGGTTTCTGCCTCCGTTCTCTTTGCTAGACATCACCTCCTTCATAATCCAGCTCTAAAATCACTCCCACCAGGAAGTCTTCATTTTCTAAACTATTTTCTGTGTCATCTTCAAGTGGCTATATTTGGTACCCACAACATAACTTGGTATGTGTTGCGTCAGGGAGGGTAGGGGGAGAGAGAGTCCTGAAGCTATTTTCTGAAGCTATTTTTTCAGTATGTTTTGTTTCTATGCTGGAAAATTCTTGTAAAGCGAGCATATGTTGTTTATCTGCCCAACACCCCCTTTTTAGACTACAAGTCCTTATCTCCTTCTTCTGGTAACAAAACCCTATTTCATGAGACTCCGCTAAGCTGCCTCCTCCCACAGGGGTAAGAACCCAAAACATTCTGGCCAATCAGAGGACTGGACAGGTTCAGACCACGTAACCTCAGAGAGCCAATCAGAATCTTCCCTTGGTATTCATCTAGACATTGCTGATTGCCTGACTAGTATTGATTCTTAATTAACAAGAGCAAATGAAGGTAAAGATACTTATTCTCCAGACTTTCTTGCAGCTAGAGGTTATCATGTCATTCAGTCCTGGTCAATAAGATGTAGGTAGAAGTTGCTAGAAGGGACATCTGAGAAAATCATTCTAATCTTCTGAGATCATAGTATCCTAACCTTAAAGTTTTTATTCCAGACATGTGGAGGGGCTTCATGGGAGTGAAACCCATCAAGTAGTTAGAATGAGAGAGAGGAAGAGGAGGAGGAAGAAGAAACAATGTCAGTTAACCTTGCACTGAGCCATACCTAAAGTTTTGCAATATCCCAGTTTGGGAAGAGGATAAATCCTTTTCCTACCTAAGCAGTGGATTTATGTCTCAAGAGGGAAAGAGTCTTGATGGAAAACCTCCGTAAGAGCAAAACCATGTCTTTGCCTATCTGTTCTCTGCCTACTACACTACTCCACATAATAAGATGCTAAATGCAAATCGGATGCACCACATACATTGCATCACCACCCTGGTAGGGGATAGGGGGAACGAATCAAGAGCCCAAGATTGGTCCTGAAGCGGGATATGTTATTCGGCAACTCTTGTGATATTTCACCTCAGGCCCTGGCCCTCCCTGGATAGCAGTAGAACATAGACATTCCACATGGGGCCAGGGTTCTATCTTACAGGCTTTTCTTATTTCTCCCATTCTTTGAATGTTATGTAACAATGACTCCCTTTATTGGGAAGCTTGTCAAATCCAAGTAGACACACTTGAGGGGGCGGCCATGTGTCTGCTGTCTCATGGCTCCTGTTGGATAGGAAGTACCTTGACTAGCTGACAAGCCAGTGGAAGAGAACCCCACCATCCTTCTCTCTTCAATACACTGCCTTGTCTTTGTAAGCCTGGCCCAACTCCAAACACTAAGTCCTTTCACTAGTGAGCCACTGTGGAGGGAAGATACTAAGGCAAGATGCTGAAGAAGGCAATTCATTCCTGAGAGTCAAGGAAAGCACCACAGGAAAGCAAAGCTGCTTGCATGAAGGCCATAGACATGAGGAAGGTCTGGATGCCCACCAGAGGTCAGCTGAGCTCTCTAGAACCATGAAGAGCAGGGAGCAAAGATGAGGGGCGCTGAAGCATCGAGGACAAGAAGATGATTTATGTGGAGAGGTGGGGGTCAGGAAAGCCTTTAAATGCAAGGTGACTCTTTATCCTCAATAGAGAAAATCCATGGGGAAATGGGCCACAGCCTGGGCAGGAGATAGACAATAAAAATAATATTAATGGGGCCGGGAGTTTGGCCTAGTGGTAGAATGCCTGCCTAGCATGCACGAAGACCCGGGTTCAATTCCTCAGTACCACATACATAGAAAAAGCCAGAAATGGTGCTGTGGCTCAAAGTAGAGCTCTAGCCTTGAGAAAGTCCAAGGGGAGTGCTCAGGCCCTGAGCTCAAGCTCAGGACTGGCAAAAAAATAGTATTAATGTCCAGGTGCTGGTGCCTCACGTCTATAATCCCAGCTACTCAGGAGGCTGAGATCTGAGGATCTCAAGTTCAGAGCCAGCCCAGGTAGGAAAGTCTGTGTGACTCTTATCTCCAATAAACTATTCAGAAAAAGTCAGAAGTGGGGCTGTGGCTCAAAGTGGTAGAGCACTAGCCTCAAGCAGAAGAGCTTAGGGACAGTGTTCAGGCCCTAAATTCAAATCCCAGGACTGACTCCCACTCCAAAAAATAGTATTAATGGGCCCAGATATCTGCAAATGGAGACTGAGCATGCCAGGAAACAGAGGCAAGGGGCCTTGCCCAGGGCACTGTGGTGGGGATACACATATAGTATACTTATGGAAGCAAGAAGGGTTGGAATCTCAGGAAGCTCACGGAGTGACTTCTCAGCTTTTACACAGGCTTTGTCCTTTAATGAGAGCACTGGCTTAGTCTTCCCACAAGATCAATGGCCCCAGGAGTTAGCTGCTGCTTTAGGCATATATTGCTGCTTGTGTCACTGGTTAAGGACTGCTCATTTGTGACCCTAGCAGAGCAGAGACCTCAATCATCCAGGGCTTTCTTTCCATTGGCAGTGATTGACCAAGTGTGTCCAGGAGGAAATGAGGAAGGGTCATGAGCAGGCTTCCCAGAAGCTTTGGCTCAGATAAGCCAAGTTGGAGGGCAAAGGAGAAACACAAAGAGTCTTCAGCTGCTTCATTTTCTGCGAATCCATATCCCATACCAAATAAGGAAAAAGATGGGACACATTTGCACAATAACCCAAGACAGGGTCTCCATAGCAACAATTACCCAAAAATCTACTCCTGACAGCCGTAACAGCAGGAGCTAGCAAAGAAGACTCCGAGGGTGGGAGACATGCGTGGGGGCTCAGAGAATGGCTTCCTTTTATTCTTAAATGGAGGGAAGTACTAATGGCAGGGACCCAGGCAACCCAGAGCCTGCCTAAGTGAAGCAGAGTCACTGGCAGCAGGATCTGCTAGGAGCCTTAAAGATGAAGTCTTCATGGCTAGAAGATTCCCGGAGCAGGTGCTATTCAGAAACTCAGGCAGGGCCAGAGGGCACTGTACTCCCATAACCTGTCTGGAGGATAAGAGTTTCTTCCTGACTTCAAGAGGCTTTAGAGAATGGGCACTGAAGATGGCCCCAACGTTTGGAGACATCAAAGGCTAGAAGAAGTGCAAGTGCTTTAGGATTTGAGCATAACCCAGAAAAGGCTCACTGGTAACATGGATTGGGAGGCGTGAGTTCTAGCCTGCTCCACCCCTATTCCCCAAGCTTTCCCTATGTTCTTTTCGAGATGAACAGACTAACCATTAGGGACAAGTAAAAGACTCTATGTGTGGGGATGGGAAGGGGTGCATGCTGATATTGGGCCTTGAACTCAGGACCAGGGCACTGTCCCTTAGTTTTATCACTCAAGGCTTACGATCTACCACTTAAGCCACAGCTCTACTTCTGGGCTTTTTGGTGGTCACTTAGAGTCTCACAGACTCTTCTTCCTGGGCTGGCTTCAGACCACAATCTCAGCCTCCTGAGTAGCTAGGATTATAAACATGAGCCACTAGCTCCTGGCTTTGGAAAATCTTTTTCCTAAAGAAATGTCCAACCCAGAGTCAAGGGATATTTGAGAAGCCATATAGAACAAAACTAGACACACCCAAGTATCACCTCAGCTAGCAGAGATGGTTCTTAGGCTGAAGAGAATCAGCATGAAGAATAGGATGGGAAACTACAGTATGACCAGAAAGATAGAGGGGAGATAGGGGCAAGTGGAAGGGGCTGGTTTAGCAGCTGAAGTGTCATCTGCTTCCCACCAGCAAGCAGATGGATAGACTGGCAGCGTGAACTCAAAGGCAGGCAGCAAAGTGTGTAGCCTTCAATTTCCAATATATATATATATATATATATATATATATGTATATATATATATATATATATATATATATGAAAGAAGTTTGGCTCAGAAAAGGGAAAGCATTCAGCTTTCCTTTTTGGAAAAATCTAAATTCAACCCTCCTCAACCCCTCCCCACAGGGTTTTCTGGGTTTTTTTCTCTGGTAGTTAGTGCTCAGGAGCTACTGGGTATTTTTTTTTTCAGATCCTAGAGCTCAGTTTTCATTAATGTATCTGGGGGAAAGAAAAAGTTGTGCATCTTGATTTGGGGGATGAAGTAAAAAAGGCAGCTTTATTCTCTCTCTCTCTCTCTCTCTCTCTCTCTCTCTCTCTCTATCTCTCTGTGTGTGTGTGTGTGTGTGTGTGTGTGTGTGTGTGTGTGTGTATGTTTCTTTCTCTTTGTGCCAGCAATGGGGCTTGCACTCACACTTGGTTATTTTACTCAGGACTGGTGCTCTACCACTTGTGTGATTTTAGAGCAAAGGAAAAGGCCCTACTGGGTCTTGCCTGCACTAAAAAGTCCAGTGTTGTTGTTTTTAAAGTAAACCATTCTCAGGAGCTTATGAAGATTTAAAGCATATTAGCTATGTGATTGTCCTTGAGTCTACAAAGCAGATGGTACCCAGAACTTCCAAACTAATTTTCCTAGCCAGCAATATCTCATACTAACTTAGCACAGGAATGGGTAGTGTTAGAGTGTTTCTTGAGCATTTTTTTTCTTTTCCAAGGTCTCTGGCTGTTTCTCTCTCCATCTCCAAAACATGTCCTATCCATTTGTGTCTCTAAAGATGGAAAGTCCTCTCATCCCTGAAGGTTCTCAGGGACCCTTTGTTCCCCCCACCCTCTCCGACTCCCACACCCCAGAGTGGACTTTCTTCCCTTCCCATCTGGACTGAGCAGGAAGAGAAAGATGCAAAACAAAAGGGCTGTCTGGGCCCTTCTGGAATAGCTTTTCAGTGACTATGGTGGTCCGATTCTGTTCTCAGCAGTAGGGTGTAGAAACTCTTTTGGACAGGGTACCTCCAGAGTGCTCAGGCTCTCAGCACTGAGTCCTCCATCCTCCTGATGGCCAAACCCAGGGTGCTGCTACTGGAATGTGACTTTCTGAGGTATCTACCCAGAAGACGTGGTCCAAAGATCTCTCAAAGATCAGCAAAAAGAATAAGAGCAGCCCATTTAAAAAAAGGAGCAAAAGACACAAAAAAAGATGTAAAGATAGCGAAGAAGTACATAAAAAGATAAGCAAGATCACCATTCATTAGGAAAATGACACAGCCAGCTCCTAATGAGAGATCCCACTCCACACAGACTACAAGGCACACTTAAAAGGCAAACAAAGTCAAATACAAAATGCCAATAATTTAGCCAGGCACTGATGGCTCATGCCTGTAATCTTAGCTTCTCAGAAGGCGGAGATCTGAGGATCACGGTTTAAAGCCAGCTTGAGCAGGAAAGGCCATAAGATTCTTATCTCCAGTTAACCTATGTAAGGCTATGTATGGCTCAATTGACCAAAGAAATCTGAGAGTGTGAGGCTCTGAGTTCAAGCCCCAATGTTGGCACACACACCAAAAAATAAATAAAACAAGACAAAAAAACTGTCCAGCAATAATACTGAGGGGCCGAGGAGGATGCAAACCAGCCACAACACTTGTATAGCACTGGTAAAATTGCAAAATGGAGCAGCCACTGAAGAAAACAGTCTGGCAGTTTCTTATAAAGTGAAGCATATATGACCCAGTAATCTCACTTTGCCCAAGAGAAATGAAAACTTTTGTTCACACATACATAAAAATGGTACATGTATATTTATGTTTAGCTTTATTCATAGTTACCAAAGCCTAGCTACAACCCAAAAATTCTTCCATAAGAGATAAAAATAAAAGTTTATATTTAAAAAGCTGTGACCCAGCCAGGTACAGTGGGATGTACCTGTAATATCAGCACTCAGGAGGCTGAATCAGGAGAATCATGTGAGTTCAAAGCCAGCCTGAGCACCATAGCATAACCTCACCTCAAAAAACACAATGAAGTTGGGTGATGGTCACTTGTGCCTGTACTTGATACTCAAAAGACCAATATCTGAGAATCAAGGTTCAAAGTTAGCTCAGGCAAGAAAGTTCCCAAGACTTTTATCTCAAATTAACTAGTAAAAAATTAGAGGGGCTGGGAGTTTAGCCTAGTAGTAGAGTGCTTGCCTAGCATGCACAAAGACCCTGGTTTGATTCCTTGGTACCACATACATAGAAAAAGCTGAAAGTAATGCTGTGGCTCAAGTGGTTGAGCTCTATCCTTGAGAAAGCCCAAGGACAGTGCTCAGGTCTTAAGTTCAAGCCCCACAACAGGCAAAAAAAAATGGAAATTGAGTTGTGGTTCAAATGTTAGAACACCATTCTTGAGCAACAAAGCTATGTGAGAGTGAGAGACCCTAAATTCAAGCTCCAGTACCAGTACAAAAAAAGAAAAAAGCAAGAGAGAAAAGGAGGAAGGGAAGGAGGGAGGGAGGGTGGGAGGGAGGGAGGGAGGGAGGGAGAGAGAGAGAGAGAGAATACAATGAAATCAAACTTGTGACTTGTGAGTGATACATCCACCTAATTGACTATTACTACAACTGTGGATGCATGAAGGTAAATTGCAAGAAGCCAGATTGAAAAGGTGACTTGTTGCATGATTTCATTCATTTGACATTCAGGAAAAGAAAAATCACAGAGGCTGAGAATAGATTAGTGGTCTTTGGAGGTCAGAGGAAGGAAGAGAGAATTAGCTACAAAATGGCAACAGGAAGGAGTCTTTCCAGATGAACTGTTTCCTATCTTGATTGGGATGATGATCTCACAACTGTAAATATTTTAAATGTACAATACTGGGCCGGGAGTTTGGTCTAGTGGTCGAGCCCTTGCCTAGCATGCACAAAGACCGGGGTTCAATTCCTTGGTACTACATACATAGAAAAAAAAAAGCCAGAAATGGTGCTGAGGCTCAAGTGATAGAGCTCTAGCCTTGAGAAGAAAAAAAAAGAACCCAAGGACAGTGCTCAGGCTCTGAGTCCAAGCCCAGACTGGCAAAAAAAAGTACAATACTGGCCAAATGCCAGTGGCTTGAGTCTGTGATCCTAACTACTCAGGAGGACGGGATCTGAGGATTGCAGATACCCCAATAAACCATATCTCCCAATATGCATGTCTTTCTTAATCTCCTCCCACTTTGAATCTGGACTGGTAACTCATTTTAATAAGTATGCCAATATTTATTAAACATATGACAATTTGGGGCCAAAGATGGAAACTTCTATGTTTTCAGTTCAACTCCTAAGTACTGCATGCATAGAAAAAAGCTGGAAGTTGTGCTGAGGCTCAAGTGATAGAGCTCTATCCTTGAGAAAGTCCAAGGACAGTGCTCAGGCCCCGAGCTCAAGCCCAGGACTTGCAAAAAAAAAAAGAAAGAAAGAATTGCACCATGTAAGAACTCTCCTGCTATGTAGATAGTGGAGAGGCCACACCAAGAAGGCACCACCCACCATGAGAGTAGAGGAGAAGAAGGGGCCCAGCTATCATGGCTGAGCTCAGCTTACTAGTCTTCCAAGATGTTAGATGTGGACATTGTAGCCACAGTATGCCAGCAGCCACAGCCAACATCACAGCAACAGAACTGCCCACCCACACCCACCCAGCATCGTAAGAGATAAGAAAAATGATTCTTTTGAATCACAAAATCTAAGGAGAGGTTGTTATACACATGTAGATAATCAAAATAATCACTTAGAAGATATACTAGATATTGCCTGCTGGTAGTCATTTCTTTTTTTGCCAGTCATGGGGCTTGAACTCAGGGTCTGAGCTCTGTCCTGGGGCTTTCTCAAGGCCAGATCTCTACCACTTGAGCCATAGCACCATTTTCAGCTTTTTTCTAAGTATGTGGTACTGAGGAATCGAACCTGGGTCTTCGTGCATGCTAGGCAATCACTCTACCACTAGGCCAGACTCGCAGTGCCTAGAAGTCATTTCTTTAAGTAATACTACTTAATCCCTTCAACCATACTTCAGCAAAAAAAGAGTCTTCTTTATTTTGTGGTACTAACATTTGAATTTAGGGATTTTGAGGTTGATAGGCAGGTACATTTCTCCTGGAGGTATGCCTCTCTTGCCCTTTTGGCTTCTGTTAATTTTCAAATAGAGTATTGTGTTTGTGCCCAGCTGACGTGGACTTCAATCTTCCTATTTATGCTTATCATTTAGCTGGGAGCTGGAATACACTAGGCATACACTATAATGTCCAGTTATTTCTTGAATGAGAACTCATTTTTCCCTCAGACTGGCCTTGAACCATGATCTTCTTGGTCTCTACCTCCCAAGTAGATAAGATTGCAAACATGAACCATCATGTCTAGCAAATCAAGAGTTTTGATTTTGAACTCAACTCCATGCTTCCAGCTATTGCATTAACTGGCCAAGTAGGGGCACTGAAGGGTAAAATACACAGACATGTCAAAGCAATCTCCATGTCTGTGACCCTTCTAATTTGAGCTCCCTTTAAGTTTTCTCCCTTTTCCTTTTTCATCCTGAGGGGAGAAGTGGATTCTGGAAAAGATGATCTGATAAGTAGATGGATGACATAATTGAGATTTTGATGATCATTTTGTCACATTTCACAAGTTCTAATCATCCTTGGTGTTGATTTCTCATTTGAGAACATGCGATTGCTGCATCTGTTCCTGCTTCCCCTTCCTTCTAGAAAGAACAAACACATGCTCCTAATAGGAAACTGTGCCTTGTTACCTGCCTGTAGTCCCCACAGAAGAAGCTGAGCTTCAGGAGGGGTGAGGAAAGGGCTGAATCTTTATGTGCTCTCTCTAGTCAGCTTCTGGATCCATGAGGCATCAAGTGATTATCTAGTGACTGCTTCACAAGTGAGGGAAAAAGGTCCCATGGTAGAGGAATGGCTTCACCAAAAGCTTGACACATCATCTAGTTCCTCCTCTAGTTCCTCCTCAAGTTCCTCTAGATTTTTTCCCCTCCAGCTTCAAATAGGTTTCCAGGCTTCTTGCAGTGCAGGGAATTGAATCCATGGCTTTACATACTCTATGTAAGCAGAGGGCTGCTGATTAGTGTACTTGAGCACAGTATATTCTCAGGAACCTCCAAGGCTCCTGGGATTTGCATGGAGATGTTCTGAGTTAAGCAAGCTCTGAGAATGCCTAGAACAGCCAAGATCTGTTGAGAACAGAACATGATCTAGGAGCGCTACAGTCAAGCACTCAGCACCACGGACAGCTCACCTGTCCTCCTGCCAGGGAGACAGAGGTGGGAGGCTGGCTCAACAAGACAAAAATGGAGAGCAGTGGGCTTGGAGTTTGGCCTAGTGGTAGAGTGCTTGCCTGGCATGCATGAAGACCCAGGTTCAATTCCTCAGTACCACATACATAGAAAAAAGCTGGAAGTGGTGCTGAGGCTCACGTGGTAGAGCTCTAGCCTTGAGAAAGTCCAAGGACAGTGCTCAGACCCTGAGCTCAAACCTAGGACCGGCAAAAAAAAAAAAAAAAAAGGAGAGCGGTTTCCTTTGTTTGCATGAGAGGAAATGCAGGGAAAGAGAAATTACATATCTAGGGTCACAGATGCCTGGCCTCACAACTTCTTTTTTTCTTTTTATTGTTAGGATAATGTAAAGAGGGTTACATTCGTCAGGTGGTAGGTGCATTACTGCTCGCACAATAATACTCCTTCTCATGTTTTTGTCCCCATTTCCCTCCCCCACCTCCTCCTAATCATCTTGTTTCCTCTCCTTCCCTTCCCTATTTCAAATAAACAAACGTATGTATAAAATACCAGGTAACAAAGTCAGTTACAGTAACAACATGAGATTCATTTCATTTAGTCTCATCCTAAATGACCTTATGTATATAGGTTTTTCAGCTATTGTAATCCTCTGCTAGGAAAGTCCTAGATGTGTACTAATTATTACAAATGAGAGAAACCATTGAGCCTATGTTCCTTTGAGTCTGGCTTCACTTAATATGATTTTTTCCCAAAAATCATATTACGAATGGGGCGATGCCATAGAATTCCATTGTGTATAAGTATCACATCTTCTTGATCCATTCATTTACTGAGAGGCATCTGGGTTGGTTCCATATCTTAGCTGTGGTAATAATACTGCAATGAAGATGATTGTGCTAGTGGCCTCACAACTTCTTAGTGTCACAGTAGGGCTTGAATTGAATCTCCCAAATCAAAATCTCATGCTCTCCTCATGAGGAGAACACAAGACAAAGGAGAAATTGAAAGACGGTCTCGTGTTGGCTCACATCTGTAAATTCTAGCTACTCAGGAGATTGAGATTTGAGGATCGCAGTTCAAAGCCAGCCCAGGCAGGAAAAATCCATGAGATTTATTCTCAATTATCCAGCAAAATATTGGAAGTGGAGGTGAGGCTCTAGGGTCATGCACCAGCTATGAGTGCAAAAACTAAGGGACAGCTTCTAGGCTCTGAGTTCAAGCCCCTGTACAGACAAACAAAACGAATAACCAAGAAACAGAAAGAACATCCAACCTTGAGGAGAAGGTCTGTGGTTTAGCCTCATTACAAACACTTAACTAGAGAGCTTCCTACTTCTCCAAGGTGATATGGCCTTCAGAGATACTTCCGTTGCCATGGTAACCTCATCCTCATTTTTATCTCCATGGCAATTCATTAGAGTTTTTCACCCTCTTGTATGTACATATGTGAGTGCCCATATATATATCCCAGAAAAAAAGTTCATGTAAAATCCCATTTTTGAAGTAGCATATCTCATCCAGGTCTTCAGCCAGACTAAGACAGCACCCAGGGCCTAGAAAAAAGGATGCATGTGGTCTTGGGGGTGGTTTTGCCTTCTCATTACTACTGAAAACTTCTAGTCTTTGCAGCTCAATTCACATTAAGTGCACCATGGGCACAAATAATTCCACCTTTCCTGTGACAGCCCCTTCCCTCAGGAAGGAGCTTGCCCATAGCAAAGGCTCAGTGCTGCCTGTACTGGGGGAAAAGTACTGGGCAAGAAGATAGAAGGTTAGCCCTTCTGAATGGAAGCTCACCAGAACCCCAGGGGCTCTGGGGTAGGGATATGGTTTGAGGGAGGCAGAAGGAAAGAGCTGGTGCCAGAGGAGGATGTGCAGGAGATTTGGGAAAGGTTGTTACAGATGCCACTGGTCCATGGTATCCCAGTTACACAGCAAACAAAGCAGGAAGATTGTGAATTTGAAGCCAGATGAGACCAAATGAGTGAGACTATCTCAAACATAAAATAGAAGCCAAATGATGGTGGATGCCACCTAAAAACTGTTCCAGCTATTCAGGAGGCTGAGGACCATAGTTCAAAGCCAGCCCAGGCAGGAAAATCCGTGAGACTCTTACCTCCAATTAATCATAGAAAAAGCTGGAAATGGTACCATGGCTCAAGTGGTAGAGCACTAGCCTCAAGCAAAAGGAGCTTAGCACTCATCAGGCCCAGAGTTCAAGCCCCGGAACTGGCTGAATACATAAATACTAAAATGATAGAGACATAAGGACTGGGGAATGTGGTTTATGTAGTAGAGTATTTGCCTATCATGTGTGAGGCTCTAAGTTCAATCTCTAGTACGTCAGTATAAACAAGGTATTCACTGTATTGCCAGACATGTTCTCATTTAACTTCCCAACTACTCAGAGTTTAGTGAATGTGCCTCATTTTATAGATAAGGAAACTGAGGCTTTGAGAGGGTGGGTGATTTTCCCTGATAACTAGGAAGTGTAGGAGTGAGGTTCTGAGCCAGGCTCTGCTTTAATGTCCTGTCCACACCTACCCATGTTCTTTGTCTGCTCATCCAGGCTTTGCTGAGCTCACCTGCTCTAAGGCTGGGCACAGGCACACAGAAGGTGTCTTCACTCTTCTGCTGAGGGTGATGCTTTAGGAAGTAGCAGGGATAGAGGGCCAGGATCCAGGGCTTTGAAGAATTGCTCCTATGGTGGCCTGGAATTGGTGGGGTAGGAAGAAGACTCAGACCCCATGAGGGAAGGTGAGGACCACCCCAGGCAGGCTTATTGGCCTCAGTGTGGCTGCTTCTCTTATTTTCCTGCTAAGACACAGCAATGGCTATGGTCAGCTCAGTCTGTGTATTGACAGAACCTAGGGCCTAAGGCAAGGAGGGGAGGCAGGCTCCTCTGGGCCTTCTGCTTTGTTTTGCCATCATCTTCTTCCTTCTCTTTTGCCTTCTCTTCCATCCTATCTTTTCACTGCTCTTTCTCCACATTCTTCCTGTCTCCTTTCCTCCCCCTAAAAGATGCAAATGTAAAGATGTCCTTGTACACAAAGCCTGGCTCTTGGCCAAGACAGGAGATGCTAGGAGAGGACAGGACTCCAGTAATGGGGGGGAATACAGGTTGCATACAGGACCCGTGGAGTCCTTGCTGGGCTTTATCTTTGGAGATGGAGTTCATGGCTGCCAGCCCCATTTAGCAGAGGACCAGAAGTCTGTGAAGCTTGGAACATGGTGACAGATGTTGGCCTCTGACTATCTGGCTGAGACAGTTGTCACTGTCATCCTCCAGGATCCATGTCCCAGGCTTTCTCCCCTGCAAAGGAGGTCCCAGGAGAAACCCAGGATTTCAGCTAGCCTGCAGGATCCCAGCACACTCCATACCCTACTGGCTAGTGCTAGTTACTGGCCCACCCCTCAAACTGTGGAGATACAGAAGGCAAGCTGGCCAAGTCTGTGTGCAATCATCTCTAGTCATGTCAGTTGCCCTCAACGGTAGAGACTGAGCTATCTCCATCTTACCAACCTCGTGGGTACCAGTTCCGGGAGCATCCATAGACATGTTCAGGAATTATTGGCACCGGCTGAAGCATTAATGAGACCCAGGGTTATATGTCAACCTCTACCACCTGTTGTCTCTGAGTGTGATTTGCATGACAATCTTAGGAGAGCTGAGTGGCTATGTTCCCCATGGACTGGAATGTATCTATCACAGGATGTCAAGCTCAGGCTGCAGAGCTATTTCTGCAAGGAGAAGCAGGGACTGCTCTCATAGGAGAAGCCTGCCCTGCCGGAACTGGGATTTGGCCATTGTGGACATTATGATGTGTTTGGCATGATCTTGATTGACAGAAGATGGGCAGCTAGTATCAAGGCAGGCTACTCAGAAATCCACCCCCCCCGGTCCTTTGTGTGTGCATGTGCATTATTCACATGTATGTGCATGTATTCCCAAAAATCAGAATTCTGGCTGCAGAGCATTTCTGTTGGAACCCATCACTCCTCACTTGTCTTTCCCTTTGAATCAATCACTAGTTCTCAAAGCTGCTCTTGATCCACTACTGCTCTGGGGTCACAACTATGCAGTCCTCTGTGTGAACTTGGACAGGACAAACAAGTGCAACAGCAAGTGGATGTTGTGACCTAGGCTCTTTCTCTGTTCCACAAGTTCAACCCTGACCCATGAGAACAATGCATGAAAAGCTTGACTTAGTCCCAGCCACCCCCACCCAGGGCTTAGTGCCCAAGGCTTCAGGGGCTGCAGGCTAGGACCAGACTTTTGCTCTCCACTGGCACAGTATAAAGCAAGGAAGGACTTGTGTCAGTCCACTAAAGGAAGCTTCTCTTATAATCAGGAAACTTCTGACTCCTCTACTCCTCTTACTCACCAAGGATCCAGTTGCAGGATGTCAGGCAATGGCTTTGGGCCTCTGTTTGCTCATCCATTATATGAGATTAGTAAGGAAAGCTTCCTCACTAGAGTGAGAAGTCAGTTCATGACAAATTGAACACTTGACACATCATCTCCATCCTGCTTATGAAAATGCTTTAAAAACTACCAAAATGGGTAAAGATAAATTATTATTTTTCTGTCCTGGGATCCTATTTTAGTGAAACAATACTATTTTTGCTGGGAAGGAGTCCATACAATAAATATAGCTAGGGGCTGGGAGTTTGGCCTAGGGTAGAGTGCTTGCCTAGCAAGCACAAAGACCTGGGTTTAATTCCTTGGTATACATAGAAAAGCTAGAAGTAGTGCTCTGGCTCCAGTGGTAGAGCGCTAGCTTTGAGGGAAGCCCAAGGACAGTGCTTAGGCTCTGAGTCCAAGCCTCAAGACTGGCAAAAAAAATCATAGTTAATAATCTTAATTATTTTTGAGCTGGGTGCAGTGTCTCATGCCTGTAATCCTAGCTACTTAGGAGGCTGAGATCTGAGGATCACAGTTCAAAGCCAGCCCAGGCACTAAAGACTAAAGACTCTTACCTCCAATTAACCACTAGAAAACCAGAAGTGGTGCCGTGCCTCAAGGGGTAGGGCAGTAGCCTTGAGCTGAAGTGCTCAGGGACAATGTCCGGGCCCACAGTTCAAGTCCCATGACCGGAAGAAAAAAATCTTTGGATGGCTATTAAATGCCAGACTCTCCTGGACTGGCTACTTTGCATGCCTTGTTATTTGTCATGGGAGCTATAGGCCGACATCACCCATTTTGTAGATGAGGAAACTGAGGCACAGAAAAGTCGAGCTACTTCTCCAAAGTTCCTGAGCTAGGAAGCACAGCAGCTAGGATTTCAGAGATCAGTTTCTTGGCTTCTCTCTTCTGACTCCAGAATTGTCTGAGATTTGGTCTCTATATTGTGGACAGGTCTTGGTAGGAAGAACTTATGTTGTGCAGAAATGAGGGATGCCAGTAGGAGGAGGGCTTATTTTTTCCAAACCCAGTACTGGGGCTTAAACTCCTAAGTTTAAGGCCTGGGTACAGTCTCTTAGAATTTTTTTTTTTTTTTTTTTTACTAAGACTAGAACTCTACCACTTGAGCTGAAGCTCAACTTCTAGTCTTCTGGTGGTTAATTGGAAATAGGAATTTCATGGATTTTCTTGCCCAGGCTGGCTTTGAATCTCAATCCTCACATTTCAGCCTTCTGAGTAGCTAGGATGATATGCGTAAGCCACGAAGCATCTAGCCAAAGGAGGGCTTTTGACAACCATGCTCCATTTTCTCTCTTGTCTAAGGCTCAGGATTCTACTTATGTGTCTCTTCTTTGGAGTGCCCTGCCTCACCGGCCCTTTCTTCCAACATAATGCAGTGTTCCCACATTTGCTTGCGGTTCACATAAGGCATCTCAGTAAACTGCAATCCTCCAAACTACTGGGAGAAGTAAAAAAGGCTATAAGTATGACCTCTCCCCTTCTTCCTCTCCCCATGACACTGTTACTGCCATTTCCTTCTTGTGGTCTTTCCAGATGCCTGCCTGTTTAAGCATACTGACCACACACACCAGTGTGTGTGTGTGTGTGGTGTGTGTGTGTGTGTGTGTGTGTGTGTGTGCTGAGTACACACTGTACATCTTGGGACAGTGTCAAACACAATGGTACTACAGGCATTTTGTGTGTGTGTGTGTGCGTGCATGTGTGTGTGTTCTGGCACTGAGTCTTAAATTCAGGGCCTCCTGCTCTCATTCGGCTCTCTCCCACAAGACTGGTGGTCTACCATTAAGCCATACCTCCATTTCTGAATTTTTGATTAGCTGAAGGTAAGTTTCTCCCAAATTTGTCTTCCTTCACTGGTTTTAAACTGTGATCTTCAGATCTCAGCCTCCTGAATAACTACAATTGTAGGTGTGAGCCACCAGCACCCAGCTACAGATATATATTACACAGTGACAGCAAATTCAGGAAACTCAACTCTTAACCACCTCCCCCTAGCCCCAGCCACATTTAGTAGCAGACCATTTACTACAGGAAGCTCTCAGAATGTTCACTTAACCTGGCCAGGCAGAAAAGTAAAATCCTCATTTGTACTCATTTGGGGTTTGATATGATTGCTTTATCAGCATCCTGGCCACTCAGACTCCAGGCACCTGTGCTACTTGAAGCCACATGCCTAGGTTGCTTACACTGTCAAGGTTGCTCCCCTCCACCCCCATCAGGCGGGCTACCTGCAAATCACAGCAACAATCTCCACAGTGGGGGAAGATACTTAAGGGATTTCTGGCCTCTGGCCTCACTGGCCTATCTCTTTCTACGGAATGAATGCATCCTTGGGTCAGGTTGGAGCCACAGGACATTATGCAGCACTTCTAAGAGCCAGGAAGATGCCAGATACTTCAGACTCAGTGACACTTATACTTTTGTTTAGATATTTCTAATACCATATCCTCTCTTATTAAAGTGGTAACAAAGGCAGGAGAAGGTTCCCTCTGCTTTTTGTCCTAAAGCCAGTGTAGGCTTCATCCATCTTCCTTCCTCTTCTCCTCCATTTCCACCCATGATGAAGGAAAGAGCAGGAAGAATCAACTAGAACATGCCCCTTCCCCCCCCCAAAAATCTTTCAGATACCAGGGTGGGTGGGGCTGGCACTGTGCACAGGTTTCAAAACCCAGATTCTTCTCAGGCCATCCTGGAGTCCAGATCTCGCTGAAAGCAGCTCTGTACACAGAACACTTTCTCTTCTTTCCCTTGGCCAGTAAGGCAAGCACCAAAGGTACTTTCGGACTCATGGGAAGAGGATTCTTCAGGAGGTGCCGGGTTTCAGGGCAGCTGGTAGCAGGAGTCCCTGGAATATGACTGCAGCTGGTGAGGGGGGTACTGCTTCTCCATTTTAAATATTCTGGGTCTCCCCCACTGCCACCATCATCACTCACCTAACAGCCAGGCATTTTCTGTGGAGTCCACTCACCTACCTCTCTTAACCGTGAGAGTAAAACAAGACCTGGGATTGGCTTTAGGCCTAATCAAAAAATTTAACATAGCTTTTTCTCCAACGCAATTGAATTTTATTTGTTCAGTAGCCTGACACTCTGATTTTACTGTTTCCCCTTTCTGGACTCAATTCACCTATGTATCTAAATCCATAGATAGCTAGACAGACAGACAGACAGACATACAGAGACAGATAGTTTCATCTCACAGAAGGGACACAAAGTTTGGGTGATTTAATTAATCTCACCAATAGTCTGTCTACCTGGAAGAATCTACATCCTCCACTGTCAGGGTAGAAAATAGTTACCTTTCCCTTTTCTTTCTCCAGGACCCCTTCTTCCCTTCACCTGCTCCCACAGCTTCCCAGGTGACCCCTCCCCCCCCACACACCCAAGCACAGGTAGAAATCTGCTGGAAGCCCAACGGCTTTTTATTATTACTATTGTTACTATTACAAAATTCATTTCAGATGCAAAATCAGGTCATGAAGACTTCCACCACCACTCCGGATTCTCCTTCCACCGTCCTCCCACTACCCGCCCCCACCAGCACACACAAAATTCCCCTGCGAGCCACCTCAGCCCCAGAGTCCCCAACTCTGTGTAAAACAAGACCTGTTCAGAACCCTCCTGCCCCCCCATGCCACGATGAAGTACACACAGGACCCAGCTGATCTTGGAAGTCCCATGCCGCCACTGCAGCGAGTCGCACGATGTCCAGGTCGGGGTTACCCCGAGGCACGTCGGGTTCCGCGCGAGCACAGCCCCGGGTGGCACGTCGAGGCCCCCCCCACCGACCCCGCGCAGCGTGGCAGCGGGGCGCGGCGCTCAGTACAGCCCCAGGATGGCGGCGCCCACGTCCTTGGAGGGCCGGCGCTCTTGCACCAGAAAGTTGATCATGCTTTCGGACTTGATGAGCAGATTGCAGCCCAGGAAGAAGACGCCGAAGACCACGGTGAGCGACAGCACACAGAGCACGGCGATCTGCGCCACGCGCGACACCCACAGGCTGCGCTCGTCGGGCGTCAGCCCCGCGGGGACCCCGTCGCTGGCGGCCAGCGGCGCGCCCCCGGGACAGCAGTCCAGCCACGTGCCCAGGCCGTGGCTGCGGTTCCCCAGCGCGGTCCCCGCGCCGCTGCCCGCGCCGCCCACCTCTTCCAAGCCGCTGTGATTGAGGAAGGTCGCGTTCATCGCCGCTCGGAGCCCGGGGTCTCTGCGCGCGGTCCGGGGGGCGCACGCGGGGAGGCTCGCCGCGTTCGCGCGCTCGCGGGGACGCTCCGGGCCCTCGGATCGCTCGTGCGCGGGGAGGGGAGGGAGGCGAGAGGCTGCCCACGCGCGGGCACTCTCTTGGCTCGTCTAGCTCTGGGCACCTGGGCGAGAAACGCTGGCCTGGAGGAGCGAGCAACAGGCGGCGGCGCGGGAGCTGGAGCGCTAGGCGAGAGAGGGGCGCGCCTAGCCGTCGCCCACGGAGCTCCGAGCTTGACGGGCTGCCCCGCCCCTTGGCAACCGCCCCGCCCCGCCCAGTCCAGCCGAGCGGCGTCGGGGTGGGAAGACCAGGGTTGGGAGGGCGGGGGGGAAGAGGAGGAAGGGCTGGAATCCCGCCGGAATTGCAGCCTTTGTCGAGAACCCACCCACGGGCGAAAAGGGGCTGGAAGGGGTCGGGATCCTGCGACGGCTCCGCCTCCCTCCAACCAAGTGGCTGCCTGTCCTGGGCAGGAAAATCTTCCCAAGGTGCCCATTCCAGTATCTGGTGTTCTTACAGGTTAAGTTCTGCTGGAGGTCTGCTCTCTTAAGATTGGGTGAGCTTTAGGTTGCTGCTGTGGCCCTGGCCTCTGCGCTGAACCTGGAAGGCTGGAAGGCGGTGTGGGGGATGGAGGGGGTGGGGGCGTGGAGGGGAGAAGCGCACGGGGAGCTGGCCCCTTTCCTGCTCTCTAACCAGGGCTCAGTCACCACATCCTACCCCCGCCCCCCACACCACCCTTTATTTTTAATTTTTTTGTTATTATAAAGATGATGTACAGAAGGGTTATCTTATTTAATCTTTAATGAAACAAATTGACAAAAATTTTGGTCGATTAGTTTAAAAGCACGGGTTTACAAAAAAAAAAAACCATAAAATCTCATGATTCTACCATCTAGCAAAGGTCAGTGTTATCATCGAGGTACAAATTCTTCAGCAAAGCAGTTTGATCTGGACAGTTGGTCCTCTGCTTTTGACTAAATTTGATTTCTTTCATGAAGTGTTCAGTTCAGGCCTTTGCCCATTTTCTGACCTTAATACACGCTGGATTTGGAGCCCATGCCTTTGACTGAATCCAGCTGAAAAATGGATGCATGCTGCAAAGAAAGGAGGTATTTACTAGACACTGGTGGCTTATGCCTATAATCCTAGCTACTCAGGAGGCTGAGATATAAGGATCACAGTTCCAAGCCAGCCTGGTCAGGAAGGTCTGTGGTCTCTTATCTGCAATTAACCAGCAAAGAGACAGAAGTGGAGGTGTGGCTGAAGTGGTAGAGTACCAATTTTGAGAGAAAAAGACCAAGAGACAGTGCCTAGGTTCTGAGTTCAAGCTGTAGTACTAGGGTGTGTGTATACACACACACACACACACACACACACACACACACACACACAATATGGATGTTATATTTACTTTTTTCCAGTTTTATTTTACTTTGCAACTAGGGACAAAATGAAGGAAGCTGACTGATGAAGTCCTGGCTATTTAGGGCTGATGGCTTCCTGGGCTGTCATCGTAGCAGGTGTTTGATCAGAGGGCACACATAGTATGGCCATTTCTGCAAGGTAGGAATGGGGATCCTTCCTGCCTGAACACAGCCAGCTGCTCCTGTCCAGTGTTCATTCTTTCTGTTTCTCTCTTCTATCCTTTCTGGGGCCACTGGACCCAATCTGTTTCGTTGCCATGGATGTGCATTAACGCTTCAGTCTTGTGTTAACCCTGGAAAGCAAGGGCCCTTGATTACTGCATTGCAAACCCCACACAGTTTCTAAGAGCCAGAAATCTGGAAATGACTTAGTTGAGTGGTTCTGGTTCTGAATTCCTCATGAAGTTGTAGTCACGATCTTGGCCAGGGCCACAGCCTTCCTGAAAGCTGGATTGAGGGTAGCGGATGGACCCCTCAGACTGCCCTTTCACTGGGATGACAGTAAGAAGCCTCCATATTTGGCTACTTGGTGGCGGGAGATCTTAGTCTCCTATCATTAGCTATTGGCTTCTCCTTGGGGCTGCTCCACTCACCTCATGTCACAGCAGCTGCCTTGTCTCAGAATCATTTTTGTTGTTGTTGTTGTCCTTTTGTTAGTCCTGGAGCTTGAACTCAGGCCTGGATGCTGTTCCTGAGGTTTCTCACTCAAGTTTGGTATTCTACCACTTGGGCCACACTTCTACTTCTGAATCTTTTGTTGTTGTTTTTGGGTTTTTTTGGTGGTAGTTAGAGATGAGTCTTATAGACTTTTCTGCTGTGGCTGGCTTCAGGGTGCAATCTTCAGATCTCAGTTTCCTGAGTATCTAGGATTGAAGATGTGAGCCACCAGCACCCAGCTCTCAGAACCCTCTTGAAGAATATGCCAGAAGGTAAACCTCTGGTGACAGGAAAGAGTGAGGCTGCAGAATGAAGCGTTCACTCCCGTTCTTTATCAAGCAAGCCTTGTGGAAGGTCGCTAACCCCATCTGACAGATGAGAAAATGGCAATGCAGAAAGGAGAAATTTTTTTGTGTGTGTGATTCCTGGGGTTTGGACTCTGGACTCTGGGATAGCTCCCTAAGCTCTTCAGCTCAAGGCTACCACCCTCCCCCTTGAGCCACAGTGCCACTTCCAGTTTTCTAGTGGTTAATTGGAGATACGAGTCTCAGGTCTTTAGTGCTGAGGCTGGCTTTGAACCTTGATCCTCAGATCTCAGCCTCCTGAGTAGCTAGGATTACAGGCATGAGCCACCAGCCCAGCTGAAAAATCTTGCTTGAGGTCATATAGCTGGATTTGGGCACTGCCAGGATTTAAACCCTCTTAGTTATCTTACAAATGAGTCCAAACACTTACCAGCATTTGCTAGGCGTGAGTGTGGAGAATATCTGGCTGTCAGGGAAACACCGGAAGTCCAAGGCTGAGGAGTTGCGGGGTGCAAATCAGGTTGTCTCCCCTTCTCTGGAGAAGCAGGGGCCTCTGGGCCTAGCTGCCACCCACACGGGACTATTTTTAATCTCTCCCTCAGTGACAGCTTCATCTCCCGGCTCTGGAAGGGCCATGTGGGCAGTCTGGTTTCCCAGGAGAGGCTCTAATGTCCTGCTGTCCCTGCAGCTGGTTCTTAGTGAACTAGGCCCTGGGGCATGGCTGGCCCGTGAGGGTCAATATGAAGTACCCTTCCCCTCACCAAGAGGTTGATAAGACCTCCCTAATTAGCACCATTGGCTGGTTAGGTGAGTGGGAACTGAAATGTCTGCTTTGGAGGCTACTGTTAAACACATACATTCTAAATGAGATTAATAAAATACTCCCCCCCCACACTGTAATGAAGAAGTACAAATGATTTTATTTGCATATTCAACTATATCCCCCTCCTGCTTAGAAAAATGCAAATAGATGTCTGACAAGACACTGTACTTCCGGGATGCCTGCCTGAGAGCCCTTGAACAGAATTAATTTGGGGAAATGGTTTTAAACAACCCCCTATTTGATCCTATTTATGCTATTCTCCCTCTCTCTCTCTCTCTCTCTCTCCCCCCCTCCCTCCCTTCCTCCTCTCTCTCCCTCTCCCTCTTTCTTCCTCCCTTCCTTTCTTTCTTTCCTTCCTTCTTTCTTTTTTACTTCCTATTTTCCCTTCCTTCCTTCCTTCCTTCCTTCCTTCCTTCTCTTCCTTCCCTTTGCTTCCTTTTTCATTCTTCCTTTCTCTCCTTCCTTTTCTTCCTTTCTTCCTTTGGCAGCCTCTTCCTGGAGCAGGCAAAGATTGCCTTCTGCCCAGTTCCTTTCCAAACAGTCTCACATTTCATGTTGGCAAAGGGATGCTACTGACATTTTACTACATCTGGTACAAAATTCAAATAAACACAGCTTGTTCTGTGGGTGAGCCCCTGCTCTGCTTACCGGAAGCGAGTGGGTGAAGGCAGAGAAAGTGATATCCACTGGTGTTCAGGCCACAGTGGTTTTACCCAAAGCAGTGAGCAGTGCCTTGCAGGTACCATTTCTACACAATGGAGAGACGAGGCTTCATGTTCTCACTTCTTGCCACTTTCTGCCTTTGGTCCTGTCTGTCTGTCTGTCTGTCTGCCTGTCTATCTATCTTTCTAGCTATCTGTGTCTGTCCGTCTGTCTGTCCATCCACCTGTCCATCTGCCTGCCTGCCTGCCTGTCCATCTGTTTGTCTGGCAGCACTGGGGTTTGCCCTCAGGGCCTAATGTTGGTGCCCTAACACCTGAGTTTTAGTTATTTTTAGGTCAGATTTTGAAAGTTTTCCCTAGGATAGCCTCATGCCTCAGTCCTGCTGCCTCCCCCCAGTTGGCATGACAGACCATATACTAGGATGTTCATTGCAATGGAATCATGTTAATTCTGTTTGGGGGGAGGGGGAGCTCTGTGCTGACCTCAAACCTCCAAATCTCTGCCTCCTGAGTACTTGGGACTACACCTCACCTAGACCTTATCTGTCTATTTATCTGTCTATTTAGAGTATCATTATGTAGCCAGTCTTGTCTCAAAGTTTCCACCTTCCTGGAGAGGGTAAGCCCTCTCCAGTGCTAGGATTACAAACGTACACTGCCATATCCAGCTATTCATTTGTTCTTTGTGCCAGGTCTTGTTATATAACCCAGGCTAGCCAGGAGTTTAACTCCAACTCCTCCTGCCTCAGCCTCCTAGTTGCTGGGATTATATGCCTGACTGATATATGGTGAGTATAAGGGTTTCAGAGACCTGGGATCTATTTCTGTTATCTTGGTTAACCATCTTCTCTAGGCTTTGATTGGCTTATCCATTCATCAAGGAAGCTTGGTCAGACAATCTTCAATAAAACTTTATGTCCAAAATATAAACTGTCTTGTTAAGTGGCAACTCCTTTGTACACCGACTTCAAGCTAATGAGAAAAAAAAAATAAGATAGCTGATACATGGGCCAGATGGCGCTCTGTCTGCTTTCTTATGCTGTGTTCACGGAGTCCACGGCTTGGGCAGCTCTTGAAGTTATGCCTGGGCCTCTTTACCGTATTGGTAAGGTGAGGTTCTGGTTGTTATCCATAGAAAGCAGCTCTCTAAGCTGTAGTTTTGTAATACTTACAACAGAAGAGGTACTGACGTAAATAGATTTCTTTGCTGTGTGGCCTGTGAATTCCCTATGGTGAAGAATGCAGGATGCAGTTTCTGACAATGGAACTGTTTTTTTTTTGTTGTTGTTTTTTTTTTTCCAGTCCTGGGCTTGAACTCAGGGCCTGAGCACTGTCCTTGGATTTTTCTCAAGGCTAGAGCTTTACCACTTGAGCCTCAGCACCACTTCCGGCTTTTTCTAAGTATGTGGCACCAAGGAATCGAACCCAGGTCTTCGTGCATGCTAGGCAAGCACTTTAACCACTAGGCCAAACTCCCGACCCAATGAAACTGTTTTTATTTGTTTGTTTGTTTGTTTGTTTTTTGGTTTTTTTCCAATCTAGGTAGATATATGGTCCCACTGTATACTATTCAACACAGTTCTGGAAATCCCCTCTCAGTCTCAGTTTCCTGACACCAATGGGAAGGTTAAATAAGGTCATGCCTGAAAACAAATTTGGCGCAGTGCCTAGCACAAAGTAAGTGTTCAATAAATGCTGGTAGCTATTATTTATAACAAAGTCCTTCCTTTCCAAGCTCTGACATTCTGTGCTTCCAACTGCAGCATGTAATTAAACTGCAGAGCATCTGGCTTCCTGAGCAGAAAGAACAAGCCTGGAGGAAGAGAAAAAGAGAGAAGGATCCTTCTGGGTTGCCCATTTGTGCGTCAGTGTCATTGCCAGCCATCACAACATGGGAATGTAGCAAGATGCCAGGGTCAGCCAGCCTGTGTAACTCTAGACTGCTCAGACACTTGAGGAGAATTTAATCTGCAGAGAGGTTTAGGTAAAGTCAAGATCATTTTATGGTTGCTGTGGTTTGGGAAAGGTTGGCGTGTTAAAAGGCTTGAAGTAGTGGCAGCTGGCAGAACCTTTTAAGAAGTATATGTATCCAGTGGAGATCCTTGGGTGACTGGGGCAATGCTCTCTTGGTGGTTCTGTGTGTGTGTGTGTGTGTGTGTGTGTGTGTGTGTACCAGTTTGGGGGCTTGAGCTCAGCGCCTGGGCACAGTCCCTAAATTTTTGTGCTTAGGGCTAGCTTGCTGCAACCACTTGAGCCAGAGCTTCACTTCTGGCTTTTCTGCTAGTTAACTGAAGAGTCTTATCTACTTTTCTGCCCTGCATGCTTCAAACCACAATCCTCAGAGCTTAGCCTCCCGAGTAGCCAGCTGGATTACAGATATGAGCTACTGGCGCCCAGGTATGGTGATTCTTTTTTTTTTATTTTTTTTTTTATTTTTTGCCAGTCCTGGGCTTGAGCTCAGGGCCTGAGCACTGTCCTTGGACTTTCTCAAGGCTAGAGCTCTACCACTTGAGCCTCAGCACCACTTCTGGCTTTTATCTATGTATGTGGTACCGAGGAATCGAACCTGGGTCTTCATGCATGCTAAGCAAGCACTTTAACCACTAGGCCAAACTCCCGGCCCCACAGGTATGGTGATTCTTATGACAGGGTGGTTCCCTAAGGAGCACGCCTGGCCCACCTCTCTACTTCCTGGTTGGAGATATGTCTGTTTGCATCGATGCATGTTCACACCGTGGTGTGATATCACTCACCATCCTTGCCAGAGGCCAAACAATGGGGCCACTCCATTCTGAAGACTGAGTGTCCAAAACTCAGAGCAGGAGAGCATGTTGTAGATGCAAGGATTCTGGTCTGTGGAGAGAGCTGAACCGGAGAAAGCAAGTATGCCAAATGGGTAGGAAAGGCAAGCCCTCAAGGAACAGCCTCTGCAGTGGCTCAGAGGGTGGAGGAACCCATGGCTGTCTTTTGAAGGAACCAGGGTGGGGAGCAGTGAGGAAAAGACAGTGAAAGGCTGAGGAAGAGGAGTGCCAGGAATTCAAGACTTTCCCTGAGGTGATGAAATCTTAGAATGAAAATAATGCCTTTTTCTGAAGAGCAAACTATGACTATGTAAAAGTATCATAAAAGACAGCCTGGCAACTGTAAGAGCGGTTTGGAGGCTGTTGTCTTTGGATGAAGTTGAAGACCAGGGCCCACTCCTAGAAACAAACCCTGAAGAATTGAATGCTGCCATTCAAATGGATATATAATCACACATGTTCATGGCTGTGCTACTTACAAAAGCCCAGGTGGGCCCAGCCCCTATGTCTATCAGCAGATATGGTTATCTGCACAATGGAATTGAATTCACAAAAAAGTACTGACCTGGGCTGCAACACTGATGAACCAAGCCAGCCACCAAGGGTCACATATTGTATGGTGCCATGTCTTACCGTCAAAGTGGTTGCTTTATCTGCCCCTAAACACTATGTGCGTGCGTGCGTGCGTGCTTTCTTTCTTTCTTTCTTTCTTTCTTTCTTTCTTTCTTTCTTTCTTTCTTTCTTTCTTTGCCACTTGCAGGGCTTGAACTTGGGGCCTGGGTACTGTCCTTGGAAACATTTTGCTTAAGGCTAGTGCTCTGCCACCTGAGCCACAGCGCCACTACTGGCTTTTTCTGTGTGTGTGGTACTGAGGAATTGAACTGAGGACTTCGTGCATGCATGAAGGCAACCCTCTACCATTAGCCTGTGCTCCCGGGCCCCCTTTTGCTTTCTTTAGAGGAACTGTCATTTTCCCCATTCCAGTTCTCCATTCCAACTCATTACTATGGGAGATACCCACTGTGCTCCCCCTCCTCTAGAGATAAGGGGACACACTATGCAGCTTAGTTAATTCTGGGGCCTGACTTCCATGATTAGCATAAGGATGGCATCTGACCTTTGGCAGACCACCAACAAACTATGGCCCTCAGGGATTCATACCTTTGTGTCTTCTCTCCCAGTTTGACCCTGGGCCCTGACCATGGGACTTCCTCTGACTCTGGAAACACTTGCAAATATTTTGCAAGTGGATCTTTGAGAAATGCTTCAAGCATACTGGGATTGGTTTTCCTAGAACATTTGCTTTCCTAGAGCTTTTTAAAAAGTCCAGGTTCTTGGCTGCAGCAATTTCACTTCTAGAAATTTATCTTTATAGCAGTGATTATCACAAGGATTGATTTTGAGGATAAGCTTATATGGATTAAGAAATGTGTAGGAGATTAGTAAAGCATACCTTTGGGCATATTTATGAGAGTGTTTCCAGAGATGATTAGCAGAGAAGTGTTCTCCAATCTAATGAATGGATTGATTTCTAGATGTATGCATAATATGATGGCATTAGCAGGCTGTAATGAAAGACAGGCAGTGAGGCCTTAGATGGAAGAAGCAGGTCATGGGCTGTGCCTTTGGAGCTATTTCTTGCCTTGGCCCCTTCCTGTTACGATTCTTTTCTGCTTCCTGTCAGCCATGCTGTAAATCTCTCTGTCCCTCTCTCTGTCTCTGTCTCTGTCTCTCTCTGTCTGCTCCCCCCTTCTCTCTCTCTCTCTCTCTCTCTCTCTCTCTCTCTCTCTCTCTCTCTCTCTCTCTCTCTCTCTCTCTTTCTTTCTCTCTCCTATTCTACTTCCCCCAGCCCCAAAAACACAGAGTCAAGTTACCATAGACTGAACCCTCTGAAATTGTGGGCCCAAAATAAAGAATTCTTCCCTTTATTGTTTATGTTGGTTTTTTTTTTAAATCACAGTGATGCAAAAATCAAATACTGTGGTTGAATTATATTCCTTATGGGACACTGGAGTTCCCATAGAAAGTATTTGTTGGATTTTGAAAAATAATTTGAATGGTTCAAGTGTTTGAGCAGATGAAAAAACAATAACAACAAACACACCTACAATCATCACCTATATTGTCCAACTGGCACTCTAATCATTTGACAGTGTATAATAAAGGGATGGAGATGTGGCTCAAGTGGTAGAGCATCTGCCTGGTAAGAGCAAAGCCCAGGGTGCAAACCACAGTACTGCAAGAAAAGGTTTGTTTTTTTTTAATAATCATAGTAGGGCACTTGTCTAAATTTATAAAATATATGCTAACAGAATGACTCTCTTTTTGCTTATATGAGTTTTATAACATTTCATTTGAATAAGGGCTCTACTTGTAAAATTACACAGTATAGGGGCAAGGAGCGTGGTCTAGTGGTAGTGTGCTTGTTTAGCATTCATGAAGCCGTAGGTTCGATTTCTTGGTACCACATACAGAGAAAAAGCCAAAGGTGGTGCTGTGGTTCAAGTGTTAGAGTGCTAGCCTTGAGAAAATCCAAGGACAGTGCCAGGGCCTGAGTTCAAGCCCCAGGACTGGCAAAAAACAAAACAAAACAAAAAAAAAACCTCCGAAATATAAAATTATTGTCACAAGAAAATGACCATTTCCTACCAGAAGGAAATTCATGACACATTGTTTATAACAAGAGTCCGAAATTTGTGGCTGAGAAGCCATCACCTGTTTTTGTAAATAAAACTGTCGGAACACAGCTGGACTTATCCATTTGTGCATTGTCTATGATTGCTTTTGTAGCACAATGCCATGATTAAATAATTGTAATAGAGATCTCAGGGCCTGCAAAGGCTAAACTATATGCTAGGTAGTCCTTTACAGAAAAAGTTTGCTATCTCTTGGTTTGTAATAATATAAAATTGGAACCAGCTTAAATACCAGAGAAAAGGGGATTAATCAAATTAGTCATAATTTAGATTAATTCAATTGATGGTGGAGGTAGAGCCACCGCTGTTTTGAAAGCTCTCCTAGGTATCTCATGCAGAGCCACTTGTATATGAATTTTATTCATTGCAATAGTATTCCACTTGTGACGGTTAATCTTGATGGTCAGCTCCCCCGGATTTGAGAGATGCCTAGGAGATTGGTATTTGCACACTATGTGATATTCATTGTATGTGTGCCCTTGGCTGAGTGCCTTCTCTTGCCCAGACCTTTGTCTTTCCATTTGTTAAATAACTCTGTGAGGGCCTTTTGACCCTGGCTTTTTAGATTGTCCTTCCACCTGCAGCTTGGTAGTCTTTACTTATTGCCTTTAACAAAACGCCACGTGTCCACAGGGTTTCAAGTGAGGATGTGGTGGGTACTAGTGTAGAGCCTTGGTGTGCATGGAAGCAGGTGGTGGGGGTGGGCTTCTAAACATACCTGGAGAATCATGAACCTCTCATGACATCTCCAAGTATCTAGCCCTCAGATCTCAGACTCCAGACTGTGACCGCCGCTTTGTGGGAGTCAGTACACTCCTTTAAAAGAGATTTGAGCTGGGCTGGAAGCATGGTTTCATGGAAAAGCACCAGCCATTAGCAAGTAAACAGAGAAACAGCATAAGGTCCTGAGTTCAAGCTCCGGAACTAGACAAACAACAATAGTAACGACAAAGGCAATTGGTGAGAGACCAACATGGTAGAATGAGGACCAAAGAGACTGTGGGCCTCAGTCCGGCTCCATTGATAGTAAAGAGTATCAATGGCCAGCTTCCCAGGCTACAGACACTAAAAGGTGGAAAACCTTGAAGGTCCTGTAATCCCTATTTCCTATACATGAGCTGCTTCTGCTCTCTAATGGCTGCTGGGTGAATTGCACAAGAATATTGGAGGAAATGAGAGGCCCTTTTTACTACCTCTAAATCACCCTGATAAGAGGAATCCCACCTATGTTCCACCCTAACTCCTTTCCACAACACATAGTTTGTATAATCCTAGTAATTAAAAAAATTAACTCCTCCTTTTGAGGTGCTGACATGCAATAAACTGCACATATTCTGAGAACAAACTTGACACATATATACCTGAAGTTATCACAATCAAGATAGTAAGTCTCATCAATACTTGAAATTTTTCTTTGATGATTCTTTTCCTATATTTTCTACATCTTGAGTCCTAAGAAAACTCAGATCCATTTGAATTTTCTAGTTTTCTATGACTGGAATAAAATGGAATTGTGTTAGCCTTCTGTTACTATTATAAAGAGAAAGGGGGGTTATTTACTCTTTCTTTTCATTTTCTTTTCTTTTTGCCTCTTTTCTTTATCTCTTCCTTTCCTTCCTTCCTCTTTCTGTTATTTCTTTCTTTCCTTTCTCTCCCCTTCCTTCTTTCCTTCCTTCCTTCTTTTTTTCCTTCCTTCATTCATGTCTTCCTTTCTTTTCCTTTTCACTAATACTGCAGTTTATGTGCGAGTGTAAGGCTTAAAGCAAAGAAGACAGTGTTTGTGTGCTTCTAATAAAAACACTCATGCTTTGTGTCTCTCTAAATTCCTGACTTCTTTCCTGTGCCTCATGTTTCCTGACCTACCCTGTCTTAACATCACCTTCCAAAACCATCGGCCATTTCTGCCTGAAACTTGACTAATTTATGTGGTTTGAACTAGCACATTTCCTGGACAGCAATGACATCACAGAATCCGTGTTCTGGAAGGTTGCTGTGGCTGGACACCCTGCCTCCTTCAGGAGAGTCATTAGCCAAGTGGGACCAGGTTGTGGCTGGAGAGGAAGAGAATTCCGAGTTGGCTATCCTCAAAGAAGACCTTGGGCCTGCAGGACCTTAAGGTAAGAGACAGATGGGACAGAGGAGAACTTGAGAAAGGGGGTAGTAACGTGCTGGGAAGACACACTGTCTATCCTGAGGTGACCCCAGGGGAGATTTGTGGGCAGAAGCAGTCTGCTTCCTGGGATCCTGAGACACCTGCCTCCCAACAGCCTCCTGAGTCAGTGTGTGAAGTTGTCAGAGACAACCATCCACTAAACAACTATTTGCTACTTTATTTGCCAATTCTAGGGCAGGGGGCCATGAGCATGGAAAAAGCATGCCCCCAACACAGGCTGATGTGGAGTGAGAAGGTGGGGCAAGGCTACAGGAGGCGAATGAGCCCACCAAAGAGGCCATCTTGGCCTCCCTAAAGCTGCCTGCCATCTGAATGGCAGCTGGAGGAACTCAGGCCTTTGCTTAAGGGAAAAGAATCCCTGACCAGTGGGGTGTGTGTGTGTGTGTGTGTGTGTGTGTGTGTGTGTGTGTGTGTGTACAAGTACTGGGGCTTGAACTCAATTCAGCTATCTCAACTTAGCTTTATGATTTTATAGCCCGTTGGTTTTCAAGCAGCAATTAGAAACAGAACATTTGCAGGAGGTACCCATAGGAAGCTGTTGCTTTTTCAATGGAAAAGTTCTTTGCATATTTAACTTGTACAGAAGATCTCCTCAAAGATGAACGGAATGACCTAGCATGCACAGAAAGTAATGCCTCAGATTGTTTTCCCAGTTTGTACTCCAGAGCCTAGATTACAGGTCCCTGTTGAGTCTGCTTCAATATCCTCACCATAGCAACAGGGGTGTTGCTCATTAACATCACTTTAGAATTTAGAACTGAACAAGTCACTCCAGTAGCCATCAGGAAGTCAATTATTTTCCCACTGTCAGTTGTACTTGGAGCTCTAGTGTTGATTCTCATGGGTCCCACAAGTATGGGTCCAAATCTAAGGTTTTGTGTGTGGCCTTAGAGGTCCTCAGACCATTTGAAAGTGTTTTTGTTTGTTTGTTTCATTAATTTGTTTGTTTGCTTGGCTTGTCTGAGTTTGCTTTTTGTTATCGTTTTAATATTTCTCTTCTTTGGGGCTGCACCAAGGACATAAATTGTTTTGTTTTGTTTTCTGTAAGTTGTAGGGCTTGAACTCAGGGGATTGGGTGCTGACCCAATCTTTTGGGTCAAGGCTACTGCTCTACTGCTTTGAGCCATAGCACCACTTCTGATTTTCTGGTGACAAATTGGAGATATGAGTCTCACAGACTTTCCTGCCAAGACTGGCTTTGAATCATGATCCTCAAACTCCTGAATAGGTAGGATGAGTCACCTGTACCCAGCTCAGGAACTGTTTTTCTTTCTTTTTGTCCTTCTTTCTTTTCTTTTGTTGGTCATGGGCTTGGACTCTGTGCCTGGGTGCTGTCCCTGAGTTCTCGGCTCAGTGCTACAGCCATAGCACCACTTTCAATTTTCTAGTGGTTAATTGGAGATGAGTCTCACAGACTTTAGTGTCAGGGCTGGCTTTGAACCTTGATCCTCAGATCTCAGCTTCCTGAGTAACTAGGGTTACAGGTGTGAGCCACTGTGCTGGGCATGAATTTTTTGTGTTTTTCTCTGGCATTATCAAGCTTATAGTGTCAACAATGTATGAAGGATGTTTATACAAATTGTTCTGTTCTATCTGTTGAAATTTCCTTCTGCTGTCAGTGCATTCCTACATATAATAGTCATAATAATCATAGTATCGTAGATTCTCCACACTAGAGTCAGTATATTTCCTGTAAGCCTGAAAACCCATTTTAAAATTTAGAAATTCCCTCCTTCTCTGTTTGACACTTGAATATATATTTGTGTGCGTGTGTGTGTGTGTGTGTGTGTGTGTGTGTGTGTGTGTGTGTATGTGTGTGATGGGGCTTCACACTCAGCTTTTTCATTCACCTGGCAATTTACCACTTGAGCCATCCCTCTACTTTCAGAGTTTTACTGGTTAATTGGAGATATGAATCTTGTAGATTTGTCTGAATAATGAATAAATATCAGGAAGATGAAAGGTATTTTGCCAGAGGTCCAGGGGAGGGAAGAGGCCATCAAATGGTGAGAAGAAGGCTGTGTAGATACAGTCAAAATATATAATGATGGGCTGGGAGTTTGGCCTAGTGGTGGAGTGCTTGCCTAGCATCAAACCTGGGTTTGATTCCTTGGTACCACATACATAGAAAAAAGCTGAAAGTGGTGCTATGGCTCAAGTGGTAGAGCGCTAGCTTTGAGGGAAGCTCAAAGACAGTGCTCAGGCCCTGAGTTCAAGCCCCAGGATTGGCAAAAAAATGTAATGAATATATGTGAAAAATTGACTAAGTAACTTAAGAAGATGGGAGGGGATAGAAGGGGGAGAATGATGGAAAAGATGACATTGTTCAAGATATATTGTATTCATAAATCGACATGTTGACTTGGAATCTCTGTACAACTACTTAGAGGTAGCTAAAAATATGTATAAAATAATAAAGGTGAGGAAAAAGACTGGATACAGTGAGTGAACAAGGACATTGCATTTGGCTACTCTCTCTAGACTCCCCTGGCTGTGAAAGAAGACTATCAGGAAGCCTGTGAGACAGGACCCATAGATCCTGCCTGGCTTCTTCTCTCTTCCCAGGATGAGGACAGATCTGCTCATCTCGTTGGCCAGCTGCCTCCTTGTCGTGAATGCAGAGGTTATTGGTCGCTGTGCATTGGCCAAGATATTGCACAAGGAACATATGGATGGGTTTGAAGGCTACACCCTGAACGAATGTGAGTACCACTGCCTTGGCCGCTGATCACTTTTCTTCTTTTAGTCATGTCCATTACCCAAACCCTCTCCCAATTGTCTTTCCAAAGTCAAGTTCAAATGGCTGTTTCTTTCTGCTTTGGGCACTTAAAAAAACCGAACAAACAACAACAAAAACCTAAGGTCTAAGGCTGTAAAGTTTATTTCCTTATAATGTTCACATGGAGTAAATGGATATCTGTATGGATGGATAGATAGGTGGGTAGATGGGTTGATGGATGGTGAGTTGGTGGATGGATGAATGGATAGACAATTGTATGTATGTATGCATGGGTAGATGGGTGATACATGGATGGATGGATGGATGGGATGGGTGTACAGAAGAACATGAAAAATCATTGATATTTCTGGCCTCCTGACTCTATCTGGCCTTTTGGGCCTTGTTCCTCCTTTCTGAGTCTTTTCCTCCCTTTCTCTGCCATCTCTCTCACTCAGCTTGGTCCTCCCTGAACCCTGGCCCTCTTTTCTCCACTCTAAGGGCTATGCCTGGCTTTCGTGGAAAGCAATTTCAACATATCAAAGGTGCACGAGAATGCAGATGGCAGCTATGACTATGGCATCTTCCAGATCAACAGCCATTACTGGTGCAACGACTACAAGAGTCACTCAGAAAACTTCTGCCACATGGACTGTACAGGTGTGGCTAGGGTCCTACACTGGGGAAAGTGAGACAACAGACCAGCTTGTACTCACTGGAGATTGCTTCCCATCCATAGCCTGGGCATATCTTTTGAGGAATGGATCAAAGAATTTGGGAATGCCTTGACTGAGCAGAGACTTTGCATAATGTACCTCATGGGTATCCAGTCAGGAGATTTTTTACATCCTTTCAGAAGGGCCCAGTAAGCCTCTGAACAGCCAGGAATAGTAGAGCAGGCCCAGAAACCAACACTGGTTGAAAGCATATTATATACTAAGTACTTTATACATGTTGCTCATTTTACCCAGCTGCTCATGCTGCTTTAGAGATGCACTAACTAGGGATCGAAGACATGTGATCCTGGCATTGTGTCTAGTGCTTGTAGTACTATAACCTTGAGAGGCTGAGAAGAGGCAGGGATAGCTTGCGCTCAGTAGACCAATCTCAAAAAGAAAGAATTGACAGCACATGTCACATCACATGCTGCAGATACTGTTTTCCACTCTCACTTAAGAGTTTCCCGCATTTGGTAGAAATTTGGCCTTTGGGCTGCCTGTTTTGGCCTTTCCTCTCCATAGAAACCCTACAAAATTTTATGAACCACCATCTACCCTGGCTAGGAAAAATAGTAGTGAACAGGTCCCAATCTCAGGCCTCCTATTACTCTCAGCCCAACCTTTCCCACTCATCATGTCTAGTAGCCATGACAGCCCTGGAAGGGAAGCATTCCCTAATCTGGAAATGCTCATCCCTTGGGTGGCAGGCATGGGTAGGAAGGCCAGTATTCTAAGCTGCATTTGGGATCCTTCTGTGTGAATGTCTTACAGGGGATCTCTTCCTCCATTTCAGACATTCTGGACCCTAACCTTCTCTCAGCCATGCAATGTGCAAAAAAGATTGTGTCTGGATCAAGTGGGATGAAGAACTGGTGAGAGGACACAGTGGGACAAAGATAGTGGGAAGGTCCCCGAGGAGGAGAACATGACAGAAGCGCAGGCAGGACATCATGGACACCGCAGTTGAGCTGTCTAGAACAGTGTGGGAGAGTGGATGGGCTTGGAACTCTTTAGTTAGAAGATCTGGTTTTCAATTTTTCTCTAATGTTGGATTAAACCAAATTGTTTTGGATGCAGTAACAGGAAACAACTTGAGTTAGCTGAGGATAATGCAATTTTCAGACTTGGAGGCATTTCAGTCAACCCTGGAAACACTGGCTATTCAGAAGCTTGGCATGGCAGGTTTCCGGTTTTTGATGGTGCATTCATGTCACTATCATCTCAGCAAGCCAGCTTCCTGTCTCCCTAGTCCACACAGAAAAGGGGCCCACATTCTTCCTTTCTCTCCCTCTCCCTCTTGTCTCCCTCTCCCTCTGCCTCTCCTTCTCTCTCCCTCCCTCCCTCCCTGTCTCTTTCTGTCTCTGTCTCTGTTTCTCCCTCCCCCCCCCCTTCTCTCATCCTGGGGCTTGAACCCTGGGCGTGGGCACTGTCCCTGACCTCTTCAGCTCAAGTCTCACCTCGGAACCCTGGAGCCACAGCGCCACTTCCAGTTTTTTGGTAGTTAGAGATAAGAATCTCACAGTCTTTAGTGTCCAGGCTGGCTTTGAACTGCATTCCTCAGATCTCAGCCTCCTGAGTAGCTAGGATTACAGATGTGAGCTACCACGCCCAACTAGTGTTATACATTTTTTTTTTTGCTAGTCCTGAGGCTTGAATTCAAGGCTTGAGCACTGTCCTTGGGCTTTCTCAAGACTTGAGCTCTACCACTTGTGCCATAGCACCACCTCCAGCTTTTTCTATGTATATGGTACCAAGGAATCAAACCTGGGTGTTCGTGCATGTTAGGCAAGCACTCTACTACTAGACCAAATTCCTGACCCCAAGTTTGTTTGTTTCTAAATCAAAAATGCTAAACAACTATAAAGTCTGACTGGGCTTATTTCTGCCTAAGATAAAGAATCTGATTGATTCAGCTTGGACTATGTGTTTCCTCCCTGCCCAATTATCTGTAAGCATGAGTGGGGTTAAGCATGACAACATGGGTGCCCCAGGGCCTTTCTTACAGAAATGTGGTAGCCCTCAGTTCTTCAACAAAGGACATTCTTATGGCTCCTTACTGTTTGTTTGTGTATACTCAAATTGTATACATAAATAACATAAATAGCAGTCTCTACAAGCAGCTATCAGAAAAGGAGTTAGGTCCCTTGCAGGCTCCAAATACCATATAGAAATACTCATTAGTTTGGGGCACAGTGGCTCATGCCTATAATCCTCACTACTCAGTAGGCTGAGATCTGAGGATCACGGTTCAAAGCCAGCCCGGGCACTAAAGACTATGAAACTCTTGTCTCCAATTAACCACCAAAAATCTGGAAGTGGCGCTGTGGCTCCAGGGTTCAGATGGGATCCTTGAGCTAAAGAGGTCAGGGACAGCACCCAGACCCAGAGTTCAAGCCCCATGACCCACAAAAGAAAAAAGAAAGTAAGAAAAAAAAAACTCATTAGTGGTTATTAGGACAGATTCTTTCTAAGAGGAGAGTCAGTAGTTGCACCGGGGTTTTAAAATTTTTTCTCTAATAACTCTTAGTCCTATTAAACAGTACTGTACACTTTCAGAAGGAAAAAGAAGATTTGAAAATATAGATAAATGCTAAGGGGAAGAGAGAAGCACCAAGAATGAGGGAAATTTAAAGAAAGAATGAGAGGCACCAATAGATAACAGGCCAGAGAGCTAGTAGTGAAGGGAAGTCTTGGTATTGCTTTGCAAGGAAAAAATTGTCCAGGAACTGGGTCAAGTGTATGGACAAGAAGTTATTAAGGCTGGGTGTTGGTGGCTCACACCTGTAGTCCTGCCTGCTTAGGAGGCTGGGATTTGAGAATCATGTTTCACAGATAGTATAGGCAGACAAGTCCTTTACACTTACTTAATCAGCAAAAAAGCTAGAAGTGGAGGTATGGCTCAAGTAATAGAGTATCAGTTTGAATGAAAAAGCCAAACAAGAGTACAAGGCCAGTATTGTGTGTGTGTGTGTGTGTGTGTGTGTGTGTGTGTGTGTGTGTATGTGTGTGTGTGTGTTTGTGTGTATGTGTTAATTAAAAACAAACCAGCTGATGAATAAAGAACAAGAACCATGTTCTTTCCCCCCCACACATAGGATACAGTGGATATTGCACTGCTCAGGACGGCCACTCTCACACTGGATGACAGGCTGCCATGTGGAATGAAACAGGTGCTGTCCACCACTACTGCTGCCCCAGGGAGTCATGCTAGAACTCCTGAAGTCCTGGAGAATCTACACAACTTCCTCTTGGCTCCACTTCATGATTCTTTCTCCTTCCTCCCCATTCATAAGTAAAACTGACTAGAGTGCAAGAATAAGTATTTTCAAGACTTCCTCAGCATGTCAGTCCAATCCCAGTTCCTTTGTTCCTATCATCTTCAAGCCAAGAGAACCACAATAAAGAAGTCTCTGTGGATTTTTTATGATTTATTAAAATACTGCTTGAGCAAAAATTAGATTAATTTAGTTATTATTAACTCCATGTAAATTTGAATATCCATTAGAGTAGGAGTGTGTTAGGTACTAAGCATACAGTTGCCCTGCAAGCATTCATAACGTGAAGAATAAAGACACCCAAAGCATTATAATAGTTAATGAGTATATGGTGAAACTTATAATAATTGGTTAGAAAGAATATGAAGAGCTTGTAATTCCCCCAAAGACAACTATTTTGGTAGTAAAGAGGAAGTTTAGGAGTCAGTAAAGAGGAAGTAGGCTGTGGCTCAGTTAGAAGAGCTCCTGCCTGGAAAGCATTAGGCCCTAAATTCAACTACCAAATATACACCATCATCACCATCAATAACAAAATAAAACCCAAGAAGTTGATAAAGAACCTGGAAAGGTCGTGGTTGAGTGTTTGCTTAACATGTCCATGATCTGGGCTGGATATCCAATGATATGCAACTTTTCTCCCCCACCCCCAAAAAAGCAGGTAGTCTGAGGATCTAAGATTGAGTAGTGAGATGGAGAAATGGTGCTTGATTTCAATCTTCTATTTTTGGAGGATGAAGTAGACTCCAGATTTTAAAAATGCTTTGTACAGGGCCAGGAAAATGGCCTAGTGATAAAGTGATCACCTAGCATGCACAAAGCCCTGGGTTTGATTCCCCAGAACCACATACACAGAAAAAGCCAGAAGTGTCACTGTGGCTCAGATGGCAGAGTGCTAGCCTTTAGCAAAAATTGTTCAAGGACAGTGCCCAGGCCCTGAGTTCAAGCCCCAGGACTGGCAAAAAAATGCTTTGTACAATGATTAGAAAGAATAAAATGTCATTTGAGAGGAAATAGATGTAACTAGAACTAGTGAGGTAAGCTAAGATCGGAGAGACACAAACAGTTCATGTTCTCTCTGATATGTGGAAGATCTAAAATGCACTGGGATAGGACAAATTATACAGGATTCTAGATACATACAGGGAGACCAAAAGAAGGCAGTCTTAGGAGAGAATCACAAAGGTGAAATGCCTAAGATCTCTGTATTTATATATATATTATATATGTAATATATATATGACATGAAGTCCTAAGATATGGAAACAAAACTTTTTAATTTTTTTCTTTTTCTAATCTGTATTTGTAACCTTATATATGATATATTCATGTGTATATCTGTGAGTGGAGGAGAGCACAGAACTCGAAAAAAAGAGCGAGAAAGTGCAGCAGTTTTCACTGGACACTGATGAAAATGAACTACACAACTTGTGGGTGGAGATGGGAAGGAGTGAATAAGAGATGGGAATGAGGGAACAGATGACACTGTATGAAAGGAAATTTACATATTACTTGGCTCAGGCAAATGTAACCCCGCTGTACATCACCTCTATAACAACAACTAAAAAATGCTCTGGATCCAATTGGACTGGCAGGTGCTGATGTGGAGTAGATCCTGTTTAAGGACAAGGAAAAAGAAAAAGGTGAAGGAATGTCTGCCACATAGCTACCATGAAGACTGGCCATCTGGTATGCCTTTGAGCCTTAACTACATTAGCTACAAAACAATGGCCTTGGATAGTCATTTCCAGATTTTTTATTTCATAGAACATTAAAATATTGAGAACAGTAATAAAGGAATTCTATTCAGGGACCAGCATCGTGGGAGGAGCGAAGGAGGTGTGCAGAGTCGGCCCCGCCCCCGACCTTCCTCTTGGCCTGGTTGCTCCCAGCTCCAGCTCACGGCCCCGCCCCCACAGGCCCCGCCCCTCGCAGGCCCCGCCCCTCGCTCCCTTTGAAACTCGCGGGCGCGCCTCACGCAAGCGCAGTACCGCCCAGCCCCGGTGGCTCCTGTGAGGTACCTGCGGGATGGCGGAGTTGGTACCTTTCGCGGTTCCCACCGAGAGCGACAAAACCTTGTTGGTGTGGGCGCTGAGCCCCGGCCCCACGGCCGAGGCCTTGCAAGTGAGCCGGGCCCAGGTGGAGGGAGGAGTGGAGAACCGCCCACCCGCTGACTGGGGGACCCGGGGCCGCAGTCCTGCCTCTGCCCCCGGTGCCTCAGCGCCTCCACGCAAGGACCTTGGTGCCGGGGACCCCACGGCCTCGACGGTCACCCAGGGGCGTGGCTCGTGTTGCTTCTCGGCCACAGGTTGCTGCCCTGTAGTCAGAGGAGAAGTGGCTCCCGCGGTGGTGGCTCAGGGTTTGGGGAGGGGTGTGGTTCTGAGGTGGGGGTGAGATGTCGTGCACTAACTGGGAGTGGGGACCCCCCCCCCAGCTTTCTCTGTTCACAGTGTTCTCCCGGTTTGGCCTTCTGTATTCAGTGCGGGTCTTCCCAAACGCTGCAGTGGCCTCTCCTGGGTTCTCTGCCATCATCAAGTTTTATTCAGCCGGCGAGGCCCAAAAAGCCCAAAAGGACTCTTCTCCTGTGAAGGTGGGTCAGATCTGTGTGTGTGTGTGTGTGTGTGTGTGTGTAACTCAAGGTCTATTGCTTGCTAACTTGTGCTCTGCTCCCAACCAAGATAAGTTTAATCACAGGTAGGAAGGCTTGAATTCAGTGATAAGTAGGCATTTTATGGCCTTCTGCTCCTCAGAATGTTTCCACTTGCATTCATGTCACCTGATCCTGTATAACCAGGTGCTGTTGTTTGTGGTTTTATTAATATCTTTAAGTAGTTGTACAAAAGATTTTCCATAAGACGCCTCAGTTGAGTGCATCTTGATCAATGTTATCCTTTCCATCACTGTCCGTGGGGCTTCCTGCCCCACCCGCCCCTCAAGTTTCCTGGTCTCATTGTCAGGCATGTACACTGAATATTGTTACTATATTTGCCCAGCCTTCCCCTCTCCACTCTCTCCTCCCCTTCAGATTCGCCCTCCCCCAATATATGTTTTACTTTCTTGTTATTTTGATTAACTGTATGTTTTTCTCAGGGGAAGAAACTCAAAACTTAAGTGACCTTGTTAAGGTTCATGATGATAACTACTGTGGAAGCTGCTCTTCAAGTTAAAACTTTCTGTTGCAAAGTCCTATGGCACATTATATATTGACTTTTAATGCCTTCATCTGCTTTTTTTTTTAATGTGGAGTTAAGATATGTAAGTTTGAGAAACTATTGTTGGATGGAACATAAAAGATTTTTTTCCCAAAAAGACAAAACCTCCTTTAATTCATTGTAGAAAACCTCCTTTAATTCATGTTAGTATGCCAGATGGCTCCATTTCCCAGAGTTCCAGAGAAACATCTCCTCATGTATCCCAATGCAACTTTTTTTTCCTTTTCAGAGGTCATTTCAATATCTGAATAATTGCTTGCTACTAACCTTCTTGTCCACATTGTTTTTCTCTCTGGTTTAACTTTAACTGAATCTGAAAACTATTCCAGTAGTGACTTTAGGGATATTTCCTTTATTGCTGTAGACTATTCAACTCCCTTTTCAATCCTTGATCCACATCTAATGAATGAAGTGATTATTCATTAGATTTTCTGTACTGCAAGCTGCCTGTTTATAGCCTGTGACCATTTCTCATAGGTACTTAGATTTACAGATGGTACAAAAAATTGAATAGTATTTTTAGTGTTCTTTGGCCACTGGGACCATGTCATAAGCTTTAGGTTTTGAGAAACTTATAGAAGTATAGTGGAGAGAAGAAGGCATTCACAGTCCTAGGGCTTTAACTCAGAGCCTGGGTACTGGCCTTGAGCTTTCTCAAGGCTAGAGCTCTACCACTTGAGCCACAGCACCACTTCTGGCTTTTTCTCTGTATGTGGTACCAAGGAATGGAAATGGATCTTCATGCATGCTAGGCAAGCACTCTGCCACTAGGCCAAACTCCTGGCCCCACATCAGATCATTTTTATCTAGTCTTATTAGTATTTTACTTATTCTTGGCAAGTGGAATTTCTTTCTCTGTCTCTCAACCTTTAATAAATACAGAAGAAAGAATGTTGTAAAATAAAATCAAAGGATGGCCTGAGACACTGAGAGGCTTCCCTGCATCCGCTATGGCATGAAGGGAAATGATCAGCATGGGCTTTGGCAAGGTTACTTAAGGTGACAGTGTATCTTGTAGATGTTGATATACCAACAAGAAGCTCTGAGCCCTTTCTGATGTCTCAAAAGTTTGTCTATAACTCACCATACAGGTCAGCTTTGCAACAGTACTGGACATTTACAAATTAGCCAAGAGTTTTCTCTTTTACAACAGGCAGATTCAGTTGGAGAAAAGAATTTTATTTTTTATTTATATATATTCTTCATTCATTCACTCAATGAACATATCATCATCCTCTATTAGATGCCAAGAATTGTGCTTGGTTCTTAGAATGACTAAAGAGTAAGATATTGGTCCCTTAGGTACTTGGAGAGCTTATAAAGCAGTAGTTGAAGAAGGTGATTCACAAACAAGTCAATGAGGAATGAATGCTGTGATTTCATTGGTGTTATTCAAATTCTTACACATTAAAAATTAAGTCGACATTTAAGAAAGAGCACTGGAGTTGTAGCTCAAATAGTAGAACCTCAATCTTGAGCCAAGTGAATTCAAGCCCCGAGTTCAAGCCCTTAGTAATGGCACCCCCCAAAAGAAGATATTTAAGAAAAAACTGGTATTGGGCACCAGTAGTTCATGCCTATAATCCTAAGTAATAAGGAGACTGAGATCTGAGGATCACAGTTCAAAGCCAGCCAAGGAAGGAAAATCCATGAGATACTTACCTCCAATTAGCAAACAGAAAACTGGAAGTGGAGCTGTGGTGCAAAATGGTAGAGTACCAGCCTTGAGTATGCTCAAGGACAGCGCCCAGGCCCTAAGTTCAAGCCCCATAACTGACCAAAAAAAAAGAAAAGAAAAAGGAAGGAAGGAAAAGGGAAAGAAATAAGGGAGGAAGGAAGGAAGGGGCTAAAAAAGATAAAAAATTTAAAAAAAGGAAGTAAGAAGGAACTGTGGTACAGGGTGCTGGTGGCTCATGGCTATTATCCTAGCTACTCCAGAAGCTGAGATCTAAGAATTGTGGACAGGAAAGTCAATGAGCCTCTTACCTCCAATTAGCCACCAGAAAACTATAAATGGAAGTGTGGCTCACAGTGGTAGAGTGCTAGCTTTGTGCAGAAAAGCTCAGGGTCAGTCCTAGGCCCTGAGATCAAGTCCCTCGACTGACAGACAAAGCAACAACAACAGCAAAAAACAAAACTGGTCAGAAATTTATAGTGATATATAAAATATTTAGAGAGCTTAGATTTAAAGGAAATTTGCATTCTCAAAGACAGTTGTTACTATAGATTAAACCTTATTAGTTTCAGTTGCTTGTAGAGATAAAAAGGTATATATATATATATATATATATATATATATTCCTTCCTCTTATAGGGATTTAGTAATATAGAAAGGGGTAGTGGGTGGCAAAAATAATTTTCCTCAAAGATAGAGGCAACTGCAGGTGCCTTGACCAATCCAGTTTTAGGACACATACCACCGTCCTTGACTTCTACAAACCCAGCCATCCTTGTGCACAGGCTATGCTCCATTATCCTGAAGTGACTCTTTAGCCAAACCATGTGGTTTGTGATATTACACATGACTTGTGAAGTACAATTCCATGAGAATCATTTGGCATTTCAATGCACCATACTACTATTGCTCCTAGCAATACTTTTTCTGCCACTAACCACCCAACTCCATCATATACCTCATTGCCCATACCAGGAATGGCATTGACTGTCACACACTAAAGCAAACACATACTGTTTTGTTTCAGCTGCTGTTAAAGAATACCACAGGGTTCTTTTTTTTTTTTTTGCCAGTTCTGGGCTTGAACTCAGGGCCTGAGCATTGTCCTTGGACTTTCTCAAGGCTAGAGCTCTACCACTTGAGCCTCAGCACCACTTCCGGCTTTTTTCTATGTATGTGGTACCGAGGAATCGAACTCGAGTCTTCATGCATGCTAGGCAAGCACTTTAACCACTAGGCCAAACTCCCGGCCCCTACCACAGGGTTCTTTTAGGGGAAGGGAGGAGATATTCTTCTGCCTTCCTAGACTACTTGGACAATTTTTGCCATGTAGGTAGATTAGCTAGAAGGACTTTCCAAGATATCCCATCAGTGGTAGAGAAAGGATTTCTCTACATGCGCAACAGTCTTTCAGTGGACCTGAAAAACTATAAGAATGCAATTTGCAAACAGGTTAGACTGCACACAGCTTGAAATAAGAAAAAAGGCACAGAGAGCAGAAAGTGATAGCAACATAATTCATGATCATTTAAAGTGACTTGCCTGGAACTTGGTTTTTGAAGAGGTATTCATGGTCTTTCAGGGATGTCACAGTCAGGTAGGGTGACTGTTGATCCGTGGCTGGTCAGGATCATTGTTTTATTTTATTATTTTTATTTTTCATATATTTTTATTGTAATTAATAGAAGGGTTACATTATATTCGCCAGATAGAAGGTGCATTATTTCACATACATTGATACCCTTTCTCATGTCTTGGTCCCAATTTCCCTACCCCTACCCCAGCCCCTCATTTATTTTATTTTTTTATTAATTTCTTTATTGTTATTATAGAGGTGATGTACAGAGGGATTACAATTGCATGAGTCAGATAATGAGTCCATTTCCTTATAGTGTCTTCTATTCCCTCATTCTCTCCCAGTTCCTCTCTTCCATCTCATTCATGAGTTGTGTAGTTCACTTCCATCAATGTCCAGTGAACTCTACTGCTACACTTTTCACCCTTTTCCTTCTAGTTCTGTACCCTCCAAAGAGCTTTGTTCTTATTCTAAAATTGGCAAAGAAATTATTTCCAAAGTGATGTTGAGGATCATCATTTTCTGGTTGAAGATCTAAACAAAGGAGCAGCTTTACCAATGATATAACTTGAGAAAATGTTATTTAAACCAACTGGGATTAAATAGTGTGTGACAGTGGTACTGGAGCAGGAAAGACAAACCAAGAGTCCAGATAAAGATGGTATAGAAATCTGTGAAGAACAAGTGAACCATTCAGAAAGAATTATTTGCAGGTGGGGAGTTTGGCCTAGTGCTGGAGTGCTTATCTAGCATGCACAAAGACCCGGGTTCAATTCCTCTGTACTACATACATAGAAAAAAGCTGGAAGTGGTGCTGTGGCTCAAGTGGTAGAGCCCAGGCTTGAGAAAGTCCAAGGACAGTGCTTAGGCCCTGAGCTCAAGCCTAGAACTAGCTAAAAAAAAAAAGGAAAAGAATTATATGCAAAGCTGGGCACCAGTGGCTCACACCTGTATCCCTAGCTATTCAGGAGGTTGACATCTGAGGATTACAGTTCCAAGACAGATCAGGCAGAAAAGTCCTTGAGACTCTTATCTCCAGTTAACTACCAGAAAACCAGAAGTGATGCTGTGGCTTAAGTGGTAGAACGCTAACCTTGAGCTGAAGAGCTCAGGAACAGTGCCCAAGCCCAGAGCTCAAGCTCTATGACTAACTAACTAAATAATTTGTAAACAACTAGATGTTCATAAAAGAGAAAAATGACTCCCCACCTCAACCTTACTATTTAAAAAAAAACCAGTGAAACAAATTCCAGAGGTTTAAAAATATCAATAACAAACAACTTAAACCAGCTTATCTCAGAAGTGAACCCAGTGCTTTTCTAACAAGAATATATCCCATGAGCCACCAGTTGGGGATGGCAGGTGTGGTGCAGGCCACTACAAAAACACCTGCTCTTCCCAGCTCTGACCTCCCTCAATTCATAACATGGAATTGTTTGATTTTACTTTTTTGAAACTCAGTGAATGTACTGACTAAAGCTATAACTTGTCCTATTTAGGTGGAGATTTGGTGATCCTGGTTTGAGGTCATCCTGGGCAAAAAGAAGTTCATAAAGACTCCATCTCAATAGAATGGCTATCCCAGTGACTGGGGAAGCACAGCGCGCAGGGATGGATTCCTGTCAACCCCAGCAACGTGGGGGAACACAAGTTGGAATATCACAGCTGAGGCCAACCCAAGCATGAAAGATTGTATTCCTAAAGTAACATGTTGAATTGAAACTTTTGGCTATTTTGGTAGTTAATTGGAGATAAGAGTCTTAAAGGCTTTACTGCCCAGGCTGGCTTTAAAGCACAATTTTCAGAGCAATCTCCTGAGTAGATAGGATTATAGGCATGAGCCATTGACACCTGGCACAATTGCATTTTTTAGTTCAAAATTTGCCACTAGTTAAAAATAGAAATGCAAACATTTATCATCATGCAACAACACAGCTTAACTCTCTTGCAGATAACCTCAGTATGATTTTTTTTTTTTTTGCCGGTCCTGGGCTTGAGCTCAGGGCGTGAGCACTGTTCTTGGACTTTCTCAAGGCTAGAGCTGTACCACTTGAGCCTCAGCACCACTTCCGGCTTTTTTCTATGTATGTGGTACCAAGGAATCGAACCCCGATCTTCGTGCATGGTAGGCAAGCACTTTAACCACTAGGCCAAACTCCTGGCCCCTCAGTATGATTTTTAAATTGGCAAAGGCAGTAGCATGATGAGAGCTAAACATACCTACAGACATTTCAGAGAGGACAGAAGCCTAGAAAGTCAGAGACTAGGAGACAGGGCATCCTGCAAAGCAGACAAGGGATTATTCTGAGCAGTTTCCTCATGGCTCCAACTTTCAGTACTTATGCACAACTTGAGTGAAGAAAGGAGGGACATTAAGTGCTAGATTCTGATGCAGGACAAGCTTGTCCCAAGCCACCAATGTTTTGGTAGTGCCAATTAGGACCAGAAACACTACCCTTTAGCTAAGGCTAAGCAAAAAAAAAAAATTCACCCCTCCCTTTCCTTTCCTTCCTTCCTTCTTCTTTCCTTCCTTCCAACCTTCCATCTGTCCTTAAAAAAAAATAACCCCAAAAGGACAATTTATTTACTTCCATGTATATATAATTTTAAAAATGAGAAGGGGCAAAATTGTGTTTCATGCCAGTTGGAACTTAAGCTGATAATTTTTTAAAGAGTTATTTAACTTAGCTCAAATTGTGATACATCTTGTATAGGAAAAGTAGAGAATATGTCTTCTGAAATAAAGTATTTTAATTTTTTTCATGTAAAATAATCCAGTTTAAATGAGACTTGTCAAGAAATCTAGCTTTCTGTGAAGTGAGAAAAGAAGTCAGCATTGATTTCAGAAATCTAATTATTACAGATCCAGCCCTAATTGAGGTGACTTTTGAGATCAGTTCCATTTTCAAACCATTACTCTATGCCTGGCCATGGTAGGAATATGAAGATGAAGCCTTGTCTTGGACTTTACATACTAGTGTTGTAGTAGAAAATAAATATACAACAAAGTAAGTTATAGAAAGGGCTCATAGGAAGTCCACTGTCTTCCTGTGTGTTTATAGGGTAGGACTCCTGAAAATGATGTCACATCTGGAGTAACTGCTGAGTTGAGTCAAGGTGCGATGAGATGTTTTCCCCACGCCAGCTTCAAGAGCTATCTCAGAATCAGACCCCCCCTGACTGCACTGTTCACCCCAAAACCCCTCCTGCAGAAATTGTAGAGTTATCACTGACTCTGCCAGCCCCAGCTAACAGAGTGGTGGATTATCAACCACAGGACCCGTATGTTGAGACTTCAGAGGGAATGACAACGTTGTGGGGTAATTAATCGTAACGTGTATTCTCCTGCCCTCCACAACTGGTTTTCGTTTGGCACGTTAGTTGCTTTTCCCAGAAGCCATACTGCTGAGGGGGAGGAAGAAAATCTGAGATTTTAGTTTGGAAGAAGACTTGAAGCTTCCAGAACTGGATGAGCATTTCTGAATATCCCCAGAGGCCCCGCCCTGTGACTCCCTTGGAAGGTTCTGCCATGCCCCACCCAATGGGCTGCTAGCATGGGGACATCCAGGTCTGCAGTCCAAATCCTGTCTCCTATGGGGAAGGGACCCTGTGGGAGTTGTGGCTCCTCTAGGAAACAAGTGGCTTGGACCCTTTCACTGTAGAAGACTCCTTACTAGTATAGAACCCAAGTAGGAGCAGCCTAATAAAGGGTTCTGTTTCATAAACAAAGGTGGAAGTTTCCTAAACAATGAGTTCAGTTTCATAAACAAAGGTGTCGTAAACTAGGGGCGGGGTTCCCATGGTTGCCAGGTAACACCAGTCAAGCTGCTGCCTTAAACCCTTCCGCTTGAGGGAGCAGCAGCGACTATGCATGTCGTGTCCCCGTTGTATGTCATGTCCCTGCTGTGTCTCTGGACCCCAGAGTTCCTCCTCACATCGCTGCAGTTGTGGCTGTGGATCCAGGCGACACCTATTTCACATTGGGCCCCAAATCGGATGGAGCTAAACCTCGATCCTGCTGAACCCACAGAGACGCTGTCTCCACACACTTCCTATCTCTCACCTGAACCATCCCACATACTCAGCCATCCCGGAGACCCCGGTGGTTTTGATTACGTGGAATCCTCACCTCCCTCTCAGGTGTTTGTTCCACCGCAGGAGCTGACTGACAATTTGCTTTCATTCCCCAACACAGATTCTGCTGGACAGCTACCTCCAGAGTCAGATCAGTTTCCTGCTTCTCATCAAGATGTACCAGACAAGTTAATACAAGAGGAGAAACACCCAGAGGCGATCCCAGTGGCAGGTGAGGATCACAACCAGTCCCAACTACTGCCTCATTCATTCAAAGGTGCAATTCAGACTATAGGTCTAGAAGAGGCCCCAGACCACCAGTCATTTGAGATACTTCTTGCACCTATAGACAATCAGAGTGTAACAACAGCATCATATGTTTCACGAGAGAACTTGGAGAATGATCTAGCTCAGCATCCGCACCTTGCTACGCTTATTGTTGAAACTGGAAACCCATTTACTGAACAGAAACAACCCATGCAGGATAGTTATCCATATCCAGACAGGCATATGGTTTATTCTGACAGCCAAACTTTGAAAACCAAAGGGAATGCAAATGAGCCTCCAGAGTCTGTAGAGCAAGTTATACCTTCTAAGTTCCACCTGGAGACCCATACTCAAAATACAGAGACTCCTGAGGAAGTCCAATCCTCTGTCACCCATCAAGACACACCAGCTCAACATGAATTTGTTAAGGAGGATGCTGAACCATCAGTGCATCAGGAAGCAAATGTTCCATTCCCAGATGAAAAAGAAATGCAGCCCTCAGTCCAGCCAGATTCCTTGATTCATCTTCCGGATGTGGAAACCATTACCACTCACAAGAACCGGCAGACCCAAGCCCAGCCCCCAAGAAGTCTAGAGGAAGAAGCATCTTTATCTTTCCAACAAGAGACACCAGATCTGACTTCAGAGCTTCCTGAGATCCCTGAACCTTCTGGAAGCCAGCTGGAAGTGCCAGAACAACCTTCAGAGTCTTTGGAAGAGGTTGGATCCCTATCTGTTCAACAGGAAACTTCAGCACCTGCTACAGATGAGAAGCCTTCTTCCGAGCAAGAGATCCCAGATGAGAATATACAGACTGCTCAAGAGGAGGAACCTTCTACAATCCAATTTGTGGACCAATCTCCGCTTCCAGAGCCACATGATGGGACTGTAGCTCAAACTTCAGTATATTATGAGATGCCAGTTCAAACGCCAAGTCAGCACCAAACTCAACATTCAGTGCACAGTAGTACAGCTCAACTTGGGAATCTGCAAAGCACAGTAACTGAAGAATCCACTGCTAAAGCTAAACACTCAAACTTCCCCCAAAAGAAAGAAGCTCCTGCTCCAAAACAAGCCCATATGGAATTTCAAGTACCTGTGGCTCTCCAACTTACCATGACTGTACAACCTACTGCTGAGTACGAATTTTCTCCAACAGTACAAACTGAACATTCTCCAGCTACTTCTCTAAAGAAGCATGATGTAGAGCTCCAACATCCAGACCAGATACAGGCTCCGAATCTAGTTATGACTGAAGTTGCAGTGAAACCTTTTGATTTGGAACTTACTTTAACTCCAGGATCCATTATGGAGGCTGAACCTTCTCCAACCATACAGAATACCCTCACCGACCCTCCACAGCTTATATCTCAAGCTCCAGTGTATTATGTGATGACAGTTCCAATGCCAAGTCAAGAACAAATTAATACTCGAACATCACAAGGGGTCACATTTCTACCTCTGGACATAGAGCTTTCCACAAATCCAGCAGCCAGTACAGAAATGGACTATTCTCCATCATCCCTGAAGTCTACTACTACAGCTTCTCCTCCCCTCCCTACCCTTCCTCTGCCTCCCCCTCCACTTTCCACTGTTCCTTCTCCTCCTCCCCCTCCTCCTCCTCCCCCCACTCTTCCTCCCCCTCTTCTTCCCCCTGCCCCTCCCACTCTTCTTCCTCTCACTCTTCCTCCTTCTCCTCCTCCTTCTCTTCCTCCCCCTCCCACTCTTTCTCCTCCCATTCTTCTTCCTTCAGTTCCTCCTTCTATTCCTCCTCCTCCCACTCTTTCTCCTTCTCCCCCTTCTCTTCTTCCTCCTCCTCATTCTGTTCCTTCTTTCCCCCCTCCTCTCCCTCCCCTTCCTCCTCTTCCCCCTCCCTCTTCTCCTTTTACTCATTTTCCTCCCTCTTCTCCTATTCCTCTTCTACCTCCCCTTTCCCCTCCTCCTCTTCTTCCTCCTCCTTCCTCTCCTCTTCCTCCATTTTCCTCTCCTCTTCCTTTTCTTCCTCCCCCTTCCCCTCCTCCTTCTCTTCTTCCTCCCCCTTCTCCTCTTCTTCCTCTTCTTCCTCCCCCTTCTCCTCTCCAGGTTCAGGCCCAACAGCCAAATCTGACTCCAAAACTTATTACAGAAGTTAACCTTTTTTCATCAGCAGAGTCAACCCCAAGTCATCCTCCAATTTTACCAACTACACAGGGTATATCTTCTGCAGCTCTTCCAAAGATCCCTGGGCATAGAATCACAATGCAACCTTTGGGTCTGGAATTGAACATGACTCAGTACTCTGTAACTCCTGTCACTGGAAAAGTGGTAACTATGCAAATTGGACAGCTGGCCCCTCCAAAAATCAATATATGTGAACTCTGTACATGCGAAGATCAGACAATGTTGTGTAATGGTCTCAACCCAGCCCAGAAGATCCGCCGAGTACCGGTGCCAGATCCCCATACCAAGAAGAAAATCTTCACTATGTTGTAAGCATCATCTTTCCTTTGTTCTAGGCATTCTTATCAACATGGCAACCTTTTTCTCAAGGTATTCCTGGGATATTCTCATCTCATCTCTTCTCTGACTTTCTCCTGTTATTTTTAGCTTTTAAGTTTCCCTTGTCCTCTTCCCCCTCCTTGTACTATATTCCTTCTCCAAGCTTTTGTGATTGCACTTTCTTTCTCCATATTTATTTCTTGCTCCATACCTTTGCATAACCCTTTCTCTCTTATTCTTACTCCACCTTCTTTACAACTTGTTTCAGTGATGATATTAGCACCATGTAGTACGAATAAAGTCTGGAGCCAGGCATGGTGGTTCACACCTGTAATCCTAGCTACTTAGGAGACTGAGATCTGAGGATCAAAGTTAAAGCCAGCCAGGGCACAAAAGGACACAACGATCTGAGACTCTTATCTCCAATTAACCTCTAGAAAATAAGAAGTGGGGTTTGGCTCAAGGGTAGGGCAGTAGCCTTGAACTGAAGAAAGAGCTCAGGGACAACGCCCAGGCCCAGGGTGGTAGTCTTGACCTGAAGAGCTCAGGGGACATGCACAGGTGGAGTTCAAGCTGTATGACCCACCAAAAAAAAAAGTAGGAGTTCAAGCCCCCCCACCAAAAAAAAAAGGAGTAAAGTCTGGCAAGAAATTAACTGGGTTTAAACTCAGGTCTTTCATTGATTAGTTTCTCAGGCCTGACAAATTATTTTAGCCCTGTGACTCAGTTTCCTCATGTGTAAAATGGAGATTATGCTAGTTACCATTTCACAGGACTGTCAATTTAGGCGAGTACACATATGTAATTCTTACCTCAGTTCCTAGAATACATATGAATATTAGCTGCTATTATTTAAACCCTTGGTTATGTTTAGAATCCATCTGTTTTTATCTAAATATAGATTTATTTTGGGCCAAACTGAAGGCTTAAGTCCTATGGTAGTCTGAGAAGTAGCATAATATATATAGAACACAAAATCATAGACAAGAAGAAATGAACCAGCATAAAAAGCAGATGACGTATAATGAAATACTAAAAGAGATGTAGCCTTCATAATCTGTAATCACTGGGTTGTAGAAGTTAATGAAAAAAATTACATGGATAAGCTAAAATTTTAAGCTGGAGCTTACAGAGTGAATATCATTGTTAAGTAGAGAGAAACCATGAAGTAGAGTCCAGACAAATGCATGGCTACTGTTACCATCAGGATGAAGTAGAACAGTCAGAAAAGAATTGAGGTTGGAAGCAATGAAAGACATAGTTAACACTTTCAGTATCAATTTTAGGGGTTTGAAACCACTAGAGCCTGGCTAAGTCTGAATTTTGAGGCCAGTCTGGGCTATATAGCAATACTCTGCCTCTTAAAAAAGCCTTAAAGTGGGGAGTGGGGGAGGCAGCAGGAGTTAGGCTTAGCGGTAGAGTGCTTGCCTAGCATGCACGAAGACTCGGGTTTGATTCCTCAGTACCATATACATAGAAAATGTTAGAAGTGGTGCTGTGGCTCAAGTGGTAGAGTGCTAGCTTTGAGAAAGTCCAAGGACAGTGCTCAGGCCCTGAGTTCAAGCCTCAGGACTGGCCACCCCTGCCCCCCAAAAGCCCTAAGAATTGGTGAATATAGCTCATTGATGCAGCACTTGCTTAGCACACAGAAGTTTCTTGGGTTCCATCTTTAGTACCACACACACATGCACACACAAATTCACAGAAGTATATGGGATAAGATGTGAATGTATGTAGCTTCTCTCAATCCTCTGTTACCTCCTTTGTATTAGACCACCTACAAGATAACCCTTTTCAGCATTTTGCTACCTGTCCTTCCTGCCAATTTCTTTCTTTTGCATTGTTTTCTCTGATGTGATAATACTTTATTCCATTGCTTTTCCCTAAATAACATGTCCAGGAGATCTTCCCATACTTGCATAATAGTTCCTCTAATTTCTGGTTTGTAATCTTCCTTTTTCTTCCTAGGATGTACTTCCTCCTAAGTGCCCTTCCTTCTGAAGATCACTTAGGCAAACTTTTAGTACTACCAGCTTGGTAATAGTGGTATATTTTTGCCCCTTCTCTTTTGTGGGAATCAGTTTAAACACAATGTTTTTTTTTTAGGGAAAAATATATTCAGAATAATGGGGTGGCATTACATTCACAAGAGATTAAACTGGAGATCGAATTTCCAGTGAAATGCCTTACCTTTTGCACCAATGGCCAGGCATTCTTTATCGTGAAACAAGGAAGTTTAAAGCTCTGGAACATAGAAAGGTGACGGTGGGTTTCACTTTATTTGATTATTTCCCATAGGGTTTCAGTGATTCAACTTATTCTGGCCTTTCTTTTCTTACTTGTTCAAATAAATGAACTATGTTTCTTCACAGAAATTTTCAAGGAAACTCTATTTCTTACTTGGAAGAAAATGTATGGAAAACATACCGTTGGGTTGGCAAATTGTAAGTATATTCATTCCAGATATGAATGCAAAGCCTGAACTGTAGGATCCTTTTTGTTCAATACTTCTGAAAAAGCATTTCCCACCACATCCCAAATCAACATGTATTGATTGAAATTTTGTGGTTATTTAAACCGTTAAATTTCTTGAGGAATGTGGGTATAGCACAGTGGTAGAGAACTTACCTTGCATGCATAAGTCCCTATGGCCAATATGAAAAACGATTTCAGCCAGGTGCCATTGGCTCACAACTGCAATCTAGCTAATCAGGTAGCTGATATATTGGAAGGATTATAGTTCAAAACCAGCATAGGCCTCAAAGTTCATGCAACTCTCTCTTAACCAAGAGAGAATTGTGCACCTGCCATCCCAAGCTACATAGGAGACCAAGGTAAAGAGGATTGTGCTTTGAGGCTATTTAGGACCAAAAAAAAGTACATGAGACTCCATATTTCCCAAAGGAAAAATGGATTCAGTGATGCATCCCTGTCATCCCAACAACTACAGGAAGCATAAAGTAGGCAGATTGCAAATCAGGCACACACCTGGGCAGGAAATGAGCCCCTATCTTAAAAATAACTATTGAGGCTGGGCACCAGTGACTTACGCCTGTAATCCTAGCTACTCAGAAGGCTGAGATCTGAGGATCATGGTTTGAAGCCAGAAAAGTCTATTCAGAAAAAGCTGGAAGTGGTACTGCGGCTCAAGTGATAGAGTGCTAGCTTTGAACACATAGAAGCTCAGGGGCACAGTGCTCAGGCACTTAGATCAAGCCCCATGACTACCTCCCTTCCCCCCCCTACATACACAAAGAATAAGTGACCTGTGAAAAATCAGAGTTTAAACCCCAGTATTACATAAACAAAGGTAGACTTTCATGGACTCTCTGAAATGCATGCAAGACACAATATTTGTTTTCTACTATATAAGTAGTATATGATTACCTACTTAATAGATAAATAACAAGTATAGTAGAAACAAACTATCCTTCTAGATATTTTCCTATGCATTTGCTTATAAACATATTCATTACATAAATGGTAACACCCTGTGACTTGTGCTTCACTTTATGAAGCATCATGCTTCTTTCTTCCTTTGTACAAGATTATCCTATTCACTGAAAATTTTGCCTAACATTCCATAATGTCATTAATTTATTATTTAATAATTTTTCTGTTGTTGCATTCATGGCTACAATGAACATACCTATATATACTTCTTTTGGAAGCTGGCCGAGTCATTCTATAGAATAGTGATCTAGAAATGGTATTGTTAGAATGGATACTGTGATGGTAGGCAGGAAATGTTAATTTCCCTAAAAATTTGTGCCAGTCTACACTGCAGGTCACAAAATATGACAGCTTTCAATTTTCCATACTTTTCTACCACTCAGTGTTCTCAAACTGTTTGAAATAACCTTTTTGTCTTCCAGAATTCTCAGTGAAAATCGCCTGACTGAATTACATAAGGATTCATTTGAAGGCCTACTATCCCTCGAGTATTTGTAAGTTATTCAGTCCAGCGTTTTGTGAGTGTATTATGTGTGAAATGCATAGGAGTTCAAACTTGATCATTACTAAAATCTAATCCAGCAATAATTTTTCTGCAGTTGTATAAGTCTGTAAGTCTGTGTGCATCTCAGCCCATCTCTAACATTAAATACTTTACATATATTATCAGCTTAAGGTATGTTAATCATTTAAATTGCCCTTGCTAAGAAAAATGTTGATAAGACCTGAACAGCTGGGTAGCAGTTGCTCATATCTAACTGCAAAGGAGGCTGAGGTCTGAGGATCACCGTTCAAAGCCAGCCTGGGAAAGAATTGCAGAAAAACACCACTGAAAGTAGAGGTTTGGCTCAAGTGTTAGAATGCCAGCCTTGACCAGAGAAAGCTAAGGGAAGGTAAGGCTCTCAGTTTTCAAGCAAGGCTCTGAGCTCAAGTCCCAGGTCTGGCACAACAAAAGAAAAAAAAACATGTACAGCATTGATGGACTATGACATACATACAAAGACTAAAATATGTATTATTTGGCCTTTACAATAGAGATTTGAAAAAGTGGGATTTGTAGGATAAAAAGAAGTAAAGCTGCATAAAGAAGGAAATCTAACTACCTACATTAATTTGAATATCATAAACCTAGAAAGTTTTCAGTTTTTTTTGGTATTGATACCCAGAGCTTAATCTCAAGACCTCACTAGGCTTTTGTGCTCATGGCTAGCAATCTACCATTTGCGCCACTCCTCTACTTGAACTTCAGTTATCTAGATAATTGAATCTCTTAAGGTTTTTTTTGCCCAGGCTAACTTCAAACTGAGATCTTCATATCTCAACCTTCTGAGTAGCTAGGATTAGAGGTGTAAACCACCAGTGCCTGAGTATTTTCACAATTTAATCTGAATTAAATTAACATTTAAATATTAAATAATGAAACAGATCAATTACATAAATAATATCGAGATCATTATGCTACAGGAAGCTAGACTGATAGTAGGGATTTCAATGCAAGAATTGTTATATGCATGTTGAAAATAGATATTTGAAGCTGGTAGTGGTATTGTAGGCCTGAAATCCCACCATTCAGCAGTTGGGGGCAGGAGACTCAAGAGTTGGCAGCCAGCTGGGCTTTATGGCAAGACTCTCCCTTAAAACATCACCCATCAAAACACCAATTGAAGTGATGCTTAAGTGTAGTATATAGAAATGTTAATCATAAGTATATCAGAAATTTTCCTAATATTCTTTTAGAAAGTTGTGACCCTAGCTGGCCACAAACTCCAGATCTTCTTTCCTCTGACTTCCAAGAAGCTGAAATTACAGGTATATGCACCATATCCAATGCCCTAACTCTTCACTAATTACAGAATAAAAATTTCAATAGCTTTGTTGCTAAGGAAGGAATACTTGAATAAGTATTTCTATTTAAAGATAGAGTTCTGTGTTCTTTCACTAATGTACTATGTTTATGGTAGTTAGCTTATTAATTTAATGATTTTTTTCAGAAATAGAGGTAGAGCTAGGTGCCAGTGACTCATATCCTAACCACTCATGAGGCTGAGATCTGAGGATCACAGTTCCTAGCCATACTAAGTAGGAAAGTTCCATGAGACCCTTATTTTCAGTTAATCACCAAAAAATCTGGAGCTGTGGCTCAAGTGGTTTAGGGCAAGCCTTGAGCACAAAAACTTAGAAACATTGTCCAGACCTTCAGTTCAAGCCCCAGAACCCCCACCCCCCAAAAAAAGAAAGAAAAGAAAAGCAGGGTGCAGAGCATCGGTGGCTCACACCTGTCATCTTAGCTACTCAGGAAGCTGAGATTGATTAGAGGATCAAAACCTGCTTTGGTAGAAAAGTAACTAACAAGTGGAAATGTGGTAGAGTACTACTTTGAGCAAAAAAGCCAAGTGAGACTGTGAGGCCCTGGGTTCCAGTCAATACCAATACATACTCGCACACACATTAAAGGTAATGGATAAACTGGGCGCGGTGGTTCACACCTGTAATCCTAGCTACTCTGGAGGCTAAGATCTGAGGATTACGATTCAAAGCCAGCCCGGGCACTAAAGTCCCTGAGACTCTTATCTCCAATTAACTACCAGAAAACTGAAAGTAGCCCTGCGGCTCAAGGGGTAGGGCAGTAGCCTTGAGCTGAAAAGCTCAGGGACAATGCCCGGGCCCAGAGTTAAAGCCCCATGACCGACAAGGAAAAAAAATAATAAATGAAGGAGCTTGAATGCTGTCAGAATAGTGTGCAACTATGAAAAGGAACAGAGAAACCTGTTGGGGAAGTGTGATGATGGAGAGTGGTGAGAATATTGTAAGCATGTGTGGAAATGTAACAACTTTCCCATGTAACTAATATAAGCAGAGAAAAAAAAAAAGAAAACAGAAGGTAATGGATATGGATGCTAGGAGGTATAAATTGTGACTAGAGCACGGGGGAAAATACCTCAAACTGTTAGTGATAATGTTGCCAGTGTGATGCTGTTGACCCTGAAGGGACGCTGGAACTCAGATAGGCAACCTGTGGAGAATATGCTGAACTTGGGAGGAGAGCAAGGGAAAACAAAAGACATAAAAAAAATGTTTGAGAAATGCCAGAACATCTAAAAAGAACAAGAGGAGGGAGAGTAGGAGACTGGAACTGGCCCTTCTAGGGCTTTGATTGCAAAGCAAAGAAGCTGAGATGGGGAATCCTGTTAATCAGAGCCATGCTCTAAGACAATCTTGAGCCTGCTGTGGCAGCACCTGGAAAACTTGATAGAAGTTGGTTCTAGACACCACTCCCAGAGTTATTGATTCAATAAGTCTGAGGCAGGGCTGAGAATTTGCATCTTCAAACCTTCCCAGGTACCCTGTGTGGTAATCATGTTGACTGATCCAGCACTCAGTAGGCTAAGGCAAGAGGATCTTTTGTGTGTGCATATTCCAGTCCTAAAACTAGAACTCAGGGCTTAAGATCTGTCCTTGACCTTCCTTCAGTCAATGCTCTACCACTCAAACCTCAGCTTTACTTCCAGCTTTTTTGGTAGTTTAGTGGAGTTGAGTCTCATAGCTTTTCCAGCCCAAGCTGGCTTTGAACCACAGTCCTCAGACCTCAATTTCCTGTGTAGCTAGGATTACAGGTATGTGCCACCTCTGTCCAGCAAGCAGGAGGATCTTGAGTTGCCAGCTGGCTGCACTATATATTGGAACACTGTCTCAAAATAATAGTAGTAGTAGTAGTAGTAATAATAATAATAATGAGAAGAAGAAGAAGGAGGAGGCGAAGAAGAAGAGGAGGAGGAAGAGAAGGAGAAAGAGAAGGAGAGCCTCTATCAGGCAGGAGGATCTTGAGTTGCAGGCTGCTGCTTTATATGTTGGAACACTACCTCAAAAGAAGAAGAAAGAGGAGGAGGAGGAGGAGAAAAAGAAGAAGAAGAAGAAGAAGAAGAAGAAGAAGAAGAAGAAGAAGAAGAAGAAGAAGAAGAAGAAGAAGAAGAAGAAGAAGAAAGAAGAACAGGAAGAAGAGGAGGAAGAAGAGGAGGAAGAAGAAGAGGAGAGGGGAGGGGGAGGAGGAGGAGGGGGAAAGGGGAGAAGGAAGAGGAGGGGGAGGAGGAGGAAGAGGAGAAGAAGGAGAAGGAGGAGAAAGAGGAGAAGAAGGAGAAGGAGAAGGAGGAGAAGAAAAAGCAGCAGCAGTAGCCTTCGTCAACAGCAGCAACAGTAGCAACAGCAGCATCAACATCATCATGGGCATGTTAGGTTAGACCTATAATTTCAGCACTAAGGAGGCTAAAGCAAGAAGATAAAAAATTTGAGGCTTGGCCAGGAGCATAGCTAAGTGATAGAATGCTCAAGTAGCACGCACAAAGCCCTGGGTTCAATTCCTCAGTACCACATACACAGAAAAAGCCATAAGTGGTGCTGTGCTTCAAGTGGTAGAGCTCTAGCCTTGAGAAAGCCCAAGGATAGTGCTCAGGCCCCGAATTCAAGACCCAGGACTGACAAAAAAATTGGCACTAATGGCTCAAATCTTTTATCATAGCTACTCAGGAGACTGAGATCTGAGGTTTGAGTTCGAAGCCAGCCTGAGCAGGAAAGTCTGTGAGATTCGTATCTCCAATTAATCACAGAAAAAGCCATAAGTGGTGCTGTAGTTCAGGGGTGAAGCAAAAGGAGCTCAGGGACAATGCGCAGGCCCAGGTTCAAGCCCCAGGACTGGCACCAAAAAAATTTTTTTGAGGCCAATCTGAGCTACGTGCCAACCAAGAATCTGTTTCCAAAAAAAAACAAAACAACTGTTCCTAAGTAATGCTAATCTTTGAGAACTACTCCTGGAGTGTCTATCTGTTAAAGGTATTCAGAATTGATAAGGAGTAAGATGAGAGGTGGATACTACTCAGGATAGTTGTACTTATCCAGGGGAAAAGGAAGGGACCAACTAGAATCAGTGGAAAGAAGGGAATCAGTAGTAGTCAAAAACGGATGCTATCAAATAAAAATCCTACTCTGGAATTTTTGCATTTCTAATGCTGTACACTGGAGCAATTTCACTCAAGAAACCGTAAGTTCATATGAACCCCAAATAAATTCTATTAATACAGAAAGCATAATTCAGAATTGATTCACAGTCAGATATTAGAGGAGTAAATGCCTTTCAGAAGTTATGAAGGGACTTTTTTTTTTATTCTGGTATTGAAGTGCCTTAGAAAAACACAAACCGAGACCAGGAGTTTGGCCTATTGGAAGAGTGCTTACCTAGCATGCACAAAGACCTGTGTTCAATTCCTTGGTACCACATGTGTAGAAAAAGCCGGAAGTGGTGCTGTGGCTCCAGTAGTAGAGCTTTGGCCTTGATAAAGCCCAAGGACAGTGCTCAGACTCTGAGTTCAAGCCCCCAGAATTGGAAAAAGAAAAACATAAACCATGAAGGTCTATCTATCTCCACACTATGTTGAGAATATGTCTTTTACCACTAGAAATTACATATCATGCTTAAAACTTTGAACTCATAATCTTGAATTTGATAAGAATGCAAGAGAATCACCTAATAATTCTTCTGCTCTCTGGAAAACCTATCAAGAACATAGTTGCATGTTTTATTGATGAAGTTCTTAAGGGTGAAATTCTTACACATGGGCAGAATTAGAGGCTCTTTGAAGATGATATATAACTCCAGAGGTTCAGAACATAGAGACTGTTTAATATTATAAATCTAAAATTATTCTATTTACTTCTTTTAATCATATATCTAGTAACTAATCAGTGCAACATTTCCCTTTTATATTTTCTAGAGATCTGTCCTGTAATAAAATACAGTCTATTGAAAGACGCACATTTGAACCACTACCATTTCTGAAGTTTTTGTAAGTTGCAAATGTGACTTTCTTATATCTAGAATCTTACTATTCATTTTGAAGTATAAATTTTTGCTAGTAGAAAGTTACTGAAATTAAGGTGGGCACAGTGACTCAAGTCTGTAAATCTTGCCTACTTAGGATGCATGAAACGGAAGATTATGGTTGGAGGCATACTTGTTCTAAAAAGGTTTGTTAAGAGTCCATCTCAACCAATGCCTAGGTTCCTGTCATCCCAGTTGTCCAGGGAAACATAAATAGGAGGATTACAGTCCAAACTGACCCACACAAAGAATGAAGCCCTATTTCAAAACTAACCAATGCAGCCAGGCATTGGTGATTCACGCCTGTAATCCTAGCTCCTCAGGAAGCTGAGATCTAAGGATCATCATTCAAAGCCAGCCCTGGCAAGAAAGTCTGTGAGATTCCTATCTCTGTTACACCAGAAAGCTGGAAGCAGAACTATGGCTCAAGTGGTAGAGTGCTAGCCTTGAGCAAGAAAGCTCAGGGAACAGCGCCAGGTCCTGAATTCAAGACCCAGGACTGGCATTAAAAACAAACAATGCAAAAGGGCCTGGCAGAATAGTCAAAGTAGTAGAAAACCTGCCTATCCCCCACAAGGCTCTGAGTTTGAAACTCTATTATTGCAAAAATAAAAATCAAAAAGTTACATAGCAGATCCTTTCTGTCTCTGGCAAGGATGAGTGATCAAATCAGTATAAGTCAGAAAACCATTCCAGAGCAAGTCACAGTCTGTAATTTTAGACCCTGAGAAAGTTTGGTAACTGTAGCGGATATCAGATACCAGGGGTAAAGAGAACAAACCTCTTCAGAAAAGAATTGTCCAACCTCAAATGTCAATAGCACTGAAATTATGAAACCCCATTCTGGAGTTGTAAAGTTCATTTGCCATAAGTAATGATTGAGCATGAACTATTTTGTATCTCATATAATATACTTGTAAACACGAAACACGAAAGTATAAATCATAATCCAGGAAGTTTAATCTATAGAGAAATTGAGGTTATGATTTATCATATGTAAATTAGAAACACTATGAAATGCCAAATGTTCTGAAAAGAGTATCTCTGGCTTATGTCTTTTTTTTTTTTTTTAAGAAATCTTGGTTGCAATTTACTCACAGAACTGGGCTTTGGAACATTTCAGACATGGCATGGATTGCAGTTTTTACATCAGTTGTAAGTGAAATAGAAAATAAATATGTAAAATAAAACCTTACTGATATGTTACAAACCTCATACCTTAGTTGTGCGTGTCATCCTAGCTGAGTAGGATGTTGAGATGGAAAGGATTATTATTTTAGGCCAGCCAGGGCAGACATGTTGATGAGACACAATCTAAATAGAAAGATGATACACACCTGTCATCCCAGTTATGACAGGAAACATAAATAGGTGGATTATGGTCCAAAATAATGTTCCTAGGAGGAAAGTAGCATCTGTGTCAAAAATATATAGTCAAAAAAGGGCTGGAGGGCCTGAAGTGTGGCTTAGTGGTAGAGTGCTTGTTTAGCATGCATGAAGCCCTGGGTTTGATTCCTAGGTACCACAGAAAAAGTCAAAAGTGCTACTGTGGCTCAACTGATAAGAGCACTAGCCTTGAGAAAGCCTAAGGACAGTACTCAGGCCCTGAGTTCAAGCCCCCAAACTGGAGGGCAGAGTAGAGCATAGCTCAGCAGCAGATCATCTGCCTACCAAGTACAAGACCTCGAGTTCAAACTTTTCAGTTCTGCAAAAAAGAAGATGTCCTTTGGGGTGATCCATGTTTACAGTTAAAAAAAAAAACTATTCAAAACCCTCTTGGCTACATTCTAATTCCCCCCTTTCTTTCTCTCTCTGTCTCTCTGTCTCTCTGTCTCTCTGTCTGTCTCTTTGTCTGTCTGTCTGTCTGTCTGTCTGCCTGTCTCTCTCTCTGTCTCTGTCTCTCTGTCTCTGTGTCTCTCTCTCGCTCTCTAGCTCTCTCTCATCCTGGGGCTTGAACTCAGAGACTGGGCACTGTCCTTGGGCTTTCTCAATGCAAGTGCTTTACCACTTAAGCCACAGCACCACTTCCAGCTTTTTCTGGGTATGTGCTACTGAGGAATTGAACCCAGGGCTTTGTGCATGCTAGGCGAGCACTCTACCAGTAGGCCATGCTCCCAACCCACATTTTCTCTTTTCTTCCTCTTCCCATTAACACTCCTTCAATACCTACATTTATTAGATGTTTATATTTCAGGTACTATATTAAGTGTTTATACAAGTGAGTATTATGCTGAAAGTGCTAGAAATAAAATGTTTGGCACATAGTAAATATAATATATATAATATATTTTCATTTTTCCCCAAATGCTTACATTGTTGATATTATTATCTCCATTTTACAAGAAAATTTAAACTTAGAGGGTGAGGAATTGTGAAGGTTCCTATGGCAGGCTTCTGTCTCCTAAGTGGCAGAAACACTTGGGGGCTATGCAGATTATCTTCACTGCAGCTTCCGTTCCCTTGTAATATTACTCACTGATGACCACTTGGCTTTTTTTGTGAACAGATGATGTAATCCCAGTGTCAGTCGGAGAAAGGCCATCTCCTTAAGCAGAAAGGCTGAGATCATGGGCAATGAGGCTATGAATGAGCTGTTGAGGAGTAACAAACTTTGCTAAGTTGCCTAGTTTTACATTCATTCTTGATGGCTTGGGAATGGGAATGGGTGGCAAGCAGAGGTGGAGAAGCTCATTTGTACTAAGTTTTACCACTTGATCCACATCATCAGCCCCCTTTTGAGATATGGCCTTGCTTTATACCTAGGGGAGTCTGAAATTTGATCTTCCTATTTGTGCTTAGCCTTACTGCAAGAATGACAGGTGTGAGCCATTGTACTCAGCCCTTGTGTTGCCACCGAAGTTTAGGATGACAGGCATGTATCATCTCAAAAAATCATTGGAGGAGATAAATCTCATGAACTTCATTGCCTAGGCTAGCTTCAAAGGAAGATTCCCCGTGTCTCTTTCCCAGTAGCTAAGTCCTGGGGCTTGAACTCAAAGCCTGGGCACTGAACTTGGGCTTTCCTCAAGGTCTAGTGCTCTACCACCTGAGCCACAGCACCACTTCTTTTTTTGTTTTTTGTTTTTCCATATATGTGGTATCCAAGTCTTCATGCATGCTAGGCAAGCACTCTTACCACTAGGCCAAACTCCCGGCCACAACTTTCTTTACAATGTTAATTACACATTACATTTTGTGTCCATCAGCGTAGACTTATAAATTTTGCTTTAAAGTAATTAATTTAAATCATGGAATCGAAAAAGGAGTTATAAACAAAAATACATCATTGTTAATTTCACTGGTGTTCTTTATTTCAGCCTTTTGGATTAATTTTTCTTTTTGTGGGTCCTGGGGCTTGAACTTGGCCTGGGCACTGTCCCTGAGCTCTTCAGCTCAAGGCTACCCCCTACCCTTGGGCCTGGGCGTTGTCCCTGAGCTTTTCAGATCAAGGCTACCACACTACCCTTGAGTCAAGCCCCACTTCCTGTTTTCTAGAGGTTAATCCGAGAGAAGAGTTTTCAGGTCCTTTTGTGCTTGAGCTGGCTTTGAACCTTGATCCTCAGATCTCAGCCTCCTGAGTAGCTAAGATTACAAGCTTGAGCCACTGCACTCAGCTTGCATTAAATTTTATGTGATAAGCAAATTTATGACTGTAATTCCCAGTTACTTGAGAGGTAGGAGGTAGGCGGAGTGCTTGAGCCTGTGCTAGATTGCAAAGCTCTGTCTCAAAGCAGAGATAGATGATGGCTAGATAATAGAGAATGACTATCCATTTTACTGATAGATAAGAAGGATGATATTGACTGATATGTAAGCAGGATGATATTTATGCAACAAACACTTGTTAAATATTTACAAATTTGAGGCACTATGCTAGGCACTGGACTGAAAATAACAAGAAAATGTGGGCCCTGAACTCATGACAAGTGCACAAATGATTGTAAGGCAATAAAGGCTGTGATGTGACTGAAAAATATAGGTGGGAATATGTGCTAGAGATGCAGCTTTATCTAGCTCAAAACCAAATAAGTGGTCCTACTTTCTCCTTAACTGAGTGAATTGGACCATGAATTATTTTAAATTTCTGAAGATACCATGAATCATTTTATATTTCTGAAAGATACAGTGAAGGCTCACTTGTCAGTGCTGTCACCTTTAAAGCTTTTGACCTGAAAGTTCTTCAGCATATTTTTTTGGTCTGCTATTCTTTTTCTATTCCTAGTTCCTCTTTCTCTTCTCTACATTATTTTCATCATTCCTGGATGATCACACAGGAAGTCTGACTTACGGATTCGAAGTATGGCTTATAGTAAAGACAGAAAATGATTTTTAAACTATTTTATACCTCCAAATGAGCTTTCCATGCAGTCTGAAGGATATTGAAAATACTGATAATTTTGATTCCCTGCATTTTTCAGAATTCTCAGTCGTAACCCTCTGACAGCAGTTGAAGATTCCTATCTTTTTAAATTGCCAGCATTAAAATATCTGTAAGTATTGAGGTAACCTTAAAAGTCTTGAGATGATTCTGTTTTTTTATTACTTTCCTCAAAGATTAAGTATTTTGCATTGCATCTAATAAAATCATAATTTTAGTAAATAGGTAATTTAAAAACATACTGTTGGCAAAGGAAAGAACTAAGAAAATATGTGTAATAGACCAGTCAGAAGGAAGAACACATATAGAACTACTTATTACAGAAAGCTAAGAAGAATCAGGTACATTATTTTATTTATTTTATTTTATTTTTTTGCCAGTCCTGGGCCTTGAACTCAGGGCCTGAATACCATCCTTGGGCTTTTTCCTCAAGGCTAGCACTCTGCCACTTGAGCCACTGTACCATTTCTGGCTTTTTCTATGTATGTGGTACTGAGGAATTGAACCCGGGTCTTCGTGCATACTAGGCAAGCACTCTACCACTAGGCCAAAGTCCCAGCCCTTCAGGCACACTATTTTAAAAAGAAAAAAAAACAACCCAGATGCCTGTGACTCATACCTGTAATCTTACCTACTTAGGAGGCTGAGATCAAGGGTTCACAGTTGGAAGCCAGCTTGGGCAGGACACTGTGAGACTCTTATTTCCAATACACTACTTTAAAAAGCCAGAAGTAGCCCTTTGGCTCAAGTGGTAGAATACTTGCCTTGAGCAAAAGAAACTCACGGAGAGCACCCAGGCCCAGCCCAGAGTTGAACAGGCCCAGAGTTCAAGCCCCAGGACTGGCAGAGTGGTAGAGTTCTTGCCTACCATGCACGAAGCCCTGGGCTCTATTCCTTGGTACCACATACACAGAAAAAGCCAGAAATGGTGTTGTGACTCAAGTGGTAGAGTGCTACCATTGAGCAAAAAAAGCTCAGGAACAGTGTCCAGGCTCTGAGTTCAAGCTCCAAGACTGGCAACAAAAATAAAAAAAAAAAAAGGAAGAGGGGGTGGAGGAAGAAAGAAAGAAAGAAAGAAACGCAATAAGTAAATGAGAAGTAAGGTAATAGTTTTTAAAAGAAAGATACAAGTTCTATAGAAGGCCAGGCCATTACTTTGATGATTCAAACCTTAAATTCAAATCTCTTCAGTAACAACCCACAGAAATTAACTTCTGTGTCAAATTCTTGAGATGGCTTGCTTTATAGGGAAGTCAAAAGTAAAGCAATCATATGTCATTGAACTGTCTTTTTAAGAACACAATACTTGTATTGGGTTCATTATAAATGTCTGCCTTTTCTCTTTCAGAGATATGGGAACAACACAAGTGCAACTTTCAACAATTGAGAATGTCCTCATGTTGACCCTTGAATTGGAAAAACTGTAAGTTAATTATTTTTATTTTTGGCAGTTGTAGAGCTTATACTCAGGGTCTGGGCGCTGTCTCTGAGCTCTTTTGCTCAAGGCTAGCACTGTACCACTTTGAACCACAGCTCCACTTCCCGTTTTTGAGTGGTAAATTGGAGATAAGAGTTTCTTGGGGACTTTTCTGCCTGAGCTGGCTTTGAACCATGGTCCTCAGATCTCAGCCACCAGCACCCATATGTAAGTTGATTTTTTTTTAAGATTTCTATCACTTCATTTTTTTTAGGTTTCTTAAAAAATAAACACTCCTTTTAAGTATACTGTTTGGTGGGTTTGCATAGATCACCATGTAACCACTGCCACATTTCTAATACTGAATACACCTGTCACCCACAAAAGGCCACTTAGTCACTCCATTCTTCCCATCACCAGCCCTGGGAAACCTCCAAACCTATTTCTTTTTTTTTTCTTCCTAGTCCCGGGGCTTGAACTCAGGGCCTGAGCACTGTCCTTGGGCTTTCCTCAAGGTTTAGTGCTCTACCACTTGAGCCAGAGCACCACTTGTGGCTTTTCTAAGTGTGTGGTACCAAGGAATCAAACATGGGTCTTTGTGCATGATAGGCAAGCACTTTACCACTAGGCCAAACTCCTGGCTCCTCCAAACATATTTCTATCCCTACAGTTCTACCTTTTCTAAAACATCTTATAAATGAAATCACAGAGTGTGTAGCCTTTTGAATTTGACTGCTGTCACTTGGCATAACCCTTAGCGAGTCTACAGGTGGCACATGAGAATGTAACTGCTCCATATTTCCCCCTGACACTTCTATGCTATTTTTAAATTTTTTTAGCCTTTTTTTTTGCCAGTCCAGGGCTTGAGCTCAGGGCCTGAGCACTGTCCTTGGATTTTCTCAAGGATAGAGCTCTTCCACTTGAGCCTCAGCACCACCTCTGGCTTTTTTCTATGTATGTGGTACCGAGGAATCGAACCCGGGTCTTCATGCATGCAAGGCAAGCACTTTAACCACTAGGCCAAACTCCCGGCCCCCCCTTTTTTTTTTTGATCCATGGAGAAGCTTGAATTCTGGGCCTGAGGGCTATCCCTGAGCTCTTTAGCTCAAGGCTAGCACTCTACCACTTGAGCTACAGTGCCATTTCTGGTTTTCTGGTAGTTAATTGGAGATGAGTCTCACAGAAGCTGGGTGCCAGTGGCTCACATCTATAATCCTAGCTACTCAGGAGACTGAGATCTGAGGATGGCAGTTCAAAGCCAGGCATGAAAATCCTTGAGACTTTTTTTCTTTTTTATGCCTGGTCTGGCTTTGAACCATGATCCTCAGATCTCAGCCTCTTGTTGGTGGTGTGAACCACCAATACCTGGCTTTTTTAGCTTTTTGACTAATAAGAATGTAGTAGTGTCTTGTTGTGGTATTAATTTGCTTTTCATTAAAAGCCGACAATGTTGAATGACAGCGGGCAAATTTCTTCTTTATTGATGCATCTATTGGAATGTGTACTCATATGTTGATTGGATATTTGTCTTATAAGTTTTAAATGTGCTTCATATACTCTGCATACAAATTCTTCCCCTCAGATATTTGTGCTTCTAAATATCTCCTCTTGCCTTTTCATTTTGTGATTTGTCTACTTAAGATTTTTAAATTTTGTTAAACTTTTAACTTAGTACAATTGTCTTATATGGTTTGTGCTTATAGTGTCTGGTTTACCTAAGAAAACCTAGTGCCTACGAACACACTGGTGCTGAGTATGGTGATGCATATCCGTAATTTCAGCTATTTCAGAGTCAGAGATCAGGAGGACTACAGTATGAGCCAACCTTGGGCAAAAGTCAGAGAGACTCTAGTCCAAGTGATATGAGAGGCCTAAGAACGCAGACCTTGTCAAACAAAGGGCCCAAGCAAAGCATGAGACCCTCCCAGAAAAAGAAGGGTGGGTGGGCGACTTGGCTCAGTGAGCACCTCCTAGCAAGCACCAGGGACTTAATTCAAAACCCTTCTACTAGCAAAACAACAACAACAACCACAAAAGAAAACCTCTTAATTCAGCATTTTCCCCCTCTGTGTTTTGTTTTCAGAAGTTACATACTTTCATTTAGGCCTAAGATTCATTTTTAATTTTATGTATAGTAAGTGTATTTTACCTTTTGAAAGTCTAGAAAACATTTCTATAAGTTCTCTGTCTTGAAAGTTGTACCACATCAGCTACAATATGGCAACCTAGAGAGAAGTAAGTATGTTTCAGGACTATAGATTGCACCATGTCAGTGTGGGAAAAGGACCCTTATTGCACTCTTATCCAATCGCTTCTATCAGCTATTGACTAACTCCCCCATATTGTCAAATCTATTGGTTTCTGCTCTGGTCTCATCTCTCTCAACCTCCCACAGTACTTGAGTCACCTTCCCAAGTCAGCCAAGTACCTTCATCTGGATAGTCAAAGTCCTTGTCACTAACTAGTCTTCTCACTTGCCCACAAAACTACGTCTCCCCTTATTTTCTTTGTTTCTTTCCAATTTTTTCTCTCTCCCTACATATTTCCCTCTCTCCTCTTACCATTATTTTATTATTTGTTTCTATTTGAAGATAGGAACACACTATATAGCACAAGCTTCCCTTAAATTTGCACTCTTCCTGCTTTAGCATCCTAAGTGTGCTGCAGTTTTCTTGGATAGGATAGGCAATATCATTTTCTGTGGCCTTGCTGTTTTTTGGGTGTTTGTTTTGTGTTGTTTTTTTTTTTTTTTTGCCAGTCCTGGGGCTTGAACTCAGGGCCTGAGCACTGTCCTTGAGCTTTCTCAAAGCTAGAGCTCTACCACTTGTGGTACCACAGCACAACTCCCAGCTTTTTCTATGTATGTGGCACCAAGGGATCAAACCCAGGTCTTCATGCATGCTTGGCAAGCACTCTATGACTGAGCCAAACTCCCGGCCCATGCTTTTTGTCTTGAATAAACACTAACATATATAATAACTACTTTAATGTGTGTTCCCATTCTAATATCTGTCAATGTTCTAGATTGGTTTTGCTTTGTTGTCTTTGTCACCCATCAATATAACTCAGAGTTTGCTGCTCCTTTGTAGGCTTTGTCATTATTTTTATTCCAGACATGTGAATTTTAGTTTATAGGGTACTGTACTTTCTATAAATACAACTCAGCATATTTCAAATGAGATTGTTTTTCAAGATTGATTGATTGATTGATTGCCAGTACTTGGGGTTGAACTCAGGGCCTGGACACTGTCCTTGGGCTTTCACAAGGCTAGCGCTCTGTCACTTGAGCCACAGTACCACGTCTAGCTTTTTTTCTATGTATATGGTACCAAAGAATTGAATCCAGGCTTGCGTGCATGCTAAGCAAGCACTCTATCACTAGGTCACTCTCCCTATCCCTCAAACCCTTTTTAAAAATCATTTTGAAGCAGGGCACTGGTGGCTCATGCCTGTAATCCTAGCTACTCAGGAGGCTGAGATCTGAAGATTGACGTTCAAAGCCAGCCTGGGCACAAAAAAATCTGTGAGACTTATCTCCAATTAACCACCAGAAAAAGAAGTGGTGCTGTGGCTCAAAGTAGTAGGTAGCTAGCCTTGATCTGAAGAGCTCAAGGACAGCACCTGGGCCCAGAGTTCCAGCCCCATGAAGACCCCCAAAAAATCATTTTGGGTCTAACTTTTAAGATTTGTAAGGTAGGATTATGAAAGAACTCTTAGAGTACAGGTCATCATTCACAACTATTATGGCAAGACCTTTCTGAGTACCTAGTAGCCTGTGAGACATTATGTTTTTCAGTGTGGCTTTCAGGAGCAGGTATTAATCCTAATCTGTAGCATATTCTGTGATGCTCTACATATTACATGTTACACAGTCGTCTTTTCCTCACACACATGTATTCACCAGTTATTTGCTGAATTCTCAAGCCATCCCTCTGTATAGCTCCAGAGTTCTTTTCTCTGTATGCCTCTTTCCCCTACAGCATTTTACTCTGTGACCTTTAGCCACCTTGTTTGACTTGGACTCTCAGGCCCATTTCCATAAGGAAGGAGTTACAGTTTATACCTATGTCTCCTTCTACCAAGCCTTAGAAACTCTCCCAGATCAGAAAGCTCTTGTGGTAGTTAGATTTCCATTCCTGTGACAATTTCCTAAGAAAAACAAAGTGGGAAAAGTTTGGCTTCCAGTGTGAGAAGTTTCAGTCCATTGTCACTTGGCTTCATTGCTGTGGGCTTGTGATGAGGCAGCACATTATGGTGTTAGAAGCATGTGGCCAAGGAGGAAAGAGCAGCAAAAGAAAACAAGGTAAGAAGGGTCCAATGACAAGATGTAGTTTTCAAAGGTATATTCCCAGTGACCTGTTTCAACCACATACATATGACTATGCTGTAGCCTGTTCAGCTATGAACTCAATGATGGACTGATTCATTAATGAATTTAATGCGCCAAGGAATCCTGAAAAGCTTCACTAGCTCAGGACTAGGCCTTCAACACATGACCCTGTGTGGCCACCTCATATCCAAACTGTAACTGGGTAGAGCTATCACAGAAATCACTTCACTTACTTCCCATTTCTTGGTGATGATTCACCTTGATTGTCTGATTCCAAAGATTTGAAACTATTGTTGCCCTAAATTTGCCTTCTCTTTTGTTCCTGTTGTTTGGTTGTTTCAGGTGGAAGGTTAAATTGGTTTCTATCATATCATCTTAGTCAGAGGCCAATAATATTCTTTAAACATATTTTGTTTTGATTCTGGATCAGTGAAATTTATTAGTCAGATTTGTACCTGGGTGCTAATAGTTTACCTCTGTAATCCTATTTAGAATGCTGAGAGCAGGATAATCACAATTGGAGGCCAGCTGGGCATATATATAGCAACCCTTCTCAAGTGATAGCTAGCTGCAGTGAGATAGACATTGTCTTCATCCTAAGGTTCATGAGATTGGAGGTTCCAGGCCAACTAGTACAGAAAATTTCACAAGAGTCCATAAACACAGAGGAAGAAATCAGAAATAGATTATATATGTCATGACTCAGTTTCCTGTATCCTAAAACAGTTCACTACTTTTTTGTGTGTTCATGATACTGGAGCTTTTAAGAATTTAACACAATTTTCTTTTAATTTGTCCTACAAGCTAGCTTTGTTTTTTCCTTAGAAGGAAAAATTTATCTTTTCACCCAAACTCTCATCAAAGATAGATCACCTTTCTGAACCCAGTATTACTTAGCAGTCAAAAAAAATGAGTTTGCCAATTGTAGTGGCTATAATCCTAGCTACTTAGGAGGCTGAGATCTGAGGATCTATGTTCAAAGCCAGCCTGGGCACTGAAGACCATGAGACTTAGCCAATGTGATTTGTGTTGTCCAACCACAAATATAGGCTAAACTATGAAGTATTTATGCCTAGATAAGTTATAATATTAATCATTCCTAATATAAATTAAAAGAGGAATTACTGCCAATAGAAGATTTTGGGGGGGGAGGGATCATGGGGCTTGAATTCTGGGCCTGGGCATTGTCCCCGAGCTTTTCAGCACAAGGCTACCACCTTACCCCTTGAGCCTCAGCCCCATTTCCCATTTTTTTTTCTAATGGTTAATTGATGATAAGAATCTCATGGTCCTTAGTGCCTGAGCGGGCTTTGAACTGTGATTCTCAGATCTCAGCCTCTTGAATAGCTAGGATTACAGGCATGAGCCACCACACCTGGTCCATTGGAAGCTTTTTGATACTCTTTCTAGATGTCTGTTTCCTTCCTGTGCACTCTCAGCCCAGAGACTTTGTTTTGTTGGTTGTGGGGCTTGAATTCTGGGGCTGGACACTGTCCCTAGCTCTTCAGCTCAAGGCTACTGCCCTACCTCTTGAGCCACAGCACCTTTTCGGGTTTTCTGGTAATTAACTGGAGATAAGAGTTGCACAGACCTGGGGCCGGGAGTTTGGCCTAGTGGTTAAAGTGCTTGCCTAGCATGCATGAAGACCCGGGTTCGATTCCTCGGTACCACATACATAGAACAAAGCCAGAAGTGGTGCTGAGGCTCCAGTGGTAGAGCTCTAGCCTTGAGAAAGTCCAAGGACAGTGCTCAGGCCCTGAGCTCAAGCCCAGGACTAGCAAAAAAAAAAAAAAAAAAAAAAAAAAGAGTTGCACAGACCTTTAGTGCCTGGGCTGGCTTTGAACTATTATCCTCAGATCTCAGCATCCTGAGTAGCTAGGATTACAGGTGTGAGCCACCATATCCAGCCAGCCCAGAGACTTTTGAGTTGATAGGAGATTCTTTTGAGTTACACTACAAATCTGTATCACTGAATTCTAGTCTCCATCACTTTTATTTGAGGAATACCATATTCTTTTCCACATTCTTTTGGGTAGCTCTGTCTTCCATCTTAATTGTTTTAAGTATTCAAGAGCAGTGATTTATCTTTCAGATAAAAAAGGACATGTTCTTCAACAACCCCATTCTATATAGCAATGATTGTCTTGGCCTATCTTTTCTACCTAGTAACCCCTTCCCTAGTAGTCTAATTGTCTGTTTCCATTTATAGGATCTTACCTCGTCATATGGCCAGCTGTCTCTGCCAATTTAAAAATCATATCGAAGTTATCTGCAAGACAATCAAGCTGATTTGTGAGAATTCATGGCTGTCAAACACATCACATTGTCGTGAGTCTGCTGTCTTCACTTTTAATTTTAATTCTTCCTGAGCATGGGGCACTGTCTCATTTTTTTTTTCACTTAAGGCTGGTATTCTACCAGTTAAGCCATAACTCTACTCCCAGCTTTTTGGTGGTTAGTTGGAGATAAGAGTCTTTTGGATTTTCCTGTCTGGGATGGCTTCAAGCTATGATCCTTAGATCTCAGCCTCCTTGAGTGGCTAGGATTACAGATATGAGCCACTAATTCTTGGTTTTTATTTTTTTTAATAAGTGGTAAGATTTAAAAATAAAAATTACCTTATTTTTATTCTCTAATCCAGAGTTAAACTCCCCAAGTTTTTGGATTATTCCCTTGCTGAATGACGGGTTCTTTGCTGCTATTAGCAATAATAATACAACTGGTCACATGCACAAGAACCAAGAGAAGGGTACGAGAACATCACTCTGTGGACTGTGTTCTCTTCTTGGTGCTTTGCCTTCCAGTGATTATTTATTCATGTGATGCATTGCAGAATCTAAGCTAGTTTGATAAGCAGTAGGACTCTCTCTAGGGAAGGTATAAACAGCTTTTAGTTTTGTAATTTTATAAAAGGCATATATGTTTATACTTCATTGGGAGCCTGAGTTCCAGTTCTGTACGTAGCAATTGTTACCTGGCTTTCTTAATGGATGGAAGGCCTCTTCTATACCTAGACTTTCTAACTCTGAACTTGCCTTGATAACAGGATTTCTTTTTCTTTTTTTTCATCCACACCGGTGTTTTATTATAACTCAGAAAAGAAATGGGAAGAGTAAACATTCTCAAGCAACACATCACTAGTGATTAATTGAAAATAAAGGACAAAACTAGTCATTTTGGGCTTACTCATCAAAATTCTAAAGAATCTTCTCTTTATTTACCAACCAAAGAACCAGAATTGGTGCAGTGGCTCAAGTGGTAGAGCATTAACCTTGAACAAAAATGCTCAAGAAGATGCCTAGGCCCAAGTTCAAGCTGCCAAGACTTGTATCAACACACAGAAAATATATACCCAACTGTGTGTCCTTCCATGTTCTCTGAATGTTTCAGGAACTAACAAGGGAATAAAAGTTGTTAACACAAGCCAGGCATGGTGGCTCACACCTGTAATCCTAGCTACTCAGGAGGCTGAGATCTGAGGATTGACTTTCACAGCCAGCCTGGGCAGTAAAGACCACCAAAGACCAAGAGACTCTTGTCTTGAATTAATCACTAGAAAAGGGGAAGTGGGCTGTAGCTGAATGGGGTAGGGTAGCCTTAAACTGAAGAACTCAGGGACAGTGCCCAAGCCCAGAGTTCAACCTCCATGAACCACCAAAAAAAAAGTGTTAAGAGAGATTTGACTTTGTCTCAAATTATATAATAAACATGGAATTGCATCTTCCATTCAAAAATTGAACTAGATGTATTATGTCACTATTATAATGCATGCACCGAACATAGAGTGGGAGACTTTAGGGGAGTTGTGGAGAAATCGATGCTTTCTGTGTTCTTGGCTGATTAAAGTCATTGAACATTTGTTCTATTTGATACTTTCCTTCTTTGCAAGTCACTTCTCTGATAAAAACTGAGGCAAAAAACTTTTCCACGATTCTTAGAGAAATCAGATTTCTCTCTCTTGTGTGTTTTATAAGTACAGAGTCATGAATTCTTAGTAAAGGTAATTCCACAGTTGTTCCATTCATACAATTTCTCTCCTGTGTGTTTTTTGATGCAAACTGAAGTATGACTTCTTGAAATAACTTGATGGGTTCTGGTTGCACACGCCTGTAATCCTAGCTATTCAGTAGGCTTAGATCTGAGGATTGCAATTCAAAGCCATTCCCGGCACAAAAAGTCCATAAGACTCATATCCAATTAACTACCAGAAAATTGGAAGTTCAAGCCAACAGATAAACAGGAAGAAAAATAGGTTTCTCTTCTGAATGTGCTCTCTCATGCAAAATGATGTTTGACTTCTTTCTGAAAGACTTTCCACATCTCTACATTTGTGTGGTTTTTCTCCTGTGTGTTCTCTGATGGAGAGTCAGGTCTATTTTCCTGGTGAATGACTGTTCACACGTATTACATGTATCAGGTTTCTCTCCTGTGTGCTTTTTCTGATGAGCAGTAAGGTTTGACTTCTGACTGAAAGACTTACCACACATGGTACATGTGTAAGATTTCTCCCCTATATGTACTCTGTGATGGGTAGTAAGGTTTTCCTTCTGGGTGAAAGACTTTCCACACATGGTACATGTATAAGGTTTCTCCCCTGTATGTACTCTGTGATGGGTAGTGAGGTGTTCCTTCTGGGTGAAAGACTTTCCAGACATGGTACATGTATAAGGTTTCTCCCCTGTATGTATTCTGTGATGGGTAGTAAGTTTTATCTTCTGGCAAAAAGACTTTCCACATGTGTTACATGTATAAGGTTTCTCTCCTGTGAGTATTCTCTGATGCCTAGAAAGATTTTCCTTCACCGTGAAGGAATTTCTACACATGTTACATGTATAAGGTTTCTTTACTGTGTGTATTCTCTGATGGGTAGTAAGGCGATCCTTCCCGGTGAAATTCTTTCCACACATGTTACATGTATAAGGTTTCTTTCCTGTGTGTATTCTCTGGTGCATAGAAAGGTATGCCTTCCTGGTGAAAGACTTTCCACATTCTTTATATCCATAAGGTTTCTCTCCTTTGTGCATTCTCTGACGATTACTAAGGCCTGTCTTCTGGGTGAAAGACTTTGCACATTTGTTGCATTCATATGGCTATTCTTTTGTAGGAATCCTCCAATGGCTTCTAAGAGCTGATTTCTGGGTGTATGTTTTTCCACATCTGGTACATTCAGGTTTTTTCTTCCCTCTCTGAAATACTGCTTGGCTATGGTGAGTAGATTGATCATAGTTTTCTTTGTGCTCATTATGGTTATTGGCAGACTGTCCCACAAAAAACAATTTTGCTTTAAAAATATGCTCTGAGTTTAATACATTCCCTTCTTCACCACATTCAAAATACGCAGCTCATTAGGACACTCAATTTTTTGTATAATATGCTCTGAATATCTGAAGGATTCTTCAACTACAGGAGAGAAACCTGGCGTGTATGCAGCATGTATATCATCAGGCTCACTATAAAGTAGCATATTCTGATACTCACTGAATTCTTCAGTCTTCATGCCTAAGGAATCCAGATTTTTCCTACTCAGCTGGGCCTTACCTTTTAAACTCCCTCTTTCTTCCACTGTATAACTATTTATGACTGCTACTTCACATAGACATTCATCTGAATTTTCCTGGCAGTTCTTAATTATGTCTACCATTTCTTGGACACCTATAAAATTCTTTTCTGAGACTTCTCCTATCCATGCTTCTGTACCTTGCTCCAGGTTTGCAATCAATTTAGGTTTGGGAAAACAATATCCCAGTGACACCAGGTTGCTGTAATTCTCCAGCATTACATCTCTATACAGGGTCCTCTGAGCAATGTTTAGGTCCTGCCACTCCTCACAGCTGAAGTCCACAGCCACATCACCAAATGACACCATCTCCAGAGATTCTTTCATTCTTTCCTGCTATTGACAATGAACAGACTATCCTGGAAGCATGGCCATCAGGCAGCTGGGAACAGCAGCTTCATTCAGGACTGCTCCTCTCTCAAAGAAACACATAGCCAGCCCAACCTAGGGCAGGAAGCCCAGGGACTTCAGTTCCACAGCCACTGCCTTCAGGAACTGCTTCTCCTTCCCCTGTGTCAGAGACTATGCATCCCTCCAAGCCCCGCTCCCGGCTCCAGGCCCATCTGTGCTCAGGGTCCAGGGGTAGTGGTGGCAGTGGCGGTGGTCCCAACTCTGCTTACTCGATAACAGGATTTCTTATTCAGAGATCATTCAGTTTTTTTTTTTTTGCTTTTTTTGTTTTGTTTTTGTTTTTGTTTTGGTCATGGGGCTTGAACTTGGGGCCTGGATAGTGTCCCTGAGCTCTTTTGCTCAAGGCTAGCACTCTACCACTTTGAGCCACTGTGCTATTTCTGGTTTTCTGATAGTTAGTTGGAGTAGATAAGAGTCTTGCAGACTTTCCTGTCCTGTCTGGCTTTGAACTACAATCCTCAGATCTCAGCCTCCAGAGTAGCTACGATCACAGATATGAGCCACCAGTGCCTAGACATTAAGGTTTTTTCTGTATATTAGGTTCATTAACACCAACTTCATGAGTATCTAGATAGCTTAATATATCTAGATAGCTTAAATACATAAGTAACATCTAGATAGCTTAAATATTGTTCTGTATTGGTGATCTTATTGTAAATAATAGCTATATAAACAGTTTTACTTTAAAATTTTTTTTAAACAAATAACGTTATTTCAGAGGTGGAAAGGACAAAAAAATCTCTTTTTACAGTTGAGAAAACTAATAGAATCAGAGAGTCAAGTGTTATGTTCAAATCTTGTCTTCTCCACCGAGTTCTCTACAGATCTAAGTTCCTCCTTTCTTGCCATCCTTAATTTTACCTCTTGCCCTCACTATGAACAAAGTGTCATAATTCTCTGGGAAAGGAAACCTAGCCATTTAATGAGACACAGACCTTTCTATACTCAAAACTTAGAGGGTGATTTCTAAGTAAAGCTGGAGAAATGAAAGTTGTGTGGATATCTGACAAAGGTAGCTATTTCTTCCCTGTATGATAGTTATTTCCTAAAATTCCAACTATGTAGGATGTGGGAGGTAGGAAGATTGTAGTTCCAGGGAAGCCTAAGCAAAAAATTAGCAAGACCCAATCTCAATAAGATGAGTATGGTAGTGCGCATTTGTGATACCACTAAAGTGGGGTCTATAGGTATGAGACTACTAACAATGGCCAGCCCAGATTTAACAGCAACAACAAAAAACAAACCAAAAAAATCCCCAAGACTCTTCAAAAAAAACCCTATAAATAGGGGCCAGGAGTTTGGCCTAGTGGTAGAGTGCTTGCCGAGCATGCATGAAGACCCAGGTTTGATTCCTCAGTACCACAGACATAGAAAGCCTAAAGTGGTGCTATGGCTCAAGTGACATAGCACTAGCCTTGAGCAAAAAGTGTCCAAGGACAGTGTGCAGGCCCTAAGTTCAAGCCCAGGACTGGCAAAAAAAAAACCCAACTAACTAAAAATTGATTAAGATGGGGGTTCAAGTATTAAACCACCTAGTCATTGCAAAACCCTAGGTTCTACTCCCAGTAATGCCAAAAAGTATGTAATGTTTTCCTCTTGTATTTTAAGATCTCAAGAAATTACTGTATAGATTTATATATAAGGGACATAGGCATACAATTAGGCAATCTTACAATACATTAACATACATCCCTGTTCCCTTCTCTACTGTGTGGAATCTATTGTTAGAAGAGCTAGAATATATGGGAGCAGAGCCCAAGTGAAGGTACTGGAAAGATAAGTGAATAAACACAAGTCCAGTGGAGTACCTGTTATCAAAAGGAGAGAGATCTCTGGATTAGCATCTGTCCTTGCTATCCTGAGAGCCATGCTTTGTAAATGGTTGCCTGTGTGGTAGGAAGAAAATGGCATACAGAAGAAGTAGAGAGAAGAAGCCTGTATTCCTTCTGTAGCTGTGGCAGGACAGGATATATGGGGCATGTGCCCGTGGAAAAGCATGGCCCTTCTGCACAGAAGCTATTCGGGATAAATATTTGTTTTCTATGATTGGGCTGTTATTGAGTAGTAGGCAATTGGGGATGTTCATTTCGAATAGAGTTTCTATATTTAACCCAAATTATGTACTTAAATGTTCTGAGGAGGTAACTACTTTGTCAAGGCACACTCGTTTTCTCTTTTCATTGTTGCCATTTTCTCCCCTCTACTTGGCATTCAAATCTTTTCTAACGTATTCAATGACATTCAAATCTTTTTCTAATGTATTTGATTGGTATGTGTGGCAATGCAGTAAAAATAAAATACCTGTCCATCAGTGATCCCTTACAAAGCAGTTTATTCCTTTCTTACAGCTGAAGAAGCAACAATAGGAAACCCAGATGGAACATTCATGAAGGTGTTAAAGTCCCGGAAGAAGAGTACCAGCACTGAACTGACTATTGAACCAGAAAGAGAATATTCAGAAAAAAATGATATTAATCACTCAGGTTTCTTGAATGAGCAGTTAGATTTCAATGATGAAAGTGATATTATTAGTGCACTAAACTACATATTGCCTTATTTCTCACAGGGAAATCTAGATGATGTAGAATTGACATTGTTACCATTTATTAAACTGCTTTTCACAAATGTACAGGGAGAAAACTCCCAGAATAACATTAAGTCCAACAAAAAGAATTCCCTTCTTAAACCTGTACCCGACAACTCAGTTTATAAAAATAAATTGAAGAAGCTTTATTTTTTGGAAAATCTGTTAGATGCAGAAATTCAGGAAAAAATTGATGAGGTTAAAAACAAAGAGAAAACAGCCATGGTTATGCAGTCCAACCTTTTAGGTCCCAAATTTAGACGCCAAATTGTTCAAAAGAAACCACAAAGTGTCCAAGAACAGGAAAACACCTGGGCAGAGATGGAGAGTGCAGAGGAAAGACTCAGGAGGTTCAACAGAGTCCGCAAGGGGCCAAAAAGCATGCAGAAAAGACACTTCAAAGAAATGAGCAAACAGAGGGAACAGAGTGATCAGCCTTTTGTGAAGAACATTGCTACAGAGAAAAGATATAGGAGACTACCCCTAAGGGAGCTGGAGCAGCTTCAAGTGTTTCAGGAGCCCAGGAAATTGGTGGGGAATGCCTTGCATACACAGCCCTCTTTCCGAAGGAAACATAAAACAGCAGCCTCTTCTTTCCGGAAACAAGACTCTGCAAGCAAGGCCTCCTTGTCAACCACTGTAAAATCACCACATGAGATCAGAAATAAAGACAATGGCTTAGCCTATAGCATGCTTTTTTTAGAAGATGCAAATTCTAGAGTTAAGAGCATGGAGGCTTCTAATCCAATCATCTATTCCCGGAAAAATTACCGCTTTCATAAGACTGGCTCTCCTGTGGCCCATAGAATACCCAAGGCCGAACTGAATCGAAAGTTTAGAAAGAAAACTTCACGCTTCAGACCAGTGCTTGCGAACAGGCCTTTTTTTTCTGCAGTAAGGAGCCTCATAAATTCCCCTTCAGAAGGGGACTTTTCATCTTTGAGAGAGTTGAATTCTCTAGAGAACCCTTTCCCAGAATTCTATGCTCGTTCAGATCTATCTGTAGAGAGGACTTCTACGGGAAACCAGACTGCAACAAATGATTTAAAACAAAATGTTCCTAGGGGAAAAAGTGCTGTGCCAAAACAAAGTCACCCTATTCAGGGAAAGCATTCCACTGCAGATTCCAGTGCAACTGTAAAACACACCAGTGAGACACAATGGGAATACCCCAGTGTAGGCACTGACTCACCTGTCAAGCCCACAGACTCCTCTTCCCCATTCTCATCCTATGCTGATCATTTTGAAATGCAGGTAAACCAACAATTGAGGACCCTCATCCCCAATAATGATGTGAGAAAGCTCCTGTCTCATCTTATCCGGACCTTAAAATTTGACTGTTCTGAAACCATAGTACAGGGAGTCTGTTCCAAGCTCCTCTCCAAAATCGGCCTCTTGATGAAATTTCTTAGCAAACAGCAAGAAGTCAAGGTGTCTAAGGCGGAATGGGATACAGATAAATGGAAAACAGAGAACTACATCAATGAAAGCACCGAAAGCACTCAAGGTGAACGGAAAGAGTTAAGTCAGGTGAGGACAGCTATAGAACAGGAGGCTCTAACTTCTCCATCATTAATGAGATAGCTTGCAAATAGAAACCTTGGGGCTCTAGTGAGGTTCAAAGTCATGTGACCAAGACAGCTTTCCTACTTCCCTCCTTTATGGAGAGTGAAATGGATCTAAAACACAGATAAGGGATAATAGAGAAAATAAAAAATAATTAGGGCTATAACATATTAATTTTTAATTTAATTTTTTTGTAAAGGTGATGTGCAGAGGGGTTACAGTTACATAAGTAAGGTAATGATTACATTCTTGTCACACATTGTTACCCCTCACTCATTTTTCTCCCACTTTCCCTCCCAAACACATTAAATACAAGATCTAGAAGAATGGGGTTTTGAACAGTTTTCTTCTTTGTTAGGAATTCAAAGATCAACTTAAATCTTGTATCTTTTCCTGCTCCCTTGCTTGTGTGCTTGCTTTATTTTTTATTTTTTATTATAAAGGTGACATACAGAGAGGTTACAGTTATATAAGTCAGGTAATGAGTACATTTCTTATTGGACAGTATCACCCTTTATCACCCACACTCTCCCAGTTTTTTTCTCTCACCCCACTTTTGTTTGTTTGTTTAACAAATTATCCTTTTTTTTTTAAGCTCACACAAGAAGTTCCGGGATATGGCTATAACAACAAACTCATCTTGGCAATATCTGTGACTGTAGTAGTAATGATTTTGATTGTAATTTTCTGTCTCATTGAGGTAAGGACCATGATTCATTCAGGTTTCCACATTATATCCTGTCTTTGAAATATATTTAGAATTCACAACCTGAAAACCAGCACCATTTTCCCACTCTTCAGACGAACACTTACAGTATAATTTTTTGACTATAGAGCATTATTTCTCAATGTAGTTCTCTGCCATCAATATAAGATTGGCCCTAAAGGAAGCAGTGAATCTAATTTTGTGTCCAGGAGTGAGCTTTGGCTTAAGGGGTAGAGCTCTAGCCTTGAGTAAAAGAAGCTCAGGGACAATGTCCAGACCCTGAGTTCAAGTCCCAGGACTGGCCCACAAAAAAGAAAACTTATGTAAGACTTAAATAATGAATGTATAGAGAGTTGGATAGTGGCTGTGAGGGTGGATAATTATAATTGTGCTTTCTTCCAAAACAGATTTATTCCCACAGAACAGCAACAGAGGAAGAAGAGGGGTCCACAAGGTACATTTTAGTCTAGAAATCACTCAATGAGGATCTAAGAACTAGAGGGAAACCTAGAACATATCTATTTCTATCACCTAACCTTATGAGGAAACTACATAGAATTTTGCAAAAGCAGTTCCCAGGCAAAAGTAGTCTGTACTAGCATGGGTCCCTCAGTGAGAGTAGAGGGTGAGAGGTTTGGGTGGTAACTGGTTCTATTAGTGAAGGACATATAACTCAACCAGACATCTCCTTGGGATCCTTGGAGATAGGATAGAGAAGTACTGAAGTGTTGGGGTTTAGAGCTGGTGGAAGGTGGAGTATATGAGCACTTTCTGTAAAGTGCTGGGACAAACTACATTCTCATCCTACTGTTTACTTTTTCATCCTCATTTTTTTTTTGCCAGCCCTCGGACTTGAACTCAGGGCCTGGTACTGTTCTTAGATACATTTTGCTCAAGGCTAGCACTCTGCCACTTGAGCCACAGCACCACTGCTGGCTTTTTTTTTTAAGTATGTGGTACTGAGGAATCGAACCCAGGGCTTCATGCATGCTAGGCAAGCACTCTACCACTAGGCTATGCTCCCAGCCCTCATCCTTACTTTTTTAAAAATCAAAACCTGAGTTTTAGCTAAGAGAGGTATTGGTTCTCTGTTTCATTTTGTGGTAAGGAAGTAGAAGATAAAGTAGTCTCACACGGTTAGTGGGTGTGAGGAGAGGATGGTTCCTTCCCCTTGATCACCCTGTGGTTAGACTGTGGTTACATTTTACATAACAATTCAGAACACATATCCACAGATATGATAGTTTGTGTTTAAATGCTAGTCATGTCCTTAAACTGATTTCATAATTCATTTATCATGACAGCTTTTCAGAGATGACAATCTCTGATGCACAATTCAAGAAGTTGGACTCAGATATTTGGTGTGATTCAAAGTGGCTAAGAGAACAGAGGCACCTCTCCCTCTCCTCTCCCTTCCCTCCTCACCCCAGCAAATGACACACAAAAAACTAAGTCCGAAGAGGACTGAATGAAAGTCTCTGGAGAGGGTCAATGCTTCTGACAAGTATACTGGTATAGTTGTTTAGGCACAGGTTTTTTTTTTTAATTTACTTTTGCCAGTCCTGGAGCTCGAACTCAGGGCCTGGGCACTGTCCTTGGGCTTTCTCAAGGCCAAGTGCTCTACCACTTGAGCCACAGCGCCACTTCCAGCTTTTTCTATGCATGTAGTACTGAACAATTGAACCCGGGCTTCATGCATGCTAGGCACTCTATCACTAGGCCACACTCCCAGCCCCATACATAGGAACATTTGACTGGGAGGATAAGTTGGTCTTACAATCTTAGCTATGTTGCAGGCCAAGTCACATACAAAGTTCTCCCTAGAGGCATTGTAGAGGCTTTGGGACAGGCATGGAGAGCTCCTGCCAGCCCCACCTTTATGCATGAAATTGTTTTCAAGCACCCAGATAATAGGGCCCTTTTGCATATTGTGATTATGAACCAAAAACACAGGCATTTGTCTCTATAAGACCTGAGATGTGGGCTGGGATGTAGCTCAGTGGCAAAGTACTTGCCTAGCAAGTACAGCATCCAGGGTTTGATCCCCAGTACCAAAAGGAAAAAGAAAAGAAAAACCTCAGATGTACATTGTAAGAGACATAGAAAATAGCATGATTCACTAATTCTGCATGTGTTTTTCCCAAAAAGCTTTTTTGGATTTCTGCGAAGGAGATGCTCATCAGAAACTGAGAGTCAGGCAAGTTAAGCTTTGGACAACTTGGTGCTGTGACCAGAAAAGGCGAGCAAAAGCATAATTAATACACTTCCCTCGTCTTTCCTAGGAGGGCTTCTTTTCGTTAAGGCGGCCCCTTTGGCTGAGGGATATGTACAGACCTCTCAATGCCACACGCAAGAAAAACATGGCCAAGAAGCTACATGACATGGAGTCTTCTGATGAGGATGAGGTTTTAAAGAAGAAAAAATGGTAAATGCCTGGGAGCTATTTAAGATTCCTAGCTCACAAGGGGAGGCAAGGGAAAGTCCAGTTGCTCCCTTTAAGTCCAAATGCTTAGCACTGTTCTTCTGCCAGGAATCCAAGTGAAGTCATCATAGAGATCCCAACAGATTCCGCCCTTGAAGGTGAAGAGAGTGAAGCAGTTTAGGAAGCAACAGTGTGACCCTTTCTGCCTCAGCAACCTGAAACTTTTATACTCTGACACTCTCAGCATTGCTCATTAAGTATTTTTCTAATATTAAAGTTTCCTATTAAAATATTAATAATAAATATTAAAATTTCTAATTCCACCTATGTGGTAAGAAATTCAAATGTAAATAATTAAATACACATGTGCAAATAACAAGGGCAAAGGTAGGCATGGCAGGATAGCCTTTGTGGCTTCCAGAAGTGGCTGTGTAGGTGGCTGACAAAGAGGACATCCTGCCCTCACTTTCGCACTGTATCAGCTTCTAGAAACCAGGGAACTTGGATGTGTCTGGATTTTTAAGCCAAATCCCCATCTTTCCGATTCATCAAGGACCATTCGTTTCCTGCCAAGCTCAGGGTGGCTTAGGTCTGTTATCCTAATTACTTAGGAGCTGGAGATCAAGGGATTGTGGTTCAATGCCAGCTTGAACATAAACAACTTTAGACTGCATTTTACTCAGTTGCTGGGTGAAGTGGTACCCCTTGTGATGCCTAGTGACATAGGGAAGCACATAGGGGGATCCATGGCCAGACTAGCCCATGCAGGAAGCAAGATCATACCTCAACAATGAATGGGAAAAGGAGTTGGAGTTGTAGCTCAAATGGTAGACTGTCACTTATCAAATGCCAGGCCCTGAGTTTAATTTCTAATACTACAAAAAAATCAGTAATTTTTAAGGACTTCCCAGGGGATCAATCACCTCTAAGCCACATTCACTGATTTACATCTCTGAACCCTATTGCACTGTGGAGGTAAGTATTGTCATTTTTCACAAGCCCTCAAATTCACAAGAAAATATGTGCCAAACCTATATGCTTCCTCTCTGTCCAGCACAGAGCCATAGTTGTGTGCTTCCAGCTCGTGATTTGCAGAGGATGCAAGGGTTCTTCCTTCCATTCCATGTTCAAAGACAAAGGCAGTAATAAATCATGTTGTATGTGATGTGTATGTTTTCATGAGAAAAACAAAATGAAAAAGTATAGAAATCCTACCTACTGACTACTAGAAAGTAATGTAAGATGACAACTGGATGAACCATCCCCAGGTCCTCTAGATGAACAATGAGCCTCATATGTTTAAGGCTATGATTAAGGTATAGGATTTGGAGGATGATCTATTGACAGGTTAAGGAGTGAAAACACATGGTCATGCTTGAGTTAAAATCTACTGTTCTAGAGGGCAGTGCTAGCCTAGAGGCTTACAATAATAGGCAGAATACAAGATAACTATCTGGGAGAGTCAAGACTAAGGAACTGAGAGGAAATGAGCATCTGAGTTCATGTAGTAGGAAAACATAAGCAGGAACCAATGAGCACAAAGGCTCTCCTTGCTTAATAAGGTTTTTGTTTGTTTGTTTTTTGTCAGTGGTGGGGCCTGAACTCTGGGCCTGAGTGTCCATATGTGATTGCAATAGAAAGGCGAAGTTTGGAGTCCTCACTGTGTCAGATGGTGTATCAGTTATCTGATGCAGGGAAACAGATCACCCTCAAACAATGGCTTAAAATAACAACAAATATCAATTCCTCATAGTTTCTATAAGATAATTCAGAACTTGAACAGTTTCAGCTTGGAATTTCTTCTGAGGTCCTCAATATTATGGCCAGGGCCATAGTTACCTGAAGGCTTGATTGAAGCTACAAGATTCACCTCTGAGGTAGCTTGTTCCCCTATACATCTGGTAAAACCTGCTGCTTGTAAGAGGAGGGCTTCGAGTCCTATTCATATAAGCCCAGGCACAGTCTATTTAACTGAATTTCCTCACAATATGATGCCTGGCCTCCTCCAGAGAGACAGGCATATATAGATAGAGACTGTGTGTGCGTGCGTGCGTGCGTGCGTGCGTGTGTGTGTGTGTGTGTGTGTGTGTGTGTGAGATAATCCTGGGGCTTGAACTCTGGGCCTAGGCACTGTCCTCCAGCTTTTTGCTCAAGGCTAGTGCTCTACCACTTGAGCTACAACTTCACTTTTTGCTTTTGGTGGCTAAGTAGAAATAAGAGTCTCATGTATTTTCCTGTCCCTGAGCTGCTTTGTGCTCAAGGCTAGTGTTCTACCACTTGAGCTACAGTACCACTTCTGTAAATTACAACTTTTTTTTAATTTAAAGAATTTATTAACATTGTTTTTTGCATCATATTTCAAATGACTTGTTTAACAAGTCATATACTCTATATACAATCACTGGCACTTAGATTTGAGAATATAATTAAAATTAGGCTGAGATTTTGTATGTCATAGATACATATTAATCTATGTATGTCTATAAAGTCATAAATTTTTATGTCTATGTAGTTGTGTTTATATTTCCAATACCATGTCTATAGCATTGGGTATGCTATTGAGTCATGGCTCTTGTACTGTTTGAATCTAATAACCACATATTAAGGATACCATATGCCTTTTGTTCCTTTGGTCTTGGCTTATTGCACTCAACATGATTCGTTCTAGATTCATCCACTTCCCTGTGAATGCCATTATTTTATCTTGTCTGTTGGCTATGTAGAATTCCATTATATATATAAATATGTGTATATAATATTTTTTGTATCCATTCATCTGCAGTAGGGTATCTGGATTGTTTCCATCACTTGGCCATTATGAATAATGCAGAGATGAACATACCTGAGCAAGTGTCCTTATCATATCCTGGGTTATGATGTTCAGGTTAGACGCCCAGGAGTAGTATGGCGGGATTGTAGGGAAGGTCAATTTTCAGTTCTTTAAGAAATCTCCACACTGCTTTCCAGAGTGGCTGAACTTGTTTACAATCCCACCAGCAGTGCAGTGTAGGGTTCCTTTTTCTCCACAACCCTGCTAGCATCTGTCATTGACTGAGTTCAGAATCTTGGCCATTCTAATTGGGGTAAGGTGGTATCTTAGGGTTGTTTTTATTTGCATTTCCTTTATGACCATGGATGATGAGCATTTTCTCATACACTTTTCTGCCATTTTAACCTCTTCTTTCGATAAGTCTCTCTTTAGTTCCCTTGCCCATTTAGTGATTGGTTTGTTGGTTTTTTTGCGGGGGAGGGGGGAGGGATTAATTTCTTGAGTTCCCTGTAGATACTGGATATTAAGCATTTCTCTGATGTATTATTAGTAAATATCTTTTCCCAGTTGGTTGACTGGCTTTCTTCTTTAGTAGCTATGCTTTTGTCTGTGCAGAAACTTTTCATTTTTAGGTAGTCCCATTTATTGAGTTCTCTCCAATCTGTTGTAATCCTGGGATTCTGTTCAGGAAGTTTTTGCCTGTGCCTATGAGTTCCAGTGTCTCTCCAACTCTATCGTGTAGCAGTTTCAAGGTTTCCAGCCTGATATTGATGTCTTTGATCCACTTTGAGTTAATGCTTATGCATGACAAAAGGCTAGGGTCAATTTTTAGTTTTCTGCATGTGGCTGCCCAGTTTTCCCAGCACCAATAATTGAATAGGCTGTTTGTGTTCCACTGTATATCTTTGGCTCCTTTGTCAAATACAAGTTGACTATAGGTATGTGGTTTTATTTCTGAATCTTCTATTCTGTTCCATTGATCTTCTGGTTCATTTTTGTGCCAATAGCAAGCTGTTTTTGTTATTATGGCTCTACAGTAGAATTTGAAGTCTGATATTGTAATACTGTAAGGTCAGCTGAAAGGAAACTCCACGCAGTTCAGGAGAAGAGGGTTTATTGAGAGAGAGAGAGAGAGAGAGAGAGGGAGAAAACAGACCTACAGCCGCACAAGATGGAGTCTGGCGGAAGAGAGAGAGAGAGACTTATGGCCGGAAGTGAGACATTATATAGGGGGGGGCAGCGGAAGCAGATGTGACCTCAGAGGATGAGGAAATACTTCAGACTGGGGGACCTCCCACTGGGAGACATGACAGTTGTCATGGTTACAGTCTGGGTGGAGATTTCCAGGGTGCACAGAACGCCAAGGGAAGGAATCATTTCTCCCAGGCAGACCTAACAAATACCACCTGCATTGCTCTTTTTGCCTAGAATTGTTTTGGCTATTCTAGGTCTTTTCTTGTTCCATATGAACTTTTGTATTATACCTTCTATTTCAGTAAAGAATGCCTTTGGGATTTTGATGGGGATTACATTGAATTTGTAAATTACAATTTTTGAAGAGAAGAGATTCAGAGAATATTTGAACATATTTTAAAAGTACCTGCATATAGAAAAAAAACCTACCTTTTTTCTATATTTTTAGCATCAGATTGGATTGAGGGGGTATACCAATGCCAAGCAATTTTCCAATTCTCTGTGGATACTAGATTTCCTATATCTCAATTTTGCTACTAACTTTATTTCAGACTACTCAAATAGCTGTCTTACAAATCTGCCCCTATGTCAGATACCAATTACAAATGCCTATTATCTCACATGCTTTTGACTTTCTGTCTGTATATCAAACTCAGGTTTGCTCATTCACTAAAAAGGCCTCCAGGAGCCCATGAAAGTCAACCCCCTAAATCACAGTAGCCACATTTCAAGGGCTGCATAGCAACATGCCACTAGCTAATGGCTCCCATATTAGCATGACAGTCCATTTTCATCATCATGGTCTATTGACAATGCTGCTACAGAATACCTTTGGAAGGACAGACACTGGCAATGGTGATTGCCTTTAAGGAGGGCTACTGAACTACTCAGGCCCTGAGTTCAAGCCCAGGCCTGGCAAAAAAAATGACAGCCAGGCTTCGTGCTGTAATCCTAGCTACTCAGGAGGCTGAGATCTGAGGATCACAGTTCAAAGCCAGCTTGGGTATGAAAGTCCATGAGACTCTTATCTCCATTTAACTACCAGAAAACCAGAAGTGGCACTGTGGCTCAAAATAGTAGAGAGCTAACTTAGAGCTGAAGAGCTCAGGGACATTACTGAGGCTCAGAGTTCAAGCTCTACAACCAACCAACCAACCAACCAAAAAAAAAAAAAAGCCAGCTGTAGTTGTATTGGCAGTGCACACCCATAATCTCAGTTCTTGGAAGAGGACCACGCATCTAAAACATCCTGGGGTCCACAGTGGAGCCTTGTCTCAAAACCAGAAAGTTGGCATGTTAGCTCACATATGGGAAAACAAAGAGCTTCAGAATAGCTGCTTGTATCCTCTTGCTGTTTGTCACTCAGTGTCACTATGAAGGCAAAGATGGTAATATGGTAATTCCTTTTTTTTTTGGTAATTCCTTCTTTACACTGATGGCCAAGGAGTGAGAAAAGCAAGAATCACAGAGTGCAGGAAGCATACCACCAAAGTAGAACAAAAGGGAGGTTTTACTACCAGAAGACAAAGGGATGAGATAAGAACTGGAGGATCAAAGACTGAAGTTAGAGTGAAATAACCTAGACCCAAATCGGTTTTTCACAGATGACACAAACCTAGATAACCTCTCTAGCTCAGTTCTCTGGTCCACAGCACTTTTTAGGTACCTTTGTGTTGTTCAAATCTCTTCATAACATGAGCGTGTTGCTGTTTTTCATCTACAGTCTATTGTGTGAGATCATGGTCTATACATGGCTTGTGAATATGTGAAATGTACCCGTGCATTTGTACAAGTCTCTCATTTCCCATTTCTTCACCTCACTTTAGGACCCATGCCTTTAGGGAGCACGTAGAACAATATAGAGTTAAACATACCTTCAAGACTTTTCAGAGAAGTCAGGAGCCTGGAAAGCAAGAGACCAGGAGGACAGGGCATCCAGCAAAGCAGACAAGAGATTAATTTGAGTTCCTCACAGCTCTGACTTTCGGTATCTATGCACACAATCAATAGGAAAAAGGAATATTAAGTGCTAAATTTGGAGGCAGAGTTTGTGGAAGCCATAAATGTTCTAGCTGTACCAATTGTGACTAGTAACACTATTCTTGTGCTAATGTGTCCCTAGATCATCCCTTCTCACCTTGTTTAAAATGTATTCAACACCAAGAGAATAGCTTGTATTTTCTTATCTGTAACCTTCCTGTTCAATTTCTACTGTTCAGAACACAGATTCACCTAGCCTAAAACCTAGGAGGGGAGGTTCTCCCGCAGAGTTACTGAACTAGCAGCTCCCAAACAAAAAGGGGATACATGCCTGATTCCCAGTAAGAAGCTAAGGGACACGGGTCCCAGGTCAAGGGGCTTTCGCCAAAGGAATGTTTTGTACTCTGACCTTTTCCCAGCCCAGTGCAGTGGTCTCAACCTGGGTCCAAGAGAGCATCTGAGCTCTGTCCAGTCCTTCACTGGCTGCAAGGTGCTGCTTTCCAGTTTCTCACTGCATCCTATGGAAAGGGCGGTGTCACCTCTTCTATGGGAAGGAAACGTGGTCAAAAAAGGAAAGGAAGTCTCTGGGCTCTGTGCCACTAGGGACTGACAGGCCAGGGACACACAGGAGGGTGCGTTAGGCCCAGGGGAGCCTCAGGGCGATCTTCAGGGAGAAGGGACAGACCAAGCAGGTATGGCTCAGGCTCCAGAGAACCCAGCCAGGGGCAGGCTGGGACCTGGGTCCCGGTTCTGCCCGCAGGGTGGCGCCGTGGCCCTCGGGGAGGAGACGCAGGAGGGCTGGTTATCGCTCCAACCTTCGGGTGAGGGGCCGCGGTGACAGTGCCCCCTGGTCACGCAGTGGTGGCTGAGGTCCTGAGAAAGGAAAGCCCTGTAGACGTCGGGAACTCGGCTGGCGCAGACCTGGGGGAGACGGGTGTTAGACCAGGGTTCCGTCAGACATTTAATTGGCTGGAGTCTGGGAACGCCCCACGCAGCACTTTCGGCTGTGGCCCCAGAGCTAGGCACCGGTGGGTGGTTTGTCCCGCCTCCAAACTCCTCTGGGCCAATCTCAGAAGACAGGCTTCCTGTTCAGGGGCGGGGCCAGAGTCTGGAGCCAATGAAAGAGGTTACCGCAGCCTCACGACTTCCTCTTATCCTCGGGTCTGCGAGCCTTGGCTTCCAGTGGAGGCAGAAGAACTGCGCTCACCCGGACAGTCTCCTTCCTGCACACAGCGCCCCTTCGTGAGTTAGATATCAGGTCCTGGAGGGCAGCGTATGGCGGCGGGGCTCATACACCATGCAAATGGACGGTTGGGCTCCAACCTTCCCTGAGATCTCTGCTCTTTGGTTGCCTTGAGACAGTTGGACTTCCCGAACCCTCAGTCCTTCCCAGCAAGTACCCGGTCCAACCGTAGCCTTAGGTGTGTGCGCCCACAGCAGATGGTCTTCTCCATCCTCTCTCCATTGTCACCCTACTTAGCCTTAACCTCACCCCCTTACCACCGTTTCAAATACACCCTTGCTTCTGACCCCTCTTTAGTCTGGTTGTAACCCAAACCTAGGCCACATCCCTTCCCCTCTTCTTGGCTCAAGATCACCTCCGACTCTCCCCAACACCAGCAAATAATGTTCTGCAGAAACCATCCTTGCAGCCTCCAAGTTTCTCCCTTTCTACCTCTGATTTTCAATCCCAATCTCTCACAGCTCTGAAGTTCTGCTCATCTTCAACAATTTATCACCCTCCCTGCCCCTACACTCAAGACTCACCACCAAAGTCAGTGCTCCCTTTAAGCTCACCCCGTTCTTCCTGTTAACTGTGATCTTTGCCTTACCCCCAAGTCTGATATCTATCTTCTTCCCTCACGTTCTTGAGTCCTAACTTCCTAATCTCTAGGTCTTTATCTTGTTTTACCATCCTAAGGACACCCCTAAATTTTGGGGAAGACTAAACTATCTCCAACTCTTACTGACTCACTCCTATCATCCGTTCCTAATCTTATTAACAATGTGTCCATGATCTTTTATCTTTGCTGCCCCCTTGGCAACTCTGTATTCCAAGTCTAAGACCACCTTCCTTCCCTTAGTCCAATCTCATTCAATCTGAGAATTTAAGCCCTTGTCAGCACCATCAGCTGCCACTGTTGACCAGGCAATTAGAGTTGGAACCATTTGATTGGGGTGTGTGTGTGTGTGTGTGTGTGTGTGTGTGTGTGTTGCCTTGGGTGGCTACATGAGTGTGGAGCATGAGAGATCCCTTCTCCTTTTTGTAGGTCCAACACTTCTAGCCCTCCATCATGTCTGGTCTTCCATACCTATTTCCAATAATGTGTGCTAGTGTTCATATGAAAGTACTTGTGCTGGGTATTGGAATGGTAGGCATTATTTAAATGCCTGAAAGATAAGAGATGACTACTCTCCACCTGGAGCAATGAAACCATCTTTTGGCTGATGATCTGGCCCTGGAGAACCAGAGGGTGCTATTGTGTGTGTGGGAGTAGGGGGGTGTCTTTTTCTAGCACTTGTAAAAGCTCCTTCGCTAATGCTCTGCCCTGCTGGTTCTGATTGCACACCAGTCATAGTCCTGGACACAGAAGACATGATGGGTGCCAGAGGAACATTAAATGGTAGGAGAAGTATAGTGTGAGCTGGGAAGGCTGAGACCCAAGGCTATTGAATTGCTCCATCTTCTATAGGTGCTAGTTTTCTCTGTTTTAGCAGATTGGGCTTTATGAATACTGGAAATCAATTTACCTCGAAGTAGCTGAGGCAGAAGGATGCTCCTTCGATAGCTAGATTCCATGTACAGCATTTGTGTCCTAAGGGCTTTTGCTGCACATTCCCTTTGCTTTCTGATGATTGTTTTAAAGGGATCATCCAGTTGACACTGTGTGTATGCGTGTGTGTGTGTAATGTTGATTGGACTTAGGACCTTACACATGTTAAGAAAAGGCTTAGCATTTAGGTCACTTCTGTACCTAATATGCTAGAATTAAAATAAAGGACTCAAGACTTGATCATGGCTTATGACTCAAGCTTGGAGCCCTGATTTCAAACCTCGGTATCACTAAAATATTATAACTTTAAAAAAATTTTATTTTTTGCTAGTACTGGGGCTTGAACTCAGGGCCTGAGTGCTATCTACCACTTGAGCCACAGCACCACTTCCAGCTTTGTCTATGTATGTGGTACTGAGGAAGTGAACCCGGGTCTTTAAGTGTGTTAGGCAAGCACTCTACCACCTGGCCAAACTCCCAGCCCTTAAAATATAACTTTTAAAACTTCGCTTTCCTTCCCAGTGTTACTCCAAGTAGCTGACTGGTCACCCAGCACACCTCAGTCACCAGTATTGATATTCTCAGTATTCTCAGCCATCAGCTCCAGCATTGGTGCCTGTTTGAACCCAAACTGCTGCTTTCCCTCTTGATGTGTCCTTCCTTCTCTATCCTCCAACTTCCCACATCATACAGTCAGCACAAGAGGGCTGAATCACTAGGACATCCAGAATACCCTTTAAGATTTCATGCTGGACTGCTAGTGGCTGAGTTCTTTTCTGCTATGTCTATTTAAAACTCCTGAAAACAAAGCAGTGCATCTTTAAGGTCACTTTCCATGAGCTTGATTGGTAGTGGTTGGTAGTGCGAAGCACCTAGAATCTGTCTCCAAAGGGAAGCTGAAGCCAGCTGCATAAAGATGTCTGTCAGTGTCCAAGACTACTCTAGAAATACACTGAAAGCCTGGGTCGGGAGTTTGGCCTAGTGGTAGAGTACTTGCCTAGCATGCATGAAGACCCAGGTTTGATTTCTTGGTACCACATACATAGAAAAAGCCGGAAGTGGCACTGTGGCTCAAGTGGTAGAGCTCTAGTCTTGAGAAAGCCCAAGGATAGTGCTCAGGCCCTGAGTTCAAGCCCCAGGCTGGCAAAAAATGTTTTAAGAAATTAAAAATTAAAAGAAATTCACTGAAAACCTGCCATCAGGACTACCCTAGAAACACACTTGTAGAGAGGCTCTATGTGCAGGCCCTTAGAGGAACACTCCAAGCCCGCAGAGTGCAGGAAGGGCAAGGGCAGCTTGAACGCTTCCTACAGTTTACTGAGGAAGTCTGCCCGTCGTTTCCAGAGGAGGGAACCCTAAATTTAGAAACCTGGTTAAAGGTAGGGAATAAGCTTGAGCAATTTTATGAAACTGTTCTGTCCCTCTGCCCATGGATTCTTGCAGAATGGGATGAGTACACCTGGGAGAGGGTAGCTTGGCAGGGTCAGAAAGGGAAGCATACTAGGGGCCCACTGGGAGAGTGCTCTATTGCTCCTGTAGATAAAGGCACAGGCCAGCAAATTTATCCATCTCTGATTGATCTCAAGCTCAAAAATGAAAGCAGACCTCCCCCACATCCTGGCGGGTCCTTCACAGAGGTTCCCTTATGCCTCTAGGTCCCCTCAGGAATCTCCTGGGATGGCAAGCCCATCCCTCAGTAATCCCCCCCCCCCATTTTTGTAGAACAAATGTTTGAAACAATGCCTACCACCTTGAATACTCCCCAACATTGGAAGACAATCATATGGGCAATACTTTTGGGGAGAAAGTTTTACAGTGGGCAACAGCAATGCCTTGCCTGGAATTCAAATCTCTTCCCAGGCCTTAAGTTCCTGCCTTCTAGAAACTCCGCAGGCCCCAGCTCCAAGGCTTCGTTGGCCTAGCAGCTTCTTAGCAAAGAGTATGCCCCCCACCTCCCTGGTGAGAGCCATTTAGCCACTGTTCTTAATGAGGACCTGCCCAATAATCTCTAGGGGGGAGACAAGATATGGATGTTGTCGCATAGAATGATGACTGCATCATCTATGAGAAAATTGGCATAAAACTGCTCCCCCAATTCTAGGGGCCACAGTCTTCCACTGTTTCCATTTTCCCCTACAGTTAACTTGGAAATCACATGACCCTATATGGATGGAGCAGTGGCCTATTGGCAGAAGTAACAATTGGAACTACTAAAATTGATACAGGAACAGCTTCAGAATTCCCCATTTTTGTTGTCAAAAGGGTCAGGCAAATTACAGGTTTATGGAGCCCATGGGGGCCACCCAACCAGGGCTCCCAAGTCTGTCTTCAGTTCCTAATAATTTGTATGCTATTGAGATAAAGGATTGCTTTTTTCCCCCTATTCCCCTTTGGATAAGCAGTAGTTTCCCTTTACCGCCCCTCCTATAAACAACCTTTTTTGGAAAAGACGCCCAGGTTTAAAGCAAAGGACCACCCTGTATGTCTGTATTTTTTTTTCTAGAAAGTTCACTGTGGGGCCTACAACAGAGAGAAAAAGCTGGACACAGCAAGCTCTCTAAGGCCTGGGTGGTCACCTTGACTCCCTTCTGGGTTTCTTGTGGGTAACAAGGCATGCCTGAGAGTCCCACCAGCAAGACATGTCTAAATCTAAATAAGCTGTTTGGTGAGAACATTCATCTGAGTCCATATTTTTGTATTAAGTGTATCTGATTGAGTCCCATTTTCTTGTTATGAGTCAATGTCCAGTTTTGTTTGAGAGTAGGTAGGTTAGGATGGCCTCCGCCGGCCAGTGACCAGGGAACGGAAATTTCCGTAGGGGAGGCGCCCCCTGAGTTCAAGGCCCCATGGTCTTTCTGTCACTCTGATAGTTTAAGATCAGGCATACCATCAGAAATTTGGGAGATACTTTAACAGTTGGTGGCAGGACACAGACTTCAGTCTTAGTTCCCCTAGGTTTAAGACTCCCACCCAACTTTCATCTGCAAAAAGTATTATGGCAATATGTCTGACATCAGGAACAAGCTCTGGAAAAATAAATTTCAGCTAAGTTGCCTTGTTAGAAAGCTTTATTTTAAAACTTGGTTGTCACCTGCAAGAGTAAGATTGGCAAAAAATTTCTTGACACTAAAATTTACGGAAAATGGACTGGTATTAATTTTGCATGTTTTAAAATCTTTGAGTATGAATGTGTGTGAATGGGTGTGCCTAAACATGTTCAAGGTTAAATTGTCAGTGTGCTGTGTAAAACAATGGATGAGTTTATACTTGCAACACAAAGGCAATTGAGTAAATCTAAGTCTAAACTTCAAGAAAATGATTAGGTTTGAATGTTTCCAGTGTCTCAAAGGATTATTGTATTGTTTTAAAGAGGAACTGGTTAATAGGATTTTTCTAAAGATTCTGAAATCTGCATTTAATAAATCTTGTATTGCAAAGCACAGAGCTATTTACATTGTAAATGTTGTATCTTGTTTAGCCCAGAGGCATTTAGGGTATTTGGAATTTATTTCCTTGAGTTAAATTTGGAGATAAGTATCAAAATTTAAATGTGATTTATCAGTGTCAGAAATTTTGCCTGTTTTTTAAAACTGTTTAGGTAATCAAATGGCAAGAGAAAAGACAGGGAAAACTTAGGATAGTCCTGTGTGACCATCTTTGGGTGTGAGAGGTGATCTGGCAAAGGTGCACTCTGGGTTCCCATGGTGGAAAAGGCTGTAAGGGAGGGTCCACACATGCTGAAAGATAGCTGGCACAAAGGCTGTTCATCTAAACCTGGTCAGATTGGCAGAGTGGATCTCTTCATCCTATCTTTTTCCTTACAAAATGACACTGGAAATCTGATAATAAAATGTGGGTGATGTAATTAGTATTTCTTAAACTTCCCCTTAAAATGTATTAAATTGGGGAAAAGGGTCTTAAAAGAAATGTTTAAAGGTTTATCTCCCTATAATTTGGTTTCATGCTACTTTACAATTGGGTGTATAAAAAAGAAAGGAGAAAAGAAAAAAAATGCCTCTTCTAAAAGGCCTAGAGGCAAAGGGAGTACCTTGAGCCCTTAAAGGTTTTTCAAAATCAAATAAAGGCTAGAGTGTTAAATGTTTAAGCAAATATCAGTAAAAAATTTTAAAGAAAATTAGAAATGGGTTTCTGGACAAAATTTGGAGATGAAGTTGTCCCAAATGTTTGTTTCAAAAAGAGAAAGAAGGAAAATAATTGCTTAATTGCTATTTCAGCTTGCTCTTGTAAGTTACTTTATAGAAATTTCCCACAGGCCCATGGAAAAGGACAGCAATCCTTATTCAGATGTAATTTTGGCCCTTACCAAGTTCCAGGTAAGATCATGTTTAGAGACTATTTCTGAGTTGACCACCTTTTTGCTTCTAATTGGAGCAAAGTGGCCTCTTGTAGGACTCATTGATCTGAAAACTGCAGTTCTAAGCCAGCCTGGGCAAAGCTAAGTCCCTGTGAGATTGTGATGTCTAATCTAGCAGCAGAGTGCTAGTGAGGAAGAGTTGCTTTGGAGCTCAATGTGGCAGAGTGCTAGCCTTGAGCTGGAGAGCTGAGGGACAGTGCCCAGGCCCTGAGTTCAAGTCCAGCAACCAAGCAAGTGAAATGCCAATGGGACATTTATCCCTATGTGGAGAGACACTACTGGGACAAAAGAAATGAAGCATCCAGATGCAGTAAGCCACTGCTTATGTTGTCAGATCCTAGAGTCACTTGTACTTGGCCATTCAAAATTAATCAGAGCCGGGAGGTCATGGAATAGTTTGTAAGCATGCCTTACCACTGTCCATGTCCAATTACTCCATAACTGGGCAGGAACTTGTCAGTCATCTGTAATAGTGGGTAGTTTACAATCCTGAACCCTGTGTTTGCTCAAAACTCTAACTGAGCAAAGTTTGATTTGACACAGCTATAAAATTCAGGAAAGTTTGTGGACCTGAGGCTGTGTCCCTACTGATATGTTTAGGCCTACACTGACAACTGAAGAATTGTTAGGGTCACAGAGATTAAGTTCCCCCAGATAATGAAGAAAATGCCTTTGCAGATGGGTGCTAAATAAACTACACTGTTGTAGCCAAAGAAAAGGTTTGTGCAGTTGTTAAATGTTTTTATATGATCTCTAATTTGGAGTAAAATATTGTTCCTGATATCTAATCCTGGCAACCTCTTGGTAAAATAGGCTAAGCTTTTAGGGTCCCTGGCTAGGTATAGAGACATTATCCCTGAGTCCGCTTGAAGAAGTTACAGAAGATAGATCTTCGCCTATCAACCCCCTTGAGATGAAGGGACCAGAGTCATTTTTGGAAAGTAAGACAGGATAAGTTAGAGGCATGAGAAACAGTAGTAACAGATGTGCAAGAGTGGAGACTGCACTTGTGGGGAATGGCTACAGGTTCAAGTCTTGTATACCTGCCTAGAGAATCCTAGTCTCGTTAAATCTGGTTACTAAAAGTTGTCACCCTGATATTACTTTGAATCTCAACCCTATACTGTCCTAAAAACCAAAGGGGTGCCAACTTGCCAAAACAAGTATGCTCAGGTAAAGTAATCAGGAAATCATTGAGAGAATTCACCAAAGTCAGGCCTTAGGTTAAGCATCTTTAATCAGTCTGTGCAGAAATTTGCAAGGGACCCAGCATGAGGTGTGACATTCCATTGGAGCTGCTGAGAGATAAGGCTGCTGCTACACATTGTCCTGCCTGATTCCACCACCCTGCAGCTGCTTCCTGAGAGGACTGGAACTAAACCCTTGTCCTTACAGGCCTTACAAGTTGATTTGGGGGCATGTTCATCAGCCGGTTTCCAGTAAAGTACTACTGGATTTATCATTCCTAGGTGGAGACAGTGTGTGAGGACTTTGGACTTTCAGATCCCCAGAGAAATGGAATTTGACATCATAGAAACTTGCCTTTGTTTCGGCTTCATAGGATTTGAACAGACACCATCACTTGACGCTGAAATAACACAGATCGTCAAGGAGTTACTTGAACAGTTCCCTCCTTGAGCAACTTAAAAGGCTTGCTGATGACCTTTGTTGGTCCAGGGATGTTGCTCTGGCCTGCCTAAGACAGGGCCTTCAGCTTTATCTGAAGAAGTTCCCCATGATTAGTAAAGCAGAGTCAGTGATCCACCCAACCTAAGACAGGCGATTTCGCTTCTTTTAAAATAAAGACGGGGGAGATGTTGGGGACCAGGTGTGGGGTCAATGACCTTGGACCTGCACAACTGAGTACACAAGGAAGTAAGCTGTTATCATGATGACTTTGTGCTGTGTCAATCGCTTGTCATTTAACTTATCTGAGACTTGATTGCTGTTTTATATGAAAGTAACCCCTGGCAGTTTCCTGGTTTTAAGAAAAGTATTTAAGATTGGAAGAAAGAAATAAATGGGGCTACAGTCATAAGCTTACAGTCCTAGGCTATTTGCAGTCTTGGACTGCTGACTTGGGCTGTAGTCCTCTCGACTCCATCTTTTTCTTGTCTTCTTTTTTTCCTAGTCCCTACCTCCTAAGTCAGGAATCCCCATTCGCTGCTAGCTGGCTCTGGCACTGAAGAACCTTTGTACACACCATTAGAAAGACCTTAGTCAGGGGTTAAGTTGCCAAGCATCATTTCTAGAAGAAAGTAGTCATTATTTACTATCTATGGAATGTTTTTTTATAAGGGGAGAGATAAAATGTGTTTCTTACTATTGGGAATTTGAGGATCTTTAATTATTTAACTTAGCCCATGTTGTGACTCATATTGAATCAAACTGACGAATCCTGAGACAAACTCTCAAGATTATGGGACACCTCAGAACAGATTGAGACTGTTTACCATGCATACCTTCCTACATCTTGCCTCTAATTCTCCCTGTTTAACCAAAGGTCCATATACCTCTCAAGGCGGAGAAGGAGGGCTGATAGTGCTGTTTCCTGTGGGTGAGGATGTTTTCCCCAGGCTAACTTCAAGAGCTGTCTCAGAATCAAACTCCCATCTGTCTGCACTGTTCACCCTATAACCCCTCCTGCAGAAATCATCCCTAACCCTGCTAGGAACAGAGTGGGATCGTGTGTTGAGAGGGAACGACATTGTGGGATAAACAATCCTAGCGTGTATTCTCCTGCCCGCCACCCTACCTGGCTTTCAATTGGCAGGTCATTGTTTTTCCCCAGAAGCCATACTGCCAAGAGGTGTGTAAGGGGAGGTGTGTAAGGGGGGGGAAATCTTAGTGGGGGAGATTTCAGTTGGAAAGAAGAGTTGAAGCTTCCAGAACTGAATCAGCACTTCTGAATACCACCAGAGGCCCCGCCCTGTGACTCCCTTGGGAGGTTCTCCCGGGCCCATGGGGACAGCCAGGCCTGCGGCCCCAATCCTGCCTTCAGTGGGGGAGAAGCCCTGGTGGGGAGGGACTCTACGGGACTTGGTGGACCCTCCTTTCAGGGAAGGTTCCAGCCGCAGCGGAGTGAGAAAAGACTTCCTGTACCTGTAGAACACAACTGAGCCTTGCCTTATGAAGGTCTCTGTTTCATAAACAAACATGTCATAAACAAGGGGCGGGGCAAGGCAGGTCACGCACAGTTGCCGGGTAGCCGGGGGGTGGGGGTCAAGACCCCGCCATAACGCTTTGGCTCCGGTGACTGGCGTTGGCTCGCGATTGGCAGTGAATCCGCCTGTCATGTTTCTGTTGCCTGTAATGTCCCCGGTGTGTCTTTGGGCCTTAAAGCTCCTCCCCACATTGCTACAGTTGTGGCTTTTGGTCCAGCCAGCTCCAATTGCGCATTGGGCTAGGAATTCAGTCCAGCTGGCCTCCCTCCCCTCATATCTCCCAACTGAATCTCCCAACATCCTGACACCACCAGCGGACTCCAGAGGCCCCTATAACCTTGGTTCTTCTGCCCCTTCCAAGATGTCTGCACCATCTCAGGAGATGACCGACAGTTTGCTTCCATTTCTGGACTCACATTCTGGACAGCCCTCTCCAAAGTCAAAACAGTTTCTAATTCCTCATCAAGATCTGCCAGACAAGTTAATTCCACAGAGACTCCCAGAGGTGGTGCAAGTTTCAAGTGGAGATTACAAGAAGGCCGGACCTCCCCCTCATCCACTCAAAAGTAAGATTCAGACGATTGATCTAGATCAGGCTTCAGATCACCAGTCGTTTGAAATACTTCTTGCATCTGTAAATCAGAGTACAAAAACAACACCATTTGTTTCACCAGGGACCAAGGAGAATGATATTGCTCAGCCTTCTCGACTTGCTACATTTATTGTTGGAACTGAAAAACAATTTGTGCAACCTCAGCTTCAGAAACAACCTTTGCAGAATTATTCAGATAAAAGTACAAATGTAGTTCATTTTGACAACCTATCTCTTAAACCCAAAGAGAATACAAGCAAGCCTTCAGAGCTTCTTGTGCAAGTTAAACCTTCTAAGTTCCAGCTGGAGACCCAAACTCCAGAGACTCCTGAGAAGGTTTCATTCTCTGGATCCCAGAGAGACACAACAGCTCAACACCAGCTTGCTAATGAGAGGGTCATACCATCTGTGCCTGGTGGGGTCAAGTTTTCATTTTCAAGTAGGAAAGAAACTCATTTTTCAGCCTTTCCAAATGCCTTGATTAATCCTCTGAATATGGAGGTTACTATTCCCCAAACCCAGCAGACCAATGCTCAGCCTCCAGAGAGTGATGAGGAGGAAAAACATTCATCTACCCATGAAAAGGGGCCAGTTCAGCCTTCAGATGAGCTCCACAAGGATACGGAACATGCAGAAAGCCAGCTGGAAGTCCCAGCTCATCCTGAAAAAGCTTCAGAGGAAGTCACACCTCCGGTTCAGCAAGAGATTCCAGTTCAAGCTCCAGAGTCCCTTATGGAGAAAATAATTACAAATTTGCCACATCGGGAGGTGAGAGTTCAACTTTCAGATGATGATCAAGATTACCATGACTACTTCCCCAATGTTACAGTTAAGCCCCTTGATGCGGAAGTTTCCATGAATTCAGAGCCTACCAAGGAGGCAGAACATTTCATAGACCAGCATGAGGTCCCAAGTCAACCTCTAGGATCTTCTGTTGTGGCTGAACCCACTTCTCACCATGAGGAGCAAACAGCTCAGCCATCTCAGTCGCCTGGAGAGGATGAACTGTCTGAAAGCTATCTGGTGTCCTCAATTCAGCCTTCAGAGTTCAGTGAGGATCTTCAATCTTTAAACCATCATGCTGGCCCATATCAGACTTCTGGCCCTGTTTGGCTGAATAAACCTCATCCCAGTGAACAAGAGCAAGCAGCTCATTCTGAATCTCCTCATGAAGTAGAATCCTCTGGAAGCCACCTGGAAGACAATGCTGAGCCTGAAAAGCCTCTGGAGGAAAACACACATCCAGCTGAACATGAGACTCCAGCCCAAGCTCCAGAGTCGCATATGGAGAATGTAGTAGAAACACCAGAAAAGGTGACAAAACACCCAAGTCAGATTCAAGCTCATGATGATAATTTGGGTGGTATTAAAGTTAAGCCTGAAGATAAGGAAGTTGCCATAACTTCAGAGCCTACTGAGGCAATTGAAACTAATGTAACCAAGCACAATTCCTCCATTAAGCCACATGGTCTTCCTGTGGAAGCAGACAGCCCTACCAGCAAGGAGGAACAGCCAGGTCAGCATTCTGAATCTCATGGGGAGACTGAAATTTCTGGAAATGATCTGAAATCCTCCAGTCATCCTTTAAAGGTTGCTGAGGAGGATCAACTTTCCTTAACCCAAGTAGAGGTCCTACCTAAGACTTTGGCAACTGAAACTTCTCTCAATGAGCAAGAGCACCCAGTTCAACATTCTGAGTCTTCTCAAAAGGTGGAACACTCTGGAAGCCACTTGGAAGATGAAGCTCGCCTTGAAAAATATCCTGAGGAAGTCACACCTCCAGTCAAGCAAGAGGCTCCAATTCACGCTTCAGAGTCTCCAAAGGAGAGTGTAGCTAAAACTCTCACCCATGACAAGATGACAATTCAACCCACAGATCTGTACCGATATTACCATGACTACTTAACCAGTATTAATGTTAAGCCTGAAAATTACCATGATAACTTGGGCGATTTTAACATTAAGCCTGAAAATTACCATGAAAACTCGGGCGATTTTAACGTTAAGCCTGAAAATTACCATGATAACTCGGGTGATTTTAACGTTAAGCCTGAAAATTACCATGATAACTTGGGCGACTTTAACGTTAAACCTGAAAATTATCATGATAACTTGGGCGACTTTAACGTTAAGCCTGAAAATTACCATGAAAACTCGGGCGATTTTAACGTTAAACCTGAAAATTATCATGATAACTTGGGCGACTTTAACGTTAAGCCTGAAAATTACCGTGATAACTTGGGCGACTTTAACGTTAAACCTGAAAATTACCATGATAACTTTAATGATTTTAACGTTAAACCTGAAAATTACCATGATAACTTGGGCGACTTTAATGTTAAACTTGAAAATTACCATGATAACTTGAATGATTTTAACGTTAAACCTGAAAATTACCATGATAACTCGGGCAATTTTAATGTTAAGCCTGAAAATTACCATGATAACTCGGGCAATTTTAACATTAAGCCTGAAAATTACCATGATAACTCGGGCAACTTTAACGTTAAGCCTGAAAATTACCACGATAACTCGGGCAATTTTAACGTTAAGCCTGAAAATTACCATGATAACTCGGGCGACTTTAACATTAAGCCTGAAAATTACCATGATAACTCGGGTGATTTTAACGTTAAGCCTGAAAATTACCATGATAACTTGGGCGACTTTAATGTTAAACCTGAAAATTACCATGATAACTTGGGCGGCTTTAACGTTAAGCCTGAAAATTACCATGATAACTTGGGCGATTTTAACGTTAAAACTGAAAATTACCATGATAACTTGGGCAACTTTAATGTTAAGCCAGAAAATTACCATGATAACTTGGGCAACTTTAACATTAAACCTGAAAATTACCATGATAACTTGGGCGATTTTAACGTTAAGCCTGAAAATTACCATGATAACTTGGGCAACTTTGAAGGTAAGCCTGGAAATTACCATGATAATGTGAATGATTTTAAAATAAAGCCTGAAAATTACCATGATAACTTAGGTGATTTTAATGTTAAGCCTGAAAATTACCATGATAACTTGGGCGATTTTAACGTTAAGCCTGAAAATTACCATGATAACTCGGGTGATTTTAACGTTAAGCCTGAAAATTATCATGATAACTTGGGTGATTTTAACGTTAAGCCTGAAAATTATCATGATAACTTAGGCGATTTTAATGTTAAGCCTGAAAATTACCATGAAAACTTGTATGATTTTAAAGGTAAGCCTGAAAATTACCATGATAACTCAGGTGGCATTAAAGATAAGCCTGAAAACTACCATGATAACTTAGGTGATTTTAACGTTAAATCTGAAAATTACCACTATAACTTGGCTGATTTAAACATTATGCCTGAAAATTACCATGATAACTTGGGCGATGTTAATGTTAGGCTTGAAAATTACCATGATAACTCGGGTGATTTTAACATCAAGCCAGAAAATTACCATGATAACTTGGTTGATTTTAAAGTTAAGGCTGAAAATTACCATGATAACTCGGGCGATTTTAACGTTAAGCCTGAAAATTACCATGATAACTCGGGCGGCTTTAACATTAAGCCTGAAAATTACCATGATAACTCGGGTGGCTTTAACATAAAGTCTGAAAATTACCATGATAACTCGGGTGGCTTTAACGTTAAGCCTGAAAATTACCATGATAACTCGGGCGGCTTTAACGTTAAGCCTGAAAATTACCACGATAACTCGGGAGACTTTAACGTTAAGCCTGAAAATTACCATGATAACTTGGACAATTTTAAAGTTAAGCCTGAAAATTACCATGATAACTTGGACAATTTTAAAATTAAGCCTGAAAATTATCATTATAACTTGGAAGACTTTCAAGGTAAGCCTGGAAATTACCATGATAACTTGAATGATTTTCACATAAAGCCTGAAATTTACCATGATAACTTGGATGATTTTAAAGATAACCCTGAACATTACCTAGAAAAATTGGAGGACTTTAAAGGTAAGCCTGAAAATTACCATGAAAACTTGAACGACCTTAAAGATAACCCTGAACATTACCATGAAAACTTGTACGATTTTAAAGGTAAGCCTGAAAATTTGGATGACTTTAAAGGTAATACTGAACATGATCATGAAAACTCTGACAACTTTAAAGGTAACCCTGAAAATTACCATGAAAACGAGGACAATTTTAAAGGTAAGCCTGAACACAACCATAAAAACTTGGACCATTTTAAAGTTAAGCCTAAAGATATGGGAGTTACTGTACATTCAGGGCCTATCAAGGAAATTCAAGCTGCTCTGGTCCAGCATGATACCCAATCTTGGCTTACAGAGAATGCACAGGAGGTAGTACATGTGCTCAGTGAGCAGAAACAGACAACTCATCATTTTGAATATCCTCAGAAGAAGCATCCTTCTGAAATGCATCCAGAAACTCAAGCTCAGGCTTCAGAGCATACTGAGGAATTTGAACCTTTGATCTATCAGGAGCAACCAGCTCAATTTTCTGAGCATCATGAATCCATTGCCCCACTTCCACAACCAGAAGAAGCTCAGTACTCAGACTTTCCCAGCATGACTGTTGAACATCCAGATGTGGGATTTCCCATAAAACCAGAACCTACTACAGAAATCTACTATGCGACTCCAGATTATAACGCAGTTCCAATGAATGACAGATCTTCTATAGCCCAGCCCCATGAGGCTCCACCTCTGTTTCCAGAGATTTCTGAAGAGGCTGAACCTATACCAATTCAGGAGGCTTCATCTCTAGAAGCAACTGGAGATGGAACTCTTTCTACCCAACAGGAAGCCATAGCAGAGAATGTACATACTTTGGAAGAAATTGAAACTCCTTTCATCAGGCAGGAAGCCCCGACTAAGCTTTCAGACTTTCCTATGGAGGTAGAACTACCTTCAGCAGAAAATGTGGCTCTAGCTCAGTTTCCAAAACCACATATAGTTCATGCTCCAGTGCATTTTGAGATAATATCAGATCAGGATCAAGCATTGCCCAGTGTCACAGTTCCACACTTGGATGTGGAAATTAACATAACTCCAGAACCCACCAGAGAGTCTGAACATTCTTCAGCTCTGAAAAAGCCGAGAGTTTCTTTAATGAAGCCTGAGATACCATCCCCGGTTCCAGCTCAGAATCCACACCCAGCTCAAGTCACAGTTCAGCCTTTTGATCTGGACCTTACCTTAACTCCAGGATCCGGTATGGAAATTGAACCTGCTCCAACCATACAGGATACCATAACAGAACATTCAACACCACTTAAGGGGCTTATGTCTCAAGCTGTAGTGTTTTATGTGATGCCAGTTTCAATGCCAGGTCATGATAGAATTCACCACACAAAACCATCCAAGGTCCCTCTTCCATCTCTGGACCTAGTGCTTCCCTCAACATCAGGATCCACTGCAGGGACTGAATATTCTTCAGTACTGAAGCCAACTACTATCGTGCCTCCAAATCAGCCTAAAATGACATTTCAGACTCCAGTCACAGCACACTCTTTGAATGTGGAATTTACCATAACTCCGCATTCTGTAAATTCTGCTACAGAAAATACTTTAGCTGTGCACCTGGAACAGATTGCCTTTCCCAGCACCAACATATGTGAGCTCTGTACCTGCCAGTTTCAGGCTCTGGTGTGTGTTGGTCTTAACCCAAAGCAGAGGCTCCACCAAGTGCCTGTACCAGATCCCACTGCCAAGATGAAAATCTTCACTTCCTTGTAAGAATCATCTTTTCTTCTTTGTGCTGGGAATTCTGCCTGACATTGCCATTTAAATTTTCATTTGTTCTAAGTGTTCTTTCCTCCTAAGAGTACTTGGGCTTTGGTGCTACCTCACAGAGGGTTTTAAAAACAATTTATTCTTAGTAATAGTTAAAATATCTATGCTTTTCTGTTACCATTTTCTTATTGATTTGTAGAAGTCAGTTTAAACAAAAAGATTATTTGGGGAAAAATACTGACAGTCAAGATAATTGACTGGCATTACATACATAATAGATTGAATCAGTCTTCTATTAAGAGGCCTCATTATTTGTGCTAGTTGGCCTGGGGTTGTTTCTTTATAATGCAAAGTGTGGGAAGCTCATAGCTCTAGAAAATAGAAATAGAAAACGGTGTTTTTTATTTTCTGTATTTGATTATCCCTCATGAGGTTGAAATGACTTTTGTCTCTATTTCCTTTCCTACTTTTTCATGAATATAAACTTTCTCCATAGAAATTTCCATGGAAATGCTATTTCTTATACTGATGAAAATACATGGAGAGAATACCCTTGGGCTGAAAAACTGTGAGTATATTTTCCCCAAATGTGAATATAAAGCTGTACTATTGGACCCTTCTTGGTCCAGAATTCTGAAGAGAATATTCATAGGAAAATCATGTCTCCTCCACATCCTAAGCAACCTCTACTAACAGAAAGGTTAAAGCATTAAACCCTATGGATACTGAGGGTATAATTAAGTGGCAGGACTCCTGTTTTGCATGCATCGTGAAGACTTATAGTCATAATGTACAATAGTTCCATGGACTTTCTTTGAATTAACGAAGGCAATGTAAATTTATTTTCCATTGCATAAATAGTACATGATTATGTTCTTTTTTTGTATGTGTGTGTATACCAGTTTGGGGCTTGAACTTACAGCTTTGGTGCTGTTCCTGAGCTGCTTTTGCTCAAGGCCAGGACTCTACCACCCAAGCCTCAGCTTGACTTTCAGCTCTATTGGTAATTAATTTGAGATAAGACCCTCTCTTTCCAGACTGGCTTTGAGCCATGATGATCAGATCTCAGCCTCCTGAATAGTTAGAATTACAGGCATGAGCTACTAGCACCTGACTTACATGATGATGATGATGATGATGATGATAATGATGATGATGATGATGATGATGATGATTTTATTGGTCAGTCTTGGGGCTTGAACTCTGGGCCTGGGAGCTGTCCATGAGCTCTTCAGCTCAAGACTATCGCCCTACCCCTTGAGCCTCAGTGCCACTTCCAATTTTCTAGTGGTTAATTGGAGATGAGTCTCACAGTCTTTAGTGCCTGGGCTGGCTTTGAACCTTCATCTTCAGATTTTAGCCTCCTTAGTAGCTAGGATTACAGGCATGAACCACTGCATCTGGCTACAAGATTGTTTTCTTAAAAAATACAAATAAAATAGTAGGTAGATTGGAAACTAAAGAGTATAGTTGAAGATGAACGATGGCAGCAAGTACTGAGTTCAAGTCCCAGTCTAAGAAAGAAAGAGAAGGAAGGAAGGAAGGGAGGAAAGAAAGAAAGAAAGAAAGAAAGAAAGAAAGAAAGAAAGAAAGAAAGAAAGAAAGAAAGAAAGGAAGGAAGGAAGGAAGGAAGGAAGGAATAGTTTGTGGTATAATTTTCCTTCCTTCTTATTTTCTTTTCTTTCTTGTGCTGATTTCTAGAATTCAAGGTCCAACACTATCCTGAGTGTTTGTGCTCAAAGCTAGCCCTCTACCACTTGAGCCACAGCACCACTTCCTGTGTGGTTAATTTGGAATAAGAATCCAGGACTGGATTTGAACCATAGTCCTTAGATCTCAGCCTTCTGAGTAGCTACGATTATGAGCCACCTATGTTCAGAAGGCTAAGATCTAATGATCATGGTTCAGAGACAGACCAAACACCATCTATCTCCTACATACATCCAGAAGTGGAGCTGTGGCTCAAGTGGTAGGGTGCTAGTCTTGAGCACAAAGGTGAAGGGACAGCGTCTAGGCCCCAAGTTCAAGACTCAGAACTGACACAAAAAGTAAACATAAAAATAAAAATAAAGTTAATGTCTTACAACTTGATTTTTTCACTACCTGATGTGTCATGTTTCTTTTCTATACACAGAGAGTTATCCTAATTCACTTAATCTCCTGCATAATGTTGTATGTATACCTCAATAAACATATGGACACATCATGGTTTATTTTATAATTCTATTACTGTGGGTTTGTTTTCTTCTCTCTTTTTTTTTTTTGCCAGTTCTGAGCTTAATTTCAGGGCCTGACCCTTGGAGTTTTTCAAGGCTAGAGCTCTACCACTTGAGCCTCAGCACCACTTCCAGCTTTTTTTCTATGTATGTGGTATTGAGAAATCAAACCTGGGTCTTCATGCATCCTAGGCAAGCTATTCTACCACTAGGCCAAACTCCCAGCCCCTATTACTGTTTTTTTTTAAGGCACGTCTTATTTTCTTGTTGCATTCATAGCTATAAGAACATGACTAAGTCCAGGAGATGGCCTAATGGTAGAGTGCTTGCCTAGAATGCATGAAGACCCAGGTTAATTCCTTGGTACCACATATATCGAAAAGATGAAAGTGGTGCTGTGAGGCAAGGGGTGGAACTCTAGCCTTGAGAAAACCCAAGGACAGTGCTCAGGCCCTGAGTTCAAGCCCCGGGACAGCAAAAACAAAAACAAAAAACATGATTGAATACACTTTATTGTCAATGTCAGAAAATATTACTTTAGAATTCTAATCTAGAAGTAGACATGAATATTTAATCATCCTCAAAAAATTGTGCTTGGCAACAGAAAATCACAGCCTTCATTTCTTCATGTCTTTTCATCACTTGATGATCTGTACTTGATGAATTTTGATGCAGGAATAATTTTTTCATCTTCCAGAATCCTCAGTGAAAATCATCTGACTGAATTACGTAAGGATTCTTTTGAAGGCCTGCTATCTGTCATGGTCTTGTAAGTGCACATATTTGTAAGTCATCTATGAAATGAATAAGGTGTTCAAATTAGATCATTATTAAAATCTCTTCTACCAGTAAAATTCTATAATTCTGTGACTCAGTGTACGTAGCAGCCCATCTCTAGGATTAAATATTTAACATGATTAATGCATGCCAGTCATTTAATCAGGAAAAAAAATACCCTTTACTGAGAAAAAAATGGCAATAAGCCAATTGATCCTCTAATGAACCTGGTTTTTAAAAATGCTCATATTCCAGCTACTTGTATTTAGTCTACTGCTCATGTATTGAACCCAATCCAGTCTGATGTTTTTGTTTTACTTTTTTTTTTTGGTAAGTGTGTACTGGTTATGGGGCTTGAATTCAGGGTCTAGGTGCTCTCTGTCTGAGCTTCTCTTGCTTAAGGTTAGCATTCTACCACCTGAGCCACAGCTTCATTTGTAGTTTCTTTTTGTGTATATCTTTGTTTTATTTTGTTGTAATTTATTGGAGATAAGAGTCTCTTGAGTGGTTAGGACTTACAGGAGTGAGTAATCAGTGCCACTTTCAGGTTTTTGCCTTTTTTTTTTTTTGTCAATTGTAAGGTTTGAACTCAAGGCCTGGGCACTGTCCCTGAGCTTCTTTGCCATCTAACAAAATCTAATAAGATCTATAGTGTACTTTTTAGTGATCAAGATCATAAAAGTAAGATTTGGAGGGCACTGGTGGCTCATACTTGTAGTCCTAGTTACTCAGGAGGCTGAAGCCTGAGGATCTAGATTCAAAGCCATCCCCAATAGCAGCATCTGTGAGATTCTTATCTACAATTTATCACCAAAGAGCTAAATATGGAGCTGTGACTAAAGCAGTAGAGCATTATCCTGAATTAAAAAAGCTCAGGGGCAGCACTCAGGCCCTGAGTTCAAGCCCCAGGACCCACACACAAAAAACGTGAGACTCAGATGTAGATAAAAGTTCAGGGTTTAAAAAAAAATAGCTTAATATCATGAATTCAAATTTATACTATTCATTTCTGTAATCAGATATCTAATAGTTAACTAATCAGTGCACTATTTTCCTTTTCCTTTTCCTAGAGATTTGTCTTGCAATAAAATACAGTCTATTGAAAGAAGCACATTTGAACCACTACCTTTTCTAAAATTTCTGTAAGTTACAAATAAAATCTTGAATTGTACTACTCATTTTCAAATATAATTTTTTGCTACTCAGCAGTTACTAATATATATAGCAGATCCTTTTAGTTTCTAGTGAAGATAAGTATAAGAATTATTATAGGTCAGAGAGAATCACTGCAAAGCAGTGACTCTTGGTCAGTGTGGCTTTGTACCTAGGGGACATTTGGCAACTTTGGGTAAGTTTTCAGAATCTAATGGACATCTAACACTAAGGATGATGTAAATATCCTATAATGTACAGGACTATCTCCACAGCCAAGAATTGTCCAGCCCAAAATATCAATCATGTTGAAGCTAGGAAACTTGTTCCACATAAATGTCACTTGACACTGATGTAAATGTAAAAAATGTGAATCACAAGCCAACATCTTTCACAGTAAGATTTTTAAAGCCTGGGGAAAGTATTGAAGTATGTTTCACAGTAAGTGAATTAGAATCACTATGAAATAATGCATGTTCTGAAAGAATATCTTTTTTTCTTTTTCTTTGGCTTATTATTATTGTTATTATTCTTGGTAGAAATCTTGGTTGCAATTTACTCACAGAACTGAGCTTTGGAACATTTGAGGCATGGCATGGAATGCAGTTTTTGCACCAATTGTAAGTGAAACAAGATAAATAAATTGTTATTTATGGGTTAAAAACCTCATATCCTTATTGGTTAGCTTGGTGTAGGACTATATGAATTCTAAAAAGTATGCTATACCTTTAGGACCTATTTTTTTTTTATGAGGAAACTAAGGTACACAAGGCCAGGAGACTTGTGTGACTTACATTTGACAGTCTTTTGTTTCTCTGGTCCTGATCTTTGACAAGTACAACAGAGATATCATGCAAGTACCATTCATACTGGCGGCACCATGAGAGTCAATGATGCTATTCTGGTATGTGATGCTATTCTGGAATTCACTTATAAAATTAACATTCATTCTTCCTCAACTGCTGAGTCAATTCCTAACTGCTTTTATTTATTTTTAATTATTGCCAGTCCTGGGGCTTGAACTCAGTGCTTAGGCACTATCACTGAGCTTCTTTTGCTCAAAGCTAGTAGTCTACCACTTGAGCCACAATACCACTTCCAGCTTTCTTTGTTTATGTAGTTCTGAGGAATCAAACCCAGGGCCCAGGGCTTCATGCATACCAGGCAAGCAGTCTACCACTAAGCCACATTCCCAGGTCCCCTAACTGCCTTTAAATGAGACAGAATTGCAAAGGGCAGTGTTGAAAACCAAGTCTTCCAGGGAGCAAAAGGATAGCTGCTTCTCAATGTCAGCCTCTTTTAATGGTGAAGCAGAAATCATTCCTGACAATGTGCTAAAGACACTTTTCTCAATCAGCTGGAATGTTATTATTTTTATTTATCTATTTATTTTTTGTGGGTCATGGGGCTTGAATTCTGGGCCTGGACACTGTTCCTGAGTTCTTCAGCTCAAGGCTACCACACTATCCCTTGAGCCATAGCACCACTTCTAGTTTTCTAGTGATTAATTGTAGATAAGAGTCTTTGGGCTTAGTATTGCCCAGGCTGGCTTTGAACCTTGATCCTCAGATCTCAGCCTCCTGAGTAGCTAGGATTACAGGCATGAGCCACCATGCCCGACTTGAGGAACATATATTTAAAAAATCTATTCTGGGCTACAGTATACCTGAAGTGGTAGACTGCTTGTCCAACATATGTGAGGCCCTCATATTTGTTAATCATTTAATCCTAAACACATACACACACACAGCAAGAAAAAAATGTTCTCCCTTTTAATTGAAGTTTAATTCAATCAAATTATAATGAATATAAACAGTCAAGGAGTAATTCTTTTTTCTACCTATATAATTTTGATTTATTTTCTTAGTGATTAGGGATTATCATTAACATCTTAATTTTTAATGTTCTACAGGTTAATGTCCATTTATTTTCATGAGTGTGCAAAAGTCTATTCCTTTCTACCATTGTCATGTTTTCCTTTATACTTTCTCATATATTACATCTTTATACTTGTCTTCATTAGCACAGACTTATAACTATATATTTTTTTTTTTACCAGTCCTGGGCCTTGAACTCAAGGCCTGGGCATTGTCCTTGGGCTTTCTCAAGGCTAGAGCTCTACCACTTGAGCCACAGCACCATTTCTGGCTTTTTTCTATGTATGTGGTACCGAGGAGGAACCTAACCCAAGTCTTTGTGCATGCTAGGCAAGCACGCTACCACTAGGCTAAACTCCCAGCCCGTAACTATATAATTTTTTAATCACTGTGAAAACAGGAAAAAAGCAGAAAAAATATATTTTCATATTTTCCTGTGTATATATGCCCCAGGACTAGAACTCAGGGTCTGTATAATGTCTCTGAGGTTTTTGGCTCAAGGCTACCATTGTACCAAGTAAGCCAAAGTTTTACTTCCAGTTTTTTGGTTGCTAATTGGAGATTAGAGCATGATGGATTTTCCTACATACGCTAGCTTTGAATTTCAATCCTTAGCTCTCAGCCTCCTGAGTACATGAGTCCCTGGCACCCAGCTTACATTTTATTTCATACTAAATTTTTGTCAGTACTGCTATTTGAACATGGGAACGTGTGCTTATGAGGCAGCTGCTCTATAAACTTCCAGCCCATGAACTATCCTGGGGTTTGAACTCTTGGCCTGGGCACTCTTTGCTCAAGCCTAGCAGTTTATCACTTGAGCCACAGCTTCATTTCCAGCCTTTTCTGGAACACATTTTAAATAGGTGAATTAAATCTACCAACTCAATATCTTGCTTCCTTGAGGACTATTTGGTTTGATTTCCACTCACCCCTTATATAAGGAAACACTTCAAATTCTATGCATATGAATAAAAAAAGAGCAGAAAGGCAGAATCAACAGGCCAACAGGTTTTATTAAAGACTAATATCTCTAATAAAGACTGAAAACTAAAGAAGGGCAATCAGGTATTCTTCAGCCTGGCTGAAGAAGAAATGGTGGGTTTCCTGTAGGGAAGGTGAAATCAAGGGTAGTTTGTATGGCATGGGAACAGGATGAGAAGGGGCTCTTTGTGCTGTTATGAAAGCAGGGTAGAAGAGCAATCTTGAGTCACAAGGAAAAGGGGTTTTAATAGCATTGTTTTTAGCAGATATGTCTTACAAACAATATGACCCTCAGTTCATAGGCTCTGTTATAGCCCCAGGGTGTGTTTGGTGAGGTGGGGGGAAGGAGAAGGGGATATTTCAGTGTAAGGTTAGCAACAGGGTAGCTTTAAGATTTGGTTGTCAGGGATAAAGTGAGTGCTTTTAGTTTTCCATCACCATGTGGCAGCTATAATTGATTTCTTTGTACCTCACAGAAATTTCTGATGAAAATTTGGCACTTAAATACTGTAATATAGTAATATGGAAATTCAATCCCACAGCCTGAAGGTTTGATATTGTAACTACTTAATGTATCAATTCTTATTTACTGTAGTGCCATCTCCAACGGACATGCCAGTATTGTTTGTCATATGTGACCTCCTAAAGTCTCTACATGGTCAACTAGTGTTTGAATAGAGAATTCAATAAGTGCTAGGAAACAACATGTCTCTCCATTTCTTCAAAGGGATCTTGGGACATGTATACTATACTCCCCTAGGTAGTCTAGGGCTATGCCTTAGCTGTCACTCTTAAGGAGAGGAAGAGGGAGAAGTAGAGGGAAAGGCAGAGAAGGAGAGGGAGAGAAAGGTTGGATTTATTTATGTTAATGATGTGTAGATACAATGTTGTTTATCAGACACGGTTGCAGACCCAGCAACTTTAGGCACTATGCCTGGCCCTAGGGGTGATAAGATGTGATACCTGTCCTCAAAAGGTTGACAGTCCAGGAGATGGACAAGTACAGAGTGACTTGCCTGCAGTTTAACAACTCTCTAATGTGACAGAAAAACAAAAGTGTAGACCATGTATGGAGTATGGCGCACAGGAATTGGTCCTTTTTTTTTTTAAAGTCCATAAATTGTTGAATGTATGGACATAGTTTAACTTTGTGAGTGAATTCATCCATAAATGGCTTAAATTTCTAAAGATGAGTTGTAGATGATGCTAAAAATAATGTTTCCTATAGGGAAAGGGATCATTTTTGTTTGTGTTGTTCTGTTGCAAGTCCTGGGGCTTGAACTCAGCACCTGGGCACTGTACTTGATCTTTCTTAGAGCTAATGCTCTACCACTTGAACCAGAGCGCCACTTTTTTTGTGTATGTGGTATTGGGGAATCGAACCCAGGGTTTCATGCATGCTAGGCAAGCACTCTACCACTAGGCCACAGTTGTGGCCTGCCAGGTCTATAGTCTTGACCTCAAAGTTCTTTGAATTTTTTTTTCTCAGCTATCCAATCCCATTTTTGCTCTCATCCTTTTTCTTTTCTCCATAAAGCAGGAAGTCTGCTTTATGGATTCCAAATGACTTGTGGCAAAGACAGAGTGACTTTATTTTACCTAAAAGTTTTATACCCACTAAATTAATATAAACTTTTCATGTAGTCTCATGCATACTGAAAGTGCTAATAATTATAATTCCTCTGTGTTTTGCAGAATTCTCAGTCGTAATCCTCTGATATCTGTGGAAGATATTCATCTTTTTAAATTGCCAGCACTAAAATATCTGTAAGTATTGTGTTGTGCCCAGAGGAGGGGTCCCCCAATGAAGACCACCAAGATCGAGGTGTCCAAAATGCGATAGCAAAGGTTTATTGCAGGATACAAGCCAGGCTTGGAACTCATCCACAGACACTCGGCACAGTGAGGCCGGGAGGAGTTCCTGTTCAGGGTTTACACAATCTTTTTAAAGGCAAAAACCAGAGCTACCAGAGCAAACAGGAACAGGGGTTTGCTTGCCTGGCTATTCTTTCCTATTTTTGTCCTTTTCTGCCTCCTTGTGAAACTGTTTAGGAAGCATCTTATAAAGCTAACTGTTTAATAAGCATATAAGGCCAGGGTTAGTTTGAGGGGGTCATCAACTTAAATTGAGTCTGGGGTTTGCTGGTACCTCATTCCCCCCTTGGAGTAGTACCACCTAGAGATCCAATCTTGGATCTATTAGACTAGAGTGTTTGTGGAGTTAGCTCTCAAAGAGACATTTAAGGAGAGTCATGGGGTCCAACCTCCTCATAGTGCCCTCTTTGGTCATAAGGGTCACTGGCATCAGTAGCCAGCCTCTGATAATGTACCTGTAGGTTTATCAACTGAATGGATTCTATCCTGCTTTGAATGAATTGTATGGTCTTATTGATAACACAGGACTTGGGGGACCAACAATTGTTATCAGACTTGGGCAGACAGCATTCTTTGGTTTGGAGGAGCATACAATGTGCCCTCCCAGTTCTGCACCTAAGAAAACCCTCACAATTAGGAAATATACATCCAAGCATAACTCCTTACATCAGTGTACTCTTTACATTACTGCATTAACTGCATACCAACTTTACTCAAGACATACTCATACCATTGGCTACATACTCAAACTTTCTATCACTTACATGAACATTTTTTCCTTTTCAGATCCTTTTTTTATCTTTTATAAACCATTTTTTTTCTCAATTCCTCTCCCAAAACTTTTACTAACATTTCTTTCTTTTTTATTTGACTCTAGCCCTCATTTACATTTGCACATTTAGGCTGTTCAGCACTGGATGGAAAATTCCCTTTACCCATCCAGAGTCACCATAATGGGGACTTTGAACTTAGCACAGATAGAATGTCCTATCACCAAGGGTTTAGTTCCAGTCCTCTCAGGAAGCAGCTGCAGGCACAACAGGATTTGTAGCAGCAACCTTGTCTCTCGGTGGCTCCCAAGGAACTTCACACTTTCTGTTGGGTGGCCTGCAAATTTCTGATTGGTTAAAGAAGTTTGACCCAAGGCCTGACTTTGTTTACTTCTTTCGATGATTCCCTGCTTGTTTTTCCTGAACACACTCATTTTTGTAGGTTGGCACCCCATTGGTTTTTAGGACAGTATAGGGCTGAGATTCCAAAATAATACCAGGGTGATGACTTTTAATAACCAGATTTCTTTAAATGAGGCTAGGATTCTCTAGACAGGCATAGAAGACTTGAACCTGTAGCCATTTCCCACAAGTGAAGTCTCCACTTTGCACATGTTACTATTTTTCATACCTCTAATTTATCCTGTCTCACTTTCCAAAAATGACTCTGGTCTCTTCATCTTAAGGGGGTTGATGGGTGAAAATCCATCTTCTATAACTTCTTCAGGCTGACTCAGGGGCATTGTCTCTATACTTACTTAGGGACCCTAAAAGCTTAGCCTATTCTACTAAGGGGTTGCCAGGATTATATTTTAGGAGCAATATTTTACTCTAAACTGGTGATCATATAAAACATTTTAAAACTTTTTCTTCAGCTGCAACAATGTAATTTACTTAGCACCCATTTGCATAGGTATTTTCCTAATTGTCTGGGGATCTTAATCTCTGTGACCCTAATAATGCTTCAGTTATCAGTGTAGGCCTAAACAGATCAATAGGGACACAGCCTCAGATCCACAAACTTTCCTGAATTTTGTGGCTGGTGTCAATTCAAACTTTGCTCAGTTAGAGCTTTGAGCAAACACAGGGTTCAGGATTGTAAACTACCCACTATTTCAGATGACTGACAAGTTCCTGCCCAGTTATGGAGTAATTGGACATGGACAGTGGTAAGGCATGCTTACAAACTATTCCATGACCTCCCGGCTCTGATTAATTTTGAATGGCCAAGTACAAGTGACTGTAGGATCTGACACCATCTCTGCCATCCAAGCAGTGGCTTACTGCATCTGGATGCTTCATTGTCCCAGTAGTGTGTCTCCACACAGAGATAAATGTCCCATTGGCATTTCACTTGCTTGGTTGCTGGACTTGAACTCAGAGCCTGGGCACTGTCCCTCAGCTCTACAGCTCAAGGCTAGCACTCTGCCACATTGAGCTCCAAAGCAACTCTTCCTCACTAGCACTCTGCTGCTAGATTAGACATCACAGTCTCACATGGACTTTGCTTTGCCTGGGCTGGCTCAGAACTGCAGTTTTCAGATCAGTGAGTCCTTTATAAGGCCACTTTACTCCAATTAAAGCAAAAAGGTGGTCAAGTCAGAAATAGTCTCTAAGCATGATCTTACCTGGAACTTGGTAAGGGCCAAAATTACATCTGAATAAGGATCTGCTGTCCTTCTCCATAGGCCTGCTGGAAATTGCTATGAAGAAACTTACAAGAGCAGGCTGAAATAGCAATTAAGCAATCATTTTGGTAGTCCTAATTTTCCTTTTTCTCTCTTCCTTGAAACAAACTTTTAGGACAACTTTACTTTCAAACTTTGTTCAGAAACCCATTTTTAATTTTCTTTAAAACTTTTACTGATATTTGCTTAAACACCTTAACACTTTAGCCTTTATTTGCATCTGGAAAACCTTTAAGGGCTCAAGACACTCCCTTTGCCTCCAGGCCTCCTTTTTAGAAGAGGCATTTTTTTTTCTTTTTGCAGTTTAGGTTACTGCCTAGAACTGCAGCAACAGTTTAAACTCAAATAAGTTTTCTCCTTAATGCCAGAACTATATAAACATCATCAGTGCACCAAAAGTCCAGACTTAGTTTCCTTTTTTTCTAAAATACATTCAATTGTGAAGTAGCATGAAACCAAATCATAAGGAGATAAACCTTTAAACATTCCTTTGAAAACCCTTTTTCCCAATTTAATACATTTTAGGGGGCAGTTTAAGAAATACTAAGCACATCACCCACATTTTACCATCAGATTTCCAATGTCAGTTTGCAAAGAAAAAGGATGAAGATGGTCCACTCAGTCCATCTGACCAGGTGTAAAAGAACAGCTTTTGTGCCAGTTCATCTTCTTTCACCATGCGTGGTCCCTGCCTTAGGGCCTTTTCCACCATGGGAACCCAGAGCTGCACCTTTGCCAGTTCACCTCTTACCCCTAAAGGTGGCCACACAGGACTATCCTGTTTTCCCGTCCTTTCTCTTGGCGTTTGATTATCTAAACAGTTTTAAAAGACAGGCCAAGTTTCTGACATTGATAAACAATTTTACATTTAAATTTTTGATACTTATCTCCAATTTTTAACTTGAAATGAATTCCAAATTCCCTAATGTCTCTGGGCTAAACAGGATGCAATATTTATAATGTAAACAGCTCTATGCATTACCAGATGTTTTAATGCAGATTTCAGAATCTTTAAAAAAATCCTTTTTTGCAAGTAGTTCCTCTTTAAAACAATGCAATAATCCTTTGAGACACTTTGTTCAGTTGATTCTCTACCATTGCATCTGTGACTCCAACATAGCTTTTTTTTTTTTGTTGGTTGTGGGATTTAAACCCTGGGCCTGTGTGTTGACCCTGAGCTCTTCAGCTCAAGGCTACCACCCTACCCCTTGAACCACAGTGCCCCTTTCCATTGTCTGGTGATTAATTGGAGATAAGATTCTCATGGACTTTTTAGTGCCTAGGCTGGCTTTGAACTGCGATCCTCAGATTTCAGCCTCCTGAGTAGCTAGGATTACAGGCGTGAGCCACTGCACCTGGCTGCCAGCACAGCTTTTTACTGATTGTTTTGGAGACTTTGAATTTCAGTTCTCTAGATCTCTTCTATGTAGCTAGGTTACTGGCATAAGATATGGAACACACATTGGGTGCTGTCCTTGAGCTTTGGTTCAAGGCTACTGCTCTACTACTTGAGCCACAGCTCTACTTCCAGATTTTTTTGTGCTTAATTGGAGATAAGAATCTTATAAAAGCAGTGCTGGTGCAGTTAATCACTAATCCAATTAATCACTAGAAAAGGGGAAGTGGGGCTGTGACTCAGGGTGGTGTGGTAGCCTTGAGCTGAAGAACTCAGGAACAATGGCCATGCCCAGGGGTAGGTTGATAGCCTTGAGCTGAAGAGCTCAGGGACAGAGCCCAGGCCCAGAGTTCAAGCCCCATGACCCACCAAAAAAAAAAAGAAGAAGAAGAAGAAGAATCTCATAGTCTTTCCTAGTTAGGCTGGCTTTGAACCATGATCCTTGGATCTCAGCTTCCTGAGTAACTAGGATTACAGATGTAAGCCACCAGCACCTGGCTGAACTATATTTTTAAGTTTTCAACATTTGAATTGGGTTCATCACAAATGTATCTACTTTTTCCGCTCAGAGACATGGGAAGAACACAAGTGCAACTTACGACAGTTGAGAACATCCTCACGATGACTCTTGAGTTGGAAAAACTGTAAGCTAATATTTTTCTTCATAACATTTATATTTCTATTTATATCACTTATTTTAGGCTTAGTAATTTAATTAATTTAAGCTCATTACTTAATCAACTTTGAGGTGAAAATTTCACATAATAACTTTTATTTATTTATTTTTTTGGTCATGGAGCTTGAACTGTGGGCCTGGGCACTGCCCCTGAGCTCTTCAGCTCAAGGCTATCACTCTACCACTTGAGCCACAGCACCACTTCTGGTTTTCTGGTGGTTAATTGGAGATGAGAGTCTCACAGACTGTTGTGTCATCTTGCCCCAATGGCTGGCTTTGAACCACAATTTTCAGATTTCAGCCTTCTGAGTAGCTAAGATTACAGACATGAGCTACCAGCTCCTGGCTCAGGATTTTATTTATTTATATTTTATTTACTTATTTATGGGTCATGGGGCTTGAATTCAGCCTGGGTGCAGTTGTCCCTGAGCTCTTCAGCTCAAGGCTACCACCCTACCCTTGAGCCAAGCCCCACTTCCCATTTTCTATTGGTTAATTGGAGATAAGAGTCTCAGGTCCTTTTGTGCCCAGGTTGGCTTTGAACCTTGATCCTCAGATCTTAGCCTCCTGAGTAACTAGGATTACAAGCATGAGCCATTGTGCCTGGCAGCAATTTATTTTTGCAAATATTTTGGAAAGCATTTTTGTAAAATTTGCGAGATGGGACAACCAAATCACCTTTAGAGAATTTTTTTCTTTGTGTCTCTTTCTCCTTTGGTATTATGCTCTGTGAACTTCAGCCACCTTTACTGACTTGGATCCTTTAGCTCCATTTCATAAGGAGGGAATCTATCAGTCTCAAGCAAATATTTCCTTCCTTATACAAAGCCCTCCAAACTCTCCTAGAGCAGTTAAAAACTGTGTAGTGGCCAGCTTTTCCTTGCTGTGACAAAAATGATTTAAAAAAACAACTGAAAGTAGGAAAGGTTCATTTTGGCTTCTAGTTTCACAGGTTTCAGTCCATGGTCACTTGGCATCATTACTGTGGGTTTATAATAAGACAGAATGTGCTGGTGATAGCAGCATGGTAGAGGTGGCTGCTCAACTGATGACAGGCAGGAAACAAAGAGTGACACAAGAAGGTGCCAGGGACGAGCTATACTCTTCAAGGAACAGTGCTAGTAATTTATTTTCTTCACCTAGGCCCCACTTCCTAAGAGGACATTGGGCTATGAACTCATTATAGGTTATAAATTAATCTATGAGTAAAGTTAATGTCCTTAGGATCCAATTACATCTTAGTAGCTACACCAGCTTGAGATAAGTCTTCAACACATAGCCTTGTGGAGTCACCCCCTATCTAAATCAAAACAGAGGCTCACTTCACTTATTTTACATCTCTTGACAATCACTCTCCTTGACTGCATGATAGCCAATGTCTTGATATAGGATGCTTCATAATTTTTGTTTTTGTCTTTTTTTTGGTACTGGGAATTGAACCCAGGATGTTGCACTTGCTAGGCAAGCGCTTTGAGACTGCATTTATTTGGTTGCTTCTGGTGGGAGCTTATATTGGTTCCCATTACTGTATCTTTGCTAAAAGCTAATAGTATTTTTTGAATCTGCTTTGCTTTGATCCTAAATAAATCAAAGGTCAGGTGTTGAATGTCATGCTTTGACATTGACAAACTTAAAATGTCTATAATCTGAATTTCTCTTTCCATATGAGTAAATTAGGTAGCTCATAATGCTGATTTTATTACCATAAAATGTATCCTCCTTGGTAATTAGTAAATACTCTGTGGGGTAGGAATTTGGGATCTGTGAACATCTGTAAAGATACCAGCGTAAACACCTTTCCATCCAATTGTACATCAGTGCTAATCCTCTAAACAAATTATTGCTTATTAGTCACAAAATAAAGATTTTCTAATTCAGTCATCACTGTTACATTGATGTTATTTTTTTATTTGGGTGGTGGGGCTTGAACTAGGCCTGGGCATTGTCCCTGAGCTCTTCACCTCAAGGCTACCTCCCTATCCTTGAGTCAAGCACCACTTCCCATTTTCCAGGGGTTAATTGAAGATAAGAGACTCAGCTTCTTTTGTGCCAGGGCTGGCTTTGAACTTTGATCCTCAGATCTCAGCCTCCTGAGTAGCCAGGATTACAGGATGCGACACCTTGAAGCTACATTGATCTATTATATTTAAGGGTTAGTTCCTCATCTTTTAGAGTAACACAATAAATTCATGAATTCTACTTTTTTGCCAGTCCTAGGGCTCAAACTCAGGGCCTGAGCACTGTCCTTGGGCTTTCTTAAGGCTAGAGCTCTACCACTTGAGCCACAGCATCACTTCTGGCTTTTCTATGTATGTGGTACCCAGGAATTGAACCTGAGTCTTTGTGCATACTAGGGAAGCACTCTACCACTAGGCCAAACACCCAGCCCCAATTCATGAATTCGTTACACTGTTATACCTTATTATCATCTTTAGTGTGTTTGTGTGTGTGTGTGTGTGTGTGTGTGTGTGTGTGTGTGTGTGTGTGTGTAGTACTGACATGTAGAACTTCATGTGTCCTAGACAAGCACTCTGTCATTGAGATGGACACCTAGCCCCTCTTTAAAACTTTTTTTTTTTATATTATTAAGGTGTTGTACAGAGGGGTAACCATTTCCTAAGTCTGGAATTTTTTTTTTTTTTTGCCGGTCCTACGTTTGATCTCAGGGCCTGAGCATTGTCCTTGGACTTTCTCAAGGCTAGAGCTCTACCACTGGAGCCTCAGCACCACTTTCCGCTTTTTTTTTTTTCTATGTATGTGGTACCAAGGAATCGAACCCGGGTCTTTGTGCATGCTATGGAAGCACTCTATCACCAAGCCAAACTCCCGCCCCTGGAAATATTTTTTTAAAAATAATGTCACCCCTTCCTTTACTCATCCCCAGTTTCTCCCTTCCATCCTTGTCCACAAGTTATGTAAGTCACCCAATTTATTATGTGCTCTGAGTGCCTGCATTTGTTCATTATGATATGTAGTTTCCCAAACACAACACATGCATTAAACTAAACAGATTTTGTGTCCAAAATAAAGGATCATATTTACCATTGTCAATAAACAGGGGCCTTTTTCAGGCTTTTCTTGGAAGTCTTCCTCTTTAAAGTGCACTCCCAGTCCAGAGAGACACTTTTGAATTTTGACAGGAGACATTTTTGAATGAAACTACATTTATTCTATCCCGTCTAGGTACTGACTTCTTGTTTGCTTTTGAGAGTAGCAATTTACCAAAGGGTCCCTCACCCTACCCCTAGTCCAGGCCATATTCCCCCACAACTTCTTTCTGCACAGGGGAAACCAATTGGTGGCCTTGGCCTACTTCTTTTACCCTCAGTAACCCCTTTTCCATTAATTTAATTCTCTTGTGTTTCAATTTATAGGATCTTGCCTCACCAAATTGCCGGCTGCCTTTGCCAATATAAAAATAATATTGAGGTTGTCTGCAAGACAGTCAAGCTGCACTGTGACAGTATATTGCTGATAAACATCACATATTGTCGTGAGTCTTTTGCCTAATGAGGCAGTTTTTCATTTTTCACTTTCCCTTAGTGATAATTTTGAACAGATAGTACAATTGCCTTATTTCTATTCATTTATCCAGTGTCAAATGCCAGGAATTTCTGAACTACTCCGTTGCTCATACTCAAGTTCTTAATATTCCCTCAAACTCAAGCTTTCCCATATACAGATCACTCAGGTTATATTTGGACAGGGTCTAACACTTTTATCTGGGCCACCCTCTAGCAATTTTTCTGTATAATAGGTTTACATAACATTTAAAAAAGTATTGTATGAAGAAACTGATATACAACACACACACACACACACACACACACACCCCACTACTACCACCACCAAAAACAAACAAATGGCACTATGGCTCAGAGCATTAGAGCACTAGCCTTGAGTTGAAGAACTCAGGGACATTTCCCAGGCCCAGAGTTCAAGCCCCATGACCCAACCAAAAAACCAACCAGCACAGAAGGGTTAGAGTTACATAAGTCAGGTAAACAGTATGTTTCTTTTTGGGCAAAGTCCCCCCTTCCCTCACTCTCTTCCAGTTTTTCCCTCCCATGCCCACACATAAATTGTATAGTTCATTTTCCACATAGGATCTAGTGTACCGTTGCTCCATGTGCTTACCCTTTGTCCCTCCATTTCTGTGCTATAGAACTTTTTGGCTTCTAAAATATGGCTGATTTAGTATCAAGAAGCTTGAATACATGTCTCTCCTGGTGATCTAGGGCTTTTTCCCCCCACAGATAATGTTATTCCCTTCGTGAAGGTAGGGACAGCAAGAACCTTTCACTTCCTTTGAAGAAAAGGAAAATAACATTAGAGTTGTCAAGTGCTATATCTTAAGGTCCAAGTCTTTTTTTAATTTTTATTTGAATATATAGAGGGGTTACAGTTATTATATTCACCAAATAGAAGATGCATAATTTCTCACACATTGATACCCTTTCTCATGTTTTTGTTCCCACTTCCCTCCCGCCCACCCCCTCCATGTCCAGGTCTTATGTCCCCAATTCTGGGAATTCCCAAGTTCCTCTTTTTTCAAAGTACTGACTTCCTCCTATGACCCTTACTACTACTAAAATACTCCACTTAATCGAAAGAAGATATAGACAGATACATAATGACACAATCATTACAGATATGTGCTAAGAAGCTTTGGATCATTTCCAAGGAAAGCCAAAAATGTTTTAAGTGAAAACAATTACTGCCTAAAAAGAAAAAGAAAAAATTTTTTCAGCATGTCTATTTTTTTTTTTTTTGCCAGTCCTGGCCTTGAGCTCAGGGCCTGAGCACTGTCCTTGGACTTTCTCAAGGCTAGTGCTCTACCACTTGAGCCTCAGCACCACTTCTGGCTTTTTTCTATGTATGTGGTACCGAGGACTCAAACCCGGGTCTTCGTGCATGCTAGGCAAGCACTTTTAACCACTAGGCCAAACTCCCGGCCCGAGCATTTCTATTTTTTTAAAGTAACTTTTTCAGCCCCATATGACTATAATCCAAGCTACTCCAGGTATTTTAAGGATCAGGTTTCTAAGAAAGTCTAAGCAAAAGTTAGCAACCACCATTCTAATTAATAGTCAGGCATCAAAGCACTCTTGTGATAGCACCTAGATAATACGAATCCCTAGCCAAATAGGAGTATTTTATCCATAAACTGCCATCTTATTATCTTGATTTGTTGTACATTGATAATTAGCACTCCAGATCCTTGCCCAAATTTACCAGGATGTTCCACTATTTGCATAGAGTATCCTGTCATCAGGTACAGTGATAGAAACTGGGTGTGTAAATGAAAAAGAACTTTATGATAATTAAGGACTTATTATCAGAAGCTGAGAGACCTCTGGGCTAACATCTCTGTCCTTGCTATCCTGAGGACTGGGCTTTGTCCTCCTGAACAGCTTGTGAGGATAGCAAGAACACTGAAGCATGGGGAAAGAGAGTCTTGTACTCCCGCTACATATGAGACAGGGTAATTTGGGATATGTGAACAAGAAGAGGCAGGGCTCTTCTGTGGAAAAGATTCCGAACAGCTGTTAATTGAATACTGAGAAACTGGCTATCCTAAATAGAATCCTGTACTTCATGCAGAAAAACCCTACTCAGAATACTCTAATAGTTACTGAGTAGAAAAGAAAATAAAATTCTTTGCATTTTTTTTCAATTGCCATTTCATAGGCCTAGATTTGGGTTGATTTCCCCTCACTGCTCTTTATAACACCCAAATCTTTTCTGACTCCTCATCTGTTTGGGTAGGTTGTAAGGTAGTAGACTGACAAGGATGGGCCCATTGCTCTTATCAAAGCAGTTTCTTCTTTTCTGACAGTTGAAGAAGAATCAATAGGGAACCCAGAGGGAACATTCATGAAGGTGCTAAAGGTCCGGAAGAGAAACAATAGCACTGAGCTGATTATTGAACCAGAAAGAGAATATTTGGACAAAAATGATGCGAGCTACTCAGGCTTCATGAATGAGCATATAGAGCTTAACAATGAAAATGAAATTAGTAGTGCACTCAACAACATATTGCCCTATTTATCACAAGGAAATATATATGATGCAAGGGCGACATTGTTACCATTCATTAAACTGTTGTTGTCCAATGAGAAAAATGGGGATAATTACATGGATAATACAAAAACCAATATAGGAAGACCCCCTGTTAAGCCAGAATCTAACATAAATAATATGAATAAGCTTAATATTCTGGAAAATCTGTTAAATTCAGAAATTAAAAAAAGAATTAGTGAGGTTAGAAAGAAAGAAGACATAAATGTGGATACACAGCCTATCACCCATTTGGGTCCTAAATTTAAACGCCAAATCTTTCCCCAAAAAGTGGAAAATGTTAAACCACAAAAAGGTATCTGGGAAGAAACGGAAGGTACAGAGAAAAGACTGCCAAGACTCAACAGAGTCCTCAGGGGGCCAAAAAGCATACAGAAAAGACACTTCAAGAAAGTGAACAAACAGAACATCTGGATGAAACAGAGTGGCCAGCCTGTTGTGGAGAATATTGCTAAAGAAAGGTTTAGGAGACTACCCCTAAGAGAGCTTCATGTGTCTCAGAAGCCCAGGAAATTGATGGGGGACTCCTTGCCCACAGAACCCTCCTTCACGAAGGGATTTAAGGCAGCAGCCTCTTCTCTCCTGAAACCAGACCCAGTGGGCAGCAGGGCCTCCACATTCACCATTGAGAAACCCCTAGATGAAGTACAAAATAGAGCAAAAACATTATCCTACACCAGGTTTGCTTTAGATGGTGTAAATTCTAGAGTTAAAAGCATAAAGGCTTCTAATCCAATCTTAGCTTCCCCTCAGAATGATGACATTCATAAGACTGGCTCTCCTGTGGCCCACAGAATACCAAAAGCGAAACGGAATCGAAAGTTCAGAAAGAAAACTTTACTCTTTAGACCAGTGCATGCCAACAGGCCTCCGTTTTCTGGAGCAAGGAGCCTTATAAATTCCCCTTCAGGAGAGGACTTTTCATCATTGGGAGAGCTGAACTCTCAGGAGAACACGTTTCCAGAATTCTATGCCATTTCAAATCCTTCTATAGACATCACTCTTCCAAAACGGCAGATTACAACAAATGCTTTTGTTAAAAATATTCCTGTGCTAGGAGGAAGTCTCCCTAAAAACACAATTCATGAAAATTTTGCTGCTCCAGGTTCCAGTGTGACTGCACTCAACTTAATGCCGCCTGCCCAACAAACCGACGAGACAGTATGGGAACACTTGGGCATTGATTCATCACTTAAGGCTATAGACTCCCAATCCCAGTTTACATCCTTTGGTGATCATTTTGAAATGCAGTTAAACCAGCAGCTGAAGCCCCTTATTCCTAACAATGATGTAAGAAAACTCTTATCTCAGCTCATCCGGGCCTTGAAAATGGACTGCTCTGAGTCTGGCATGCATGCTGCCTGTACCAAGCTCATCTCTAGATCTGGCCTCCTGATGAAGCTTCTCAGCAAATCTCAAGAAGTCAAGTTGTCCAAGGCTGAGTGGGATACAGACCAGTGGAAAACAGATAACTACATTAATGAGAGCACTGAAGTTCAGGGTGTACCAAAGCAGTCAAGTGAGGTGAGGACAGCTACCGAACTCCAGGCCCACTTCCTCATCCTTTAGATACCCCTTGTAGGAGGAAGACCTGAGGTTTCTGTCAAGTCCGAAGGCATATGACCAGGACAGCATTCCCTACTCTTCTCTTTTATAGAATGAAGTGGGCCTAAAACACAGATACGATATAGAAAAACACAAATTAATAAGTCATTTTTAACACATTAGATTAGGTGCGTGCTTTAAGAATCTGCAAGAACCTGGTGCTGTGGCTCATATCTGTAATGCTAGCTACTCAGGAGGCTGAGATCTGAGGATCATAGTTCAGAGTCAGCCTAGGTATGCAAGACTGTGAGACTCTGATCTCCAATTAACCACCAGAATACCAGAAGTGGGGCTGTGGCTCAAAGTAGTAGAGCATAAGCCTTGAGCAGCTCCAGGACAGCACCAAGGCCCAGAGCCCAAGCCCCACGACCAACTTCTTCCCCGCCCCCCCAAGAAAAAGAAACCACAAAAAATTACAAGATCCTCAACTTGAAGAAAAGGATTTTGAATATTTTTATATTTCTCACCTCTTTATTATTTAACAAAATTGTCTTTTTTTAAAATTCTTTTTTAGCTCATACAAGAAGTTCCTGGATATGGCTTTAACAACAAAATCATCTTGGCAGTAGCTGTGGTTTTAGTAGTGATGATGTTGATAATAATTTTCTGTCTAATTGAGGTAAGGCCCACAATTCATTCAGGTCTCCATAATATATCTTGTCTTTGTAATACATTCTGAATCCACAACCTAAAAAGCAAAGCCATTTTCCTACTCTCTAGAAGATAATTCCTGAATGATTTACAGGTTTTTTTTTTGTCTATGAAACAGTATTTCTCATTTTTATTTCTGTGATATCAATCAGTTGGGACCATTCTTAAAGGAAGAAGGGACTTTTTTTCAAATGTTTTTATTGTAATTAATAGAAGGGTTACATTATATTCACCAGATAGAAGGTGCATTATTTCACATACATTGATACCCTTTGTCATGTTTTGGTCCCCATTTCCCTCCTCCCACCCCCACTTCTCATCTTGTTTTCCTCCCTTCCCTATCTGATTCAAATAACCAAATATACATATAAACAATATATCAGATAACAAGGTAAAATACTGTAAGAATATGAAAAAAAACAAGGACAGAAAAAGAGATTAGAGATAACATAGTACATTAAAGACAACAATCACTCGTTATATGGCTTTTGTTTCTATATCCTGGAGGTCCTTTCATTTAGCATCATTCTATATGGCCTATGTATGTAGGTTTTGTTTTATTGTAAATCTCTGCTAGGAGAGCCCAAGGTTTCTACTGATTATGACAAATGAGGGAAACCATTGAGCCTATGTTCCTTTGAGTCTGGCTTACTTCACTTCATATGATTTTTTCTAAGTCTTTCCATTTCCTTACAAATGGGGCTATGTCACTGTTTCTGACAGCAGCACAGAATTCCATTGTGTATAAATACCACATCTCATGGATCCACTCATCAACTTAGGGGCATCTGGGTTGGTTCCATATTTTTGCTATGGTAAATAGTGCTGCAATAAACATTATTGTTGTAATAGTGGATTTAGTATGTCCTTGTTTCTGGATGGTTGGGTAAATTCCTAGTAGTGGAACTGCTGGGTCATAGGGGAGCTCTATGTTTAGTCTTTTGAGGAACTGCCATACTGCTTTCCATAGTGGTTGAATGAGTTTGCACTCCCACCAACAGTGTAGTAGTGATCCCTCCTGGCCACATCCCCTCCAGCATCTGTTGTTATTGGATTTCTTGATCATGGCAAGTCTAACTGGACTCAGGTGGAATCTTAGAGTTTTTTGATTTGCATTTTTTTTTATGGCCAGAGATGTTGAGAATTTCATTTGTCTATAGGCCATTCTTATTTCTTCTTCAGAGAAGACTCTCTTTAAGTCTTTGGCCCATCTTTTAATGGGATGATTGTTTCTTTGGAGATTAGTTTTGGAGTGATTCAATTTTTTGAACTGTTGATATATTTTATATATGAGGCCTCTGTCTGTTGTATAGTTAGTGAAGATCTTCAGAAGGGACTGTTATTGTTGAGTACTGTCCAAATTTGTGCCAAGGAGTCAGTGATCAGCATGGTGTCAGTTTGCAAATGCTTTGGGGAAGTTACGCCTGGGTACATACTCACAGGTATACAGGTAGCACATTCTGAGCTCTCAATAGTTCACAAACTGCATAGGTCTATGCAGTTCAACCTTGTATTTGAATACATAAACATATATGCATGTATGTTCATATATATGTATATGTATATTTTCTCTGCCTCATTAGATGATAGTTTCTGAGAGGGCAGGAAGTTTAAAGTGTTTTATTTGTATTATCTAGTATGGTAGTCAAAGGAGAAAAGACGAGGCATTAATTTCACAATGAGTAATAATACAAACCAGTATTTCAGTTAGAGTACACATTGTAGCAATGGACAGACCAGATGTTTCTAAGTTTGTGTGTGTGTGTGTGTGTGTGTGTGTGTGTGTGTGTGTGTGAATCACTGTACCACTAACTGCTTTTTCTGTGTATGTGGTACTGAGGAATTGAACCCAGGGCTTCATGCATGCTAGGCAAGCACTATACTACTAGGCCACACTTCTGGCCCCTAAAACACTTTATTTAGATCCTTCCATGATCCATCTGTCTTTCCTACTCAAGTACCAATGTCACAATCCTTAATCTCAGTTTTTGTTTTTGTTTTGTTATTTTTATCAGTCATGGAACTTGAACTCTGGGCCTTGGCATTGTTCCTGAGCTCAGCTCAAGGCTACTGCCCCACCCCTTGCACCACAACCCCACTTCCTGTTTTCTAGTGATTAATTGAAGATAAGAGTCAGATATTTTTTAGTGCCTTGCCTGGCTTTGAACTCTGATCCTCGGATGTGAGCCTCCTGAGTAGCTAGGATTACAGGCATGAGCCCCTGAGCCAGGCTAATCTCAGTTGTTTTATGACATTTTTTTCAAGTGCAAGATCTCAGATCTTCTTTTCCATGTATTTCAGTTATTCTTGCATGTTTTTCCCTCAGAAGTTCAAAAAAATTGGATTATGACTACATAGAATATTCTAGGAAGAACATTCTCTTCTAGGAAGAAAGAATCTCAACCTACACATTTCATTTCTTATTCACCTTAGAATAAGAAAAGTTTGTGATTTTTTTGTTGTTGTTGGACGTTAGGCTTAAACTCTGGGCCTGGGCGCTGTCCCTGAGCTCCTCAGCTCAAGGCTACTGACCTAGCCTTGAGCCAAGGCCCATTTCCCTTTTTCTAGGGGTTAGAGTCACAGGTCCTTTTGTGATAGGGCTGGCTTTCAACCTTGATCCTCAGATCTCAGCCTCCTGAGTAGCTAGGATAATAGGCGTGAGCCACCACGCCCAGCTTGAGGGTTTTTTTTTTTAATTATTTTTTCGCCAGTCCTAGGGCTTGAACTCAGGGTCTAAGCACTATCCTTGAGTTTTCTCAAGGCTAGAGCTCTACCACTTAATCCACAACACTACTTGAGGGTTTTTCTATGTAAGTGGTATCCAGGAATCAAACCTGGGTCTCCTTGCATGCTAGGCAAACATTTTACACTAGGCTAAACTCCTGGTCCCAGGGTTTTTTTTTCCTTTTCATTTTGTTTTTTAAAAGAGATTATTGTTTAATTTAGGTCTCACACTTGATATACGTGAACCTATTATATAAGCAATTTCCCAGTTTTTTTTTTTTACTCTAGGTTGGCTTTCATATACAGTCTTTAACATGTCATGAGCCACCCTGAGATTGAGATCCTCATATCTCATATTCTTGAGTTGCTGGCATTCCAGGTGTAACTAGCATCCCAACCCCCAGTGTTACAGGTTTTTCACAAAGATTTTTATGTAATTTTAGATAAATCGATTTCAAATAATTTTCTCCTTTATTGAACTTATAAATAAGATCTTTCTTCTGTTCACTAATTTGTGTTAGTGTACAGGAAAGTTATTAAACTTTGTGTGTTGATCCATCTACCCTCTTTATTAAAATTGCATAGTGCATTTCTAAGAAAATTTCAGGTGATTTTTCTTACATGTTTTAGGCTGTGGATTATTTCATATGAAATAAGTTTCCTCTCTTACTTATCAGGCTCTTACTCCATTTACTATTTTATTGCATTTGTTGGGATCTCCTCAACATGAGTATCTAGCAAGATCCATTTTGTTCTTGTGTTTCACTTGAAAGTAGCACAGTTGTTTTGGTATCTAGGAGAGACTTCGATTAAATTAAGGGCATTTTATGAGGAATTATGTGCTGGATTTTCTCTAGCATAGTGAGTTCATATGTTAAGTGCCAGCTTCAGAAAAGACCTTCAGCTAGGTACTGAGGAAGAGGAAAAGATTTATTAGTAAAGTGGGATTCCTGAGATAAGAAAACTTATCATCTCTTGGGCAGATAATATATCAATAAAAGAATGAATGGAGAGTTGGAGATAGTGGTCATTGTGGTGGGAAATCAAGATTGTACTTTTTTTTTCTGAAACAGATTTGTTGCCACAGAAGAGCAACGGAGGAAGGTAAAGAATCTACAAGGTAAATATGAGTCTGTAAATCTTTCAGTGAGGATCTGCAAACTGGAGGAGCCCTAGAACGCATCATTTTTTTCTTTTTGTGGCAGTCCTGGGCTTGAACTCAGGGAAATACCACTGTCCTTGGGCTTTCTCAAGGCTAGAGCTCTACCAGTTGATCCACAGCACCCATCCTGGCTTTTTCTATGTATGTGGTACCAAGGACTGGAACCCAGGTGTTCGTGAATGCTAGGCAAGCACTCTACCACTAGGCCAAACATCTGGCCCCTAGAACACATCTATTTCTATCCCCTAGCCTTACAAAGTGGTACTACCCAAAATGAAGAGTACGCTTGATTCCCAGGGGTCTCACCTAGCTCCAGCAAAAGCAGTTGCGCAGTAGAGGGAGAGGTGGTCAGTACTAACATGGATACCTCTCTATCACCAGTCCTTCAGTGAATGAGAATGGGAGACTGAAAGGTTTCAGCTGTGTCTGCTCCTGCTAGTGATGGGCCTCAGGAGATAATGAAAGAAATCTCTGGGACACTGGGGTGTAGGTCTGGTGGAAGGTGGCATATAGGGGTCCTTCCTGTACAGTGATAAGAAAACTCAACTCCTCATTCTTCTGGGTATCTTCTCATCCCCACTCTCCCTTTTACCCAGCACTTCACATCATTTTAGTTAAGAGAGACCTCACATGTTAGTTTATTATTTCCTCTTGCAATAAAGAAATATACAAGGAGAAAGGGTGGGTGATATTACATCAGAGTCACACTGCTTGTGAGTTTTAGGAGACAATGGTTCTTTCCCCTTATGTGGTGTATGGGTTGTGGTCATATGTAAGCAGTACACTAATATCAAGAAGACATTCACAGTCTCTAGAACAAAACTGATTTTTTTCTGTTCTGTTTTCACTCAGAACTAATAGCTTATCTTCAAATGTTCATTATGTCCTATTCACTGATTTCATGTCTCAATCATTATTATACCCTTTCAGAGATGAAAATCTCTAAACTATGCCTTTTGATTTAGGCAATTGCTTGTTGTGATTCAACTTGTACAATAAAGCAGAGAGGCAGTTCTCCCACTCCTTTTCTATCCTTCCTTCCTTCCTTCACCCCAGCAAATGACCCATGGGAGATTAAGTCCAAAGGGGACTGAGTGAAAGGCTATGGAAGAGAATAAATGCTTCTGCCTAGTATGGTTATGCAGGTGTTTATGCACAGGAACTTTTGGGAAAAAATGGTAAGTGGGGCTGACAACTCTAGCTATGCTGCAGGCCAAGTCACATGCAAAGTTCTCCCTAGAGATACTGTAGGGACCTTCGGGACAGGCTTGGAGAGCTCCTGCAGGTCCTGTCTGTGTGCATGGAATTGATTCCAGAGACTCAGAATGAGGGAGCCTTTGGTCATTATGATTATGAACCAAAGCACAGGTTTGTTCCAGTAAGATCTGAGATGTACATAGCGGCACACATGAAATAGCATGAACTGTCACTAATTGTCTATTTCTTTCTCTCCAAGGGGCTTTTTTTGGTTTCTGCGAAGGCAAGGCTCCTCGGAATCTGAGTGTCAGGCAAGTAAATTGGAGAGGATGTGGTGCTATGGACAGAAAATACAGGCAAAAGCAGAATTAATTGTATTTCCCTTGATATTCTAGGACGGCTTCTTTTTAGGGCGGCCTCTTTGGCTGAGGGATATGTACAGACCACTCAGTGCTACAAGTAAGGAAAACATGGCCAAGAAGCTACATGACAAGGACTCTTCTGATGAAGATGAGATTTTCCAGAAGAAAGAAAAGTGAATGGCTGAGAATAATTTAACATTCCTAGCTAACTGGAGGGGGAGGTAGGAGGATAGGGAAGGGGGAAAAAGTGCTACAAAACTAAACACTTGGCATTGTTCTTTTCCTAGGAAGTCTAGCGAAACAGCCATAGAGATGCCAACACCAACATCATCCACAGGAACAAATGCGATGGAGGAAACTGAAAATGCTGGGTGCTGTGGGATGTTTCCTTCCAAAAAAAACTGAAACTTTTATCCTCTGACACTGGCTTTGAGCCTTCCTTTTTAGAGAAAGAATGCACTGAATAAATGGACACAAGATTACAAGTTGTTCAAAAGGCAACTCCTGGATCATTGATTTCCAGTCTGTAACTGCAGATCCTTACAGGGTCAGTCATAAGTGCCTTGAAAATGGGTCACTCCGGCTGTTTGTAGAGCAAATAAATTCTGTCAGTGTCTCCCATAAATGATTTTTATCACTCTAGCCACCTGTATTTACTACATAGGCATGTTATTTTAACCTTATAGTTACCTGGGTGGAGAGTCTTATTCTTTCCAATTAACAGAGGGGGTAACTGAGGACTTTTTTTTCAAATATTTTTTATTCTAATAAATAGAAAGGTTAATTTATATTCACCAGATAGAAGGTGCATTACTTCACAAACATTGATACCCTTTCCCATGTCTTGGTCCCCATTTTCCTCTACTTACCCCGCCCCTCAACTTGTTTTCCCCCTTCCCTATCCTATTTCAAATAACCAAATAAGCATGTATACAATATATCAGATAACAAGGTGAAATAACAATGTGAGATAACCAAGGGACAGCATAAGAGATGAGAGATAGGGGCCAGGAGTTTGGCCTAGTGGTGGAGTGCTTGCCTAGCATGCGTGAAGGCCCGGGTTCGATTCCTTGGTACCACATACATAGAGAAAAGCCAGAAATGGTGCTGAGTCTCAAATGGTAGAGCTCTAGCCTTGAGAAAGCCCAAGGACAGTGCTTAGGCCCTGGGCCCAAGCCTAGGACTGGCAAAAAAAAAGAAAAAACCAACAACAAAAAAAGAGATGAAAGATAATATAGTACATTAAGGACAACAATCACTCCATTATGTGGCTGTTGTTTCTACATCCTGGAGGTCCTTTCATAGCATCATTTTATATGGCCTTATGTATCTAGGTTTTGTTTTATTGTAAATCTCTGCTAGGAGAGCCCAAGGTTTCTACTGATTATGACAAATGAGGGAAACCATTGAGCCTATGTTCCTTTGAGTCTGGCTTACTTCACTTAATATGATTTTTTCTAAATCTATCCATTTCCTTACAAATGGGGATATGTCGTTATTTCTTACAAAAGCACAGAATTCCATTGTGTATAAATACCTCATCTTGTGGATCTACTCAGCAACGGAGGGACATCTGGGTTGGTTCCGTATCTTTGCTATGGTAAATAGTGCTGCAGTGAACATCGTTGTGCTAGTGATTTTAGTATGTCCTTGTTTCTGGATGAGTGGGTAAATGCCAAGTAGTGGAATTGCTGGGTCACAGGGAAGTCTTTTGAGGAACTTCCATGCTGTTTCCATAGTAGTTTACACTCCTCCCAACAGTGTAGTAATGATCCCTCCTGGCCACATCCCCTCCAGCATCTGTTGTTATTGGATTTCTTGATCATGGCAAGTCTAACTGGACTCAGGTAGAATCTTGGAGTTGTTTTGATTTGCATTTATTTTATGGCCAGAAATGTTGAGCATTTCTTCATGTGTCTATAGGCCATTCTTATTCTTCAGAGAAGACTCTCTTTAAGTCTTTGGCCTTTTAATGGGATGTTTGTTTCTTTGGAGATTAGTTTTGGAGTGATTCAATTTTTTGAGCTGTTGATGTATTTTAGATATGCTGCATTTCTCCTGAGGACTTTAAAATAAGAACAACACTAAATTACCTTAAGGGTGCCTGCATTATAGATCATGCATCCTTTTCCTATAAGTGTGGAACAATGGAAAGTATGTAGCCCAATGATAGTGATCACTGTGTTACAACTCCATACTAAAAATGGTCAGGAAATCTAGAGAAAAGCTTCCCTCAGAAGACCTGTGTCTCACCTGAATGGACCATAAATCAGGGAACAGGATGTTCTTGCTGACTGGCCATGGATATGGGCATACCCTGGGGTAGGGCTTTAACCCAGCAATTCAGTCACAACAGAATCACAGGAAGTGGTGGTTCATCCAAAACTAAAGGGGAAGTTCTGTTACCAGAAACTCTGGTAAGATTAGGAAAAGGGGATCAAAGACTGAAATTGAACTAAAGTTTAAGCACCAAATTAATAGTTATTCACCTGTTCGTGGATGCCATAAACCTAGAAACCAATCAAATTCTCTTCATCCATAGCACTTTGCCAATGCTTTTTTTTTTCCATCTGCAGTCTCAGTGGGATCCTAGGCCCTGGCTCCATCCTCAGGAGGCGGGACCCAAATGTGGAGGTGATGCCAGAGGCCCAGGCCGCGGCTTCCCTTTGGTGGTGGCCTGGAAACCGCGGGTAGCCTGCCTTAGGGTGGGGCTGCGGACTGCGGTGGGGAGCGTTTGGGGCCCACTCCCTGCGCATCTCCCTGCTTTCCCTGGCCCCTGGCTACCCGAAGACAGCCTGGCATCTCGAGCCCGCAGCTCTTCTTCCTAAGCTGCGCCCCAAAACCCGCCCTCAGCGCACCCACCCGCAGCTGAGAGCCCCGCCCCCACTCCGCCCCCCTCCTAATCTGACCTCAGCCTGCACCACCATTAGATGCACCTCCACCACTTTAGTCACAGCTCTGCTTCTGGCTTTTTGGTGATTCATAAAAGATAAAAGTCTCGCGGAATTCTACCTGGCTAGGCTTTGGGCCCCGACCCTCAGGTCTCAGTTCTCCTGAGTAGCTAGGATTACAAGCATGAGCTAGGGGCTCTGAGCTTGACTTCTCTAGTTAAACCTCCTGAAAAGAATCGTGAATCAAACGTCACTTTCCACAAGCACCTACAACCTCAGTCTCTGGGAATGAAGCTGAAGCCCTCCACCCTGTCAGCCCACCCTCAGGACTGTCCTCAAAATGCACAAGCAGAGAAGCTCTAGACTCTGTGGCCATGTGGCTGGTTAAAGGGATTATGCTCAGAGATAGGCCTTCTGGGTCAGATGGAGGGGCTGGGCGGAGTCGCCCGCCCCCAGCCTGCCGCGTGGCTCCACCCCCAGCGTATCACGTAGCCCCGCCCCTCGCAGGCCCCGCCTCTCGCTCCCTTTGAAACGCGCGGGCGCGCCTCGCGCAAGCGCAGTACCGCCCAGCCCGGTGGCTCCTGTGAGGTACCTGCCGGATGGCGGAGTTGGTACCTTTCGCGGTTCCCACCGAGAGCTACAAAACCTTGTTGGTGTGGGCGCTGAGCCCCGGCCCCACGGCCGAGGCCTTGCAAGTGAGCCGGGCCCAGGTGGAGGGAGGAGTGGAGAACCGCCCACCCGCTGACTGGGGGACCCGGGGCCGCAGTCCTGCCTCTGCCCCCGGTGCCTCAGCGCCTCCACGCAGGGGCCTTGGGGCCGGGGACCCCACGGCCTCGACGGACACCCAGAGGCGTGGCTCGTGTTGCTTCTCGGCCACAGGTTGCTGCCCTGTAGTCAGAGGAGAAGTCGCTCCCGCGGTGGTGGCTCAGGGTTTGGGGAGGGGTGTGGTTCTGAGGTGGGGGTGAGATGTCGTGCACTAACTGGGCGTGGGGACCCCCCCCCCAGCTTTCTCTGTTCACAGTGTTCTCCCGGTTTGGCCTTCTGTATTCAGTGCGGGTCTTCCCAAACGCTGCAGTGGCCTCTCCTGGGTTCTCTGCCATCATCAAGTTTTATTCAGCCGGCGAGGCCCAAAGAGCCCAAAAGGCTTGTGATGGAAAGCTGCTTTTTCAGGCCTCTCCTGTGAAGGTGGGTCCGATCTCGTGTGTGCACGTTTAAGTGGATATACTTAGGTTTGCACCCAAGGCCTACTGCCTGCTAACTCTACTACTTGTGCTGTGTTCCCAACAAAGATAAAAATATCGAATTCTAACTCCACAAGAACGAAGAGTTAAATTCAATAATAAGCTAGTATTCCTGTGGCATTTTGCTCTGCAGAATGCTTCCATCTGTATTACCACATGGATTCTCTAGTCCCAGCTTTTTTTAGATGAAGAAATGCAAACCCCAGGGGACCGTGAATTTGGCTTAGTGGTTGAGTGCTTGCCTAGCATGCATGAAGGCCTGGGTTTGATTCCTCAGTGCTACATAAACAGAAAAAAGCCATAATGTTGCTGTGGCTCAAATGGTGGAGTTCTAGCCTTGAGCAAAAGAAGCTCAGGGACAGTGCTCAGGCCCTGAGCTCAAGCCCAGGACTGGCAAAAAAACAAAGTTACTGATATAAAGATGGATGGCACTTTTTGTTGCCTTTTCATGTAGGAAATCTTCACCAGACACCTTCTTTTATTTCATGTGGATTTAAGATGTGAGTTGAATAACTTGGTTGTTACTCAGAACATAAAGGATACTTTATTATCATTTCACTGAAAACTGTCAGAAATCCCATCAATCCCCCCAAAAGAGAAACCTTCCTTAATGTGTTAAAGAAATGTTTGTTAGCATGCCAAATGATTCCAATTTTCAGAGTTCCAGAAAAACATCTCTTCATGTGCAACCTCCTTTCTCTTTCATAAATATTCAAGTGGTTTCATTCAATATGTCAGTTTATGAGTATAATATGACAGTTTATAAGTACAATTCATCTTAGTGTCACCTCTTCCATGATTCTGCACCATCTCTTCCAGCCCCACCTATTCCCTAGTTACACATATGCACATTGAATGTTTTCACTGTATTTATCCACGTTTCTCTCCATTTCTCTGCCCTCCTCTTAGTGACCCTCCCCCTTCAATCTCTTTCCCCCCCCTGGTATTACATGTTTTGGCTACCTGATACTCATTTTGTTTTTCACGGTCCTAGTAATTCCTAAACAACTGTTCCTGACTTGGCTGCCTGCTCTTGTCTATATTGTTTTTCTTACCAGTTCAACTGACTGAATCAACTATTCTCAGTACTGGCCTTGAGAATTCTTCCTCCATGGCTGTACACAGATTTCTTAATTTATGTCCAAAGAGTGAAATCTTCATCAGATTTTCCTTAAATTTTGTAATGAGATGCCTATTTTTGTCTCTGACCATGTCTCATAGCCACTTAAACTTAAAAATGGTACCAGAAAGATTACAGAATAAGCAGTACAGACTTTTTTAGGTGTTCTTTGGACACTGAGATCATATCATAAGCTTTAGGTTTTAAGGAATTTACAGGTAAAACCTATTACTGCTATAGTGATAAAGAAAATGTTCAAGTCAGTATATAGTTGGAGAAACCATTCATATTAAACACTGAGGTTACTACTTCACATTTTTCTTTTCTTTTCTTCTTTCTTTTTCTTTCTTTCTTTTTTTTTTCTTGTCATTTGTGGGGCTTAAACCCTGGACCTGAGCACTGTCCCTGAGCTCTCCAGCTGAAGGCTAGTGGTCTACCACTTTGAGGCTCAGCACTACTTCCGGTTTCCAGGTGCTTAACTGGAGATGTTATCTCATGGACTTTTACTGCCTGGGCTGGCTTTGAACAGTGATTCTCAGATCTCAGCCTCCTGCATAGCTAGAATTGCAGGTGTGAGTGACCAGTGCCTGGCTTAGCTCACATTTTTATCTAGTTTCACTAGTAATATTTTTTATACTTGTCAAGTAATGTTTTTCCATTCTCTCTCTCTCTCTCTCTCTCTCTCTCTCTGTCTCTGTCTCTGTCTCTCTCTCCCTCTCCTTCCTTCCCTCCCTCCCTCCCTCCGTCCTTCTCTCTCTTCCTGCCTCCCTCCATCCCCCCTTCTGTCTCTGCTTTTGATAAATACAGAAAACGCAAAGATGTTTTAAAATAAGATCAGTGAATAACTTAAGACACCTTAAGAGGGCTCCGTGCGTCCTCTGAGGCACAGAGGAAAAAGGTCATCCTGAAGGACTTTGCAAAGCTATTGAGGGTGACAACATCTATATGTTAATGTACCATCAAGAGGCTCTGAGTCACTCTGACGCTTCCTGGTTGTCCATAAAATCTCCTTTGTGACTCCCCATACACATCAGCCTAACAACAGTACTGCATATTAGCCAAAGTTTTCTCCTTTATAATGTGCAGCTTCGGTTGGAGATTCTTTATTTTTTTTCTTTTGTTTTTTTTTTTTTTTTTGGCCAGTCCTGGGCTTGAACTCAGGGCCTGAGCACTGTCCTTGGACTCTCTCAAGGCCAGAGCGCTACCGCTTGAGCCTCAGCACCACTTCCAGCTTTTTTCTATATATGTGGTACCAAGGAATCAAACCTGGGTCTTCGTGCATGCTAGGCAAGCACTCTACCACTAGGCCAAACTCCTGGCCCGATGATTTCACATTTTTAATATACATTCTTCATTCATTCACCCAATCAGTGCCTTGTCATCCTCTGTTAGATGGCATGAATTTCTTACTTGATCCTTAGAATAATTAAAGAATGTGATAGTGGTACCTTAGCTTATAAAACAGTGCTTGAGGAAAATGATTCACAAACAAATCAATGAGAATTTAATGCTGTGACCTTATTTGTGTTCTTCAAATTTTATGATAATAATAATTCAATATTTAAGATGGAACTCATGACTGGGCACTGGTGACTCAAGCCTGTAATCCTCCCTACTCAGGAGGTTGAGATCTGAGGATCACAGTTCAAAGCCAGCCTGGGCTTGAAAATCTGTGAGACTCTTATCTCCAATTAACCAACAGAAAATTGGCAGTGGCACTGTGGCTCAAAGTGGTAAAGCACTCTGTTTGAGCTGAAGAGCTCAGGGACAGTGCCTAGGCCCAGGGTTCAAGCCTCACTACCAGCCAAAGAAAATGAATGAGAGAGAGAGAAGGGCGGGGAAGAGGGAGAGAGAGAAGGAAGTAGTGAGAGTTTAACCGTAAAGTTATCTTCATTAAAAAAAAGAACTTTCTTAGTACAGTTGATCTAATATTTTCAGTTATATAAGAATATTATTTCTTATAGAGGGGATTAATATTGGGGAGTGGGGCAGCTTGAACTCTGGGCCTGGGTGCTGTCCCTAAGCTCTTCAACTCAAGGCTACTGCCCTACCCCTTGAGCCTCAGCACCACTTCCTGTTTTCTAGAGGTTAATTGGAGATAAGAGTCTTGGTCTTTAGTTAGTGCCTGGGCTGGCTTTGAATCTTGATCCTCAGATCTCAGCTTCCTGAGTAGCTAGGGTTACAGGCTTGAGCCACCACATCCGGCTTCACGTCTGCTTTTTAGGTCCTTAACCTGGAGTTACTGAATGAATAGGCTGAAACAATTGCATTTCTTTGCTTACTTGCAGCCTATATGTTTCCTGCATGGATTCTTTTTTTTTTAGTTGCTTTCATCATCACTGTTAATCATCCATGCTCAGAAAATCCTTCCAATTAATCATGGACCCTACTAATGATGATGGACTATACTGTGGAATTAGAGCAATAAAGAACATTTATTTAGGGCCCATGTGTATGCAAAATAATATGCTTTTCCTATCCCATGCAGTACTCACATCCATTCTATGAAATCAAGATGAATTTCAAGTGTATCCCAAATGAAAAGTCTGGCAGACTGTATTTATGGCTGTATCTTTTGAAACTACAGGTTCGTCTTGGTACTAGACATAAGGCAGTTCTACATCATACTCTTCCCTTGACCAGCTCACGATGCCAAGAACTGGCAAATTACTACTTTGGTTTCCAAGGATGGTCAAAAAGGATCATCAAGGTAAATCTTGTAAATTTTTCTTGCCTAAAATCCCTTTGCAGTATATTTAATTCTGGGACGTCAGACAAAAAAGGATGAACTGGGCTGTGAGGAGTACATGTAAGAGGGCACCTACACTTGAGGGTGAATAGATACTTCTGAGTGGACTCATTATACACAATTTTCAATGATCATATCAGTCAGTTAACCTGTAAATCATATAACATTCCTGTAGAGTATAATAATAATAATAAAGATGCCTGTATCTATTAATTCATTTGTAAATCTTTCTTAATTTTGTACTAAAAGACAACTCAGCCACTAGCTGAGATCCCTGGAGTTTAGTTTTATTTCTCTACAGTGAAATCCTCACAGGTCCAAAGGATGTGGCTCAGTGGTAGAACACTTTGCCTAATATGTATGAGGCCCTGAGTTTGATCCCCAGCACCATAAACACAAAAGAAAAGTCCTAGGAATGACATGTAATTTTTATTCCTAATAGCTTCAAGAGCTTTCTGACCTTGAAGAAAGGGAAAATGATGACCTTGTGGTACCACTGGAGAAGCCAAGCCTGAAATTCTTCTGTGTTGTGGAGGTGGTGCTACCTCTGTATGAGTGCAGGAGTTATGGAGTTGGCATTGCAGAGGAGACTCTGGAAGAAGGTCAGCTTCCTGAGCAGGGAGGGAAGAAGGGATGATCTCACTTTTTTTCTTCTTTCTGTTTGTTTTGTTTTGTTTTGTTTGTCTTTCATGGGGCTTGAACCCTGGGCCTGGGCGTTGTCCCTGAGTTCTTCAGCTAAAGGCTACTGCCTTATCCCTTGAGCCACAGCGCCACTTTCATTTTCTCCTGGTTAATTGAAGATGAGAGTCCCACCAACTTTAGTGCCCAGGCTGGCTTTGAACTGTGATCTCAGCCTCCTGAGTAGCTAGAATTACAGGCATGAGCCACTACACCCAGCTTCTTTCTGTCTTAAAGTCACTTTTCAGCTATGTATTAGGTCCTTATTAAGCTACTAAAGTCCTAGGTAGGCTTTCTATGCCTTCCAATATAGTTTCACCTTAGGCAGTACCTGACAATCTTTGCAACTAAAACCTGAGATCTGGCCTTCTGCCAAGAGCTTAAGAAGACAATGGAAAGACTATTTCTGTAGTTCTTGATTAGAACTTGCTTTATGCTGAAATAATTATTCCATACAGATTTCTTGTACTTATTGCAGCAAAATAATTATCTCAACCAAATCATGATCTAACGATTTTAATAAGCATTTGTATAAATGTTATTTGCCTAGCCCTAGAAGGGCTTGAGCTAAAAAAAAAGTCAAATATGGATACCTAGAAAGGAAATTTCTAGTGATGCTGAATGTAGTCTAAAATCTGTGGCCTTCCACGTAAGGTTTTTAAATTTTCTTATATAAAGAATTTATTAACATTGATTTTTATATCACATGTCAAGTGACGTATTTACCAAACAAGTATTCAAGAAGGGAATCAGTGTTGTAAGACAGAGGCAAAGATGTTTGTGAGCAGTGCAGAGCAGAGCAGAGCAGAGCAGGCTCCTAGGGCTGATGCGTAGGTCCTAGCCTAGTCATAGGCTCTTCCACAGAATCTTTTAATTTGTGTGATTCCAGCCTGATTCAAGAAGGTAAGGTTGTGTAGAAAATATGCTTTCTATCTGTCACTTTTCAGTCTGTCATTAATGTGAGGTTGGTACAAAGTCTTGACTTGGATCCTCATTCAAAAACATCAGGAACTTCCAGCATAGGGTGAGGCAGTGAAAATAGGTCCCACCAAGATGTACCTCCAGTGGAGCCATTCAGCCACACTTGGTGTTGTATCTACTTTTTATTATCAAGAGAATGATCCAGATATTTATTTATATAAATATATTTCTCTGTATAAGATCATACAAATAATATATATATATGTGATTATGTATCATGTACTATGGTACATAATAGATTGTATACAATGTATATAGTTTATGTATCATATATTTAATGTTTTATGTAGAATGTATATTACATATAAATATATCCATGACAATATATCATGAATATATTTTTATTTTTAAAACAGAATAATTATCACTCATGGGTATTTTGTCTGTTTGGCTGGATGTAGGACCCTTAACATTCCTTATGAAAAGAAAGGCAGCACAGAAGCATGCTATTCAGAGGGCTCTGTCAGATGCCTTCCAGAAGCTGTGCATTGTGGTTTTAGGTAAGACACTCTTGATTGTTGTTGGAGAACTTCATTTTGAAAAGCTAATTGGATAAAAATATGTTAATGTTTCCATTTACTAAGTAATTTCATAACAAGGTTCTCAAAGTTGTCTTTTTTGGATTTTTTTTAAAGGCAACAACAAATATACCCAATTTGTAGATGTAGGATAGCCTTCCATGGTTCATGGAGAAAGTGTTTGACTTAGCTAAGTCTTCTTCCTCAGTGGCTCATCTGTCATACAGAATAGTGATTATAAGATTTGTACAGCTCACTCTGCTTCTTACATTTTTAATACATTTTAATATGTGTTGATACTGGGGCTTTACTCAGGCCTTCATGCTCTCACTTGGCTTGTTCATGTCTAGCTGGTGCTTTATTACTGGAGCCTCATCTCCATTTCTGAGTTTTTGCTGGTTCATTGGAGGGAAGAGTCTTACGGAGTTTTCAGGCTAGCTCTGAACCTTAAATCTCAGAGGCTTATGTCTCTTGAATATCTGAGATTAGTGGTGTGAGCCACCAGCACTTGATACAACCTATAAAATTTTACATTTAGAACTGATTTGTTAGGTATCTCTAAAGACGAATTCTTTAATCTGAGAATAAGTCTAGAACCTTATCTATATTATAAATTATTACTTTTTTTTTTGCTAGTCCTGGGGCTTGAACTCAGGGCCTGAGCACTGTCCTTAGGCCTTTTCCTCAAGGGTAACGCTCTATCACATGAGCCACAGCGCCACTTCCGGCTTTTTGTTGTTTTTGGTACCAAGGAATTGAACTCAGGTCTTGTTTCATGGTAGGCAAGCACTCTACCATTAGGCCAAACTCCAGGACCTACATTATGCATTATTTTGTAAGAATAAGTAAGATGGTTTATCATGTGTATGTATTAAAATATAATTTTCATTTTACTCTCTGAATAGATAAATATATCCTGCTGAATCTAACTCAGTTTCAGCAGATATGGTGGCACATGGTATTATGCCAAAATTTAGGAGACAGCTGTGATTGGAGTATTAGGAGTTCAGGACCAGCTGGGGCTATATCACAAATTCAAACCACTATATGCTTCTAAGCAATAATAATAATACATGTCAGCTTCCATTTTCATTTATGACACTGACAAATTGGATGGATGAATACAGTTCTTATAATAATGAGTTGATTTATGTGAGCCCTGAGAGTGGTCATGCTGTTGAATGATTTTCTACTCCCTAGTTCTGTACGGGTAGGAATGTTACAGGCTGTGCCAAAAGGAATTTTAGGATTAACAGAAAAGTATCAAACAGTCGGGCACAGTGGCTCACGCCTGTTATCCTAGCTACTCAAGAGGCTGAGATCTGAGGATCTTGGTTCAAAGCCAGCCCAGGCACTAAGTAAAGACCAAGACTCTTATCCCCAATTAATCACTAGAAAAGGGGAAGTGGGGCCATGTCTCAAGGGGTAGGGCAGTAGTCTTGAGCTGGAGAGCTCAAGGACAATTCCTAGTCCCAGGGGTAGAGTGGTGGCCTTAAGCCAAAGAGCTCAGGGACAGTGTCCAGACCCAGAGTTCAAACCCTATGATTCATGAAAGAAAGAAAGAAAGCATGAGAGAGAGAGAGAGAGAGGGGGAGGGGAGAGAGGGGGGGAGGGAGGGAGGGGAGAGAGGGAGATAAGGAAAAAGAAAAGTATCAAACAATGATTTTTCCCACTTCACAAGTCCTGAAAGCTTAGATTGAGAAATCCTACTGAATTATCAGAGCCCTATTTGCTTCTAAGAGGTAGCCTTGATTGGCTTCAGCCTTTCAACCTGGGCAGCTACCTCTTTCAGTGAAAGTCTGATTTATCTAGTCAAAGGTAGAATTTCCATCAATAGCCTCTCCCTTAATCTTTAAGAACTTCCCCCCACACACACACACACACAAAAGGAGTCTAGTTTATACCAGACATGGTAGTATACACCCCTAATCCCAGTACTCAGGAGACTGAAATAAGATCAAGAGTTCAGGGGCCAGGAGCGTGGCCTAGTGGCAGAGTGCTTACCTAGCATACACAAAACCCTGTGTTCAATTCCTTGGTACCACATACACTGAAAAAGTCAGAAGTGGTGCTGTGGCTCAAGTGGTAGAGTGCTAGCCTTCAGAAAGTTCTAAGACAGTGCCCAGCCCCTGAGTTGAAGCCCCAGGACTGGCCCCCCCAAAAAAGATCAAGGGTTTGAGGACAATTTGGGAGTGACTCCCAGGTTAGTTTGGACTACATGATGAGACACTGTTTACAAAAAAAAGAAAAAAGAAAACAAAATCACTGGATGGTGGTGTCTCATACCTATAATCTACTAAAGCGATTAAGATCCAAACATCACAGTTTGAATCCAGCCAAGTAATAAAGATCTTCTATCTCCAAAATAACCAGCAAAAAATCAGACTGGAGTTGTATCTCAAATGATAGAGCACCAGCTGAACAACCAGATTAAGAAAGCACAAAGCCCTGAGTTTAAATCTTTCTAGGTAGTTTACTTTTCCCTGTTTTGTAATGGTATTCCTTGTGTAAAATGAAATCACATTAGACCAAAAACTTCATAGCTATAGTTTAAGGAAAATTGCATTGTGTATTATTTATGAGGTAGTGTAGTTTCTGCCAATGAAACTTTCCATTGCTTTTTATAAATATCTGTGCATTTTTCCCAGGGGAATTTTGGTACTTTGGGAGTTGAACATTGTTCCATTGTTCTAACATGGATTATCTACTAGTCTAGTGGAATCTATATCAGTTCTGAATTCACTTAGACCTTCACCTAATACCTTATTTTTCAATTATTTGACCTTTTTAATATTCCATTGTCATTTTTATGGCTTCTTATTGCTAAGATTACAAAGTTTTGGAACCATACATAGTTGATAATCATTTGTATTTCAAAACAAATAGCTATGTTATAAGTTAGTAAGATGGTGATATTTTTAGCAAAATGCTTTCCTTCTCTGCTTTTTGAAATCACTGCCTGATGACAGGCATAGTGGTATACACTTACAATTTCAGAAATCAAGGAGTTCAGGAAGGCTGTTCAAGGCCAGAATAAGCTGGACCCTTGGATCCTATATCAGAGAAGAAAAAAATAAAGTCATCAGTGAGGGGATGACCCCTTAGACATAAAGCTTTAGAACAAGAAAAATTCTAAACTAAACATCATTAACTTTCTTTCAGAAAGTGGTAAAATAGCTGTGGAGTACAAACCCAGTGAAGAGATGGAAGATGTCGGAAATGAAGAACATGATTTAATTCAAGTAGGTGGAAAGGAAATCTCAAGGGTTCAATAAGTAATGTAGCCATAATTCAAAACAAGCATCAGATTTAGAAGGTTGAAAAGTGGTGCCACAATTAGGTTAAGGCTGTGTTGATACAAGGTGAAATGGGGATTTTTTTCCTAGGGAAATGTGAAGGGCTATCTCAAAATCAAATTCTCTGTCACAGACTGAGTTGACTGTCTGCCCAAACTCCTCCTGCGGGAGTTTTGGAGTCATCACTAATTCTCTGCTAGACCTAGCTAACAAAGTAGTGTATTATCATACCTGTTTGTGAGACTTCAGAGGAAATGACAACATAATGTGTATTCTTTTGCCTGCACCATAACTTGCTCTCATTTTGCAGGTCAATTGTAATTCTTGGAAGCCATATTGCCATGGGGAGGAAGATCTTTCTGATTTCAGCTTGGAAGAAGAGGACCTGAGCTGCCAGGATTGGACCAGCACTGCTGAATGTCCCTAGAGGCCCTGCCCGAAACTGTGTTGGGAAGTTCTGCCATGGCCAACCAAATGGGCTTTTGGCATCAAGGGACATCCTGATCTGTAGCCCAAATCCTGCCTTCCTGTGGTGGACTGTTCCTGCAGGAGGCCAGTGGTCTTTCTGCTTAGAGAAGATGGGATTCAGAACTTTCACTAGTGTAGAATCCAACTAGGTACAAACATGAAAAAGATTTCTGTTTCATAAACAAAGGTGACAGTTTCAGTGTCATCAACCAGTGACCAAGCAGAGTGAGGGACCCCAGGTTGTCAGGTCACCATAAAGAACCTGCCATAATGGTTTGTCTCTTGCAAATACCATGTCCTTTGACCTACTTTCCCTTGCTGCATCCCTTCACTACAAAACTGCCCCAATGGGCCTGAAATCTGACGTAGCCAAACTCCAATCCCACTGGACCTACTGAGCCCTGGTCTTCATCCTCTGCTCATCTCCCACAACAATGATGAATGACATGGCAGACCACAGCAGCTATGATTACCTGGGAAACTCAGCTCCCACCCATATGTTTGCTCTCGCCTCAGGAGTTCACTGACAGTTTGCTCTCATTCCTGAGAATGGATTCTGCTGGACAGCTACCTCCAGGCCACATCTGTTTCTCATCTAGGTCTGCCAGACAAGCTGAAGCTGCAGGACAGATTCCCAGGATGCTGCCAGTGCTAGGTGAGGATCACATGCAGGCAAACCTCTGGCTCACCTCCTCAAAAGTAATACACAGACTTTTGCTATAGAAGAGTTTGAAAATCACAGCACATTTGAATCACTTATTCAATCAAGACACAGAATTCAAAAGGAAAATGATTCACCATTTAGCTCTATGATCTGAAGAATGACCTACTTTGGCATCAGCAGTGTCAACAAGTTCATGAGTATATGATTTCATGGTAGAAACCGGAAAACACTGCCAAATCTCAGTTTCAGAAACACCTGTTGCAAAATAATTTTTGAGATCTAAGTATGAATATGATTTATCAAGAACATCCTGGTATACAACCCAAATCCCTCCTTGATGGGGAATAGGAGCCCTGTAGGAAGACGTCCCTTCTCGCCGGAAAGGATTGTAGAGATCCAATTCCAGTACTCAGCCTTTTAAAATAAAAGTTTCCATTTTCTGAACAAACATTACCATGTCATAAGCCAATGGCCTGGTAGAGATCTCAGGACCACAAGTAATAACCTACCAAAATACTTAGTCTCTTACTACTAGCACTGACTTCGTCCCTATGATGTATTTGATGTATCACTTCTCATGACAAAGCTGCTATTCATAACACTACAGTGTGGCTGTGAGTTCAGAACAAGCCAGTTCCACTGTCCATTCACAGTCAGTTCTGACCTAACTCTGATCTTGCTGGACCTACTGAGTCAGAGTGCCTTCATATTTCACCTATCTTTCACTCATGTTGAAACACTAGGTTAACCTGGGAGGCTTTGTTTTCCTAGGATTCTCTGCTCCATCTCAGATGTCTGCGGGAACTCAGGAGCCGACTCCCAGAATGCTCACATTACGCAGGACAGATGCTGCTGCACAGCGACCTCCTGGGTCAGGTCAGTTTCCTGCTTCTCCTCAGGATCTCCCAGAGGAGTTGAGTCTGCAGGACAAACTCCCAGAGACAGTGCCAGAGCCAGGTGAGGACCACAAGCAGGCCATGCCTCGTCCACTCAAAAGTGACACACAGCACATTGCTCTAGCTGAGGTTTCAGAACAGCCATCACTGCAAATGCATGTTCCACCTCTGTACACTCAGAGAGCACAAGAAAAACCATTTGTTTTTTCACCCCAGACCTTGAAAAAGGATCTAGTCAGGACGTGGCTACATAGGCAGAGACGGCAAGTACATGAGCTTCTGGTAGGAACTGAAAACCAATTTGCAGAATCACAGCTAGATCCCAGTATAAATATGGCTTATGGTGACAGCATGCCTCAGAAAGCCCAAGAGAAGGTAGATGAACTTCTAGAACTCCTCGAGCAAGGTGAATCTTCTCAGTTCCAGCTGCACACCCATTCTCAAAACCTGGGGACTCCTGAGAAGCTCCAGTCCCTTGTGGCTCAGGCAGAAACCCTAGCACAACAGCGTGTTAACAAAGAGGTTATTATGCCATTGGTGCATGAGGATGGACGTGTTCCATTTCCAAGCAGCAATAAAACTCAGCATTCAACCTCACCAAATGTTACAGTTCAGCCTGCAGTTGTGCAGTTTACCTTCCCCACTCCCATGAGACCTAATGAAATCATAGTTCAGTCTCCACGATGTCATCTGTACCATTACAGGACAATCCTGGCAAACCTCCAGGGATGAATGATGTTGAGATTACAAGTTAAACTGAACAGGAGGTCCTCAGTTGTCTCTCTCTGGTGCTTTGAAAGAGGTCAAAGCTCAGCAATAGATGAACAATCTCTATCAAGGAATCTCACCACAGCCTGAAGAGTTTCCTCAGTGACCCTCTCTTAAGTCAGCAAGAGATCACAACTCTGCTCCCCGAAGCCCCTGAGTGTGCTGAACTTCCACCAAGCCCACAAGGACTCCCAGGTCAGTCACCAGAATTCAGTATAGACTATAATTTTCTTCCACCTTCAGATAGCTGGGGATTTTCAGCTCTAGGTCTGGATTTGATATTTAGAAGTCATAATGAACTAAATTCTCCTAAATCACAGTGAAACATGGATCTGGAGTTGACAATAACTCCACAGACTACAATTGCTAATGAACAAGTTGAATTTTCTCTAACCTAGTCTGGTTTCCCTTCCCATGCTCCTAAAGTCCCTTAAAATGTTCAACCCCTTTAAGTGCAGCAAGAGACTACAACTCAGACTTCAGGAAGATGCTTGTATACGTCCTCCAGTGACCTCATGTCATTTTGCAGAACTTCCTGAATATGTTGAATATTCTGCACTTCAGCAAGAGACTACAATGCAAATTGCCATTTCCCACAAGCAGGAAAATACTTCCATGACCCCCTCCAATGACCTTTCTCAGAACTTTCTGAGAAGGCGGAACTCTTTAGTGCTGCACCCAGTTTCATTCAGCCTTTAGTGCTCCCAGTGTACATAGAACATTCTTCCACTCAAAATATGGGTCTGTCTCAGCCTGCAAACTCCCTGAGAAGGTGAAACCCTCTTCAGTGCCTTCCATTGGATGTAGAATTTTCTTCAGGATGTGGGTCCAGCTCAGCTTCATTGCCACCTCACGAGACGGCAGCACAACTGGCAGTGCATTATGAGATGACAGTTCCCATACCAGACCCAGATCCAGCTCAGAGCCCAGTATTGCCCAGTGAAGGAGACAACAATTCCTTCTGCAGAACACCCTGATAAGATACACACAGATAAGATTCAGTCTCAGCATCCAAATCTGAAGTCCATCCAAATCTTACTGAAGTCACAGTTCAGCCTTTTGATGTGGAAATTACCTTAACCCCAGAATCTAATATGGAGGTTGGATTTTCTCCAACCATACAGGAGACCTTAACTGACCATTCAACACCATCCACGAAGTTTACATCCTACACCCCTTTTTCCATCACAGTTCCTGCTGTAACCTAGAGTCTAATGACACGCAAGGTCACATTTCAACCAATGGGCCTACTGCTTTCCACAACTTCTGGAAACACTACTGAGGCTAAATATTCTTCATCCCTGAAGAAGACTACAGTTCCTCAAGTGACATTTCCACTTCAGATTAAGCATCCAAACCTGAATCCACAATGGACTAAAAGATTAAATTTTCTTCAACTATGTATCTCTGGAGGAGATCACAACTAAGCTGCTACAGGAGAGCACAGCACAGTCCCTGCAGGAGATTTCATCTCAGCCTGGGTCTTTTTTGCTTTTGTTTTTTAAGAAATCTTGGTTACAGTTTACTTTCATAACTGGCACATTTCAGCCTTTACATACAATACAGTTTTTATAGCACATGTAAGTGAAATTAAGATAAATATATGTTAAATAAAATTTTATTTGTTAGAAACCTAATAACTTTATTGGTCAATGGAGTATAAAAAGTATGAAATCTGAAAAGTATATCTTTAGGATTTGTTTTTCTTTTTTAACTGAGGTAATTAAATAAGGTACACGAAGCCAGGAGACTTATGTGACTTACGTATGATAGGCACTGTTTTACTAATCTGAACTTTTCATGAACAATACAAGATATCACACAAGTAAATTTCAAGTTAGCCGATGATAGCTCTGATATGTCCAGTTAACATTCATTGCATTCACTTGAAGAGTGAGCGCCTAACTGCTTAAATATCTGCAAGGGAGAGCTGCAAAGAGCAACACTGAAGGACCGGGAGTGTGGCCTAGTGATTGAGTTCCTGCCTAGCATGCATGAAGATCTAGGTTCAATTATTGGGTACCACATATATAGAAAAGGTGGAAGTGGTGCTGTGGCTCAAGGTGTAGAACACTAGCTTTGAAAAAAAGCCCAAGAACAGTGTTCAGGCCCTGAGTTCACTCCCCCAAGACTGGCAAAAAAAAAAAAAAGAGAGAGAAATATTGATTACCAAGTGCTTCAGGGAGCAAAGAGTGGTTGCTTTTTCAATGTCAGTCTTTTCTAATGGTGAAACTTAAAAAAATTCCTGACAATATTACACAGGGTACTTCACTTAATCAGCCAGAACTTTATTCTTTATTTTCCAGCAGTATATATACCTCTGAAGGTATGAGTTAGCTGTGGGCAATATGAACCTTTGAGGAATAAAAGTGTCAAGCTAAGTGTGTATGTGTACACACATACATACACATGTATATATTTACACACACACACACACACACACACACACACACACAGTTTTTGCTTTTGTTGTTGTTGTTGTTAATCATGGGGCTTGAACTCATGGCCTGGACTCAAGGTTAGAGCTCTATCACTTTGAGCCACAGTACCACTTCCAGTTTTCTGGTGGATAATTGAAGATAAAAGTCTGATGGACTTTCAGGCTGGCTTTCAAGCACAATCCTTAGATCTCAGCTTTCTGAGTAGGATTATATGTGTCAGCCACCTGCACCCAGCTTTGCTTCATTTTTGTCCTTTGTCGATGGGGTCCAGAGATCTATACTTATACGTTAATGTTTACATTGCTTTCTAAACTAATGAACTACATTTTCACATAATTGTTTCAAATATATAAATGAGTATACAGAACATCACTACATGGCATGAAAAATAATTATGTGATTCATCAGACCTTCTAGGCTCTAAGGCAATGACCAATTATGTATTGATTTATTGTGGTCCCGCTACCATTCAGGCTCTCAAACATTTCAAATATATCTTTGAAGAAAATAGGAAACTCTTCATGGAATCAGCTTTTTGCTTCTTCTATCATGAAATACATTACAATCTCTCTCTCTCTCTCTCTCTCTCTCTCTCTCTCTCTCTCTCTCTCTCTCTCTTTCTTTCTCTCTTTCCCTCTAGATAGATAGATAGATAGATATGTATGCATATATATATCTCACATTAGCATGTTTTTTTTTTCTGCTGGTCCCGGGCTTGAACTCAGGGCATGAGCCCTGTCCTTGAACTTTCTCAAGGCTAGAGCTCTACCTCTTGAGCCTCAGCACCACTTCTGGCTTTTTTCTATGTATGTGGTACCGAGGAATCGAACCTATGTCTTCGTGCATGCTAGGCAAGCACTCTACCACTAGGCCAAACTCCCGGGCCCTCACATTAGCATGTTTACCACCATTCTTTTTTTAAAAAAATGTGTACCAATAATAAAGAGATAAACCGTGCCCAAACACTATGCCTGGATTGGAGCAACAAGATGATGAGTAAGACAGGGACCTACTCTCTAAGACCTAATCAGTATATTGATGTATATACATACATTCATATACATATATATACACACATATACATAGCTTAAACTTTGAGCTTATATTTGATGAGAATACACAAGAGTATCTAACTATTCTCCTTCTTTCTTGAATTACTTCCAAAATCTACCAGTAGCTATAGTTGTATGTTTCATTGATAATGATAATTGAAGATGAGTCTTTTAAATGTGGGCAGAGTTAATTGAGTAAGCAAGTCCAAATCCAAAAGTTTATTATATATATATATGTATATATATATACTATGTCCTGCAGTCTACTATGTATTCATCCTCATTAGATATCTATTAGATTTGAATAGATTGTCAGTGCAGTATTTTCCTCCTTCTAGAGATTTGTCCTATGATAAAATACAATCTTTTAGAAGATGTGCTTTGAACCTTCGCCTTTTTTGAAGTTTATGTGTGTTGCAAATAGAACATCATTAAATATTGAACTCATTTTTAAATACAATGAAAAATTTGCTAGTGGAAAGTTAGTAAAAGTATGTAGCATATCTTTTTAACTCTAGAGAAGATGAACATGAGAATCATTACAGGTCATACAGAATCACTACAAAGCAGCAATTCTTGGTCAGTGGACTTTGTACCCAGGAGACATTTGACAACTGTGGCTGTGCTATGGGCAGCTAGCCAATGGGCAGACATATCTAGAGGGATGTTGGTGTTCCTTCTTGTGTTCCACAATATACTGGACAGGACTCTTTAGCAAAGAACTTTGCAGCCTCAAATGTCATATGAAAATCTGCTCTCCATAAACAAAGATTACTTGACACTGCATGTGCAAATGTGAAAGTGTAAATCACAAGCCAGTATTGTCCACAGGAAGAGTTCTTTAAACCATGGGGAAAATAACAAACTTATGGTTCCTTGCATGCAAATCACTGAAATAAATATTTTGAAAGAATGTCCTTTTCTCCTTCTTTGGCTTATGTGTTTTTCTTTCTTTCTGTAGAAATTCTGGTTGCAAGTGACTCACAAAACTGAGCTGTGGAACATTTCAGGCGTGACATAGGATAGAATTTTTATACCAGAGGTAAGTGAAATAGAAGATAAATGGATACTTGATAAAACCATATTTATGTGTTAGAAATCTAATATCCTTATTAGCTGGGCATAAGGTCTATGTGAACTCTAAAATACGTGGCTTTGTGCATTCATGAGGCTGGGAGACTTGTATGACTTACAAATACATGCTCTGTTTCCCTAATCCTGAACTTTTCATAGACAACAGCAGGTACCACTCAAGTAAACTTCAAGTTAGCTCTGTCATGGGAACTGATAGCAGCTCTGGTATGTGTGAAGCTAACATTCATTGCCTCTCTGATATGTGTGGTGCTAGCATTCATTGCCTCTCACTTGAAGAGTGAGCGCCTAACTGCTTCAATGTCTGTAAGGCAGAGCTGCAAAGAGCAGCAGTGAACATCAAGTTCTCCAGGGAGCAAAAGGGTAGCTGCTGCTTCTCAGTGTCAGTCTCACCATTAGAATGGTGAAGCAGAAATATTTCCTGACAATATGCCATAGGCACTTCTCTCCCCAGTCAACCAGAACTTATTGTTCAATAAGTATACACCTCAGAAGTTGACTTACCTATGAGCAACAGGAACCTTTGAGGAACATAAGTGTTCATGATAAACTATGTAATTGAGGAAAAAAATCCGGAGCCAGTGCTAGTGGCCCAAACTGTAGACCTGGCAACTAAAGCTAAGATCCGAGAAAATAATTTAAAGCCAGTCCAGGTAGGAAAATCCATAATACTCTTATTAACCACAAAAGGCCAGAAGTGGGGCTGTGAATCAAATGGTACAGTGCTAGCCTTGAGCAAAAAGACTAAGGAATAGAGCCCAGACCCTGTTTTCAAGCCCAGTACTGACACAATAAAATAAATATTTAACATAAAAAAATTGGGCTTGGTATTCTGGAAAGCAATGTGGAGGTTTCTTAAAGAACTAAAAATAGACCTTCCCTATAATCCTGCCATACCACTCCTGGGCATCTATCCTGAACATCATAACCCAGGATATGATAAGGACACCTGCTCAGCTATGTTCATCTCTGCACTATTCACAGTAGCCAGGTAATAGAAACAATCCAGATTCCCTACTGCAGATGAATGGATACAAAAAATGTGAGACACACACACACACACACACACACACACACACTCACACAATGGAATTCTACATAGCCAGCAGACAAGATAAAATAATGGCATTTGCAGGGAAGTGGATAAATCTGGAGCGAATCATGTTGAGTGAGACAAGTAAAGACCAAAGGAACAAAAGGCACATGGTATCCTTATATGTGGCTATTAGATCCACACAATATTTCTGTACCCAATGCTATGGACATGGTGGTATTGGAAATATAAACACAACTACATAGACATAAAAATGTATGACTCTATAGACAAATTTTTTTTTGCCAGTCTTGGGCTTAGACTTAGGGCCTGAGCCCTTTCCTTAGGCTTTCTCAAGGCTAGAGCTCTACCACTTGAGCCTCAGCACCATTTCTGGCTTTTTTCTATGTATGTGGTACCGAGGAATTGAACCTGTGTCTTCATGCATGCTAGGCAAGCACTCTACCCCTAGACCAAACTCCTGGCCGACAAAATGTTTTATTACATAGATTAATATGTATCTATGACATATAAAACCCTCAGCCTAATTTTAAATATGTTCTAAAATCTAAGTGCCAGTGATTGTATATGGATATTTCCTTCTTGAATACTTGTTTATTAAACACATCATTTGAAATATGATGTAAAAATCAAGGTTAATAAAGTCTTTTATAAAAAAAAAAATTGGGCTTGGGAATGTGGCTTGGTGGTAGAATGCTTGCATTTAGCCCTGAGTTCCATTCCCCAGTACCACATAAACAGAAAAGGCCAGATGTGACACTGTGGCTCAAGTGGCAGAGGGCTAGGCCTTGAGCAAAGAAGCTCAAAGACAGTGCGTAGGCCCTGAGTTCAAGCCCCAGGACTAGTTAAAAAAGAAAGAAAATGTGTTCAATGTTAAAAAAAAAGAATGTCAAATGGGGGAAGAGGGAAAGGCTGTCAATTAGAGGGGCCAGTGGACAACAGGCCAGATGTTAGTAATGAAGGGGCATTGCACTGGGAGGAAAACGCTCCAGGAACTGGGTCAAGTGTGTTGGACAAGAGGTATTGAGTAGAAAACAGGAGCCATGTCCTTTTCAATCACAGAGAAATGAAAGTTCCACTGGTTAGGTCTGTCACATTCCTGCTGGATGATAAGATGCATCTAGGATGAAATAGGACTCCTGTCCTCATTTGCACATTCTTTATTTCTTCCTGTTGCCACCACTTCATGTTATTTTCTTCTTTTCTCATTCATAAGCAAAGCTGTCCAGAGTGTAGGGGTAAGTTCCTTTTTGAGATCTCTCTCCCCCCCTCTCTCTTTCTCTCTCTCTCTTTCTCCCTCCCACTTCACTCTCCTCTCTCTCTCTCTCTCTCTCTCTCTCTCTCTCTCTCTCTCTCTCTCTCTCTCTCTCTCTCTCTCTCTCTCTCTCTGCCAGTCCTGGGGTTTGAACTCAGGGCCTGGGCACTGTCCTTGAGCACTAGCCTTACTACCCTTGAGGCTAGTGCTCTACCACTTGAGCCACAGCACCAGTGCTGGCTTTTTCTGTATATGTAGTAACCAAGGAATTGAACCCAGGTCTTCCTGCATGCTCGGCAAGCACTCTACTGCTAGACCAAACTCCCAGCCTAGAGTTCTTCTCTTGCTTATCAAGCCCAGTTCCTTCATTACTGACTTTCATTTGCAAACTGAGGACCAGAATAAAGAAATGTGTGTGTGTGTGTGTGTGTGTGTGTGTGTGTGTGTGTGTGCGCGCGCGCGTGTGCATGTGTGTGTCTTCTTAAAGCAGTTCCTGAGCAAAGAAAACAGGGGTTTAGTCTTTCCACATAAATTTGTAGACTCAATAAGAATGTGCTAAGTGCTAGAAGAAAGAAAAGCATAGCTTTTCCCTTTAGGCATTCAAATAAAGCTAGAGTAGCAGAGATATCAAAAGTATTATAATGTATAGTGAACTTATGGAGAGACTTAATATGAGTATCAAGATCAGAGAGAGGATCAGATCTTTGTAATTCTTCCATACACATTATTTTGGAAGTAAAAGAGATAGCTCAGGATCTGGGAGCATGTCCTAGTGGTAGAGCATGGCTTAGCATTTGCAAAGTCCTGGATCCAATTTCTTGGTACCACATACACAGAAAAAGCAGGAAGTGGTGCTATGGGTCAGGTGGTAGAGTGCTAGCCTTGAGAAAGCCCAAGGACAGTGCTCAGGTTCTGAAGAGGAGGAGGAGGAGGAGGAGGAGGAGGAGGAGGAGGAGGAGGAGGAGGAGGAGGAAGAAGAGGAAGAGGAGGAAGAGGAGGAGGAGAAGGAGAAAGAGAAAATGGAAGAGGAAGAGGAAGAGAAAGAGAAAGTGGAAGAGAAAGAAAGAGAAAGAGAAAGCTCAGGACATAGCCTAGTGGTAGAGTGATTGACTAGTATGCTATTGAATCTGGGTTGTCACCTTGACCAAAGAAAAGAAAAAATGAGTGAGATTAAGGGTCTGATAAAGAGAGAGAAAGTAATGATGGAATGAAAACATAATGCCAGATTCTAATCATTTTTGTCTACTTTGGGAAAATGTGCTACAATCGAGGTGACTAAAAAATACCTGTACAGAGCCAGGAGTATGACCTAGCAGTAGCCTGCCCCACAACCAACAATAACAAAAATAAAATAAAAGCTAAAAAATAAAAGACACTATCAAAGGAATGCCCTGCAAATTGGCACCATCAATAATGTCTGAACAACAGTTGTTATCCTGGACCACTTATGGCTCTGTGAACTGTAACCATGTCATTTGACAAGTTTGAATACTCACTAGTTTCTACATATGTATTTCACAGGCCAGTAAAAAGGCAACAAAAGTTAAAACAGATTTCTAGCTTTTAATGTGAATGCTTTTAAGTAAAATTATAAAACCACTCACCTGTATTTGAGCACCATTTCCTAAGCAATTTTTTTTACCAACAAAAATGTAGATTAGGGCTGGTCCAAGGAGCACACAGCTATAATCCAAAAACACTTGACAAGACAGAAATTGAGGATATTAGGTTCTGCATTTTAAGGCCAGCCTAGAAAAACCAGTTGTCTAGACCCTATCTGAAAAAAATCACGAAAAGTCAAAAGGGCAGAGAACATGCCTCAAGCAATAGAGCTGAGTTCATAGCCCTAGTATACCTACCCAAATCAAAATAAAACAAAACTGAAAAGAGAGCAGATATAGACAAAAATAAAATAGAATATATTTTATGGGATTTAAGGTATTAGTCTTTCACTCATTTTGGTGGACACATATCGAGTAGCACATATCGAGATGTTCACTCTGAGTGAATAGCCTGCTCTCTCCACCACCAAACTATTCTTGAGGAAACTTTGGAGTCATCACTGACTATGGTAAACCCAGCTAACACAGTAGCATATTATCAATCATGGAGCCAGATGATAGGACTTTAGACATTGTGGATAAATTCTCAAGCTTACCACCCTAATAAGCTCACTTATGCCGGGGCCAACCAGCAGCAAACCAGGGTTCGCAGATTGGGGTTCCTGAAATAGGGGGCAAGGACTAGGAAGAAATAGAAGAGAGACAGACACACGGGGTCCAGGATGTCCGCAGTCCAGGTAAAGACTGCCGCGTTTATTTTTTTTCTCCAGCTTCTTCCCTCCTTGAGACCCAGGGAACTTCCAGGTGTTACATTCATATGGTAAATCTCAGGTCATTTAAACAGAATAAGGCCAGAAAACAATAAGACAATAAAGCCATTGTCTGATGCAAATCAAGGTACAGTTTGATTCCACTCTGGCTCCCAACATATCCCCCGTTTTTATTTTAAAAGAAACACAAGTGCAAGTTTTACTCTTTTCTATACCTCTAATTTATCCTGTCACATTTTCCAAAAATGACTTTGGTCCCTTCGTCTAACGGGGATTGATGGGCGGAGATTCAGCTTCTGTGACTTCTTCAAGCTGACTTAGGGGCGTTATCTCTGTGCTTGACCAGGGACCTTAAGAAGCCTAGCCTGTTTTGTTAAGGGGTTGCAAGGATTAGATATTAGGAACAATAATTTACTCCAAACTAGAGATCATATTTAACATTTAACAACTGCACAAACCATCTTTGGCTACAATAGTGTAGCTTACATAGCACCCATTTGCAAAGGCTTTTTCTTGATTGGGGAACTAAATTTCTGCAACCTTAACAATGCTTCAGTTGTCAGATCTAAACAGATTAATAGAGACACAAGCCTCAGATCCACAAACTTTTCCTGAATTTGTGGCTGGTGCCAAAAAAAAATAAAATAAAATAAAAATTTCGCTCAATTAGGACTTTAAACTACCCACTATCACAGAAGATTGACAAGTTCCTGCCCAGTTATGAAAGGCACGGGAATTAGTAAGGCATGCTTACAAACTATTCTATGACCTCCCGGTGATACTCAATATCTACTGGTTGTTGTTCCCTTTTCAAGATCTCACTTAGACTCTCTTGGGCTGCGGCATATGGCTCAGCCTCAGGTTTTTCAGAAGAGTCCTTTAACTCATAAATTTCCCTTAATTCAAGATTAAGTTCAGCATTCTCATGTTGAGGATCTATGCATTCACTTACTAAATTCCATACATTAATAGCCTCTACTGGGGTCTTTTCGGGCCATATACATTATAATATTCTTGAATTCTTTTTCCTATCTGCTGCCAGGTTTTTTGGAATTCCTCCTCTATAAACCTCGGGCATGCCTCCTCGACAAACTGTAGGAAGCTCTGAAGCACCCCTTTTTTCACCCACGTTCCGTGGGCTTCAAGTAGGCCTGTTAAGATCGGTACATATGACCTATGGCTATTAACTTGACCCATAATTTTTACTCCTGACTATACACTCTCTTAAGATCCTCTCTTAATAGTCCTATGATGTGTTACTCACCACAGGGAGGGGTCCTTCACCTTCGTCCCAGATTTTCAGGGTCCCTGTTCGGGCGCCAGTTGCCAGGGCCAACCGGCAGCAAACCAGGGTTCGCAGATTGGGGTTCCTGAAATAGGGGGCAAGGACTAGGAAGAAATAGAAGAGAGACAGACACACCGGCTCCGGGATGTCCGCAGTCCAGGTAAAGACTGCGGCGTTTATTTTTTTCTCCAGCTTCTTCCCTCCTTGAGACCCAGGGAACTTCCAGGTGTTACATTCATATGGTAAATCTCAGGTCATTTAAACAGAATAAGGCCAGAAAACAATAAGACAATAAAGCCATTGTCTGATGCAAATCAAGGTACAGTTTGATTCCACTCTGGCTCCCAACACACGTATTTTCTGGAAACCTACAATGAAGGGGAGAAAAATAATATCTCAGAAAGGGACTTTAGGCTCCCAGAACTGGACTGGCATTTCTGCATAATTCCTGAGATCCCAACCATGTCATTTCCTTGGGTAGTCTGTCATGCCCCCACCTCACCAGATGCTGGCATCTGGGGACATCCAGGTCTGCAGCCCAAATGCAGCCTAGCTGAGGGAAGAGGGACCCTACAGGAAGAAGTGACCCCTGCTCTCAGGAAGAGGAGATCCGGGCCCTGGCCCTGTAAGAAAAGACTTGCTGCCATCCAAAAGCCTAAGCCTTTCTGTTTTATGAACAAAGGTATCAGTTTCATAAACAAACATGTCATAAACCAGGGGTGGGGCAGAGAACTCAGGGCACCAGATAGGAATCTACCAAAATACTTTGTATATTGCCACTATTAGTGACTTCCCTTGACATATCCCTATTGCCTACAAGGTGCCTTTTGCCTACCATTTCCCCGATGTATACCTTTGCAGCAGAGCTGCTATTCATATTGCTACAGTTGTGGCTGTCAGTTCAGACCAGGCCGATTCCACAGTGGACCCACAATCGGTTCTGGCCTAACATTGATCGTGCTGGACCTACCGAGCCCGGGTCTTCACCCTCTTCTTACATCTCACCTGAACTTTCTCCCATGCTAAAACGCCAGGTGGACCTGGGAGGCTTTGATTATCTAGGATCCTCTGCTCCATCTCAGATGTCTGCGGGACCTCAGGAGCCCACTCCTAGGATGCTCACATTGCGCAGGACAGATGCTGCTGCACAGCAACCTCCTGGGTCAGGTCAGTTTCCTGCTTCTCCTCAGGATCTCCCAGAGGAGTTGAGTCTGCAGGACAGACTCCCAGAGACAGTGCCAGAGCCAGGTGAGGACCACAAGCAGGCCATGCCTCGTCCACTCCAAAGTGACACACAGCACATTGCTCTAGCTGAGGCTTCAGAACAGCCCTCACTGCAAATGCATGTTCCACCTCTGTACACTCAGAGAGCACAAGAAAAACCATTTGTTCTTTCACTCCAGACCTGGAAAAAGGATCTAGTCAGGACGGGGCTACTTAGGCAGAGACGGCAAGTACATGAGCTTCTGGTAGGAACTGAAAACCAATTTGCAGAATCCCAGCTAGATCCCAGTATAAATATGGCTTATGGTGACAGCATGCCTCAGAAAGCCCAAGAGAAGGCAGATGAACTTCCAGAACCCCTCGAAGAAGGTGAATCTTCTCAGTTCCAGCTGCACACCCATACTCAAAACCCGGGGACTCCTGAGAAGCTCCAGTCCCTTGTGGCTCAGGAAGAAACCCTAGCACAACAGCATGTTAACGAAGAGGTTATTATGCCATTGGTGCATGAGGATGGACGTGTTCCATTTCCAAGCAGCAATAAAACTCAGCATTCAACCTCACCAAATGTCACAGTTCAGCCTGCAGATGTGCAGATTACCTTCACCACTCCACGTCAGCAACAGACCCCAGCCCAGCCTCCAGGGAGACCTCAGCAGGAAGAACTGTCAACTACCCAGCAAGAGGTGCCAGGTCAGCCTTCAGAGCTCCCAGGGTTTGGAGAACTTTTGGAAAGCCACCTGGAAGCCCCAGCTCAGCCTGAAAAGCCTTTGGAGGAAGTCACACCTCCAGTTGAGCATGAGGCTCCTGTTCAAGCTCCTGAGTCCCCCGTGGAGGGAATAGATACAAGTCGACCAAACCACCAGCTGACAGTTCACTCTCCAGGAGAGGCCCAAGCTCACCATGCCAACGTCTCCTATGTTACAGATAAGCCCCCAGATGTGACAATTACCTTCACTTCAGTGCCTACCCAGGAGATTGAGTCGTCTCTGGCCCCCAGTGAGGCTCTGGCTGGTCCTGCAGGTTATGGAGAAGAGGTAGAACCCTCTTTCAGTGAGCAAGAGCAAGCATCTCAGCCTTCTGAGCCTCTTGGGGAGAATCAGCCTTCTGGAATGCAGCCTGCAGCCCCACCTCAGGCTTCAGAGCATGATGGGGAGTTTGAATCTTCTCTAACCCAGCAGGAACAACCAGCTCAGTCTTCTGAGCAGCATGAATGGACAGTTTCACCTTCAGGTCTGAATGAATCTCAGCATTCAAACTTGGGTGTGACTGGTAAACCTCCAGATGTGGTGATTACCATAACACCACAGCGGATGGTTGAGTGGGGGAGTTCTCCAAACCCCAATGAGGCCCAAGCTTATCCCTCTGTGCCAGTGAATGATATGGGATTTTCTGTAACCCAGCAGGAGCTCCCAACTCTGCCACCAGAGCCTTCAGAAGTAGTTGTACCTGTATCACTTCAAGAAGAGACTGTACCTCCAGTTGCACAGGAGAAGCCCTCTGTCCAACTGGAAGCCACAGCAGAGAATACACAGACCTCTGATGAGGTTAAACCTCCATTCCAGCCTGTAGGGGTGGAAGTGCCACCTCAGCCTCCAGAGTTTCCTAATGAAATTATAGGTCATCAAGAACAAGTTCCACCTACAACGTTGCAGCACAATATTGTTAAGCCTCCAGAGATGAATGATGTTGAGATTACAACTTCAAATGAACAGGACGTTTCTGATCAGTCCTCGTTGATCTCTGAACAGTCTGGTAGTTTGAAAGATCAGAATGAAATCATAACTCATGAGCCAAAACCCCCTGCAATGGACGAACAATCTCCAGACTATCAAGGAATGTTGCCACAGCCTGAAGAGCTTCCTGAGGAACCCTCTCCAGGCCTGCAAGAGATCACCACTCAGCTCCCCAAACCCCCTGAGAATCCTGGACCTTCATCTAGCCTGCAAATACTGCCAGTACCCCATATGGACTATAGTTATCCTCGACCTTCAGGTAACTGGGAAATTTCACCTCTGGATCTGGAAATGATGTTCAAAGTTCATAATGAACTAATGTCACCTAAAACCACAGTGAAACATGTGGATCTGGAGTTGACCATAACTCCACAGACTACAGTTGCTTATGAACAAGTTCAACTTTCTCCAACTCAGTCTGGTCTCCCTTCCCAGCCTCCTAAAGTCCCTGAAAATGTTGAACCTCCTTCAGTCCAGCAAGAGACTGCAACTCACACTCCAGATTTCCACAAGCAGGAAAATACTTCTGCAACTCTTCTAGTCGCTCCATCTCAGCCTGCACAACTCCCTGAGAACATGGAACCCTCTCCAGTGCTGCAGCCAGCTTTATCTCAGTCTTTAGAGACATCAGTAGATGTAGAACTCTCTTCAACTCAAGATGTCAGTCCAAATTTGGCAGCACAACCTCCAGTACATTTTGATATGACAGTTCCCACACCAAATCCAGAACTAACTCTGAGCCCAGTATTGCCCAGTGTCACATCTCAACCTTTGGACGTGGAACTCACAATTACTCCAGAACTCTCTACTACTGGTAAACCTTCTAAGAACTTGAAAAAGCGTCCTCAGATAACAATTCAACCTGTGGACATCCAACTGACAGTAACTGTACAAGCTATTGTTGAAGATGAACTTTCACCAACAGTAGATGAGGCCCCAAGTCAGTCTACAAAGCCACCTACGGAGGTTGTATCACAACCAGAAGAAAATCAGGGGCTGACAGTTCTCATAACAGGTGAGAATGAAACTCAGCATTCCACATTGCCCAATGTGACATTCCAACAATTTGATGTGGAAGTTACAGTAACTCCAAACCCTGCCACAGAGTATGAACATTTTTCATCTGTGAAGGAGACAGCAACTCCTTCTGCAGAACCCTCCGAGGTAACCCTTCTACACCCAGATAAGATTCAGTCTCAGCATCCAAATCTGACTGAAGTCACAGTTCAACCTTTTGATGTGGAAATTACCTTAACCCCAGAATCTAATATGGAGGTTGGACTTTCTCCAACCATACAGGAGACCTTAACTGACCATTCAACACCACCCACGAAGTTTACATCCCCAGCCCCATTTTCCATCACAGCTCCTGCAACAACCCAGAGTCCAGTGACACACAAGGTCACATTTGAACCAGTGGACCTACTGCTTTCCGTAATTTCAGAACCCACTTCTGAGGCTGAATATTCTCCATCTTTGTCGGAGACTACAGCTCCTCCTCAAGTGACATTTCCACTTCACATCCAGGATGGAAATCTAACTTCACAACCTACAACAAAGATTAAACTTCCTTCAACTATGCAGAAGGTCCCAACTGAGCCTTTGCAGGAAACCTCAAGTGAGGCTCTGCAGGAGACCACTACACAGCCCTGGCAGGAGATTTCAACTCAATCTCTGCTGGAGACTCCAACTCAGCATGTGCAAGAGATCCCAACCCAGACTACTGAGAAGCTTCTGTCTCACCATCTGCAGGAGACCACAACTCACCATCCACAGGCAACTCCAACTCACCATCCACTGGAGATTTCAACTCACCATCCGCAGGGGACCCCAACTCACCATCCACAGGGGACCCCAACTCACCATCCACTAGAGACCCCAATTCAGCATCTGCAGGAGACTTCAACTCACCATCCACAGGGGACCCCAACTCACCATCCACAGTGGATCCCAATTCACCATGCACTGGAGACCCCAACTCAATATCTGCAGGAGACTTCAACTCAACATCTGCAGGAGACCCCAACTCAGTATCTGCAGGAGACCCCAATTCAACATCTGCAGGATACCCCAACTCAGCATCTGCAGGAGACCCCAACTCACTATCTGCTGGAGACCCCAACTTATCATTTGCAGGAGACCCCAACTCAGCATCTGCAGGAGACCCCAACTCAGCATCTGCAGGAGACCCCAACTCACTATCTGCTGGAGACCCCAACTTATCATTTGCAGGAGACCCCAACTCAGCATCTGCAGGAGACCCCAACTCAACATTTGCAGGAGACCCCAACTCAGCATCTGCAGGAGACTTCAACTCACCATCCACAGGGGCCCCCAACTCACCATCCACTGGAGATTTCAACTCACCATCCACAGGGGACCCCAACTCATCATCCACAGGGGACCCCAACTCATCATCCACAGGGAACCCCAACTCACCATCCACTGGAGACCCTAACTCAGCATCTGCAGGAGACTTCAACTCACCATCCGCAGGGGACCCCAACTCACCATCCACTGGAGACCCCAACTCAGCATCTGCAGGAGACTTCAACTCACCATCCACAAGGGACCCCAACTCACCATCCACTGGAGACCCCAACTCAGCATCTGCAGGTGCCTTCAACTCACCATCCGCAGGGGACCCCAACTCACCATCCACTGGAGACCCCAACTCAACATCTGCAGGAGATTTCAACTCACCATCCACAGGGGACCCCAACTCACCATCCACAGTGGATCCCAATTCACCATCCACTGGAGACCCCAACTCAACATCTGCAGGAGATTTCAACTCACCATCTGCAGGAGACCCCAACTCAGCATGTGCAGGAGACCCCAATTCAATATCTGCAGGACACCCCAACTCAACATCTGCAGGAGACCCCAACTCAGCATGTGCAGGAGACCCCAACTCAATATCTGCAGGAGACCCCAACTCAACTTTTGCAGGAGACCCCAACTCCGCATCTGCAGGAGACCCCAACTCCGCATCTGCAGGAGACCACAACTTACCATCTGCAGGAGACCACAACTTACCATCTACAGGACACCCCATCTCAGTATCTGCAGGAGACCCCAACTCAATCTCTGCAGGAGACTCCAACTCAACCTCTGCAGGAGACCCCAACTCAGCATATGCTGGAGATTTCAACTCAGCATCTGCAGGAGACCCCAACTCAGCATGTGCTGGAGACCTCAAATCAGCCTGTAGAGGCAATCCCAACTAAGCATCTTCAGAAGACCACAAGTCAACATCTGCAAGAGACCCCAACTCAGCCTGTAGAGTCAATCCCAACTCAGCCTGCAGAGGAGATCTCAACTCAGCCTGTAGAGGAGATCTCAACTCAGCCTATAGAGGAAATCCCAACTCAGGAGATGACAAGTCAACATCTGCTGGAGACTTCAACTCAGCATCTGCAGGAGATTTCAACTCAGCTTGTAGAAGTGATCCCAACTCAGCCTGTAGAGGAGATCTCAACTCAGCCTATAGAGGAAATCCCAACTCAGGAGATGACAAGTCATCATCTGCTGGAGACTTCAACTCAGCATCTGCAGACTTTCACTCAGCATCTGCAGGAGATTTCAACTCAGCCTGTAGAGGTGATCCCAACTCAGCCTGTAGAGGAGATCTCAACTCAGCATCTGCAAGGGACTCTAACTCAGCATTTAGAGGAGATCCCAGCTCAGCCTTTGGAGGAGACCACAATTCAGCATCTACAGGAGGTGCCAACTAAACTTCTGTGGAACACTACAACTCAGGCTAAGCAAACAACCCCAATAAAGCCTCAGCTGAAAACCTCAACTCAGGCTAGGCAGAAGACCTCATCTCAGCCGCTGTTGAAGCCCTCAACTGAACCTCAGTGGAAGACCCCAGCTCAGCCTCCACAGCCACAGTTGGAGACTGTGGCTAAACCTCCAACATCAGAATTTCAGCCAATGTCACCAACTACAAAGGCTGCACCTGGTACCACCCTGAAGAATACTGCAACTCTTCCTCCAAAGCACAGGGAGGTGACACTGCCACATCCACACCAGTTTCACACTCAGCATCCAACCCTGACTCAAGTCACAGCTAAACCTTTGAGTCTGGAACGACGTACTAGAACTCATTTTTCAACAACATCCACCACAGAAAATGCTTTAGCTGTGCAAACTGAACAGAATGCTCTTCCAAGCACCAACTTATGTGAGCTCTGTAACTGCCAAGACCAGACACTGTCCTGTGTGGATCTCAGCCCAGGGCAGAAGCTCCGCCACGTTCCCGTGCCAGATATCAACCCCAAGAAGCAACTTTTCACTGTCTTGCAAGTATCACTTACCTCCTCTGTGCTGGGCATTCTGCCTGACATTCTTGTCTCAAGATCTTCCTCTTCTCTCCAAACCACATTGAGTAATGTTTACCTTTGTTTTTTTCTTTTCTTATTATGTTTGGTCAGTCCTAGGGCTTTGATCTCAGAGCCTGGGCACTGTTCCTGAGCTCCTCTGCTCAAGACTACTGCTTTACAACTTTGAGCCACAGTGCCTCTTCCAGTTTTCTAGTGATTAATGGAGATAAGAAGGTCATGGGCTTTTCTGCCTGGGCTGGCTTCAAACTTCAATCCTCAGATCTCAGCTTCCTGAGTAACTAGGATTACAGGCATAAGCCACCCTTACCAAGCTGGCTTTTACTTTTCTCCTTTCCTCCTCCTCCTCCTCCTCCTCCTCCTCCTCCTCCTCCTCCTCCTCCTCCTCCTCCTCCTCCTCCTTCTCCTCCTCCTCTTCCTCCTCCTCCTCCTTCCTTCCTTCCTTCCAGTTGTGGGGCCTGGGCTCTGTCCCTAAGCACTTTGTGTTCAAGACTAGCTTTCTACCACTTTGAACAATAACACTACTTCCTATTTTTCACTACTCAGCTTTCCTTGTTCTCCTCTTTGTATTGTATTCATTCTCCAGATTTTTGTTTGAGGTTGTCCTTTGTCTTTTTCCAAGAAGATACTGAGTCACAGAAATTCTCATGCACATAGAAAATCATAGCATTCTTCTCATAGAGAGGAATCACTCTCTGACAAAATTTCAGTGGGAGTATAGCAAACAGTACTGCACACTTTCTGTCCTGAATGACGATGACAGTGCTAGAAGCAAAGCAGTCAGGAAGGAAAACAAATTTTTAATAATGAGATCAGTGTTGGATATTTTTATTGGTAAACAGAAGGCTAAGGTTGAATGAAAAAGTCCACCTAGGCAGATGAACAGACTTAAATTTTCTGCACTTCACTACCAAACAAAGTATATACAAACTGAGCAGACTGATATTTTTAGTACTGAGAAGAGTTGGGTAGATTAAGATATTTGAATAGCTAGTACTAAACATGTGCTTTTGCCAAACAGTGGTATTGGTGAGGCTCAGATGTGAGGATCATGAACAAAAAGCCAGCTACAGTTGGAAACTTTGTGAGGCTTGTATTTCAAAATGACTACTAGTGAGCCAGAAGTGATAGAATACTATTCTTGAGCAAAACAAGAGCTTAGAGACAGGGCGGAGGCCCCAAGTTTAAGACCCAACAGGAGCACAAAGTTTTTTTCAACCCATGTTTGTTTTTCTTTTTTTTTTTGTTTTGGTCAACAATGGGGCTGGAACTCAAGTTATGGGAGCTGTCACTAAGCTCTTTTACTCGAGGCTAGTGCTTTACCACTTTGAGCCAAAGCTCCATGTCTGGTTGGAGATAAGAGTCTCACACAGTTCCCTCTGCAGGCTGGCATCAAATGATGATCCTCACATCTCAGCCTCCTGGGTTTCTCAGATTACAGGCATGAGCCACCAGTGTGCGGCCCACACATGATTTTATGAGTACATTCCATCTTCCAAAACAAAATCACAAAAGCTGGGTTTTGCACTACATGCCTTCATTATGCACATTTGAGAGGGAGAAAAGGAATCTAGAGTTCAGGGCCAGTCTGGACTTTATCAGGTCTTGTCTCAAAATCCAAGGGCTAAGCGGAAAGCTTAGTACAAGGCCTTGTACACACAAGAATCTGAGTTCAATCACCAGCACTCAGACATGCACATGCAATAATACACACATACACACATAATTTATAGAACTATATGGAATAAAATATAAAAGCATGCAGTTCTTCCATCTACATTTTATCACTCCATCTTACCTGCCATACCTCAAATAAGATTAAACGCTCTTAACATTTTCATGTGCATTGTTCTTTCCGATGTCTGGCATTTTATTTTTCTGATGAGTCAATAAAACTTAACTCTTATCTCATTGAATCCTGCTTTCCCCTCTATGCAGCATGTTTCAGAGATCATCTTTCCTCAACAACACTCATTCCTCTAATTTCTAATATTCCTTACATCTACAAATCTACTTCCTTCTACCACCTCACCTTTTTTAAGAGCACTTAAGCAAAGCTTTGGTACTATTTGACAAAAGGATTTTATTTCTATTTGCTAATAATAACATTTGCTCCTTTTTTTCCGTTACCATTTTCTAATTGATTTAGAAGTTACTTTAAGCACAAATGATTTGGGAAAATATTATCTAGGGTCATTGGAACTATATATGCAAGAGATTGAACAAACAGAAAATTAAGCTTCTGTTGAGGAGTCTCTTGTTCCAGTGGGTCCACTTTTTTTCTTTATTGGGCAAACTGGGAAGCTCATAGCTTCAGAAAATAGAAAAATTTTTTCTGTATTTGATGCCTCATGAGGTTACAATGATTTATTCTGATCTTTCTTTTCCTACTTATTTATGAATATAAACTGTTTCTCCATAGAATTTTCCAAGGAAATGATATTTCTTATATTGAAGAAAAGGTATGGAGATGGTACCGTTGGACAGAGAAACTGTGAGTATATTCTTCCAAATATAAATACAACACTGTACTGTTGGACCCTTCTTGGTCCAGAATTTTGAAGAGAATACCTCTGAGAAAATCCATTGCTCCTCTATACCCTAATCAACCTCTACTGACTGAAATTCTGCAGTTGTTTTAAACATTAAATCTATAGGTACTCAGGGTATTAATAAGTGGCAGAGTGCTAGTCTTGCATGCATGATGAAGCCTTATAGCTATCATGCAAAATAAGTTTCATGGATCCTCTTTGAATTAAGTATATGGCAAGTTGAAGTTATTCTCTGTTGTACAAGTGAGGCATTCTTGCATTCATCATGGATACAAATGAAATAACAGAGGAAAAAGTATACCTGAAATGAGTATAGTAGAAAAATCTATTTTCCCAGGCAGTTTTGTACTATTTTATTATATATAATTTATTACATTTACATATAGTAGAATAGGTTTGTGGTATCATTTTCTTACTGCCTGTTTACTTCTTATAGAAATGGTAACATCGTGCATCTTGCATATATCATGCTATCTGCTTTAAATGTTAACATTCCTGTACATATATAAAAGATTATCCTATTCCTTTCATCTTCTGCATGATATTTCATAGTGTGGATGTCTCATGCTTGATTTAGTACCTCCCATAGTATTTATAGACCATGCCCAGTTAGCTTGTTGCATTCATGGCTACAATGAACATTCACATACATGCTACTTTGTGAACCATCATTCTGTGGACATGAAATGGTAATTGTCCTCAAGAAAGTTGTGCCACAATATACTCTAGGCAACAGAAAATGCCAGCCTTCTTTTTTCCATACTTTCTCTATTCAATATAGTCCCCAATGCTCGATGAATTTAGATCCAGAAATGACCTTTTTATCTTCCAGAATTCTCAGCGAAAATCGCCTCACTGAATTACATAAGGATACATTTGAAGGCCTCCTATCCCTTGAATATTTGTAAGTTAGTAAGTTTATCACATCATTAATATTTGTGACTAATTATGTATAAAATACATATTCAAATTAATTACTGAAATCTCTGTAAGTTGTGGAAGTAATTCTGTCTGTCTCAGCTCATCTCTAATAAATACTTGCTATTCATTATGAGTTTAACTATACAGACACCACATAGATGGGGGAAAAGTGTCCTGAGAAAAATGGTAATAAGACCTCGGCAATGGCTCAGCAATTGCTGATACTCATAAGAGAATGGTCTAAAAATACACAGATTGTCCAGGCACCGGTGGCTCATGCCTGTACTCCCAGCTAATCAGGAGGCTGAGCTATGAGGATCTTGATTCAAAGCCAGCTGGCACAAGAAATTCCGTGAGACTATTATCTCCAATTAACCACTAGAAAACTGGAAGCGGTCCTGTGGCTCAGTGGTAAGGCACTAGCCTTGTTAAAGCTCAAATACAGTGCTCAGGCTCTGAGTTCAAGCCCCAGGACTGGCCAAAAAAAAATAGAAGAGAGTATCAAGAGATTTAGATAACACACAAAAAAATTATTTGCATTATCAACCCTTCTATGTTCTAAGGTGATGTCCAGTTTGTTTTTGTTTTGTTTTTGCCAGTCCTGGGGCTTAAAGTCTGGGACTAGGCCCGGCCTATCCCTGATCTTTGTTTTCTCCAGGCTAGCATTCTACTAATTTGAGCCACAACACCACTTCTGGCTTTGTCTGTTTATGTGGTACTGAGGGATCTGACCTATGGCTTTCTGAATACTAAGCAAGCACTCTAACACTAAGCCACATTTCCAGCCTGATGGCCAGTTTTTTGTTTGTTTGTTTGTTTGTATTTTGTCAGTCCTGGCTTGAACTCAGGGCCTGCACACTGTCCTTGGGCTCTTTCAAGACTAGAGCTCTGCCACTGGAGCCCCAGCACCACTTCTGGCTTTTTCTATGTATGTGGTACCAAGAAATCGATCCTAGGTCTTTACGCAAGCTAGGCAAGCACGCTACAACTAGGCCAAACTCTCAGCCTCCCAATGGCAAGTTTTATATTGACTTTTTGAGGCCTTTCTGCCCCAAATCTTTCAAATATGGTTTAGAGGAAAATTTCTGTGAATTCATCCATCTGCTTTTCCTACCATGAAATGCATTACAAGATATTTATATCACACTAGCATGTATATCATCATCATTCACCAATGAAAAGGAGATAAAATTGACTGTGCCTAGATTGGCACACAAAGATGAGTAAATCAGGGACCTACTCTAAGAATTCACGGGTTTAAATGCTCAAACCACAGTGCATGCAGCAGAGGGCAAAAAAGGTGGACTTCCAGCAAAGAGCTGAATGTGGGGTATGGTTCAAGTGGTAGAACATTAGATTCTGAGTAAAAAAGCCTAGCCACAGACCAAGGCCCTGAGTTCAAGCCCTAGTATAGGCCTATATATTATACATAGAAGAGGAATGCAAGGAATATGTTACCTGTCTTATATATACAATATGTATAAAAAATAGGACTTGCTGGGTAGATTAGCTCATACCTGTAGTCCTAGCTACTCAGGAGGCTGAGATCTGAGGGCCAGGGTTCAAGCCCCACACCTCCCCTGCTCCCCAGCACAAGAGGACAAACATCACACACTGCCGTGAGTCTGTTGCCTGATATTTATGTTTTCATTTTTAACTGTCCCTCAGCGGTGATTTCTAAATAATTATTGTTTTCATTGAGCATGGTGGCTCAGACCTGTAATACTAGCTACTCAGTAGGCTGAGACCTCACGATCAAAGTTCAAAGCTAGTCCAAGAACTCACTGAAGATTGAGAGAAGCTTTTCTCCACTTAACCTCCAAAAAATGGGAAATGAGGCGTGGCTCACGGGTAAGGCAGTAGCCTTGAGCTGAATGGCTCAGGGACAACGTCCAAGCCCAGGGGTAGGGTGGTAGCCTTCAGCTGAAGCAGCTTAAGAGTTCAGGCTCAGAGTTCAAGCCTCATGACCCACAAAAAACAGTATCTAGGACTTTACAGTATAATTATATACGGAACTCAAACCTTTGGACTTATAAAATCAAGTCTGATGAGAATATAAAATATTATCTAATTCTTCTACTCTTTTCATTATCTAAAATTTTTCATTATCTAAAATTATATATTTCCTTGATGGTAATCACTATAAAGAAGTGTAACTCCTTTAGGTGTGCTCAAACTTAAGGAAGTTCAAATCCAAATCCAAACATTTATTGTTTAAAACTGTTGTAGGTTCAATATTATATGACCTAAAGTTTCATACTTATTCACTCTCAGTAGTATCTAATAGTTTTGAGTGCAATATTTTCCTCTTGCTTTTTTCTAGAGATTTGTCCTGCAATAAAATACAGTCAATTGAAAGATATACATTTGAACCATTGCCTTTTCTGAAGTTTGTGTAAGTTGCAAAGAGAACTTTATAATATCACATATTTCAGCTCATTTTGCAACAGAATTAAAATGGTGAGAGTGAAAGGTCACTATATATATGTGTGTGTGTGTATATATTTGTGTGTGTGTATATATGTGTGTGTGTCTGTGTGTCTGTGTCTGTGTCTGTGTCTGTGTGTCCGTGTCTGAAATTGTTTTAGACCAGCAAAGTTGAATATGAATACCATTACAAGTCAGACAAAAGTCATTGCAGTGGTTCTCAGTGAGTCGACTGCACTCAGAAGACATTTGGCAACTGTGGATATGTTATAGACATCTAGTGGGCACACATGTCTACAGGGATGCATGTGTCCTACTTGCATGTATAGGATAAGGCCCAAAGAACTATACAGCCCATTATGTAATGGGAAACCTGTTCTTTGTAAATGAAAGTCACTTCACACTGCATGTGTAAATATGGAGGCATAAATAACCAGCTAGCATTGTCCATAGGAAGATTTCTTTAAAGCATGGGGAAGTAAAGAATCATGTTTCATTGTCTGTAAATTAGAATCACTGTGATACGAAAAAGTTCTGAAAGAATGTCTCTTTTCTTTCTCCTGTGGTTTATGTCCTTTTTTTGTTTTTTAGAAATCTTGGTTGCAATCTAATCACAGAACTGAGCTTTGGAACATTCCAGGCATGGCATGGAATGCCATTTTTACACCACATGTAAGTGCTATAGAAGATAAGCATGCAAATTAGACCCTATTTATGTGTTGAAAACCTAATATCCTTATAATCTGGGTGTAAGAACTACATGAACTCTGAAGGTATGTCTTTAGGATCCAGTCACTTTTTCCAATTTTTAAAAGTATGTTCATTGTTATTATTACTTAGTTTTTTTGTTTTTTAGATTTTTTTTGGGGTGTCATGGGGCTTGAACTCAGCCTGGGCTGAAGGCTACCACCCTACCCCTGGACCTGGGCAATGCCCCAAAGCTCTTCAGCTCAAGGCTACTGCCCTACCCTTGAGCCAAGTCCCACTTCCCCTTTTCTAGAGGTTAACTTCACATGAGTCTCAGGTTCTTTTTTTGCCTGGGCTGGCTTTGAACCGTGATGCTCAGATCTCAGCCTCCTGTGCAGCTAGGATTACAGGTGTGAGCCACCGCTTCTGACTTATTAAGTAGTTTTACTAAAGTGTTGCAGTTCCATGTCAGGTTAGGAGGATAGTGCTTCTTGACAATGTCACCCCTTCCTTAGTTCTCCCCCACTTTCCCCCTCTCACCTATAGTCACCTGTTACATAGTTTATAGTTTACATTGTATACTCTGAATACAATGACTGCATTTGTTCACTCCTCCAACCAAAGCATAACAAAATTTGTTTCCATTTCAATGGTATTGGTTTTGATGAACAGTACTTTAGTTGTTCAGAGGAGGTATCCCACCTGCCTTTAGTCAGTTTTTGTGTGTGTAAATGCATTCATTCCCATACATGTTATCATGCCTAGTTATATTTTTACGTCTAATTTCCACATATGAGAGACAACTTGTGTGCTATCTCTCTGAGCCTGGCTTACTTCATTCAACTTTGTTTATCTAGGTCCATCTATTTCCCTGCAAATGACACAACCTTATTCTCTCTAATGATGAGTAAAATTCTATTGTGTGTAAATGCCACATTTTCTTGATCGCTACTCATCTGTTGAAGAACATTTGGGCTGTTTCCATAACTTGGCTATTGTGCAGCAGAGAAAATGAATGTGCAAGTGTCCTTACCATATGCTGACTTGTGATGTTCTGGGTAGTTGCCCCCAAATGATAATCATTCATTATTTTTTTTTCAAATAAGGGAACAAAATAAGGTATACAAGACTAGGAAGCTACAGCAGAAGACAGCAAGCAAGTAATCTTCAAATGGTCTCTGACATGGGAGGCAATGGCTGCTCTAATATGTGTGAAGCTAGCATTCATTGCTTTTGCATGGTCGAATGAATGCCTGACTGCTGAAATGTCTGGGAGGCAGGCATGCAGAGAGAAACACTGATGAATAATTCCTCCCTGTTCTCTAGCATTGCTTTTCTATTGAGAACTGTAGGTGCACAGACTTAGCATGCTTCTGGTCATCACTTTTGGTTTGTACTAGGATCCTGACTTACTTTCTGCTATCAGTGCCTTTTCTACTCCTATACTCTCCACAGACTTTCCTAGAATTGTGAGCAGTTTCCACAGGAACTCTCCTTTAGGGATTGTAGTATTGACTTAGAGTAAGGACACGTTTCAAACCAAATAAATGAATATAAACTTTACATGAAGATGAATTCATACTGAAAATGTTGATAATATCAATTTCACTTCATTTATCAGAATTCTCAACCGTAATCCTCTAACAGCTGTTGAAGATTCCTATCTTTTTAAATTGGCAGCATTAAAATACCTGTAAGTATTTCAGAGATGATTTTCATTCTTCTTGATTATGTTTTTCAAAGGCTAAATATTTTTCAGTGAGCCTAAGAAGTAGCACTGTGGTTTTCTTTTTTTTTCTTTCGTGCTGCATTTAAGGCTTGAAATCAGGGTCTGGGTGCTTTCCCCAAGTTGTTTCTGCTTAAGGCCACTACTCTACAACCACAGCTCCACTTCTAGATTTTTTTGGTAGTTTAGTAGAGGTAATAGTCTCACAAAATTTACTGCCCACATTGGCTTCCAACCCTGATTCTCAGATCTCAGCTTCCTGAGTAGCTAGGATTACAATGATAGGCCAGCAGCACCAAACTTGAAAGTCAGTTTAGTTAATAGGTAATTAATTTTACCTAATATGTAATTAAATAAAATGCTATTGGCAAAGGAAAATTCTAAAAAAGTATAAAGGACAAAACAGTTAGAAGGACAAACACTTGTAGAAACATAACTTTTCACAGAAAGCAAAGAAGAATAAATGCTATATTATTTTTATCTTTATCTTTATCTTTTCTTTTCTCTTTCTTTCTTTCTTTCTTTCTTTCTTTCTTTCTTTCTTTCTTTCTTTCTTTCTTTCTTTCTTTTTTGCCAGTCCTCTGGGCCTGGGCACTGTCCTTGAGATTTTCCAAGACTAGGGCTCTAACCTTTGAGCCACAGAACCACTTCTGTTTTTTTCTGTATATGTAGTACCAGGGAATTGAAAGATATTTCTTTTTGCCAGTCCTGGCAATGAGCTCAGGGCCTGAGCAATGTCCTTGAAGTTTCTCAAGATTAGAGCTCTACCACTTGAGCCTTGGCGCTACTTCCAGCTTTTTTCTATGTATGTGGCACCAAGGAATGGAACCCCGGTCTTTGCGCATGCTGAGGCACGCACTCTACCACTAGGCCAAACTCCTGGCTCCTGAAGGATCTTTTATAAGAACAGAATATTTGAGTTGGGGTTTCATCACAAATATCTGGCTTTCTCCTGCAGAGACATGGGAACAACCCAGGTACAACTTACAACAGTGGAGAATGTCCTCATGTTGACTCTTGCATTGGAAAAACTGTAAGTCAATTGCTTTTAGGTTTGTATCACTTTGTTGTTTTTATCAGGTTTATTTTATTGCTTTCTAAGGTCAGGTTTATCAAGGTGACATTTTGGTACAGTTAACTTCACACTTTTTTTTTTTTTGCCAGTCCTGGGCTTGAGCTGAGGGCCTGAGCACTGTCTTTGGATTTTCTCAAGGCTAGAGCTCTACCACTTGAGCCTCAGCACTATTTCTGGCTTTTTTCTATATATGTAGTACCAAGGAATCAAACCCGCGTCTTCGTGCATGGTAGGCAAGCACTCTACCACTAGGCCAAACGCCCTGCCAAAACTTCACATTTTTTTGTTTGTTTTTTAAGAATTTATTAATGTTGATTTTTACATCATATTTTAAATGACAAGTTTAACAAACAAGTGTTCAAGGAGGGAATCTCTATTTATAATCACTGGGACTTAGTATTTAGAACTTAATCAAAATTAGGCTAAGGGTTTGTATGTCATAGAAACATATTAATTTAAGAAATAAAATAGTATGTCTATAGAGTCAATGGTTTTTATGTTTATATAGTTATGTTTATATTTCCATTACCATGTCCATAGTTTTGGGTATGCAGTTATTGAGTCCTCGCTCTTGTACTCTTTGGATTTAATAGCCACATATTAGGGATACCATGCACCTTTTGTTCCTTAGGTCTTGACTTGTCTCACTCAACATGATTCGCTCTAGGTTCATCCATTTCCCTGGGAATGCTATTATTTTATCTTGTCTGTTGGCTATGTAGAATTCCATTGTGTATATATACCACATTTTCTGTATCCATTCATCTGCAGTAGGGCATCTGCATTGTTTCCATCGCCTGGCTATTGTGAATAGTGCAGAGATGAACATAGCTGAGCAGGTGTCCTTGTAATATCTTGGGTCACGATGTTTAGGATAGATGCCCAGAAGTGGTATGGCGGGATCGTAGGGAAGGTCTATTTTCAGGTCTTTAAGAAACCTCCACACTGCTTTCCAGAGTTGCTGAACTAGTCTACATTCCCATCAGCAGTGTAGTAGGTTTCCTTTTTCTCCACAACCCCGCCAGCAATTGTCTGAGTTCAAAATCTTGGCCATTCTTGTTGGGGTACGGTGGTATCTTAGGGTTGTTTTTATTTGCATTTCCTTTATGGCCATGGATGATGACATTTTCTCGTATGCTTTTCTGCCATTTTAATCTCTTCTTCTGATAAGTCTCTCCTTAGTTCCCTTGTCCATTTAGTGAATGGTTTATCGGGTTTTCGGGGGATTAGTTTCTTGAGTTCCCTGTAGATACTAGATATTAAGCATTTGTCAGATGTATTGTTGGTGAATATCTTTTCCCAGTTGGTTGGCTGTCTCCCTACTTTTGCAACTATGTTTTTGTCTGTACAGAAACTTTTTTTTTTTTTTTGCCAGTCCTGGGCTTGAGCTCAGGGCCTGAGCACTGTCCTTGGACTTTCTCAAGGCTAGAGCTCTACCACTTGCCTCAGCACCACTTCCGGCTTTTTTCTATGTATGTGGTACCGAGGAATCGAACCTGGGTCTTCATGCATGCTAGGCAAGCACTTTACAACTAGGCCAAACTCCCGGCCCCTGTACAGAAACTTTTTATTTTTAGGTAGTCCCATTTATCGAGTCTCTCTCCAATCTGTTGTGACCCTGGGATTCTGTTCAGAAATCTTTTGCCTATGCCTACAAGTTCCAGTGTCTCTCCTACTTTATCATGTAGCAGTTTCACGGTTTCCAGTCTGACGTTGAGGTCTTTGATCCACTTTGAATTAATGCTTGTGCATGGCGACAGGCTAGGGTCAATTTTTAGTTTTCTGCATGTGGTTGTCCAGTTTTGCCAGCACCAATAATTGAATAGGCTGTGTTTGTTGCACTGTATATCTTTGGCTGCTTTGTCAAATACAAGTTGACTATAGGTATGTGGTTCTGTTTCTGGGTCTTCTATTCTGTTCCACTGATCTTCTGGTCTGTTTTTGTGCCAATACCAAGCAGTTTTTGTTATTATGGCTCTATAGTAGAGTTTGAAGTCTGGTATTGTAATACCACCAGCATTGCTCTTTTTGCCTAGAATTGTTTTGTCTATTCTATGTCTTTTCTTGTTCCATATGAAACTTTGGATTATATCTTCTATTTCCGTAAAGAATGTCTTTGGGATTTTGATGGGGATTGCATTGAATTTGTATATCAATTTTGGGAGTATAGCCATTTTCACTATGTTGGTTCTCCCTAGACATGAGCATGGGATGTCTTTCCATTTCCTAGTGTCCTCTTTAATTTCTTTCGTTAGGCTTTTATAGTTTTCATAGAATAATTCCTTTACATCTTTGGTTAAGTGTATTCCTAAGTATTTTATTCTCTTGGGGGCTATTGCGAATGGGATCATTTTCTTGATTTGGCCTTCTGTTTGTGTATTGTTGGTGTACAAGAAGGCTACTGACTTCTGAAGGTTAATTTTGTATCCTGCCACTTTGCTAAAGTACAAAACTTCACACGTTTTAAGTGTAAAGTTTGATGCGTTCACCTAACTATAACCATTATCACCTTCCCATCACCCACAAAAGGCACACAGTCAGGCCTTTTGCAGTCAATCCACTCCACCCACTACCACTCCTGGAAACCTCCTATCTTATCAGCCACTGCAGTTCCACCTTGTCTAGAACATCTTGGAAAGGAAAACATAGAATTTGTAGTTTGGGAAGATTTGGCTTCTGTCACATCACAAAATCCTTAGCATGTCCCACTCGCAGTTTATAGGATTGCAATTGCTCCTATCTTGCCCTGATCCTTCAATTTCATTTTCCATTGCCAAAATTGCATAGCCAAATGACCCCCAAATCCCTAAAAGCTGACTATCATATTCTTTAATCTGTGAGCCACTCCCAGTCACTGTCCTGTCATATGGGTTATTTGCTAGACATCAGAGTGAACTGATACTCTACAGCCTGAGCTATTTACACAGAGGAGACTCAGTCTTTTGTTTTCAGAAATGGACTTTGAGAATGAAGTTGCTGGCAACTTCTAAATCCTGACCCAAGAGCTTTCTCTCTGTGTTCCTCTGATAGTAGCCTATGACCTGGGCCCAGATGGGGTATCTCAGCCATCAGGCTCATTCCCAAAGCTTCCCTCATTGTGATCTCTTTGCTAGTGTAATCAGTGTAAAGTGACCACTCAGTAATCATGACCCTCTTCAGCAGAAGCTAGATCCTTTATTTTCTGAAATGGCTGTCTGGCAATGAAGTTGCTCTCCTTGGGCAGAAGGCCAACTCTTTCTGCTCTGTGCCTATGTGTGTGGGCTGCCAGCCTCTTGGAAACAAGCTGGGTGTCACAGAACACACTGAGGGCTTCTCTATTTCCAAGCCTGGATGCAGGCTGTTTGAACCTAGATAATGTAATCTAATTGGTCCCAGGCACAAGATGGAAGATCAGTGTTCCCCAAGACATGGAAAGCAAAACAGGCTCGTGCCTAATGCTGCCCTGTAAAGATTATTGCTGGGGGGGGGGGAGGAGTGTGGCCTAATGGGAGAATACTTGACTAGCATGCATGACGCGCTGGGTTGGATTCCTTGGTACCACACACACAGAAAAAGCCAGAAGTAGCACTGTGATTTAAGTGGAAGAGCACTAGCCTTGCACAAAAAGTGTCCAAGGACAGTGCCCAGGCCCTGAGTTCAAGCACCAGGACTAGTTTATTCTGTTCATGTGGTACTGAGGAATCAAACCCAGGGCTTTGTGCATGCTAGGCAAAAACTCTACCACTAAGCTGCATTCTAATTCTATCATTCCTCTGCATAGATTAGGTTGCATTATTATATTACAGGAGACCACCCAATCTTTTTAAGTATCACAGTGTATTAATGGATTCTTCTTTACATTATTTATACCCTAGTAACATTTTATTTTATTTTATTACAATTTATTATTATTATGGTAATATTGACATTCAGTGGAAGCACAGTTACAAGAATCAGGAATGAATCATGAGTGTTCTTTTTAAACCATGTCACCACTTCTATCATTCTCTCCAGGTCTATTATCAATTAGTCTGTGTATGTGGGAAGCAAGCATTCTATTATTGAGCTGCATGTATAGCGTTCCTTGACCTTCTTAAATTTGGTGTGTGTGTGTGTATGTTTGTGTCTGCATATGCACAGACCCCACCTGGGTCTTTAACTCAGTGGCTGGGCACAGTTTTCTTCATTTGTGCTCCAGGCTAGAGAACTACCACCTCAGCCACAGCTCTGCTTCTAGTTTGTTGTTTTTTTTTTTCAGTGTTTAGTTGGAGTCTTAGAGACTTTCCTCTCAAAGTTGGTTTGGAACCTTGAATTACAGATCTTAGCTTGGATTATGGGCATGGGCCATTGCCCCTGCCATTTATTCCTTTATGTGCTCAGTTACTACTTTTTGGACAATGTGATCCTTTCCTTTCTAAGCACATAATATGGAAGAGCTAAGCAGTTTTTACCCTGTCTCATTTCTAATACTACTTCAAACAGAAACCAAAACAGGGATCTCTGAGGTTGACGGCTTTGCCAACTCTTCTTAGACATCCTCCTTCCTGTGCCCTCACAACTCAGAGGCCTTTGAGTTGATAGGAGATGCTTCTGAGATGAACTTACAAAGCTAAGTGTAGCAGTTCTAATCTGTTAGTTTATGTGCTTTAGAAGCACATCCATTCCTATGCTGAACCTTCTGCTGGGTGCCTCTCTCTTCCTTCCTGTATGTTTTCAATATTAAAGGGATGTTGTTTACCAAAGGGGTCCTCTTCAACTATCCAGGCCATGTTTTATTGGTTTTTTTCTTGCCAGTTTTGGCTTGAACTCAGGGCCTGAGCACTGTCCTTGGGCTTTCTCAAGGCTAGAGCTCTACCACTTGAACCTCAGCACCACTGCCAGCTTTTTTTTTTCTATGTACATGGTATCGAGGAATCAAACCCAGGTCTTCATGCATGCTTGGCAAGCACTCTACCACTAGGCTATACTCCCAGCCCATAGGCTCTGTTCTTTAACAGCTCTTTCCTGTATTATTGAAAAGAGTTATTTGGTGAGCAAATACAACAGTTGTAGTCCTTAGACACTGTGTTCAAAATCAACTATGCCACTTGTGGGTAGAGACAGGAGGGAAAAATGAGAAGATAGTGAGGGAAAGAGTGATATTGTCCAAAAAGAATGTATTTATTTCTGACTTATGTAATTATAAGATCTCTATACATCACCTTTATAATAACCATTCAAAAAAACTTAAGACAAAAAACCCTTAAACCCAGAAGGGTTTATTGGCTTTGCTCTGGCTCTTCTCTCACTTAGTAGCCCCTTCCCCATTAACTAAATTCTTGGTGTTTCCAATTATAGGGTCTTGCCATATAATATGGCAAGCTGTCTCTGCCAATTTAAAAAGAATATTGAGGTTATCTGCAAGACAGTCAAGCTACATTGTGACAGTGCCTTGCTGACAAACATCACACACTGCCGTGAGTCTGTTGCCTGATATTTATTTTTTCATTTTTAACTTTCCCTCAGTGATGATTTCTAAATAATGATTGTTTTCGCTGAGCATGGTGGCTCAGACCTGTAATCCTAGCTACTCAGTAGGCTGAGACCTGAGGATTAAAGTTCAAAGGGAGCCCGGGCACTCATTAAAGACTGAGAGACTTTTATTTCCAATTCACCTCTAGAAAATGTAAAGTGGGCTTATGGCTCAGGAGTAAGGTGGTAGCCTTGAGCTGAGGAGCTCAGAGATAACGACCAGGCCAAGTTCATGCCCCATGACCCACCAAAAAAATGTTTTCTTTTGATTCATTTATTTAGTAATCTTACCTGTTTCTTTGCTTAACATCATGTATTCAGTAGTGATTATATAGTAGAATAATTTAATTGTCCATATGCATAAGAGCCAAGAAAAGGAAATACAAGAAAAAATGGAGATGATTGAGGGCTACATTCCGGATACTGTTGTCTCTGCCTGGTCCTCTGCATTCCAATAATTATTTATTCAAATGGTGCAAAGTAGACTGTACAATTCTTTAAGTCTCAAAAGTTCTTTGCCTCTGTGACAGGTACTTGCTTCAATTTCAGCCTATCTACAGAATAGTAAGGTGTTCAAAACAGTTTCTCTGAATATTGATAGAATTAAGTCTCCAAAAACATGACTGATGTCATATGCAGTAGCTCAATGCAGGTTTTCACAGGTGATTGAGGGCAAACTATGTCATACACTCTCTATTTAGATACCATTATTGCTAAGTTTTCAAAACCATTTTTCACTACCACCATTATTTCCTTCCATATCTGTGATGGGCAAAGCATGGAGTTTTTTTTTATGTTTTACGGCTGAAGGAAAATATTAGTTCAGAGAAATCCAGTACCAAGACCCATGCCCAAGACTTTAATCCCCAAATGCGCACTCACCAGAGTCCAGAGTTCTTCCTTCTTCACCACCTAACCTCCTTCTGTGACCTTCACTACCAACAAAAATAGTTTAATTCTTCTAGGCACAGGATGGCACACTAAATTTTCCTGTTCTTTAATGCTTTGGATGCTTCCTAAATAACACTGGAGGGTTTCAAATGAAAAGTAGCTTTTTCAGCCCCATGTTGTAATTTATGCCAATAACCACAGCTACTCAGAAAAGAGAGATAAGGGTATTCATGGTCCCAAGTAAGCTTGGAAAAACATCTAGCAAGATCCCACCACAGATCACTCTTGTGGCATATGCCTGTTATCCTCAGCTATAAACAGGAAGACTGATGTTAGAGGCCAGCTTGGGCTAAGAGAAACAGAAAACTCCAACCAAACAGTACTAAACCCAAAAGGACACCGGTGAGATTGGAGCGGCTAATGCCGCCGAGCCAGCACAGAGACATGAGTTCAAATCCCAGTAATGCAAAACAAAAATGTATCTTTTTCCTTTGTATAATTCAAGCCATATTTAGTCAGAGTTGCTATTACTCTATTGGTTTCTTACCCATGGTACAGCCACATACAACCCAGGAACTGAAAATCAGTTAGCATATCCCAACCCTCTGTCCAAATTGTATTCCTACAGTGTAGAGCCTATTATTAGGGAAACAGGACATATAGAATCAAGAGCTAAAGTGAAGGTACTGGGCAGGTAGGTGGAACAAAGTCCAGTTAACGACCTCTTATTAAGAAGAGCTGGACCTGTAGGCTACCATCTGCCCTTGCTATCCTAAGGACCATGCTTTGTCATGGTTGCCTGTGTGGTAGGAAGAAAACAGCACATGGAAGAAGTGCAGAGAAGAAGCCTGTCCTCCTGCAGCTGTGGCAGGACAGGATATGGGGGATGTGCATGTGGAGAGGCATGGCTCTTCTACAGAGAAGCTACTTGGGATGAATATTCATTTTGACTACTAGGCATGTGGGATGTTCTTTTCTAACAGAATTCCTATATTTCATACAAAATTATGTGTTCAGATGTTCTGAGTGAGTAACTACTTTGTTAAGGCTTGTCTAATTTCTCCTTGTTGTTGCCATTTCATAGGCTTAAGTTTGGGCTTATTTTTACCCCAGTATGTGACACTCCAATCTTTCTGACCCTTAATGTATTCAACTGGGTTGTGAGGTGATGGAGTGACAAGAAACTATTAGCCTTCTCTTTTCAAAGCAGTGTCTTCCTTTCTGACAGTTGAAGAAGCATCAATAGGGAACCCAGAAGGAACATTCATGAAGGTGCTAAAATCCCGCAAGAAGAATACCAGCACCGAGCTGACTATTGAACCAGAAAGGGAATATTCTGACAAAAATTATGTTTCATACTCAGGACTCATGAATGAGCAGACAGAAATTACTGACAGGAATGATATTTTTACTGCACTAAGTTATATATTGGCCTATTTCTCACAAGGACATGTAGGAGATAAACATTCAACAGAATTACCCTTAATTAAACTGCTTTTCTCAAATGTGCAAAATGAAGACAACTTCAAAAATGATTTAAAACTCAATACAGAGATTGCCCCAGTTGTGCAGGCATCTGACACCTCTATGTATAAAACTAAACTAACGAAGTGGCCAAAAAGCATACAGAAAAGGCACTTCAAGGAAGTGAGCAGGTGGATAAAACAGAGTGCCCAGAATCCTGGGGAGAACACGGTTAAAAAAAAAAGAAGACTTAAGAAACCTCCATCAGGGGAGCTGGAGCCACCTCATGTGGCTCAGGAGCCCAAGAAATTGTTGGGAAACTCGTTGCACACAGAGCTCTCATTCATGAAACATAAGGCAGTAGGATCTTCTCTCCAGAATCATGACTCACACAGCAGCGACTCCTTTTCCACCACTCTAAAATCCCCACATGAGGTCAGAAAAAAAGACAGAGAGTTAGCCTACAGTATGTTTGTTTTGGAAGAGGCAAATTCTAAAGTTAAAAATATGGAGCATTCTAATCCAGTCATCTATTCCAAGAAAAATTTCCGTTTTCATAAGACTGGCTCTCCTGTGGCCCACAGAATACCCAAGGCCAAACTGAGTAGAAAGGTCAGAAAGAAAACTTCACGCTTCAGACCAGTGCTTGCAAACAGGCCTCCATTTTCTGCAGTAAGAAGCCTCATAAATTCCCCTTCAGGAGGAGACTCGTCATCATGGGCAGAGCTGAGTTCTCAAAAGCACCCCTTGCCTGAATTCTATGGTCTTTCAAAGCCTTCTATAGACAACATTCCTGTAAAACACCAGATTGTAAATGCTTTGGTAGGAAATATTCCTGCACAAAATGTTCCTGTGCCAGTAGGAAGTCTCCCTAAAAACACAGTTCAGGAAAATCTTATTAATCCGGGATCCACTGTGACTGCATTAAAGGTAATGCTGCCAATTGAAGGCAAGGAAGCACAATGGGAATACCTCAGCATAAGCACTGACTCACCTGTCAAAGCCGTAGTCACCCATTCCCAATTTCCATCCTTTGCTGATCATTTTGAAATGCAGTTAAACCAGCAGCTGAGGCCCCTCATTCCCAATAATGATGTAAGGAAGCTCCTATCTCATGTTATCCGGACCCTGAAAATTGACTGCTCTGAGACTGAAGTGCAGATGGCTTGTTCCACGCTCATCTCCAAAACAGGCTTGCTGATGAAGCTTCTCAGTGAACAGCAAGAAATCAAGGTGTCAAGAGCTGATTGGGATACGGACCAGTGGAAAACTGATAACTATATCAGTGAGAGCTCTGAAATTCAAGGTGAAAGAAAGGAGTCAAGTGAGGTGAGCACAGCTATAGACCTGTAAACCCTGACTTCCCCATCCTTTAGATACACTTTGAAGGAGGACTGCCCCGGTTTTAGTCCAGTCCAAAGTCATTTGGCCAGTCATGAGACAGTTTTCTGCACTCTTCTTCATAGAGTGAAGTAGGTCTAAAGAATGTGAAATATATAGAAATTTTGCACATTAGTAAGACATAGAACACATTAAATTTAACATATCCCTTAAGAACCTGCCAGATCCTGTCCTGAAAGAATTGGGGTTTGCATGGTTTCTTCCTCCTAATCTCTCTCTCTCTCTCTCCTCTCTCTCTCTCTCTCTCTCTCTCTCTCTCTCTCTCTCTCTCTCTCTCTCTCTCTCTCTCTCTCTCTCTCTCTCTCTCTCTCTCTCTCTCTCTGGACAGTCCTGGGGGCTTGAACTCAGAGCTGTCTTAGGCTTTCTGCAGGCTAGAGCTTTTCCACTTGATCCACAGCACCATTTCCAGCTTTTTCTATGTACGTGGTACTAAGGAGTTGAGCCCAGGCCTTCGTTTATGCTAGACAAGCATTCTACAACTAGGCCAAACTCCCAGTCCCCTAATCTGTTTTACTTGACAAAATTTTTCTTTTGTTGGTTTGTTTTCAGCTAACACAAGAAGTTCCGGGATATGGATATAACAACAAAATCATCTTGGCAATATCTGTGACTGTAGTAGTAATGATTTTGATTATAATTTTCTGTCTCATTGAGGTAGGTACCAACATGCATGTATATTTCCCAAATATATCATGTTTCTGTAACCAAAGCTATTTTCCCTTTTTCCAGATGGTAATTCTTTGACTGTACCTAGTGTTTTCCAGATAGAATAGTATATCTCATTGTTAGTCCTGTGCTAACAAAGTATGAGGAAGTAGGTTCTCTTCTTAGTACAGAGTTGAATATGATAGCATAGGGTCAGTGGGCAAAGGCCATTAGTAATTGATCACTGCACAAGCAGACCTTCTGAATCTCCCAGTGGTTCACTGTTTATCTAGAAGTTTCTATAAACTCCTATACTGCCTTTAATTTACATATATATATCATTATTTTCTTTACCTTCAAGGAAAATGCGATGTTTTCCTTGCCATTGATAGTAATGGTCAAAAAAGGAGATGAGGTGGTGGAGGGTGAATGTGGCACAAGCTAACCATGTGCTCTACTTTGTTCTTAATGCACTATGTTATTTTTTTCTTTTATTCCCCTTATGTTTAATCTTATGTGTTTACTGTATCTGACTTTGTTACCTGGTATATTGTATATATGTTTGTTTGAAATAGGGAAGGAAAGGGGGGAAAACAAGATGATTGGGAGTGGGTAGAGGGAGGGAAATGGGGACAAAAACCTGAGAAAACAAGTGTGAGAAGTAATGCACCCACTACCTGACAAATGTAACTGTAACCCCTCTATATATTACCCCAACAATAAAATAAAATTTTAAAAAATTGAAGCAAGGCTTTTAAGAAACATTTTTGCAATGTCATTTTTCAATATTCTACTTAATTGGAGAAAAGAAACAAATGTTAAAGCTTCCAAACTCTTTTGTGAGGAGTAAGGGGCAAAAGATTCATGTCTCTCACCTAAAGACATATATTTCAGTAAATGTAAAAAGAGAAAGAGAGAATGAAAGAGAGATCCTAAAAGCATTAGGAAAAAATGTGGGCAATATTTTCTTTTAATAATCTTGTGCTAGAAAAGAGGTTTCTATACCTGATGCTTTAGTCAGGAGCCTTTGGTTCCTATGGTCACATGTTCCTGGAGGTCCATGTCATTATGGATACTTAGTATGGTTCAAAATGGTTTCCATAGATTGTCCCATCCAACCCTTACAAAAGACCTAGGAGGAAGATCTCATCCATCCTCTTCTACAGATGAAAGAGATCAACCAAGTACCAAAACACAAATTCACCAGATGATAAAGTCTGCAGTCCTTATTTGCTCTGTTCAGGTCTTTTCCCCTTAAAGAAAATACCAGAAAATATTTCGAACATGAAAATGCAATGTAAAGCATCCCAAGACATTGAAAACACTAACATGGTTAATGTAAAAGAGAGATTTGTAAAACTAGGAAAAAAGACAGCAATCAGTGGAGGGGCCAGGACTGGGAACAGTTTCTAGTTAGCATCACCACCTGTGCCAGACCCGACCCTTCTCTCTTAGTGCTCTTGATGGAGAACTCTTGTTACCTCATGAAATACAGGTGGACTCTCATGATTTCCTAAGCTGCTCTTGTTACAGCCTTAATTCATATTTTAGTATGGTTGAGACACAGATTTTTTTTCACTCTAAAAGAATATGCAATTGTCATAAGACAATTCTTACTAAATGGTTCATTCTTCACTGTTTTAAAATACCATATGGAACTCTTCCATTGATCTGTGTTTCCTGTACCTTAAATAGTGCCTGCTATTAATTAATAACTGTCCAAGTAGTTTCATAACAGTTCTTTTAGCACCTTACTAAATTGGGTAAAGATAAGGTAATCAATCTTGTTTAGATCTTGCTCTTAGATCTTTCTTTACATATATTTGATAGTTTCTCTTTCATACCTTATCTGCCCAAAAAAGGGCCTAATCGAGTTTGTTTGCAAAAAATTTCTTTAATGGCCTTGAATTTGAAAACAAGATATTAAAATTGTAGGTTGATATTTCTGCTAAATGTTTCTTGTGGTAATGACTTTTGAACTTAGAACCTCATATTTGCTAGGTAGTTGCCTACTATTTAATCTATCACCTCACAGTATTTCTGTTTGTGTTTTTTAGGTAGAGTCCATCCTGAGACCACAGGTCTCTTATTTCTGCCTCATAAATAGGTTATGCTTTGTTTGCTTTTTTTTTTTTTGCCAGTCCTGGGCTTAAGCTCAGGGCCTGAGCATTGTCCTTGGATTTTCTCAAGGTTAGAACTCTACCACTTGAGCCTCAGCACCACTTCTGACTTTTTTCTATGTATGTAGTACTGAGGAATCAAACCCAGGTCTACGTGCATGCTGGGGCAAGCACTCTACCACTAGGCCAAACTCCTGGCCCTGCTTTGTTTTTTTTTGTCCTTCTTGGGGCTTGAACTCAGGCACTACATGCCATCCTTTAGCTTTCTCATTCAAGGTTAGTGCTTTCTACCACTTTGAGCCATAGCTCTACTTCTGGTACTTAATTGCAGCTTAAAGTCTTATGTATTTTTCTGCCCAGGCTGGCTTTGAACCATGGTGCTCAGATCTCAGCCTCCTGAGTAGCTAGGCTTTGAGGTACTAATAACCAGGTTCACAAACAGTTTTGACTAAAGCTGTGACACCATGCATGGCACTAGGTTTTTGTTGTCGTTATTGTTTTGTTTTTGTATTTTTATTTTGAACTCAGGACATGCACCCTGTCCCTGAGCTTTCCCCCTCCAACCTAACACCCTCCACTTTGAGCCACATTGCCACTTCTGGTTTTCTGGTGGCTACCTAGAGATAATAGTCTCATGGACTTTCCTGCCTGGGCTGACTTGGAACCATAATTATCAGATCTCAGCCTCCTGAGTAGCTAGAATTACAAGAATGAGCCATCCGCACCCAGTGATGTTGAGGTTTTATCCAAGATTTTTACTATTGTTTATTCTTCTTACTTTCTATTATTTTTTAGCCAGTTCTGAGGTTGAAACTCAGAGCCTGAGCACTGACCTTGGGCTTTCCTCAAGGCTAGCACTCTGTCACTTGAGCCACAGCACTGCTTCCAGCTTTTTCTGTGTATTTGTTACTGAGGAGTCAAACCCAGCACTTCATGTTTGCTAGGCAAGCACTCTTCCAGTAGGCAATGCTCCATCTTCTGTTGTTTATTCTAAGATGCTTTTCTATACCTTTATTGCTATTATAAGTTGTATCTTTCCTTATCTCTAATTCCCATGGGTACCTAGGAAAGCTATTGTTTGGGTGCTGATCTCCATATTTTGTTTCTGCCACTTCACTGAATTTTCATGTTATTAGTCCAATAATATTTCCTGATTCTCTTGGGCTTTGTTTTTTTCTACATTCGGCTTTTCTCCGGTTAATTGGAAGTCAGAGTCTCATGTACTTTCCTGCCCAGGCTGGCTTCAAACTTTCATCCTCAGATCCTAGCCTCTTTATTACCTAGGATTTCAAGTCTGAGACACAGTGCCTGCCTCTCTAAGGCATTTTTTAGTTATCCATCATTTCATATACAAATAAAAATAGTTTGGTTCCTTTCCAACATTTGTGCTCTATTTATGTCTTCATTACATTGGTTGTCTTCAATAGGAGTGCCTCCTGACAGTAATAATTGTAATAAAGACAGTAATCTTCTCTTTGATTTGATAATAATACTGGTGTTTTGGTCTTGAGGCAAGTCTGCAATCAGTTAAAGGGCATTTCCTGTACTTTTTAAAGAGCTATCATGAGGAATTTTCTGTTGGATTTTATATAAAATAGTAAATGCCACGTATTAAAATTCTAGCTTCAGACAAGACCCTCAGCTAGGTCCTGTGGAAGAGAAAAAGATCTATTAGTGGAGCAGAATTCTTGGGGTCATAAAGCCACCTCCTGGGTAGATAAAATATATAAATAAAGGAATAAGCAGTTGAAAGTACTTAATGTTGGTGGATAATCCTGATTGTGCTTTCTTCCCAAACAGATTTATTCCCACAGAACATCAGCAGAAGGAAGTGAAGAGTCCTCAAGGTAAAGGGAGTTTAAATTTTTAGTGAGGATCTGAGAACTGGAAGGAGCCTAGAACTCATCAGTTTCTATCTCCTAGCCTTACAATGAGGGCTCTATGCAAGTTAGAGAGAACTCTTGCTTCCTGAGGTCTCATCTAGCTGCAGGAAAGTAGTTGCCCAGGGGCCACGAGTTTGGCCTAGTGGTAGAGTGCTTGCCTAGCATGCACGAAGACCAAGTTTCGATTCCTTGGTACCACATACATAGTAAAAAGCTGGAAGTGATGTTGAGGCTCAGGTGGTAGAGTGCTAGCCTTAATGAAGTCCAAGTACGGTGCTCAGGTCCTGAGCTCAAGCCCAGGACTGACAAAAAAAAAAAGTAGTTGCATAGCGAGGCAGAGGTGGTCAGTACTTGCATGGATAACTCTCTGTCAACAGTCCTTCAGTGCCGGGGCCTACCGGGAGCAAATTGGGGTTCCTGAAATAGGGGGCAGGGACTGGAAAAAATAGAAGAGAGACAAACACATCGGGTCTGGGAGGTCTGCAGCCCAGGCAAAAACTGCAGCGCCCCGTTTATTCTCAACTCAAAGCTTATATCCCTTCTTGAGACCAGGGCACTGCCAGGTGTTACATCCAGATGGTTAATCAGGGAACTGTTGGGGGTTACATTCATATGGTAAATCTCAGATCAATTGAACAGGAGAAGGCCAAAAAACAATAAGACAATCAAGCAATTATCTGATGCAAATCAAAGTACAGTTTGATTCCACTCTTGCTCCCGACACTTCAGGATTCCCTAGTTGCATTGTAGAGACCTTTGGGATTGGCATGAGAATCTCCTACAACCTCTGTCTGCATGCATGGAATTGTTTTCAAGCCCCAGGTTAGGAGAGCCTTTGCTCATTGTCTTATGAACCAAAGCACAGGTGTTTATTTCTGTGAGAGACATGGAAAATGGCACAAATCACTCACTGTCTGCTTCCTCTTCCCCCAAGGAGCTTTTTTGGATTTCTGCGAAGGAAATGTTCATCAGAATCTGCAAGTCAGGCAAGTACTTCTTTCTGTACCCAGAAAAGGAAAGTGAATGCTCAATTAACATTTCTCCTGTATTTCCTAGGACTGCTTCTTCTTCTTAAAGCAGCCAATTTGGCTGAGGGATATGTACAGACCTCTCAATGCCACACGAAAGAAAAACATGGCCAAGAAGCTACATGACGGAGACTCTTCTGATGAGGATGATATTTCCCATAAGAAGAAAAAAGAGTAAATGGATGGGGGCAATTTCAACATTCCTAGCTCCAAGGGGAGGGAAGCAAGGGAAAGTTGGGTTGCTTCCTTCAATATTGAAAGGCTGCTATTGTTCTTTCCACAGGGAGCAGAGTGAAACCAATGTAGAAGTTCCACCACCATCACCACCACCACCAGATACACAAGCCCCACCATCTGCTGCAAATGATGAGACTGGCGATCCTGGGTGTTGTGGCAACTTTCCTCCCTCATAACTGATACTGTTACACTTAGCCTCTCAGCATCGCTTATTACATACCCATTTTTCTAACAGGCTAATATTTTTATATACAATTTTCTTGGATTATATTGTATATAATTCATAACCATTTCCATGTGTGGTACTAACATATATATATATATATATATATATATATGAAGATAAAAGGGTCATAGCAGAAAGGGTAGGACTATGGTGAGGGCTGCTGTTGGAGTCAAGCTTTCAGCAGGCTTCTAAACTCTTTCACTCAGTCCCCTAAAGAGGACATCCTACCCACATTCCCCCAGTGTAATCAATTTCTGACAAACCAGAAACATACCTTGAATGTGTGGGATGTGAGGTTAAAAAGAAAGAATAAACATGGAGGCACAGCCTACCTTTTTAAGCTCTAAATCTAGAAAATCCAGGCTGATATGGACTGTATGAAGGAGGGTCAATGGAATCCTCAAGGGGACAAAAACCATGTGGAAAGGCCCTTCAAGGAAGTGAATAAACAGAATATCTGGAGGAAACAGAGTATCCAGATCTTATGGAGACTATTGTTAAGAATGAAGGTTTAGGAAAGTTCCTCCAAGGGAGCTGGAGCCGCTCACTTCACGTGGTTCAGGAGCCCAGGAAATGGATGGGAAACTGCTTGCATAGAGGAACTAAAAGCAGCAGTCTCTTCTGTCCTGAAACCAGACTCAGTGGGCAGCACTGCTCTGTCCAGCACTGTATGTATGAGGTCAGAAATAGAAAACCTTACCTAAATTCTAGTGTTAAAACATGGAGACTTCTAATCTGATCATATCTTTCCTCCAAAATGGCTGCTTTTGTAAGACTGGCTCTCCTGGGGCCCGCAGAATACCCTGGGCTAAACAGAGTCAAAATTCAGGGGAAAAATTTCACACTTTAGACCAGAGCTTGCAAATAAGCCTCGGGAAGGGGACTTTTCATTGTGGGGAGAGCTGAGTTCTCAGGAGAACTCTTGTTCCAGTCCTCTATGGTCTTTCAAAGCCTCTATAGACAGCATTTCTGTAAAACACAAGATTATAACAAATGCTTTGTTAGGAAATATCCCTGCATAAAACATCTTTGTGCTGGAAGGAAATCTCCCTAAAGACAATTTAGGAAAATCTTGCTGCTCTAGGATCCAGTGTGACTGCATTCAATTTAATGCCATCTATTCAATAAACAAGGAAACACAATGGGAATATCTTAATTTGGGCATTGATTCACTTGTCAAGCCTGCAGACTCACAATTCCAATTTTCATCCTTTGTTGATCATTTTGAAATGCAACTAAGTCAGTAGCTGCACCTGTCTTATCTGGACCTTGAAAATGGGACTGCTCTGATACTGATGTGCAGATAGTCTGTTCCAAGCTAATCTCTAGATCTAGCCTCCTGCTGAAGCTTCTCAGCAAATCTCAAGGCAAATTGTCCAGAGCAGAGACCAGTGCAAAACAGGAAACTGCATCAATGAGAGCATTGAAGTTCAAAGTGAACAGAAGAAGTCAAGTGAGGTGAGCACAGCGATAAAACTTCAGGCCTCAAATTTAGATACACTTTGAAGGAGGAAGACCTGGGGCTTTAGTCTAGTCCAAAGTGTTATGTCTTGTTTCCCACATTCCTCCTCCATAGAGTGCAGTGGAGTAAAAACACAGTAAGATATAGAGGAACTACAAATTAAGAAAGCATTTTAATGCATTAAATTGGCATGTGATTTAACAATCTGCAAGAACCTCACCTTGAAGAATGGGAGTTTGAATCATTTTTATCTTTTCCATCCCTTCATTATTTAACAAAATTATCCTCTATTTCCCTGTAGCTCCCAAAGGAATTTCCGGGACATGGCTTTAACAACAAAATCATCTATCAATATTGGTGTCTTTAGTAGTTATGATGTTGAGTATAATTTTGTGTCTCATTGAGGTAAGGTCCACAATAAAGTCAGGTCTCTATAATATATCCTGTCTTCATAATAGATTCAGAATGCACAACCTGAACAACAAAGCCATTTTCCTACTCTCTAGAACATAATTCCTTGATAGTACAGACAAATTTCTACTGTAAAACAGTATTTCTCATTGTTATTTCTGTAATATCAATTGGGACCACTCTTAGGGAAGAAGTGACTTTTATTGTTGAGTACTGTCCAAATTTGTGCCAAGGAGTCAGTGATCAGCATGGGGTCAGTTTGCAAAGGCTTGGGGGAAGTTATACCTGGCTACATAAATACAGGAGAATATCCCATTTCTCAGATGTTCATGACCAGTCTTAGTATTTCTATATACTCCTGTGCTGATTCTATTTTCTTTGTACTTCATTCAACTTTGTATTTATATGTACGTGAATGTGTGCATGTGTGCTTGTCTAGGGTGTTTTATTTGTAGTATCTAGAAATGGTCAAAGTGAGAGAGGTGAAACATTACTTGAATTCCACAATGAGATATAATACCACTCAGTATTTATTTAATTTAGAATACATAGGCTACCATTGGATAGACCAAATGTTAAGAGGGGTGTGTGTGTGTGTGTGTGTGTGTGTGTGTGTGTGTGTGTGTGTGTGTGTGTTGAGTGCATACTTGAGTACCTTCTTATCCCCACTCTCTCTTTTACCCCAAACTTTATATCATTTTATGTAGGGTAAAATCAGAAATTAGTTTATTATTTCCATTGTTTACATAAAGAAACGTGTTTCATGGAGCCAGGAGTTTGGCCTAGTGGTAGAGTGCTTGCCTAGCATGCACAAAGACCCAGGTTCAATACCTTGGAGCAACATACATAGAAAAAACCAAAAGTGTGCTGTGGCTCAAGTGGGCAGGGATCTAGTCTTGAGAAAGCTCAAGGACAGTGATCAGGCACTGAGTTCACACCCCCATGGCAATGAAAAAAAAAGAAAAGAAACTAGTTTCTTTATTTCCATAATGAAATGGAGGAGAAAAGAACACTATTTTGTAGCACTGCTGGTGAGTTTTAGGAGACCATGGAATCCTTCTTATTACGTGATGTATACACATATCAAAAAGATATCTACTGTCTTAGAAAAACAAACTGATTTTTGTTCTGTTTTCACTCAGAACTACTAGCTTGTTTTTTGTTTTTTGAATTTTTTTGAGACATCTTAGGTAACTTTAATGAAAGTGTCCACATCCTTTTTTTTCCCAGGGCGGGGTATATAGACAACTGACCTCATAAACACGATCACAGCTGCTAAGAGACCAGCTATCCACCAAAGGAAGGACAGGCTGCGGCAAGCTGTGCTTGCTCTGCCTGGACTCAGGGTGGTCAAAAGGGCTCTAGAGTTTTTCCCAGAGCTGAGACCTCCTGATTCCAGAAGAATCACTATATTTTCCTGGCCCTGTGAAGCTTTGTTCACTCACACACAGGCTGGCAAAGCGTGAGATGGGAAAATGGGGGCAGCCTCAGTTCTGAAGCAATCACCATTACCACCACAGTGGCCTGGTAGTGAGGGAACACTTTATAACTACAGAGTGGTCATTCCATCATGAAAGAGCACACGTCCCATATAAATAAAAGGCAAAAGGAGGGGGGTGGGTGAAGAAATGGGAATTGGCACAGACGCTGAGATATTGTAATAGCTTGTTTTTAAGTATTCGTCATGCCCTGATTTTATGCGTCAGTCATCATGGTAGCCTTTCAGAGATGAAAATCTCTAAACCTATGCTTTCAATTTATGCAGTGGCTTGCTGTGATTCAACTTGTATGATAAAGCAGCTAGGAGAAAACAGACAGCTCTCCCTCTCCTCTTTCATCCTTCCTTCCTTCAGCCCAACAAATGACCTATGGGAGATTAAATCCAAAGAGAAGTGAGTGAAAGGCTGTGGAGGAGAATAAATACTTCTGCTTAGTATGATTATGCAGGTGGTTATGCACAGGGACTTTTGGGGGAAAAAAGGTAAGATGGGCTGACAAGTATAGCTATGTTGCAGGCCAAGTCACATGCAAAATTCTCCCTAGAGGTACTGTAGGGACCTTCGGGACAGGCTTGGAGAGCTCCTGCAGGTCCTGTCTGTGTGCATGGAATTGATTCCACAGATTCAGAATGAGGGAGCCTTTGGTTATTGTGATAATGAGCAGGTGTTTGTGATAATGAACAGGTGTTTGTTCCAGTAACACATGAGATGTACATAGTGGCACACATAAAATAGCATGAGCTGTCAGTAATTGTCTATTTCTTTTCCCCTAAGGGGCTCCTCGGAATCTGAGGGGCAAGTTAATTGGAGAGGATGTGGTGCTATGGCCAGAAAATTATGTTCCCCTTGACTTTCCTAGGAGGGCTTCTTTTTAACTTTGGCTGAGGGATATGTACAGACCTCTTATTGATACAAGCAAGAAAAACATGGCCAAGAAGCTACATGACAAGGACTCCTCTGATGAAGATGAGGTTTTCCAGAAGAAACAAGGGGGAATATCAAGTAAGTTAACAATCCTAGCTAAGAAGGCATAGATTGGGAGAGAAGGGTGCAAGGGAAAGTCTGGTTGTTCCCTTCAAGACTAAAAGCTTGGCATTGCTTTTTTCCCCCAGGAAACCAATCAGAATTTCCATAGAGATGTCACCACCACCACCACCACCACCACCACCACCACCACCACCCCCATCACCTCTTCCACAAACTGGGGTTCAGAGAGGGAAAGTGCTGGGTGTTATGGGATCTTTTCTTCCACAAAAACTTGGAAATGTTAACCTCTGACAAAGGCTTCAACTCTTCCTTTTCAGAGAAAAGATGTACTGATTAAACAGGGACAGAAGAGTCCAAGTGGCTCTGTTCAAAAGGCCAACTCCTGGATCATTGGCTTCCAGTCTGTAACTGCACATCCTGACAGGGTCAGTCACAACAAGTGCTCTAAAAGCAGGTGTGGCCCAGGCTGTTTGCAGAGCAAATAAATCCTGCCTTCCAAAAGTAAAATGATTTTATCATTCTAGATGTCTGTGTTTACTATGTAGGTATGGTATTTAAACCTTATGACTACCTGGGTGGTCAGTCTTATTCTTCCCAAATAACAGGTAACTAAGGCCCCAGGGACTAAAGAACTTCCACAAGTTCAAAAACAATATTACTTAGGTTTTAATTTGCTTGTGAAAGAAATCCTAACTAAAATATAATGAAACCTGAAGTGGTAGAAAAGGTGGGGTGGCAGTTGATAGTACCACGTGGGATATGATGGAAAGAAGACCATGATTTCTAGACCAACCTGGGCTATATAATAAGAGATTGTCTCAAAAATATGATAGACTTTATGTAGGCTCACCTATAGAGGACACTAAAGGACTTAAGGGTGCCTGTGCATCCTCTTCCTTCCCATCTGCTTTACTCAATCATTATTTGGCAAGTGTCAAAACAATGGCAAGACATTGTTAAAGACAGTGATCATTAATTCCCACTCTATAATAATGGTCAGGAAATAACTCAGAAAGAAAAAAAAAAACAGTTTCCCTCAGAAGGCCTGTCACCTAATTGGACCACAGAACAGGGAAGAGAATGCTGTCACTGTCTGACCATGGTTCTATGCAAAATCTGAGATGGGGCTTTAAACCAGTAATTCAAACCCAACAGAACCACAGGATGTAGAGGATCATCTAAAAACAAACCAAGAGGGAGGTTCTGTTATCAGAAACCCTTGTAAAACAAAGACAGGGGATCAAAGACTGAACTTAAACTAAACTTTGAGCCCCTAATTGCTATTCACCTATTCACAGATGACATAAACCTAGAAACTAATCAGCTTTTCTTCATCCCATAGCATTTTGCTGGTGCTTTTATTTCATTCAAGTCACATGGTAACATGTGGCTTTTTTGTTCTGGACCCTTATTGGCTATCTCATGGTTCATGTATGAAATCTTTTGTGGAAAAGTATATGTACATTTGTGAGTTGATCATTTCTGATTCTCTCACCTCATTGCAGGACCCATGCCAGAACACTCAGAGGAGATAAATGTACTATAGACCTTTCAGAGAGCCCAAGAGCCTGGAAAGTAAGAGACCACGAGACCAGGAAACATAGCATCCTGCAAAGCAGATGAGGGATTGTTTTGTGGGGTTTCTCATGGCTCCACGTTTTAGTACCTATGCACAACTTCAGTGGACACAGAGAAGGTACATTAAGTGTGGTAGGTTTCGAAGCAAGGCGAGCTTGTCCTATGCCACTAATTCTCTACCTGGGCCAGTTGTGTCCAGAAACACTATACTCTTCTTTGGGAGGGAAGGAGACATTGATTTTTATTTGGGCTTCTCACAGTGACTAGAACTGCTCTGCTTCAGAATCATTGTTCTTTTGCCAAGATGTTCATAGAAGAAAAACAAGAAAGCACCCAAAACAAGCTATATTTCCCATCTTGTTTAAAATGAATTTGCCACCAAGACAATATATAATCTTACCTGTTTTGTTCCTGTTCAACTATCCACTGTACCAAACATCCTCAGACTCACCTAGTCTAAAACCAGTTCTGCAGAAATACCAAACTGAAAACCCCCAAAAAGGGAAGGGACACACACTTAACGGACAGTAGATGCTAAGGGACACAGGACACAGGTCAATGAATTGGCCTATTTCCAGCCCTACCTCCCTCCCCTCTGGGCACTTGCTTTCTGAATTCAATCCAGCCCAGAGGCCAGGGCTGAATTTTTTTTTGTGCCAGACCTGGGGCTTGAACTCAGGGCCTGGGCACTGTCCCTGAGCTCCTTTTTGGCTCTATCCCTTGAGCCACAGTGTCACTTCCAGCCTTTTCTGTTTATGTGGTAGTGAGGAATCAAACCCAGAATTTTATGCATTCTAGGCAAGTACTCTATCACTAAACTAGGCTGCATTTGACCTCAATACAAGCCTGTACCTCCTGTCCTGCCCCTCTAATGGCTGCAAGCTGCTACATTCCAGTATGTTTCTCTTCCTGATGGAAAGAACAATGTGCCCTCTGCCATGAGAAGTGTAAGCCCAACACCAGCCTTGCATACACACACACACACACACACACACACACACACACACACACACACACACACACACTAAATCACTCCTCGCTGCTTTGAATCCAGTCGGGAAAAGGTCTTAAGAATCCATCTCCAAAATAAATAGCAAAAAAGCTAGGCTAGAAATGTGACTCAAGGAAGTAGTGGCACTGTGGCTGAAGTGGTAGGGTGGTAACTTGAGCTGAAGAGCTCAGGGACAGCACCCAGGTCCAGAGTCCAAGTCCCACGACCTACAACAAATGTGAGTCCTGTGCGGAGGTGCTCTCGGTGGTGGTGGTTTCTCGAGCAGCCACAGCTCTCACTACAGCGCCAGGACGAGTCCGGTTCGTGTTCGTCCGCTGGGATCTCTCTCATCTCGATAGGCTGCGGGAAATCGGGCTGAAGCGACTGAATGCGCCATGGAGAGAGAACAGGAACAGTTCCGTAAACTCTTTATTGGTGGCTTAAGCTTTGAAACCACAGAAGAAAGTTTGAGAAACTACTATGAGCTATGGGGAAAGCTCACAGACTGTGTGGTTATGAGGGATCCCGCAAACAAAAGATCAAGAGGATTTGGTTTTGTAACTTTCTCATCTATGGCTGAAGTTGATGCTGCCATGGCCGCCAGGCCTCATTCAATTTGATGGGAGAGTGGTTGAGCCAAAACGTGCTGTAGCAAGAGAGGAGTCTGGAAAACCAGGGGCTCATGTGACTGTGAAGAAACTGTTTGTTGGTGGAATTAAAGAAGATACTGAGGAATATCACTTTAGGGATTTACTTTGAAGAATATGGAAAAATTGATACCATTGAAATAATTACTGATAGAGAGTCTGGACAGAAAAGAGGGTTTGGCTTTGTTACTTTTGATGACCATGATCCTGTGGATAAAATTGTGTGGCAAAAATACCACACTATCAATGGTCATAATGCAGAAGTAAGAAAGGTGTTGTCTAAACAAGAAATGCGGGAGGTCCAAAGTTCTAAGAGTTGAAGAGGAGATGGATATGGAAGTGGATGTGGATTTGGGGATGGCTATAATGGGTATGGAGGAGGACCTGGAGGTGGCAATTTTGGAGGTAGCCCTGGTTATGGAGGAGGAAGAGGAGGATGTGGTGGAGGACCTGGATATGGCAACCAGGGTGGGGGCTACGGAGGTGGTTATGACAATTATGGAGGAAGAAATTATGGAAGTGGAAATTACAATGATTTTGGAAATTACAACCAGCAACCTTCTAACTATGGTCCAATGAAGAGTGAAAACTATGGTGGTAGCAGGAATATGGGGGGACCATATGGTGGAGAAAACTATGGTCCTGGAGGCAGTGGTGGAAGTGGTGGTTATGGTGGGAGGAGCCAATACTGAGCTTCTTCCTTTACATGGGTAAGTAGTTTTTGAGTTTTACAATTATTATCTTGGGAGTCCTAGCAGCAAGAGTAAAAGCTTTTTATGATCATGTTATCTTTCCTTAAAATCTGGTTAGATGGATAATTTCATAACCTATTTTTTTACTCTTTATTTCTGTTGAAACAGGCTTCACTGTATAAATAGGAGAGGATGAGAGCCCAGAGGTAACAGAACAGCTTCAGGTTATCGAAATAACAATGTTAAGGAAACTCTTATCTCAGTCATGCATAAATATGCAGTGATATGGCAGAAGACACCAGAGCAGATGCAGAGAGCCATTTTGTGAATGGATTTGATTATTTAATAACCTTACTGTGGAGGAAGGATTGTAAAAAACAAAAACAAATGCCTTTGAGACAGTTTCTTAGCTTTATACTTGTTGTTTCTTTCTAGTGGTCTTTGTAAGAGTTTAGAAGCATTCCTTCTTTGATAATGTTAAATTTGTAAGTTTGAGGTGACATGTGAAACCTTTTTTAAAATTTTTCCCAAAAGTTTTGAGAAGCTATTAGCCAGGTTCATGGTGTAATAAGACATAACATAGGGCCGGGAGTTTGGCCTAGTGGTTAAAGTGCTTGCCTAGCATGCATGAAGACCCAGGTTCGATTCGTCGGTACCACATTCATAGAAAAAAAGCTGGAAGTGGTGCTGAGGCTCAAGTGGTAGAGCTCTAGCCTTGAGAAAATCCAAGGACAGTGCTCAGGCCCTGAGCTCAAGCCCAGGACTGGCAAAAAAAAAAAAAGACATAACGTTTTTCCTTTAAAAATTTAAGTGCATGTGTAGAGTTAAGAAGCTGTTGTACATTTATGATTTAATAAAATAATTCTAAAGGAAATTTGTGTAATTATAGACTTTTGTTTTAAATAAGTTAAGGAGTGGGTAGTATAATTAAGGTCCATTGTTATGTCTCTGTAAGATAAATGCTGGTCAGATGTAAGTGTGTTGTCTGCAATTCATCAGGATTAAATTATCTAGATAACTTAAGGGATATCTTTGCAAGGAGAAACACCTTTTTAGATCTTTTAGATGCTGCTTCTTCAATGCAAGGAAAGCAAATAACCCCAACAAGGTACTCTTCAGGGACACAAGTGTAGTACAAGAGAACTCTTGACGGCTACTAAATTCCGCCAGTCTTAAAAAACTGTGCTGCTTCAACAAAGCTGTTACTACAGTAGTTTATAAGGATGCCAACAAAAGCTGAGGGGTAGAGCAAGATAGTTCTAAGCTTCAGTTAAACTCCTTTAGGTAAGGTCTTATTTACTTTTTCTTTCTTAATTTTCTTCCCTAAAAGATAAACTAATAACTCTTCAATGGTCTTTCATTAGTATAGTGGTTCTTACGTAGTTTAACATAGCTATAAATTGAGTTTAACAATGTATAAACACAAACAGGTTTAATTCTATAAACCCCGTTTTCCAATTTGTCATACTTAAATTATTTTGGTTGTTTTTCCCTTTTGTTCCTTCTTTCTCCCCCCTCCCCTCTCCATGAAGATTTGGGTGCTTAACATATCATTTTTTTCCCTGCTGGAATTTTAGCATTGATAGGAACCATGGACAAGTATATTCTGCTGCCACAAAGACTATAAAGTGCTTCATTTCAACAGCTGAGGCAAGCCAAGTGATCATTAATAAAGCTTTTCTTGGTTCCTTCAGTGGTGTTGGTAGTAAGGAAGGTGTTTTGCTGCTGCAGGTAACTAATGAAGAAGTGGTCAACCACAGAGTCTTCAAGAAATAAGAAATTCTGTACCATCTGAAAGTAGTTCTTGTTGGTGTCTTCATTTAAGAAGCACTCTATAAGAAAAGGGAAATGCTTTCTGATAAAACAAAAACTTCTTTAGTACAGGTTCTTAATAAAAAATAATAAGTGAGTATTGTTTGTAAAGCATAGCATCAAATCAGCTAGAGAGAAATGTATCATGTTTTAAATTAGATTTTGTGAGTAGACAGATGAAAAGTTTATTTTAAATACCAATTTCATAAAATAAATACTTTTGTATCCAAAAAAATGTGACTAAGCTAAACAGGTTAACAAGTACAAAATCCTGACTTTACACAGCAGTACAGGAAAGAAAATCATTCCTTCTAGATTGCTGATAATCTCTAATGTGCCATACTGTTCTTTTCTAACATCAAATCAATATCCTGCTTTAAAGAAAAATGCATCTTATATGTAATATAATATGAATATATATGTTATATATACACAAGTTTATGTATATATATGTATATATGAGTGCGGCGCCCGGCACCCCTGACCAGCAGGGAAGAACGGACACCACCCGAGGATCCTTCTCGTATCACGCTTTATTGAAGAGCAACTTGATTAAAGGGAGAGCTGAAGCAGAGGGGCCCGGGGCAGGGAAATGCAGCTGCTTATAAACAATCAAGGAACACGGGGCTTTTGCCATTGGCTGCTCTGTTGCCAGGGTCATTTTAAAACTCGGGATTGGTCAGGCCTCTGACGTCATACGCGCAGACTCAGTGGAACGAGCAAAGGCTCCGCACTCACATACCAAATAAGGAGAACTAAGAAGTTGTTCACAAAGAGCGAGGCAGGGGACAGGCGCCGTCTTGTAATGTCGGCCGCTCCGGCTCCCCACATCTCCCCCTTTCTGTTTTAATGCAGCAGGCCAACATACCTGTTGTGAAGAGAGCAGAGGTGCTGTCCTCCAAAGTAAAACTTGAGGTCCTACTCTAGAGGAGTGACCCAGGCGATCAACTCTGGATCCCTCCCCTTCAGGTCCTCTTTTCCCTTTGTGGAGATGGGCTAGGGGCGCAGACCCATATGCTGACGCACATGCTCTCCCTGACCTGTTAGGGTCAGGAGTGGTACTTTGTCCATCATTTCACAACTCTTGGCTGCCTATACTCCTATTCCTCGTGCAATAGACTAAGGTCTCGAGGGTGCAAAGGCAGTACAGGACAGTTTTAGTTGACCTTTAAAGCTGCAAGCCAAATTTTGGGGGAGTGTCCCTGCTCCAAGGCAGTGAGTGCATGAACAAGCATTGCTCTCTCTCTCTTATTGCGAGACCTCATTCGGCAGAGCAACCAAAGGCTAAAGACACAAAACCCAAAACAAACTGCAACAAACATTCACAGGAACTGGAACAAATGTAGGCAACGGCTCCAGCATTGACTCAATTTACACTCTATGGCAGAACAATTTAAAATACTATCATTACTTGAAGCTTTAAAGAGTAAAAACATAAACAGGAAGGTCCACCTCTGGAACAAGTGCAGAAAACCCCACAACCCTTCCCTTGCCAGAACTATACATTAATCAGAGCGACCCAATTTTTGAGAAACCAGCCTAACACAGAAGGACAGATTTTTTGACAGGGTAAGGCATAGGGAACCTTGCAGTCCTAGGGAAGTTGCAAGGAAGAATTGGTGGCACAAAGGGGAAAACGGAAGAAGCATTAGTCACAGGCATTGGTAATGGAAAGGTCTTCATCACTGCCCACATCGTCTTTTCCTTGTTGCTTTTTCCCTTCTGTCTCTTCATCCAAAGTCGTGGCAGCAGAAGAATTATTAACAGGGTTATTCCCAGGATTTTGTTTCGCATCGTCCTCTTTAGGCGTTTGATTTTCCTCCAATATCCTTACGAGGCGCTGCGGCACCCAATGGGGGGATTCCTGTCCCTGTGGAAAAACACAAACAGCTCCCCTGGATCTCTGAATTACAGGATCCGGTCCATACCATTTATTATCGATAACATTTTTCAACATTACTTTTTGTGTGGGTGGTATTGCCATTTTGCCAGCATGCCGATCAGCAGCTGATTGTCCATTGTCATCCACTGTTACATAATTTAAGGTAAACAGTGCAATGGCCAGCCTTTCTCTGGGGGAGGCATCTCGGCCTATTCCCTCCTTTTGTTTAAATAAAAGTTGTTTAAGTGTTCTATTGGCGCGTTCCACAATTCCCTGACCCTGGGGATTGTAAGGGAGGCCAGTAGAATGAACTACCTGCATTTGAGTGCAAAAGGAGCGAAATCCGGCAGAGGCATAAGCAGGGCCATTATCTGTTTTCAATTTTAATGGTTTTCCCCATGCTGCCCAGGCTTCCAAGCAATGGACTTTGACATGTGACACCTTTTCTCCAGTAAGGGCGGTGGCATGCATTATGCCAGAGAAGGTATCCACAGAGACATGTATATATTTTACTCGGCCAAATTCAGGTACATGAGTAACATCCATTTGCCACAGGGCATTAGAACAAAGTCCTCTAGGATTAACCCCAATTATAAAAGAGGGGTGATAAACCACACAGGATTGACAAGCTTTAACAATTTCTCTAGCCTGTTGGCGTGAAATGGAAAACTTATAACGAAGGGTTTTTGCAGAAACATGATAAAGCTGATGAAAATCTCGTGCTAATTGAACAGAATTATGGGAAAGGCCCACCAGGGCTCTGGCAGTCAAATCCACTAAGGCATTGGCCTCTGACATAGGACCAGGCAAGCCAGTATGTGCCCGAATATGACCAATGAAAAAAGGATTTTTCCTTTGTAAAATTAAACTCTGAAGTTGGGATAATATATTTGAAACTGTACTGCTACCTTTTATGGAGGCGGCGACTTCCAGGGATGCCACTGCATTAACTACATATTGTGAATCAGAATATAGGTTAAAAGGCTCAGGAAATTTCCCGAATACTTCTAAAACTGTTAGACATTCAACTACTTGTGGAGTTTCTGGTCGAAAATTTAAAGTTACTGGCTCTTTTCCTTGAACTACATAGGCACCTCGGCCTGTTTTTGACCCATCTGTAAATATAATTAGGGCATTACTCAGAGGCAGTTTTTCCGTAACTTTGGGGAAATACACCCAATCTTCACGCACAAAATTCAGCAGTGGATGTTTGGGATAATGATTGTCAATTATATTTGGAAAGGAGCACACCAAAACTGCCCACCAGTCAACAGAGGCAGCCAATATTTGTACTTGTTGCCGGGTATAAGGAATAATTAATTTGTCAGGAAATTTTGCAAAGTGAGTCAAACACGCCTTGCAACCTGTAAGAGCTAACAAAGCAACTAATTCTGGAAAATACTGAATAGTTTTTAAGCCATAAGAATTTCCATGCAACCATAACAATGGGCCTTCTTGCCATAATACTCCTGTAGGATAATTCTTTGTTTTAAAAATGCACAATAAGATTGGCGCTGATGGATTTACACGCAAAAGTTGTGCATTTTCTATGGCCTGTTCAAGACGCTGAATGGAACTCTTAGCCTGAACAGTCAATTTTCTAGGTGAGGTAACATCCGGGTCTCCCTCCAATAAGGAAAAGAGGGGCAACAATTCAGAGCGAGGGACATTAAGAAAATTTCGGACCCAATTTACGTCCCCCATTAATTTTTGAAAATCATGAAGGGTATGCAAATGCTTTGTCTTTAATACCACCTTTTGAGGTGTAACAACTGTGGGAGAAATTATGGAACCTAAAAACTGAACCTTTTCTGAAAATTGCACCTTTTCTGGTGCCAAGTTTAAGCCTGCCTTTGCAAGGAGTTTAGATAATTTACTAAACGTCAGGAACTCGCCCAACAAAATCAGTAAAAGGTTCGACAGGCTTCTGGATGATTTTTGTAAGGCCACCTCGAAGCTCTCCCTTGTTAGAGAGGGACTTCCAAGCCCTATAAAATATATCATTAACCTGGCGATACACTTCCATGGGATAGTTCATTTGATCTGCCACATAAAGGCCTTGTCCAAAGAGCATGTCCGCCGTCCATTCAGGATGGCCATTAGCAACATTTTGGCCATGCCGGGCCACAGCCAAATCCGCTGCTGAGGCACTAAATGCCAGGAATTGGCCATGCGTTAGGCAAGAGCGTCCAATTTCGTACCAGTCTGTGGGAGTCATGGCCATGGCTTTAAGCCTACGCACTAGTGCAGTACTGTTGAGCGGAGGCCATAAGATCTTTTAAAGTTTTCAGCCGAGACCAGGTAGGAGCACCGATAAGGGAGTTCCCTGTCTTAGGGACGCAGGGGGGCGGGGCAGAAGGGGTAGGTCGGGAAACGCCCTGGCCATTGTCTGCACCAAATCCTCCCCTGGGGCCGTATCTATCAGCCTCATACCTGGCAGCTTGCTCCTCTAATTCTCCCTCTTCATTTGAACTTAGCTCCTCCGGGGACCCTTCCCCCTCATTTTCTGTGCTTTGATCTGACTCTCCTGCATCCTGATCATGTAAAGTCAGGGCAGAGAACTGGTTATCATCCTGAAATTCCTTCAAGGACGGGTAGAGGGAGCTCCTTGGTCCCTCCTGTTTTTTCTTCTCTCCTCTCTCCTCCTCCTGCACTGTACTTTGTGAGGGCTGCAGTCCCTCAATCCTTTTCTTTTGTTTTCTCTTATATTTTACCCCACTCTTGGTGGTCTCTCCTTCCCTGTACGATGACTCCGAGAGACTATCCTGGTGCTTAATTAAGCACCCAGACAGGAATCTCCCAGAACAACATACCTAGGAGTCCTCTTCACGAGTCAAGTTCTGGATCCTCTTCGGCCCCTCCGCAGGTCCCGGGTCTCGGCACCAGTTGCGGCGCCCGGCACCCCTGACCAGCAGGGAAGAACGGGACCTCAGGAGCCCACTCCTAGGATGCTCACATTGCGCAGGACAGATGCTGCTGCACAGCAACCTCCTGGGTCAGGTCAGTTTCCTGCTTCTCGTCAGGATCTGCCAGAGGAGTTGAGTCTGCAGGACAGACTCCCAGAGACAGTGCCAGAGCCAGGTGAGGACCACAAGCAGGCCATGCCTCGTCCACTTCAAAGGGACACACAGCACATTGCTCTAGCTGAGGCTTCAGAACAGCCATCACTGCAAATGCATGTTCCACCTCTGTACACTCCGAGTGCACAAGAAAAACCATTTGTTCTTTCACCCCAGACCCGGAAAAAGGATCTAGTCAGGACGTGGCTACTGTGAGAAATATAAAATCTCCCCATAATGTAATAGTAACCAATAGCAACCACTCGAAAGTACTTTCACAACACAAACATAATCCAAAGTCTTAAAAGAATGGCCTTTAGAATAGTACAAGTAGCTGCAGTTTATACAATGGGCTGGAAAAACAGCCAACAGGATGTGCAGTTTGAATTGGTTCGAGTCAGTGAAACTGTATACCTTATGAACCTGAATAAGAGGAGGAAATTCCAGGAATAAAACAATAAAATATGGCCAGAAACAAGACATGCAGTCAACTGCCTGTTTAACCAAGTGGAAATTCAATAAACCCCTAGCTGAGTCTTACCTAATGTGATTATAATCAATCATTACTCTGTAACTATGCTTCTGCTTCTGTAACCTGCTTCAGCCACCCATAAATATCCCCCTCTCCCCAGCCTAGGTGCGCAAGTCTCCTAGGAGATCTTGTTGCCCCGGGCGCCTGTGTTCCCAAATAAACCTCTTGCTGATTGCATCCGACTGCGTGGACTCGCTGTTCCTTGGGAAGGGGGCTCCGTCTAGAAGACATCCCGCCGAGTCGGGGGTCTAACATTTGGAGGCCCCAGCGAGATAGGAGACCCCCACCCAGGGACCACCGACCCACCTTCGGGAGGTAAGCTGGCCAGCAAATTTCTGTTGTCCTTTGTATGTCTTGTCTTATGTTAAGAGTATTTCTGGCATGTTGTCTTTTGTATGTCTTGTCCTATGTTAAGAGTATTTCTGGAATCTGTGACTCGGCCGTGTCAATCTGTATCTGGCGGACCCGTGGAGGAGCTGACGAGCTCGTACTCCCGACCGCAGCCCCTGGGAGACGTCCCTGAGGCATCTGGGGTCAGATTTCTGACCCGTCTGGTTTCCCCTTTTGGGGCTTCGCCCCAGTCTGAGGACTCTTCAGTCCAGCTGGTAAGGGAAACGTCTGGGTTTCTTCCATTGGGGGCCCGATTTTTCGGTGCCCCCAGTGTATCGGAAGGATACGTTCCTCTGTTGGTCGAGGGAACGGCTTTTGCCCCTCCCCGACCGTCTGAAAGCCGCGCGGTAGGTTAAGGGACCAGTCTGTTTGTTTTGTTTCTTGTATGTCTGTTTTGTTATGTTTTACTCGGAGTCTAAAATGGAACAGTCTGAGACTGCTGCCATGCATGCCATCAAAATTTGGAGTACTTAAAGGTCTCTGCTTCTGTCTTATTTTGTGAGATGTTTTTTTGTTGTCTAGTTTTGTTTTCAAAATTGGTACCAGTCTTAAATATGGATCCTTGCAATTTTTGTGTGTGTATTCTGGGCAGTTGTAACAAGCCCTAGAGAAATAAATCACTGCTAAGTTGCCTTGTAAAAAGTTTTGTTCTGAACCTGGTTCTCACCTGCAAGAGTAAAATTGGCAAAGCTCTCTTGACACAAACTTCCGGAAAATGAACGGCCGATATTAATTTTGCGCGCTTCAAGATCTTTAAGTATGAATGTATGAATGAGTAAGTGAACATGTTCAAGGTTAAATTGTCAGCATGCTGTATAAAACAATGGATAAATTTATACTTGAAACAAAAAGGCAATTGGGTAAATCTAAGTCTAAACTTCAAGAAAATTATTAGATTAAAATGTTTTACAATGTCTCAAAGGGTTATTGCATTGCTTTAAAGAGAAACTGGTAAAAAGTATTTTTCTAAAGTAGAAAAAGTATTTTCTAAATGAAATTTGCATTAAAAATAATCTGATATTGAAATGCATAGAGCTGTTTACATTGTAAACATTGTATCCTGTTTAACCCAGAGGTATCAGGGAATTTAGAATCTATTTCCTTAAGTTAAAATTTGGAGATAAATATTAGGAATTAAAATGTAAATTTATTTATTTCAGAGACCTTACCTATCTTTCAAAACTGTCTAGGTAATCAAATGCTAAGAGAAAGGATGGGAAAACTTAGAATAGTCCTATGTGACCATCTTTGGGGGTGAGAGGTGAACTGGCAAAGGTGCAGCTCTGGGTAAATAAGCTGGAATGAAGGCTGTTCACTTAACCTGGTCAGGTGGACTGAGATCCACATCTTTGCTCTTTTTCTTTGCAGACTGACACTGAAAATCTGATGGTAAAATCTGGGTAATATAATTAGTATTTTAAAAGGAATGAATGTTTAAAAATTTATCTCTGTATAATTTGGGTTCATGCTACTGCATTGCAATTGGATGTATTCTAGAAAAAGAAGGAAACTAAGTCCAGATTTAGACTTTTGGTGCACTGATGATGTTTACAGTTCTTGCATTGAGGAAAAAAACTTATTTGAGTTTAAACTGTTGCTGGAGTTTTAGGCAGTAACCTAAACTGCAGGAAAAAAAAATGCCTCTCCAAAAAGGAAACCTGGAAGCAAAGGGAGTGCCTTGACCCCTAGGGGGTCTGGGGGCAAAGGGAGTTCCTTGAGCCCTTAAAAATCTTTCAAATGCACATAAAGGCTAAAGTGTTAATTGTTTAAGCAAATATCAGTAAAAGTTTTAAAGAACATTGGAAATGGATTTCTGAACAAAGTTTGAAATTGAAGTTGTCCTAAATGTTTGTTTCAAGAAAAAAAAAGAAAACAAGAAAAATTAGGACTACCAAAATGGTTGCTTAATTGCTATTTCAGCTTATTCTTGTAAGTTACTCTATAGCAATCTGCAGCAGGCCCATGGAGGACAGCAGATCCTCATTCAGATGTAAATTTGGCCCTCACCAAGTTCCAGGTAAGATCATGCTTAGAGACTATTTCTGAGTTGACCACCTTGTTGCTTCTAATTGGAGTAAAGTGGCCTTTGTAGGACTCACTGATCTGAAAGCCGCAGTTTTGAGCCAGCCCGGGCAAGGCAAAGTCCCTGTGAGACTGTGGTGTCTAATCTGTCAGAGTGCTATTAAGAGTTGCTATGGAGCTCGAAGTGGCAGGGTGTTAGCCTTGAGCTGGAGAGCTGAGAGACAGCACCCAGACCCTGAGTTCAAGTCCAGCAACCAACAAAGTGAAATGCCAATGGGACATTTATTCCTGTGTGGAGAGACACTACTGGGACAATGAAGCATCCAGATGCAGTAAGCCACAGCTTGGATGGCAGAGGTGGTGTCAGATCCTAGAGTCATTTGTGCTTGGCCATTCAAAATTAATCAGAGCCGGGAGGTCATAGAATAGTTTGTAAGCGTGCCTTACTAATGCCCATGCCTTTCATACCTGGGCAGGAACTTGTCAATCATCTGTAATAGAGGATGGTTTAAAATCCTAACTGAGTGAAGTTTGATTTGACACCAGCCACAAATTCAGGGTGGATGTGATGCTTGCGCCCCTATTATATGTTTAGATATGGCAACTGAAGCATAGAGTGCAGGGATTAAGTTCCCCAGAAAATCAGGAAAATGTAAATCAGGAAAAGTAAGCTACACTGTTGTAGCCAAAGAAAAAGTTTGTGCAGTTGTTAAATGCTTTACATGACCTCCAATTTGGAGTAGAATATATGTAATCTTGACAGCCTCTTGGTAAAATAGGCTAAGTTTTCAGGGTCCCTGGCTAGGTATAGAGACAACGCCCCTGAGTCAGCCTGAAGAAGTTATAGAAGATGGATCGTCGCCCATCAGTCCTCTTTAGATAAAGGGACCAAAAAGTTGTTTCTTAAAAATTAAGACAGCATAAGTTAGAGGCATGGAAAAAAATAGTAGTAACAAATGTGCAAGAATGGAGACTGCACTTGTGGGGAACGGCTACAGTTTCGAGTCTTCTGTGCCTGTCTAGAGAGTGCTAAGCCTTGTTCAATCTGGTTACTAAAAGTTGCCACCCTGGTATTACTTTGGATTCTCAATCCTATACTGTCTTAAAAACCAACGGGTGCCAGCCTGCAAAAATGAGTGTGCTCGGGTAAAGCAACTAGAAAAGCATTGGGAGAATTCACCAGAGTCAGGCCTTAGGTTAAGCTTCTTTAGAAATTTTGTAGGTGACCCAGCAGGAGGTGTGACATTCCATTGGAGCTGCTGTGCTGCCGGATTCAACCACCACCTTACAATTGTTTACTGAGAGGACTGGAACTAAACTCTTGGTGATGGGACCTGACCTGATTTGACAGACCACCCCCTTCAGGATGCTGAGCTCACCTGGTTCACGGATGGCAGTAGCCTTCTGGAAAATGGAGAGCGGAAGGCAGGGGCAGCTGTTACCACTGAGACTGAGGTAATTTGGGCCGAAGGGCTACCTCCTGGGACATCAGCTCAGAAAGCCGAACTCATTGCCATGACCAAGGCTCTCCAAATGGCTGAAGGTAAGAGGCTCAACATTTACACTGATAGTCGATATGCCTTTGCTACTGCTCACATACATGGAGAAATCTATAACCAAAAAGACTGAGCATTATGCATTGCCCGGGCCACCAAAAGGGGGAATCAATGGAGGCCAGAGGTAACCGCCTAGCAGACAAAGCGGCCCGGGAAGCTGCACTCCAGGGTAAGAGAACTCCACAAGTGCGAGTCCTCCCAATGACAGAAAAGTCCCTCTGTAACCTTCCTCCACTCCCATACACCCCAGAGGACATTGAGTGTCTTAAGAAAATGGGGGCGGCCTATGACTCCAAACAAGGACAATGGACTTTTGATGGAAAAAGTTTGGCCCAAAAAGTGGACTTTTAAAATGAAGACTCTCATAGAGCGGCAGGAAAACTGTACACTCAGAGAGCACAAGAAAAACCATTTGTTCTTTCACTCCAGACCCGGAAAAAGGATCTAGTCAGGAGGTGGCTACATAGGCAGAGACGGCAAGTACATGAGCTTCTGGTAGGAACTGAAAACCAGTTTGCAGAATCCCAGCTAGATCAAGTAAAAATATGGCTTATGGTGACAGCATGCCTCAGAAAGCACAAGAGAAGGCAGATGAACTTCCAGAACTGCTCGAACAAGGTGAATCTTCTCAGTTCCAGCTGCACACCCATACTCAAAACCCGGGGACTCCTGAGAAGCTCCAGTCCCTTGTGGCTCAGGAAGAAACCCTAGCACAACAGCTTGTTAACAAAGAGGTTATTATGCCATCGGTGCATGAGGATGGACGGGTTCCATTTCCAAGCAGCAATAAAACTCAGCATTCAACCTCACCAAATGTCACAGTTCAGCCTGCAGATGTGCAGATTACCTTCACCACTCCACGTCAGCAACAGACCCCAGCCCAGCCTCCAGGGAGACCTCAGCAGGAAGAACTGTCAACTACCCAGCAAGAGGTGCCAGGTCAGCCTTCAGAGCTCCCAGGGTTTGGAGAACTTTTGGAAAGCCACCTGGAAGCCCCAGCTCAGCCTGAAAAGCCTTTGGAGGAAGTCACACCTCCAGTTGAGCATGAGGCTCCTATTCAAGCTCCTGAGTCCCCCATGGATGCAAGTCGACCAAACCACCAGCTGACAGTTCACTCTCCAGGAGAGGCCCAAGCTCACCATGCCAATGTCTCCTATGTTACAGATAAGCCCCCAGATGTGACAATTACCTTCACTTCAGTGCCTAACCAGGAGACCAGTGCCTAACGGGACCTCAGGAGCCCACTCCTAGGATGCTCACATTGCGCAGGACAGATGCTGCTGCACAGCAACCTCCTGGGTCAGGTCAGTTTCCTGCTTCTCGTCAGGATCTGCCAGAGGAGTTGAGTCTGCAGGACAGACTCCCAGAGACAGTGCCAGAGCCAGGTGAGGACCACAAGGAGGCCATGCCTCGTCCACTCAAAAGTGACACACAGCACATTGCTCTAGCTGAGGCTTCAGAACAGCCATCACTGCAAATGCATGTTCCACCTCTGTACACTCCGAGTGCACAAGAAAACCATTTGTTCTTTCACCCCAGACCCGGAAAAAGGATCCTAGAGTCATTTGTGCTTGGCCATTCAAAATTAATCAGAGCCGGGAGGTCATAGAATAGTTTGTAAGCGTGCCTTACTAATGCCCATGCCTTTCATACCTGGGCAGGAACTTGTCAATCATCTGTAATAGAGGATGGTTTAAAATCCTAACTGAGTGAAGTTTGATTTGACACCAGCCACAAATTCAGGGTGGATGTGACGCTTGCGCCCCTATTATATGTTTAGATATGGCAACTGAAGCATAGAGTGCAGGGATTAAGTTCCCCAGAAAATCAGGAAAATGTAAATCTGGAAATGATGTTCAAAGGTTCTAATGAACTAATGTCACCTAAAACCACAGTGAAACATGTGGACCTGGAGTTGACCATAACTCCACAGACTACAGTTGCTAACTTTTCTCCAACTCAGTCTGGTTTCCCTTCCCAGCCTCCTAAAGTCCCTGAAAATGTTGACCCTCCTTCACTCCAGCAAGAGACTGCAACTCACACTCCAGATTTCCACAAGCAGGAAAATACCTCTGCAACTTTTCCAGTGGCTCCATCTCAGCCTGCCCAACTCCCTGAGAAGGTGGAACCCTCTCCAGTGCTGCAGCCAGCTTTACTTCAGCCTTTAGAGACTCCAGTAGACATAGAACTCTCTTCAACTCAAGATGCAGGTCCAGCTCAGCTTCCATTGCCACCTCATGAGACAGCAGCACCTCCAGTGAATTATGAGATGACAGTTCCCACACCAGATCCAGATTCAGCTCAGAGCCCAGTATTACCCAGTGTCACATCTCAACCTTTGGACGTGGAACTCACAATTATTCCAGAACTCTCTACTACAGCTAAACTTGTTAAAAACTTGAAAAAGCGCTCTCGGGTAACAATTCAACCTGTGGACATCCAACTGACAGTAACTGTACAAGCTATTGTAGAAGATGAACTTTCACCAACAGTAGATGAGACCCCAAGTCAGTCTACAAAGCCCCTACGAAGGTTGTATCACAACCAGAAGAATATCAGGGGCTGACAGTTCTCATAACAGATGAGAATGAAACTCAGCATTCTGCATTGCCCAATGTGACATTCCAACAATTTGTTGTGGAAGTTACAGTAATTCCAAACCCTGCCACAGAGTATGAACATTTTTCATCTGTGAAGGAGACAACAAGTCCTTCTGCAGAACACCCCGAGGTAACCCTTCTACACACAGAGATGATTCAGTCTCAGCATCCAAATCTGACTGAAGTCACAGTTCAACCTTTTGATGTGGAAATTACCTTAACCCCAGAATCTAATATGGAGGTTGGACTTTCTCCAACCATACAGGAGACCTTAACTGACCATTCAACACCACCCACGAAGTTTACATCCCCAGCCCCATTTTCCATCACAGCTCCTGCAACAACCCAGAGTCCAGTGACACACAAGGTCACATTTGAACCAGTGGACCTACTGCTTTCCGTAATTTCAGAACCCACTTCTGAGGCTGAATATTCTCCATCCGTGTCGGAGACTACAGCTCCTCCTCAAATGACATTTCCACTTCACATCCAGGATGGAAATCTAACTTCACAACCTACAACAAAGATCAAACTTCCTTCAACTATGCAGAAGGTCCCAACTGAGCCTTTGCAGGAAACCTCAAGTGAGGCTCTGCAGGAGACCACTACACAGCCCTGGCAGGAGATTTCAACTCAATCTCTGCTGGAGACTCCAACTCAGCATGTGCAAGAGATCCCAACCCAGACTACTGAGAAGCTTCTGTCTCACCATCTGCAGGAGACCACAACTCACCATCCACAGGCAACTCCAACTCACCATCCACTGGAGATTTCAACTCACCATCCGCAGGGGACCCCAACTCACCATCCACAGGGGACCCCAACTCACCATCCACTGGAGACTATAACTCAGTATCTGCAGGAGACTTCAACTCACCATCCACTGGAGATTTCAACTCACCATCCGCAGGGGACCCCAACTCACCATCCACAGGCGACCCCAACTCACCATCTCTAGGAGATTTCAACTCAATATCTGCAGGAGACCCCAACTCAGAATTTGCAGGAGACTTTAACACACCATCCACAGGCGACCCCAACTCACCATCCACAGGGGACCCCAACTCACCATCCACAAGGGACCCCAACTCACCATCCACAGTGGACCCCAACTCAATATCTGCAGGAGACTTCAACTCTATTTTCACAGGAGATTCCCACTCCACCTCTACAGGAGTCCCTAACACTACCTCTGCAGGAGATTCCAGCACAGTCTTTGCAGGCCACTGTAGAACAATCCCTGCAGGGGACTCCAGCACAGCCTGGGCAAAAGACTCCAACTCAAAACCTGCAGGAAAACAAAACTCAGCTTCTACAGGAGACCCCAACTCAGCATCTGCAGGAAACCAAAACAAAGCTTCCACAAGATACCACAACTCAGCATCAGCAGGAGACACTGGCCCAGCCTATATGGAAGGCTGTAACTCAGCCTAAACAGAAGGCCCCAACTATGGCTCAGCCAAAGACTCCAACTCCGGCTAGGCAGAGGACCTCAACTCAGCCTCACTGGAAGAATGTAACTCATCCTACAACATCAGGACGTCAGCCAATGTCATCATCTACAAAGGCTGCACATGGTACTACCCTGAAGAATGCTACAACTCTTCCTCCAAAGCAAAGGCCGGTGACACTTCCACATCCACACCAGATTCAGACTCAGCATCCAACCCTGACTCAAGTCACAGCTAAAACTTTGAGTCTGCAACAACGTACTACAACTCATTTTTCAACATCCACCACAGAAAATGCTTTAGCGGTGCACACTGAACACAATGCTCTTCCAAGCACCAACTTATGTTCACTCTGTAACTGCCAAGACCAGACACTGTCCTGTGTGGATCTCAGCCCAGGGCAGAAGCTCCGCCACGTTCCCGTGCCAGATATCGACCCCAAGAAGCAACTTTTCACTGTCTTGCAAGTATCACTTACCTCCTTTGTGCTGGGCATTCTGCCTGACATTCTTGTCTCAAGATCTTCCTCTTCTCTCCAAACGTGATTGAGTGATGTTTACCTCTGTTTTCTTCTTTTATGTTTGGTCAGTCCTAGGGCTTTGATCTCAGGGCCTGGCACTGTTCCTGAGCTCTTCTGCTCAAGACTACTGCTTTAAAACTTTCAGTCACAGTGTTCCACTTTTCTAGTGATTAATGGAGATAAGAAGGTCATGGGCTTTTCTGCCTGGGCTGGCTTTGAACTGCAGTCCTCAGATCTCAGCTTCCTGAGTAGGTAGGATTACAGGCCTGAGCCACGCTGTGCCCTGTTGGCTTTTACTTTACACTTCTCAACTTTCCTTGTCCTCCTCTTTGTATTGTATTCATTCTCCAGACTTTTATTTGAGATTGCCCTTTGTCTTTATCCAAGAAGATACTGATTCAAAGAAATTCACATGCACATAGAAAATCATAGCATGCTCTAAAAGGAAGAACAGAGAAGAAGCAGGTACACACAAAATTTTTTTTCAACCAATATTTTTATCTTTTCCTTTCCTTTCCTTCCTCCTCCTCTTCTTCTTCCTCCTCCTCATGCTGCTGCTCCTCTTCCTCCTCCTCTCCTCCTCCTCCTCTTCGTCCTCCTCTTCCTCCTCCTCCTCCTCCTCCTCCTCCTTCTTCCTCTCTTTCTTGTTGACAAACATATCGCTGAGCTATTTCACTCAATGCTAGTTGCACTCCAGTACTTGGAGCCATTGTGCCATTTCCAGGTTTTCTTGGTGGTTATTTGGAATTGAGTCTCACAGTTTCTTGCCTAGGCTAGCTTACAAGGTGATCATGAGATCTCAGCGTCTTGAGTGGCTAGGATTACAGGTATAAGCCACTGGTGACTGGTCACTCTGTTTCTTTATTATTGTATAAACTGTGAGGAAACTCGGGGCTTCATAATATAGAAAATGTGGGGTCTTTCTTCTGCATTTAATCACGCCTTCTGAGTTAGCAATGACTCTCTCATTCTGATCTTTCTATTCCTGCTTATTTATGGATATAAATTATTTCTCAATAGAATTTTCCAAGGAAATGATATTTCTTATATTGAAGAAAATATATGGAGATTGTACTGTTGGACTGAGAAACTGTGAGTATATTCTCTCCAAATATAAATAAAACACTGTACTGTTGAGCCCCTGTTGGTCTAGAATTATTTTTTTGTAGGTCATCTGCCTGGGCCATGTCCCTGAGCTCTTTAGCTCAAAGCTGTTGCCCTACAACTGGGCCTTGGCAATGTCCCTGAGCTCTTCTGCTCAAGGCTACTGCTCTACTCCTTGAGCCTCAGCCTATCTTTGTTTTTTCTAGTGACTAATTAGAGATAAGAGTCTCACGGACTTTAGTACCTGGGCTGGCTTTGACTCATGATCCTCAGATCTCAGCCTCCTGAGTAGCTAGGCTTACAGGTGTGAGGCACTGTGCTTAGCTTTGGTCCCAAATTTTGAAGAGAATTCCTCTGAGAGAACCTCTACACCCTGATCAACCTCTACTGACTGAAATTCTGTAATTGTTTGAAACATTAAGCTTTATGGGTACTCAGGGTATTATTAAGTGGCAGAGTACTTGTCTCACATGCATGATGAAGCCTTATTTTCTATCATGCAAAATAAATTTCATGGACCCTCTTTGAATTAAGTATATGGCAAGTTGAAGTTATTATCTATTGTACAAGTGAGGCATGCTTATTTTCATCATATATGCAAATGAAATAACATAGTAAAAAGTATACCTGAAATGACTATAGTAGATCTATTTTCCCAGGCAGTTTTATACCATTTTGTTCTATATATATGTATATATATATATTACTTTTGCATATAGTAGAATAGGTTTGTGGTATCATTTTCTTACTGCCTGTTTACTTCTTATAGAAATGGTAACATCGTGCATCTTGCATATATCATGCTATCTGCTTTGAATGGTAACATTCCTGTATATATATAAAAGATTATCCTATTCCTTTCATCTTCTGCATGATATTTCTTAGTGTGGATGTCTCATGCTTGATTTAGTACCTCCCATAGTATTTATAGACCATGCCCAGTTGCATGTTGACCTGCATTTATAGACCTACAGTTGCAGATTGTTGCAGTCATGGCTACAATGAACATTCACATACATACTACTTTGTGAACCATCATTCTGTGGACATGAAATGGTAATTGTCCTCAAGAAAGTTGTGCCACAATATACTCTAGGCAACAGAAAATGCCAGCCTTCTTTTTTCCATACTTTCTCTATTCAATATAGTCCCCAATGCTAGATGAATTTAGATCCAGAAATGACCTTTTTATCTTCCAGAATTCTCAGCGAAAATCGCCTCACTGAATTACATAAGGATACATTTGAAGGCCTCCTATCCCTTGAATATTTGTAAGTTAGTAAGTTTATCACATCATTAATATTTGTGACTAATTATGTATAAAATACATATTCAAATTAATTACTGAAATCTCTGTGAGTTGTGGAAGTAATTCTGTCTGTCTCAGCTCATCTCAAATAAATACTTGCTTTTCATTATGAGTTTAACTATACAGACACCACATAGATGGGGGAAAAGTGTCCTGAGAAAAATGGTAATAAGACCTCGGCAATGGCTCAGCAATTGCTGATACTCATAAGAGAATGGTCTAAAAATACACAGACTGCCAGGCACAGGTGGCTCATGCCTGTACTCCCAGCTAATCAGGAGGCTGAGCTATGAGGATCTTGATTCAAAGCCAGCTGGCACAAGAAATTCCGTGAGACTATTATCTCCAATTAACCACTAGAAAACTGGAAGCGGTCCTGTGGCTCAGTGGTAAGGCACTAGCCTTGTTAAAGCTCAAATACAGTGCTCAGGCTCTGAGTTCAAGCCCCAGGACTGGCCAAAAAAAATAGAAGAGAGTATCAAGAGATTTAGATAACACACAAAAAAATTATTTGCATTATCAACCCTTCTATGTTCTAAGGTGATGTTTTTGGTTTGTTTTTGCCAGTCCTAGGGTTTAAAGTCCGGGACTAGGCTCTGCGTATCCCTGATCTTCGTTTTCTCTAGACTAGCACTCTACTAAATTGAGGCACAGCACTACTTCTAGGTTTGTCTGTTTATGTGGTACTGAGGGATCTGACCTATGGCTTTCTGAATGCTAAGCAAGCACTCTAACACTAAGCCACCTTCCCAGCCTGATGGACAGTTTTTGTTGTTGGTAGTTTGTTTGTTTTTAGTCAGACATGGCTTGAACTCAGGGCCTGAGCACTGTCCTTGGTCTTTTTCAAGCCTAGAGCTCTGCCACTGGAGCCCCAGCACCACTTCTGGCTTTTTCTATGTATGTGGTACTAAGGAATCAAACCCAGGACTTCATGAATGCTAGGCAACCACGCTACCATTAAGCCAAACTCTCAGCCCCCTGATGGCAAGTTTTATATTGACTTTTTGAGGCCTTTCTGCCCCACACCTTTCAAACATGGTTTAGAAGAAAACTTCCGTGAATTCATCCCTCTGGCTTTCCTACCCTGAAATGCATTACAAGATATTTATATCACACTAGCATGTATATCGTCATCATTCACGAATGAAAAGGAGATGAAATTGACTGTGCCTAGATTGGCACACAAAGATGAGTAAATCAGGGACCTACCTTTAAGAATTCACAGGCTTCATTGCTCAAACCACAGTGCATGCAGCAGAGGGCAAAAAAAGGTGTACTTCCAGCAAATAGCTGAAAGTGGGGTATGGTTCAAGTGGTAGAACACCAGATTCTGAGTGAATAAGCCAAGCAACAGTCCAACGCTCTGAGTTTAAGCCCCAGGATAGGCCTATATGTTATACATAGAACAGGAATGCAATGAATATGTTACATGTCATATATATATAATATGTACAAAATATAGGACTTGCTGGGTGGAGTGGCTCATGCCTGTAATCCTAGCTACTCAGGATTTATGATCTGAGGGACAAGGTTCAAACCACCTGTGCACAAAAGGACCTGAGACTCTTATCTCCAATTAACCTCCAGAAAATGCGAAGTAAGGCTTGGCTCGCAGGTAGGGGAGTAGCCTTGAGCTGAAATGCTCAGGAACAATGCCCAGGCCCAGGGGTAGGGTGGTAGCCTTGAGCTGATAGAGCTCAAGAGTTCAGGCTCAGAGTCCAAGCCCCATGACCCACAAAAAACAATATCTAGGACTTTACAGTATAATTATATACAGAACTCAAACCTTTGGACTTATAGAATCAAGTCTGATGAGAATATAAAATATTACCTAATTGTACTTCTGCTCTCTTGAAAGATTATCCAAAATTTTCAGAATCTAAAGTTATGTATTTCATTGATGGTAATCAATCCTTCAGGTGTGCTCAGATGTAAGGAAGTTCAAATCCAAATCCAAAGGTTTGTTGTTTAAAACTGTTGCATATTCAATATTTTCTGTCCTAAAGTTTACTACTTATTCACCCTCATTGGTATCTAATAGTTTTGAGTGCACTATTTTCCTCTGTCTTTTTTCTAGAGGTTTGTCCTGCAATAAAATACAGTCAATTGAAAGACGCACATTTGAACCATTGCCTTTTCTGAAGTTTGTGTAAGTTGCAAATAGAACTTTATAATATCACATATATCATCTTATTTTGCAGCAGGATTAAAATGTTGCTAGCGAAAAGTCACTATACATATATATGTGTGTGTGTGTGTGTGTATGCATGTGTGTTTGTGTGTGTGTGTGTGTGTGTATGTGAAATTGTTTTAGACCAGCAAAGTTGAATGTAAGAACCATTACAAGTCAGACAAGAATCATTGCAATGGTTCTCAGCGAGTGGACTGCACCCACAAGACATTTGGAAACTGTGGATATGTTACAGATATCTAGTGGGCACACATGTCTACAGGGATACAGGTGTCCTACTTGCATGTACAGGACAAGGCCCAAGGAATTGTACAGCCCATTATGTGATGGGAAAACCTGTTCTCCGTAAGTGAAAATCACTTGATACTGAATGTGTAAATATGGAGGCATAAATAACCAGCCAGTGTTGTCCATAGGAAGATTTCTTTAAAGCATGGGGAAGTAACAGAATCATGTTTCATTGTCTGTAAATTAGAATCACTGTGAAATGGGCCTTGTGCCTGAGCTTTGTACTCAAGACTAGTGTTCTGCCCCTTGAACCATAGCACCACACCCAGTGTTTTGGTAGCTAATTGGAGATGAGTCTCATGAACTTTCCTGCACAGCCTGGCTTCTAAGTGTGATCCTCAGATCTCAGTCTTCATAGTAACTTGGATTACAGGGATGAGCTCTTGGTGTCCAGCTAATTTTCTAATTTGATCATTCCTCTACATTGATTATGCTGCATTATTCTATCACAGGATAGCATCTCTCTCTCTCTCTCTCTCTCTCTCTCTCTCTCTCTCTCTCTCTCTCTCTCTCTCTCTCTCTCTCTCTGCCACTTCTGGGGCTTGAATTTGACAGGGCCTGGGCACTGTCCTTGGGCTTTCTCAAAGCTAGCGATCTACCATGTAAGCCACAGCACCACTTCCAGCATTTCTGCATGTGGGGTACCCAGGAATTGAACCCAGAACTTCATGCATGCTAAGCAAGCAATCTACCACAAGGCCATACTCTCAGTTTTTAAGTATCACAATAGATTAATGGATTCTTCTTTACATTATTTATAACCCATTATCATTTTGTTTTAGTTTGTATAATCTTTGTACAATTGATATACAGAGCGGTTGCAGTTTCAGCAATCAGGAATGAGTCATGAATACATTTCTTCTCCTCCCACTCACCCCGGTCTTGGGACTTGAACTCTGGGTCTGGGCTTGTCCCTGAGATCTTAAGCTCAAGGCCACAGCCCTACCACTTGAGCCTCAGCCCCACTTCATTTTCTGGTGGTTAATTGGAGATGAGTCTCACAGGGCCAGGAGTCTGTCCTAGTGGTAGAGTGCTTGCCTCGCATACACGACCTAGATGGGGGAAAATGGAGTTATTGGCTTTGCTTTGGCTCATCTATCACTTAGTAACCCTTTGCCCATTAACTTAATTCTCGGGTTTCCATTTATAGGGTCTTACCTCACACTATGGCAAGCTGTCTCTGCCAATTTAAAAACAATATTGAGGTTATCTGCAAGACAGTCAAGCTACATTGTGACAGTGCCTTGCTGACAAACATCACACACTGCCGTGAGTCTGTTGCCTGATATTTATTGTGTTCATTTTTAACTTTTCCTCAGTGATGATTTCTAAACAATTACAATTTTTATTCGTTTATCCAGTTAATCTCTGCATTTCTGAACTGCTTAAAGTCATGTTTTCAGTAGTGATTGTATACTTAAATAATTTAATTGTACATACGCATAAGAGCCAAGAGAAGGAAATAGACTGTGGTCTTTGCTTAATGCTTTGCCTTCCTATAATTATTCATTCAGATGGTGAAAAGGAGTCTGTAAGATTCTTTAAGTTTCAAGTGTTCTTTGTCTCTGTGACACTCCAATCTTTGCTGACCCCTAATGTATTCAACTGAGTTGTGAGGTGATAGAGTGACAAGAAGCGATCAGCCTTCTCTTATCAGTTTCTTCCTTTCTGACAGTTGAAGAAGCATCAATAGGGAACCCAGAAGGAACATTCATGAAAGTGCTAAAATCCCGCAAGGAGAAAACCAGCACCGAGCTGACTATTGAACCAGAGAGGGAACATTCTGACAAAAATTATGTATCATACTCAGGACTGATGAATGAGCAGCAAGAAATTGCTGAGGAGACTGATATTTTTACTGCACTAAGTTATATATTGGCCTATTTCACACAAGGACATGAAATAGATACACATTCAACAGAATTACCATTCATTAAACTGCTTTTCTCAAATGTACCAAATGGAGACAACTCCATAAATGATTTAAAACTCAATACAGAGATTACCCCAGTTGTGCAGGCATCTGATGTCTCTATGTATAAAACTAAACTAAAGAAGATTCATCAGCTAAAAAATGTGTTTGGTACAAAAAGGCAGAGGAAATACAATAAAGTTAAAAAGAAAGACAAAGCATCAAGATTCAGGCAACCTAACCTTTTAGGCCCTAAATTTAAACGTCAAATCTTTCCCCACAAAGTGCAAAGTGTTAAACCACAGGTAGGCATCTGGGAAGAAATGGAGAGTGAAGAAGAAAGACTGCCAAGGCCCAACAGAGACCACAAGTGGCCAAAAAGCATACAGAAAAGGCACTACAAGGAAGTGAGCAGCTGGATAAAACAGAGTGCCCAAAATCTTGTGGAGAGCCCTGGTAAAAAAAAAAAGAAGACTTGAGAAACCTCTATCAAGGGAGCTGGAGCCACCTCATGTGGCTCAAGAGCCCAGGAAATTGTTGGGAAACTCCTTGCACACAGAGCTCTCATTCATAAAGAAACATAAGGCAGTAGGCTCTTCTTTGCAGAATCATCACTCACAGAGCAGAGACTCCTTTTCCACCACTCTAAAAATCCCACATGAGTTCAGAAAAAAAGACAGAGAGTTAGCCTACAGTATGTTTGTTTTAGAAGAGGCAAATTCTAAAGTTAAAAACATGGAGCGTTCTAATCCAGTCATCTATTCCAAGAAAAATTACCATTTTCATAAGAATGGCTCTCCTGTGGCCCACAGAATACCCAAGGCCAAACTGAATAGAAAGGTCAGAAAGAAAACTTCACACTTCAGACCAGTGCTTGTAAATAGGCCTCCATTTTCTGCAGTAAGAAGCCTCATGAATTTCCCTTCAGAAGGAGACATTTCATCATGGGGAGAGCTGAGTTCTCGAGAGAACCCTTTTCAAGAATTCTATGCTGTTTCAACACCTTCTATGGACAACACTCCTGTAAAACACCAGATTGTAACAAATGCTTTGGTAGGAAATATTCTTGCACAAAATGTTCTTGTACCAGTAGGAATTCTCCCTAAAAACACCATTCCTGAAAATCTTGTTGCTCCAGGGTCCAGTGTGACTGCATTCAACTTAATGCCGTCTATCCAACAAAGCAAGGAGACTCAATGGGAATACCTCAGCATGGGTACTGACTCACCTGTCAAGGCCATAATCACCCATTCACAATCTCCCTCATATTCTGACCACTTTGAAATGCAGTTAAACCAACAGCTAAAGCCACTTATTCCCAATAATGATGTGAGAAAGCTCCTGTCTCATCTCATCCGGATCTTGAGAATGGACTGCTCTAGAGCTGAAGTACAGGTACCCTGTTCCAACCTCATCTCCAGAACAGGCCTGCTGATGAAGCTTCTCAGTGAACAGCAAGAAGTAAAGGTATCGAGATCTGATTGGGATATGGACCAGTGGAAAATGGATAACTACATCAATGAGAACACTGAAGTTCAAAGTGAACAGCAAGAGTCAAGTGAGGTGAGTACAGCTGTAGAACTGCAAGCCCTGACTTCCCCATCCTTTAGATACAGCCAGGACTTGGTCCAGTCCAAAGTCATGTGACCATGACAGATTTCCCCACTGTTCTCCTTTACAGAGTGGAGTTAACCTTAAACTACAGGTAAGTTGTAGAGAAACTGCAAATTAGTAAGGCATAGAGTACATTAAATTTAACATACGCTTTGAGAAAGTTCCATGGTCTTCTTCTGGAAGAATGGGGTTTGAATAGTTTTCTTCCTCCTAATCTCTTTGTAAATTAACAAAATTATCCTTGTGTGTTTTTCTTTTTAGCTAACACAAGAAGTTCTGGGATATGAGTATAATAACAAACTCATCTTGGCAATATCTGTTTCCTGATAGAACCCTCTTTATCATTTTTAGTCTTGTGCTAACAAGTTATCACTTCTCCAACAGGAAGAAATGAGTTCACTTGATAAAGTTGAATTTGATGCTTACTAAGTGGGAACCAGCATAGGGTCGGTGGGCAAAGGTCATTAGTAATTGATCCCTGGCCTTTGTACAGGCAGGCCACCTGAATCTCATAATGGTTCACTATTTTTCTAGAGATTTCTATAAAGTCCTATACTGCTGTTAATTTTTCTGTACAGTTCAACATTATCTTTACATTTATATATTTTCATTATTTGCTACATTGATAAGCTCTTTGAGAACAGTAACATGCAGTGGTCTCTTCACACTTGATAGTAATGGTCAAAAAAAGAATTTAGGCCATTGCCAGTCCTGGTGGCTCATGTCTGTCATACTAGCTACTTAAGAGGCTAAGATCTGAGGTTAGAGGTTCAAAGCCACCCCCCAGAATTCAATCACCTTAACCAAAAAAAGAAAAAAAAAGAATTGAGGCATTGTGCTAAGCAATCTTGTATGAATGTTACACCAGCTAACAATTGCTCTGTTACTAAGCTACACTTCTAGCCTAAGATTTTGGAAATCTCACATTTCAGTAAATGTAAGCAAACAGACAAAGAAATCCTAAAAGTATTAGGAGAAAATAAAAGCAATATTTTCTTTTTATAATTTTGCAATTGGAGAGAGCTTTCTGTGCCTGGTGCTTTAAGCAGAAATCTTTGATACCTATGGACACCATGACCCTGAGGTCCATGTCATTATGGATACTAAGTGTAGGGACAAAAAGGTTTCCATAGATTGTCTCATCCAACCCTGGGGGAAGATCTCACTCATCTTGTTTTACAGATGAAAGAGATGAACTTATAATCCCAATGGCAAAACTAATTCATTAGGCTATTAATAAAGTCTTCAGTCTTTTTTGTTCTGTTCCCCTTAGAGAAAATAATACCAGGAGATATTTCAAACATGAAAATCCAGTGTGAACCATCCCAAACCATTGAAAACACTAAGATTGTTAATGTAAAAGAGAGATTTGTCAAACTAAGAAAAAGACAACAATCCAGTGGAGGAGCCAGGACTGGGAACAGCATGTGCATTTTTCTAGTTTCCAACACCACTTGTGCCAACCCCCAACCTTTTCTCTTACTTTATAATTTGGGCTCTCTTTCATGCTGTCCTATGCCTGCTTGTTATTTATACCTTTGATCCTTTTGGAATTTGTTCATGTTTTTGTATGGCTGAGATAGAGAATCTTTTTTTCATCCTAAATGAATATCCATTTGTAATAAAAACAATTCTTATTAAATGGCTCATTCATTTTTCACTGATCTAAAATACCATATTGACTTCTTCCATTGATCCAACTGTCTTTGCTGCACCAGTACCAGTGTTTGCTGTTAATTTATAACAGAGCAAATAAGGATGGTTAATCCAAGTAGTTAGCTTCATAATGCTTCCTTTTAAAACATCTTAAGTTGTGTAATGGTAGCATGATCAATCTTCTGCTCATCGATCTTCTTTTCTGTCCACTTCATATCTCTTCTTGAATACCTTCCCTTCCCAAAGAGAGCCTGTTGGATTTTCTTTTATAGGTCCGTTAATTTGAAACAATATAGTGGTTAGTTGGAGAAAAGAGTCTTGGGGACTTTTCTGCCGAGGCTGCACTCCTGAGTATATTATTTTTAGGTGTGAGCCACCAGGAACTGGCTTTACAGTTTTGATTAAAGGCATGACATCATGCCTGGTCCTAGGTTTTTTTTTAATTTTTTATTGTAATTAATAGAAGAGTTACAGTTACAGTCGCCAGGCAGAAGGAGCATTACTTCATGCACATTGATACCCCTTCTGGTCCTAGGTTTTTAGGTTTTTGCTTTTTTTTTTTTTGTCTGTCATAGAGCGTGTACTCAGGCCCTGGATGCCATACCTTAACATTCGTTTTTTTTTGTTTGTTTGTTTGTTTTTTTGTTTTTTTGCTCAAGGCTAGTGCTCCACTACTATAACCACAGTTTCATTTCCAGTTTTCAGATAATGAAATGGAGATAAGAAGGTTACTGAGTTTCCTCCCTCAGCAGGCTTTGAACTGTGATCCTCAGATCTCAGCCTCCTGAGTAGCTAGAATTACAGGTGTGAGCCACCAGCGCCCAGTGATTTTGAGGTTTTATCTCATAGATTTTCTTACTTTCCGATTCCTTTATTGCTATTATAAGTTGTATCTTTCCTTATCTCTAATTCCTATGGGGACATAGGAAAGCTATTGTTTTTGTGCTGATCTCCATATTTTGTTTCCGCCCACGTCACTGAATTTTCATGCTATTAGTCCAATAATATTTGCTGATTCTCTGGGCTTTGTTTATTTTTTTCTACATCCGGATTTTCTATCCCATCTAGGTACTGACGTCTTGTTTGCTTTTGAGAGTAGCAATTTACCAAAGGGTCCCTCACACTACCCCTAGTCCAGGCCATATTCCCCCACAACTTCTTTCTGCACAGGGGAAACCAATTGGTGGCCTTGGCCTACTTCTTTTACCCTCAGTAACCCCTTTTCCATTAATTTAATTCTCTTGTGTTTCAATTTATAGGATCTTGCCTCACCAAATTGCCGGCTGCCTTTGCCAATATAAAAATAATATTGAGGTTATCTGCAAGACAGTCAAGCTGCACTGTGACAGTATATTGCTGATGAACATCACATATTGTCGTGAGTCTGTTGCCTAATGAGGCAGTTTTTCATTTTTCACTTTCCCTTAGTGATAATTTTGAACAGATAGTACAATTGCCTTATTTCTATTCATTTATCCAGTGTCAAATGCCAGGAATTTCTGAACTACTCCTTTGCTCATACTCAAGTTCTTAATATTCCCTCAAACTCAAGCTTTCCCATATACAGATCACTCAGGTTATGTTTGGACAGGGTCTAACACTTTTATCTGGGCCAGCCTCTAGCAATTTTTCTGTATAATAGGTTTACATGACATTTAAAAAGGTATTGTATGAAGAAACTGATATAAAACACACACACACACACACACACACACACACACGCACACTACTACCATCACCAAAAACAAACAAATGGCACTATGACTCAGAACATTAGAGCACTAGCCTTGAGTTGAAGAACTCAGGGACAGTGCCCAGGCCCAGAGTTCAAGCCCCATGACCCAACCAAAGAACCAACCAGCACAGAATGGTTAGAGTTACATAAGTCAGGTAAACAGTATATTTGTTTTTCGGCAATGTCCCCCCTTCCCTCACTCTCTTCCAGTTTTTCCCTCCAATGCCCACACATAAATTGTATAGTTCATTTTCCACATAGGATCTAGTGTACCGTTGCTCCATGTGCTTACCCTTTGTCCCTCCATTTCTGTGCTATAGAACTTTTTGGCTTCTAAAACATGGCTGAATATAATGAATGATTGTTGTCCTTAATGTACTATGTTATCTTTCATCTCCTTTGCTGTCTCTTGGGTATCTCATATTGTTACAGTATCTCACTTTGTTATCTGATATATTGAATTTATTTGTATTTGGTTATTTGAAATTTGATAGGGAAGGGGGGAAACCCAAGATGGGGGGTGGGTGGTGGGTGGGGGGGGGTGATGGGTACCAAGACATGTGAAAGGGTATCAATGTATGTGAATTAATGTACCTTCTATCTGGCAAATATCATGTAACCCTTTTATTAATTACAATAAAAAAATTATTGATTTAGTATCAAGAAGCTTGAATACATGTTTCTCCTGGTGATCTAGGGCTTTGTTTCCCCCCACAGATAATGTTATTCCCTTCTTCTCGAAGGTAGGGACAGCAAGAACCTTTCATTTCCTTTCAAGGTAAGGAAAATAACATGAGACTTACTTTTTTAATTTTTATTTTAATATATAGAGGTGTTACAGCTATATTCACCAGATAGAAGGTGCATTATTTCTCACACATTGATACCCCTTTCTCATGTTTTTTTTTTCCCACTTCCATCCCTCCCACCACCTCTATGTCCAGGTCTTATGTCCCCAATTCTGGGAATTCCCAAGTTCCTCCTTTTTCAAAGTACTGACTTCCTCCTATGAGCCTTACTACTACTAAAATACTCCACTTATTCGAAAGAAGATATAGACAGATACATAATGACACAATCATGACAGTTATGTGATCAGAAGCTTTGGATCATTTCCAAGGAAAGCCAAAAATGTTTTAAGTGAAAACAATTACTGCCTAAAACGAAAAAGAAAAAATCTTTTTCAGCATTTCATTTTTTTAAAGTGACTTTTTCAGCCCCACTTATAATCCAAGTTACTCCGGGTATTTTAAGAATCACGTTTCTAAGCAAGTCACCATTCTAATTAATAGTCAGGGATCAAAGCACTCTTGTGATAGCACCTATATAAGATGAATCCCTAGCCAAATAGGAGTATTTTATCCACAAACTGCCATCTTATTATCTTGATTTGTTGTACATTGAAAATTAGCACACCAGATCCTTGCCCAAATTTACCAGGATGTTCTACTGTTTGCGTAGAGTATCCTGTCATCAGGTACAGTGATAGAAACTGGGTGTGTAAGTAAAAAAGAACTTTATGATAATTAAGGACTTATTATCAGAAGCTGAGGGACCTCTGGGCTAACATCTCTGCCTTGCTATCCTGAGGACTGGGCTTTGTCCTCTTGAACAGCTCGTGAGGATAGCAAGAACACTGAAGCACCCTGAAGGCATGGGGAAAGAGAGTCTTGTACTCCAGCTACATTTGAGACAGGACAATTTGGGGTATGTGAGCAAGAAGATGCAGGGCTCTTCTGCATAGAAGCTTCAGAAGAGCTGTTAATTGAATACTGAGAAACTGGCTATCCTAAATAGAATCCTGTACTTCATGCAGAAAAACCCTACTCAGAATACTCTAATAGTTACTGAGTAGAAAAGAAAATAAAATTCTTTGCATTTTTTTTCAATTGCCATTTCATAGGCCTACATTTGGGTTGATTTCCCCTCACTGCTCTTTATAACACCCAAATCTTTTCTGACTCCTCATCTGTTTGGGTAGGTTGTAAGGTAGTAGACTGACAAGGATGGGCCCATTGCTCTTATCAAAGCAGTTTCTTCTTTTCTGACAGTTGAAGAAGAATCAATAGGGAACCCAGAGGGAACATTCATGAAGGTGCTAAAGGTCCGGAAGAGAAACAATAGCACTGAGCTGATTATTGAACCAGAAAGAGAATATTTGGACAAAAATGATGCCAGCTACTCAGGCTTCATGAATGAGCATATAGAGCTTAACAATGAAAATGAAATTAGTAGTGCACTCAACAACATATTGCCCTATTTATCACAAGGACATCTATATGATGCAAGGGCGACATTGTTACCATTCATTAAACTGTTGTTGTCCAATGAGAAAAATGGGGATAATTACATGGATAATACAAAAACCAATATAAGAAGACCCCCTGTTAAGCCAGAATCTAACAAAAATAATCTGAATAAGCTTAATATTCTGGAAAATCTGTTAAATTCAGAAATTAAAAAAAATTAGTGAGGTTAGAAAGAAAGAAGACATAAATGTGGATACACAGCCTATCACCCATTTGGGTCCTAAATTTAAACGCCAAATCTTTCCCAAAAAAGTGCAAAGTGTTAAACCATAAAAAGGTATCTGGAAAAAAATGGGAGGTACAGAGAAAAGACTGCCAAGACTCAACAGAGTCTTCAGGGAGCCAAAAAGCATACAGAAAAGACACTTCAAGAAAGTGAACAAACAGAACATCTGGATGAAACAGAGTGGCCAGCCTGTTGTGGAGAATATTGCTAAAGAAAGGTTTAGGAGACTACCCCTAAGAGAGCTTCATGTGTCTCAGAAGCCCAGGAAATTGATAGGGGACTCCTTGCCCACAGAACCCTCCTTCACGAAGGGATTTAAGGCAGCAGCCTCTTCTCTCCTGAAACCAGACCCAGTGGGCAGCAGGGCCTCCACATTCACCATTGAGAAACCCCTAGATGAAGTACAAAATAGAGCAAAAACATTATCCTACACCAGGTTTGCTTTAGATGGTGTAAATTCTAGAGTTAAAAGCATAAAGGCTTCTAATCCAATCTTAGCTTCCCCTCAGAATGATGACATTCATAAGACTGGCTCTCCTGTGGCCCACAGAATACCAAAAGCGAAACGGAATCGAAAGTTCAGAAAGAAAACTTTACTCTTTAGACCAGTGCATGCCAACAGGCCTCCGTTTTCTGGAGCAAGGAGCCTTATAAATTCCCCTTCAGGAGGAGACTTTTCATCATTGGGAGAGCTGAACTCTCAGGAGAACACGTTTCCAGAATTCTATGCCATTTCAAATCCTTCTATAGATATCACTCTTCCAAAACGGCAGATTACAACAAATGCTTTTGTTAAAAATATTCCTGTGCTAGGAGGAAGTCTCCCTAAAAACACAATTCATGAAAATTTTGCTGCTCCAGGTTCCAGTGTGACTGCACTCAACTTAATGCCGCCTGCCCAACAAACCGACGAGACAGTATGGGAACACTTGGGCATTGATTCATCACTTAAGGCTATAGACTCCCAATCCCAGTTTACATCCTTTGGTGATCATTTTGAAATGCAGTTAAACCAGCAGCTGAAGCCCCTTATTCCTAACAATGATGTAAGAAAACTCTTATCTCAGCTCATCTGGGCCTTGAAAATGGACTGCTCTGAGTCTGGCATGCAGGCTGCCTGTACCAAGCTCATCTCAAGATCTGGCCTCCTGATGAAGCTTCTCAGCAAATCTCAAGAAGTCAAGTTGTCCAAGGCTGAGTGGGATACAGATCAGTGGAAAACAGATAACTACATTAATGAGAGCACTGAAGTTCAGGGTATACCAAAGGAGTCAAGTGAGGTGAGGACAGCTACTGAACTCCAGGCCCACTTCCTCATCCTTTAGATACCCCTTGTAGGAGGAAGACCTGAGGTTTCTGTCAAGTCCGAAGGCATATGACCAGGACAGCATTCCCTACTCTTCTCTTTTATAGAATGAAGTGGGCCTAAAACACAGATACGATATAGAAAAACACAAATTAATAAGTCATTTTTAACACATTAGATTAGGTGCGTGCTTTAAGAATCTGCAAGAACCTGGTGCTGTGGCTCATATCTGTAATGCTAGCTACTCAGGAGGCTGAGATCTGAGGATCATAGTTCAGAGTCAGCCTAGGTATGCAAGACTGTGAGACTCTGATCTCCAATTAACCACCAGAATACCAGAAGTGGGGCTGTGGCTCAAAGTAGTAGAGCATAAGCCTTGAGCAGCTCCAGGACAGCACCAAGGCCCAGAGCCCAAGCCCCACGACCAACTTCTTCCCCGCCCCCCCAAGAAAAAGAAACCACAAAAAATTACAAGATCCTCAACTTGAAGAAAAGGATTTTGAATATTTTTATATTTCTCACCTCTTTATTATTTAACAAAATTGTCTTTTTTTAAAATTCTTTTTTAGCTCATACAAGAAGTTCCTGGATATGGCTTTAACAACAAAATCATCTTGGCAGTAGCTGTGGTTTTAGTAGTGATGATGTTGATAATAATTTTCTGTCTAATTGAGGTAAGGCCCACAATTCATTCAGGTCTCCATAATATATCTTGTCTTTGTAATACATTCTGAATCCACAACCTAAAAAGCAAAGCCATTTTCCTACTCTCTAGAAGATAATTCCTGAATGATTTACAGGTTTTTTTTTGTCTATGAAACAGTATTTCTCATTTTTATTTCTGTGATATCAATCAGTTGGGACCATTCTTAAAGGAAGAAGGGACTTTTTTTCAAATGTTTTTATTGTAATTAATAGAAGGGTTACATTATATTCACCAGATAGAAGGTGCATTATTTCACATACATTGATACCCTTTGTCATGTTTTGGTCCCCATTTCCCTCCTCCCACCCCCACTTCTCATCTTGTTTTCCTCCCTTCCCTATCTGATTCAAATAACCAAATATACATATAAACAATATATCAGATAACAAGGTAAAATACTGTAAGAATATGAAAAAAAACAAGGACAGAAAAAGAGATTAGAGATAACATAGTATATTAAAGACAACAATCACTCGTTATATGGCTTTTGTTTCCATATCCTGGAGGTCCTTTCATTTAGCATCATTCTATATGGCCTATGTATGTAAGTTTTGTTTTATTGTAAATCTCTGCTAGGAGAGCCCAAGGTTTCTACTGATTATGACAAATGAGGGAAACCATTGAGCCTATGTTCCTTTGAGTCTGGCTTACTTCACTTAATATGATTTTTTCTAAGTCTTTCCATTTCCTTACAAATGGGGCTATGTCATTGTTTCTGACAGCAGCACAGAATTCCATTGTGTATAAATACCACATCTCATGGATCCACTCATCAACTTAGGGGCATCTGGGTTGGTTCCATATTTTTGCTATGGTAAATAGTGCTGCAATAAACATTATTGTTGTAATAGTGGATTTAGTATGTCCTTGTTTCTGGATGGTTGGGTAAATTCCTAGTAGTGGAACTGCTGGGTCATAGGGGAGCTCTATGTTTAGTCTTTTGAGGAACTGCCATACTGCTTTCCATAGTGGTTGAATGAGTTTGCACTCCCACCAACAGTGTAGTAGTGATCCCTCCTGGCCACATCCCCTCCAGCATCTGTTGTTATTGGATTTCTTGATCATGGCAAGTCTAACAGGACTCAGGTGGAATCTTAGAGTTTTTTGATTTGCATTTTTTTTTATGGCCAGAGATGTTGAGAATTTCATTTGTCTATAGGCCATTCTTATTTCTTCTTCAGAGAAGACTCTCTTTAAGTCTTTGGCCCATCTTTTAATGGGATGATTGTTTCTTTGGAGATTAGTTTTGGAGTGATTCAATTTTTTGAACTGTTGTTATATTTTATATATGAGGCCTCTGTCTGTTGTATAGTTAGTGAAGATCTTCAGAAGGGACTGTTATTGTTGAGTACTGTCCAAATTTGTGCCAAGGAGTCAGTGATCAGCATGGTGTCAGTTTGCAAATGCTTTGGGGAAGTTACGCCTGGGTACATACTCACAGGTATACAGGTAGCACATTCTGAGCTCTCAATAGTTCACAAACTGCATAGGTCTATGCAGTTCAACCTTGTATTTGAATACATAAACATATATGCATGTATGTTCATATATATGTATATGTATATTTTCTCTGCCTCATTAGATGATAGTTTCTGAGAGGGCAGGAAGTTTAAAGTGTTTTATTTGTATTATCTAGTATGGTAGTCAAAGGAGAAAAGACGAGGCATTAATTTCACAATGAGTAATAATACAAACCAGTATTTCAGTTAGAGTACACATTGTAGCAATGGACAGACCAGATGTTTCTAAGTTTGTGTGTGTGTGTGTGTGTGTGTGTGTGTGTGTGTGTGAGAATCACTGTACCACTAACTGCTTTTTCTGTGTATGTGGTACTGAGGAATTGAACCCAGGGCTTCATGCATGCTAGGCAAGCACTATACTACTAGGCCACAGTTCTGGCCCCTAAAACACTTTATTTAGATCCTTCCATGATCCATCTGTCTTTCCTACTCAAGTACCAATGTCACAATCCTTAATCTCAGTTTTTGTTTTTGTTTTGTTATTTTTATCAGTCATGGAACTTGAACTCTGGGCCTTGGCATTGTTCCTGAGCTCAGCTCAAGGCTACTGCCCTACCCCTTGCACCACAACCCCACTTCCTGTTTTCTAGTGATTAATTGAAGATAAGAGTCAGATATTTTTTAGTGCCTTGCCTAGCTTTGAACTCTGATCCTCGGATGTGAGCCTCCTGAGTAGCTAGGATTACAGGCATGAGCCCCTGAGCCAGGCTAATCTCAGTTGTTTTATGACATTTTTTTCAAGTGCAAGATCTCAGATCTTCTTTTCCATGTATTTCAGTTATTCTTGCATGTTTTTCCCTCAGAAGTTCAAAAAAATTGGATTATGACTACATAGAATATTCTAGGAAGAACATTCTCTTCTAGGAAGAAAGAATCTCAACCTACACATTTCATTTCTTATTCACCTTAGAATAAGAAAAGTTTGTGATTTTTTTGTTGTTGTTGGACGTTAGGCTTAAACTCTGGGCCTGGGCGCTGTCCCTGAGCTCCTCAGCTCAAGGCTACTGACCTAGCCTTGAGCCAAGGCCCATTTCCCTTTTTCTAGGGGTTAGAGTCACAGGTCCTTTTGTGCTAGGGCTGGCTTTCAACCTTGATCCTCAGATCTCAGCCTCCTGAGTAGCTAGGATAATAGGCGTGAGCCACCACGCCCAGCTTGAGGGTTTTTTTTTTAAATTATTTTTTCGCCAGTCCTAGGGCTTGAACTCAGGGTCTAAGCACTATCCTTGAGTTTTCTCAAGGCTAGAGCTCTACCACTTAATCCACAACACTACTTGAGGGTTTTTCTATGTAAGTGGTATCCAGGAATCAAACCTGGGTCTCCTTGCATGCTAGGCAAACATTTTACACTAGGCTAAACTCCTGGTCCCAGGGTTTTTTTTTTCCTTTTCATTTTGTTTTTTAAAAGAGATTATTGTTTAATTTAGGTCTCACACTTGATATACGTGAACCTATTATATAAGCAATTTCCCAGTTCTTTTTTTTACTCTAGGTTGGCTTTCATATACAGTCTTTAACATGTCATGAGCCACCCTGAGATTGAGATCCTCATATCTCATATTCTTGAGTTGCTGGCATTCCAGGTGTAACTAGCATCCCAACCCCCAGTGTTACAGGTTTTTCACAAAGATTTTTATGTAATTTTAGATAAATCGATTTCAAATAATTTTCTCCTTTATTGAACTTATAAATAAGATCTTTCTTCTGTTCACTAATTTGTGTTAGTGTACAGGAAAGTTATTAAACTTTGTGTGTTGATCCATCTACCCTCTTTATTAAAATTGCATAGTGCATTTCTAAGAAAATTTCAGGTGATTTTTCTTACATGTTTTAGGCTGTGGATTATTTCATATGAAATAAGTTTCCTCTCTTACTTATCAGGCTCTTACTCCATTTACTATTTTATTGCATTTGTTGGGATCTCCTCAACATGAGTATCTAGCAAGATCCATTTTGTTCTTGTGTTTCACTTGAAAGTAGCACAGTTGTTTTGGTATCTAGGAGAGCCTTCGATTAAATTAAGGGCATTTTATGAGGAATTATGTGCTGGATTTTCTCTAGCATAGTGAGTTCATATGTTAAGTGCCAGCTTCAGAAAAGACCTTCAGCTAGGTACTGAGGAAGAGGAAAAGATTTATTAGTAAAGTGGGATTCCTGAGATAAGAAAACTTATCATCTCTTGGGCAGATAATATATCAATAAAAGAATGAATGGAGAGTTGGAGATAGTGGTCATTGTGGTGGGAAATCAAGATTGTACTTTTTTTTTCTGAAACAGATTTGTTGCCACAGAAGAGCAACGGAGGAAGGTAAAGAATCTACAAGGTAAATATGAGTCTGTAAATCTTTCAGTGAGGATCTGCAAACTGGAGGAGCCCTAGAACGCATCATTTTTTTCTTTTTGTGGCAGTCCTGGGCTTGAACTCAGGGAAATACCACTGTCCTTGGGCTTTCTCAAGGCTAGAGCTCTACCAGTTGATCCACAGCACCCATCCTGGCTTTTTCTATGTATGTGGTACCAAGGAATGGAACCCAGGTCTTCGTGAATGCTAGGCAAGCACTCTACCACTAGGCCAAACATCTGGCCCCTAGAACACATCTATTTCTATCCCCTAGCCTTACAAAGTGGTACTACCCAAAATGAAGAGTACGCTTGATTCCCAGGGGTCTCACCTAGCTCCAGCAAAAGCAGTTGCGCAGTAGAGGGAGAGGTGGTCAGTACTAACATGGATACCTCTCTATCACCAGTCCTTCAGTGAATGAGAATGGGAGACTGAAAGGTTTCAGCTGTGTCTGCTCCTGCTAGTGATGGGCCTCAGGAGATAATGAAAGAAATCTCTGGGACACTGGGGTGTAGGTCTGGTGGAAGGTGGCATATAGGGGTCCTTCCTGTACAGTGATAAGAAAACTCAACTCCTCATTCTTCTGGGTATCTTCTCATCCCCACTCTCCCTTTTACCCAGCACTTCACATCATTTTAGTTAAGAGAGACCTCACATGTTAGTTTATTATTTCCTCTTGCAATAAAGAAATATACAAGGAGAAAGGGTGGGTGATATTACATCAGAGTCACACTGCTTGTGAGTTTTAGGAGACAATGGTTCTTTCCCCTTATGTGGTGTATGGGTTGTGGTCATATGTAAGCAGTACACTAATATCAAGAAGACATTCACAGTCTCTAGAACAAAACTGATTTTTTTCTGTTCTGTTTTCACTCAGAACTAATAGCTTATCTTCAAATGTTCATTATGTCCTATTCACTGATTTCATGTCTCAATCATTATTATACCCTTTCAGAGATGAAAATCTCTAAACTATGCCTTTTGATTTAGGCAATTGCTTGTTGTGATTCAACTTGTACAATAAAGCAGCTAAGAGAAGAGAGGCAGTTCTCCCACTCCTTTTCTATCCTTCCTTCCTTCCTTCACCCCAGCAAATGACCCATGGGAGATTAAGTCCAAAGGGGACTGAGTGAAAGGCTATGGAAGAGAATAAATGCTTCTGCCTAGTATGGTTATGCAGGTGTTTATGCACAGGAACTTTTGGGAAAAAATGGTAAGTGGGGCTGACAACTCTAGCTATGCTGCAGGCCAAGTCACATGCAAAGTTCTCCCTAGAGATACTGTAGGGACCTTCGGGACAGGCTTGGAGAGCTCCTGCAGGTCCTGTCTGTGTGCATGGAATTGATTCCAGAGACTCAGAATGAGGGAGCCTTTGGTCATTATGATTATGAACCAAAGCACAGGTTTGTTCCAGTAAGATCTGAGATGTACATAGCGGCACAAATGAAATAGCATGAACTGTCACTAATTGTCTATTTCTTTCTCTCCAAGGGGATTTTTTTGGTTTCTGCGAAGGCAAGGCTCCTCGGAATCTGAGTGTCAGGCAAGTAAATTGGAGAGGATGTGGTGCTATGGACAGAAAATACAGGCAAAAGCAGAATTAATTGTATTTCCCTTGATATTCTAGGACGGCTTCTTTTTAGGGCGGCCTCTTTGGCTGAGGGATATGTACAGACCACTCAGTGCTACAAGTAAGAAAAACATGGCCAAGAAGCTACATGACAAGGACTCTTCTGATGAAGATGAGATTTTCCAGAAGAAAGAAAAGTGAATGGCTGAGAATAATTTAACATTCCTAGCTAACTGGAGGGGGAGGTAGGAGGATAGGGAAGGGGGAAAAAGTGCTACAAAACTAAACACTTGGCATTGTTCTTTTCCTAGGAAGTCTAGCGAAACAGCCATAGAGATGCCACCACCAACATCATCCACAGGAACAAATGCGATGGAGGAAAGTGAAAATGCTGGGTGCTGTGGGATGTTTCCTTCCAAAAAAAACTGAAACTTTTATCCTCTGACACTGGCTTTGAGCCTTCCTTTTTAGAGAAAGAATGCACTGAATAAATGGACACGAGATTACAAGTTGTTCAAAAGGCAACTCCTGGATCATTGATTTCCAGTCTGTAACTGCAGATCCTTACAGGGTCAGTCACAAGTGCCTTGAAAATGGGTCACTCCGGCTGTTTGTAGAGCAAATAAATTCTGTCAGTGTCTCCCATAAATAAAATGATTTTTATCACTCTAGCCACCTGTATTTACTACATAGGCATGTTATTTTAACCTTATAGTTACCTGGGTGGAGAGTCTTATTCTTTCCAATTAACAGAGGGGGTAACTGAGGACTTTTTTTTCAAATATTTTTTATTCTAATAAATAGAAAGGTTAATTTATATTCACCAGATAGAAGGTGCATTACTTCACAAACATTGATACCCTTTCCCATGTCTTGGTCCCCATTTTCCTCTACTTACCCCGCCCCTCAACTTGTTTTCCCCCTTCCCTATCCTATTTCAAATAACCAAATAAGCATGTATACAATATATCAGATAACAAGGTGAAATAACAATGTGAGATAACCAAGGGACAGCATAAGAGATGAGAGATAGGGGCCAGGAGTTTGGCCTAGTGGTGGAGTGCTTGCCTAGCATGCGTGAAGGCCCGGGTTCGATTCCTTGGTACCACATACATAGAGAAAAGCCAGAAATGGTGCTGAGTCTCAAGTGGTAGAGCTCTAGCCTTGAGAAAGCCCAAGGACAGTGCTTAGGCCCTGGGCCCAAGCCTAGGACTGGCAAAAAAAAAAAAACCAACAACAAAAAAAGAGATGAAAGATAATATAGTACATTAAGGACAACAATCACTCCATTATGTGGCTGTTGTTTCTACATCCTGGAGGTCCTTTCATAGCATCATTTTATATGGCCTTATGTATCTAGGTTTTGTTTTATTGTAAATCTCTGCTAGGAGAGCCCAAGGTTTCTACTGATTATGACAAATGAGGGAAACCATTGAGCCTATGTTCCTTTGAGTCTGGCTTACTTCACTTAATATGATTTTTTCTAAATCTATCCATTTCCTTACAAATGGGGATATGTCGTTATTTCTTACAAAAGCACAGAATTCCATTGTGTATAAATACCTCATCTTGTGGATCTACTCAGCAACGGAGGGACATCTGGGTTGGTTCCGTATCTTTGCTATGGTAAATAGTGCTGCAGTGAACATCGTTGTGCTAGTGATTTTAGTATGTCCTTGTTTCTGGATGAGTGGGTAAATGCCAAGTAGTGGAATTGCTGGGTCACAGGGAAGTCTTTTGAGGAACTTCCATGCTGTTTCCATAGTAGTTTACACTCCTCCCAACAGTGTAGTAATGATCCCTCCTGGCCACATCCCCTCCAGCATCTGTTGTTATTGGATTTCTTGATCATGGCAAGTCTAACTGGACTCAGGTAGAATCTTGGAGTTGTTTTGATTTGCATTTATTTTATGGCCAGAAATGTTGAGCATTTCTTCATGTGTCTATAGGCCATTCTTATTCTTCAGAGAAGACTCTCTTTAAGTCTTTGGCCTATCTTTTAATGGGATGTTTGTTTCTTTGGAGATTAGTTTTGGAGTGATTCAATTTTTTGAGCTGTTGATGTATTTTAGATATGCTGCATTTCTCCTGAGGACTTTAAAATAAGAACAACACTAAATTACCTTAAGGGTGCCTGCTTTATAGATCATGCATCCTTTTCCTATAAGTGTGGAACAATGGAAAGTATGTAGCCCAATGATAGTGATCACTGTGTTACAACTCCATACTAAAAATGGTCAGGAAATCTAGAGAAAAGCTTCCCTCAGAAGACCTGTGTCTCACCTGAATGGACCATAAATCAGGGAACAGGATGTTCTTGCTGACTGGCCATGGATATGGGCATACCCTGGGGTAGGGCTTTAACCCAGCAATTCAGTCACAACAGAATCACAGGAAGTGGTGGTTCATCCAAAACTAAAGGGGAAGTTCTGTTACCAGAAACTCTGGTAAGATTAGGAAAAGGGGATCAAAGACTGAAATTGAACTAAAGTTTAAGCACCAAATTAATAGTTATTCACCTGTTCGTAGATGCCATAAACCTAGAAACCAATCAAATTCTCTTCATCCATAGCACTTTGCCAATGCTTTTTTTTTTCCATCTGCAGTCTCAGTGGGATCCTAGGCCCTGGCTCCATCCTCGGGAGGCGGGACCCAAATGTGGAGGTGATGCCAGAGGCCCAGGCCGCGGCTTCCCTTTGGTGGTGGCCTGGAAACCGCGGGTAGCCTGCCTTAGGGTGGGGCTGCGGACTGCGGTGGGGAGCGTTTGGGGCCCACACCCTGCGCATCTCCCTGCTTTCCCTGGCCCCTGGCTACCCGAAGACAGCCTGGCATCTCGAGCCCGCAGCCCTTCTTCCTAAGCTGCGCCCCAAAACCCGCCCTCAGCGCACCCACCCGCAGCTGAGAGCCCCGCCCCCCCTCCCCCCCCTCCTAATCTGACCTCAGCCTGCACCACCATTAGATGCACCTCCACCACTTTAGTCACAGCTCTGCTTCTGGCTTTTTGGTGATTCATAAAAGATAAAAGTCTCGCGGAATTCTACCTGGCTAGGCTTTGGGCCCCGACCCTCAGGTCTCAGTTCTCCTGAGTAGCTAGGATTACAAGCATGAGCTAGGGGCTCTGAGCTTGACTTCTCTAGTTAAACCTCCTGAAAAGAATCGTGAATCAAACGTCATTTTCCACAAGCACCTACAACCTCAGTCTCTGGGAATGAAGCTGAAGCCCTCCACCCTGTCAGCCCACCCTCAGGACTGTCCTCAAAATGCACAAGCAGAGAAGCTCTAGACTCGGCCCCGCCCCCGACCTTCCTCTTGGCCTGGTTGCTCCCAGCTCCAGCTCACGGCCCCGCCCCCACAGGCCCCGCCCCTCGCAGGCCCCGCCCCTCGCTCCCTTTGAAACTCGCGGGCGCGCCTCACGCAAGCGCAGTACCGCCCAGCCCCGGTGGCTCCTGTGAGGTACCTGCGGGATGGCGGAGTTGGTACCTTTTGCGGTTCCCACCGAGAGCGACAAAACCTTGTTGGTGTGGGCGCTGAGCCCCGGCCCCACGGCCGAGGCCTTGCAAGTGAGCCGGGCCCAGGTGGAGGGAGGAGTGGAGAACCGCCCAGCCGCTGACTGGGGGACCCGGGGCCGCAGTCCTGCCTCTGCCCCCGGTGCCTCAGCGCCTCCACGCAGGGGCCTTGGGGCCGGGGACCCCACGGCCTCGACGGACACCCAGGGGCGTGGCTCGTGTTGCTTCTCGGCCACAGGTTGCTGCCCTGTAGTCAGAGGAGAAGTGGCTCCCGCGGTGGTGGCTCAGGGTTTGGGGAGGGGTGTGGTTCTGAGGTGGGGGTGAGATGTCGTGCACTAACTGGGCGTGGGGACCCCCCCCCAGCTTTCTCTGTTCACAGTGTTCTCCCGGTTTGGCCTTCTGTATTCAGTGCGGGTCTTCCCAAACGCTGCAGTGGCCTCTCCTGGGTTCTCTGCCATCATCAAGTTTTATTCAGCCGGCGAGGCCCAAAGAGCCCAAAAGGCTTGTGATGGAAAGCTGCTTGTTCAGGCCTCTCCTGTGAAGGTGGGTCCGATCTCGTGTGTGCACGTTTAAGTGGATATACTTAGGTTTGCACCCAAGGCCTACTGCCTGCTAACTCTACTACTTGTGCTGTGTTCCCAACAAAGATAAAAATATCGAATTCTAACTCCACAAGAACGAAGAGTTAAATTCAATAATAAGCTAGTATTCCTGTGGCATTTTGCTCTGCAGAATGCTTCCATCTGTATTACCACATGGATTCTCTAGTCCCAGCTTTTTTTAGATGAAGAAATGCAAACCCCAGGGGACCGTGAATTTGGCTTAGTGGTTGAGTGCTTGCCTAGCATGCATGAAGGCCTGGGTTTGATTCCTCAGTGCTACATAAACAGAAAAAAGCCATAATGTTGCTGTGGCTCAAATGGTGGAGTTCTAGCCTTGAGCAAAAGAAGCTCAGGGACAGTGCTCAGGCCCTGAGCTCAAGCCCAGGACTGGCAAAAAAACAAAGTTACTGATATAAAGATGGATGGCACTTTTTGTTGCCTTTTCATGTAGGAAATCTTCACCAGACACCTTCTTTTATTTCATGTGGATTTAAGATGTGAGTTGAATAACTTGGTTGTTACTCAGAACATAAAGGATACTTTATTATCATTTCACTGAAAACTGTCAGAAATCCCATCAATCCCCCCAAAAGAGAAACCTTCCTTAATGTGTTAAAGAAATGTTTGTTAGCATGCCAAATGATTCCAATTTTCAGAGTTCCAGAAAAACATCTCTTCATGTGCAACCTCCTTTCTCTTTCATAAATATTCAAGTGGTTTCATTCAATATGTCAGTTTATGAGTATAATATGACAGTTTATAAGTACAATTCATCTTAGTGTCACCTCTTCCATGATTCTGCACCATCTCTTCCAGCCCCACCTATTCCCTAGTTACACATATGCACATTGAATGTTTTCACTGTATTTATCCACGTTTCTCTCCATTTCTCTGCCCTCCTCTTAGTGACCCTCCCCCTTCAATCTCTTTCCCCCCCCTGGTATTACATGTTTTGGCTACCTGATACTCATTTTGTTTTTCACGGTCCTAGTAATTCCTAAACAACTGTTCCTGACTTGGCTGCCTGCTCTTGTCTATATTGTTTTTCTTACCAGTTCAACTGACTGAATCAACTATTCTCAGTACTGGCCTTGAGAATTCTTCCTCCATGGCTGTACACAGATTTCTTAATTTATGTCCAAAGAGTGAAATCTTCATCAGATTTTCCTTAAATTTTGTAATGAGATGCCTATTTTTGTCTCTGACCATGTCTCATAGCCACTTAAACTTAAAAATGGTACCAGAAAGATTACAGAATAAGCAGTACAGACTTTTTTAGGTGTTCTTTGGACACTGAGATCATGTCATAAGCTTTAGGTTTTAAGGAATTTACAGGTAAAACCTATTACTGCTATAGTGATAAAGAAAATGTTCAAGTCAGTATATAGTTGGAGAAACCATTCATATTAAACACTGAGGTTACTACTTCACATTTTTCTTTTCTTTTCTTCTTTCTTTTTCTTTCTTTCTTTTTTTTTTCTTGTCATTTGTGGGGCTTAAACCCTGGGCCTGAGCACTGTCCCTGAGCTCTCCAGCTGAAGGCTAGTGGTCTACCACTTTGAGGCTCAGCACTACTTCCGGTTTCCAGGTGCTTAACTGGAGATGTTATCTCATGGACTTTTACTGCCTGGGCTGGCTTTGAACAGTGATTCTCAGATCTCAGCCTCCTGCATAGCTAGAATTGCAGGTGTGAGTGACCAGTGCCTGGCTTAGCTCACATTTTTATCTAGTTTCACTAGTAATATTTTTTATACTTGTCAAGTAATGTTTTTCCATTCTCTCTCTCTCTCTCTCTCTCTCTCTCTCTCTGTCTCTGTCTCTGTCTCTCTCTCCCTCTCCTTCCTTCCCTCCCTCCCTCCCTCCGTCCTTCTCTCTCTTCCTGCCTCCCTCCATCCCCCCTTCTGTCTCTGCTTTTGATAAATACAGAAAACGCAAAGATGTTTTAAAATAAGATCAGTGAATAACTTAAGACACCTTAAGAGGGCTCCGTGCGTCCTCTGAGGCACAGAGGAAAAAGGTCATCCTGAAGGACTTTGCAAAGCTATTGAGGGTGACAACATCTATATGTTAATGTACCATCAAGAGGCTCTGAGTCACTCTGACGCTTCCTGGTTGTCCATAAAATCTCCTTTGTGACTCCCCATACACATCAGCCTAACAACAGTACTGCATATTAGCCAAAGTTTTCTCCTTTATAATGTGCAGCTTCGGTTGGAGATTCTTTATTTTTTTTCTTTTTTTTTTTTTTTTTTTTGGCCAGTCCTGGGCTTGAACTCAGGGCCTGAGCACTGTCCTTGGACTTTCTCAAGGCCAGAGCGCTACCACTTGAGCCTCAGCACCACTTCCTGGCTTTTTTCTATGTATATGGTATCAAGGAATTGAACCTGGGTTTTCATGCATGCTAGGCAAGCACTCTACCACTAGGCCAAACTCCTGGCCCGATGATTTCACATTTTTAATATACATTCTTCATTCATTCACCCAATCAGTGCCTTGTCATCCTCTGTTAGATGGCATGAATTTCTTACTTGATCCTTAGAATAATTAAAGAATGTGATAGTGGTACCTTAGCTTATAAAACAGTGCTTGAGGAAAATGATTCACAAACAAATCAATGAGAATTTAATGCTGTGACCTTATTTGTGTTCTTCAAATTTTATGATAATAATAATTCAATATTTAAGATGGAACTCATGACTGGGCACTGGTGACTCAAGCCTGTAATCCTCCCTACTCAGGAGGTTGAGATCTGAGGATCACAGTTCAAAGCCAGCCTGGGCTTGAAAATCTGTGAGACTCTTATCTCCAATTAACCAACAGAAAATTGGCAGTGGCACTGTGGCTCAAAGTGGTAAAGCACTCTGTTTGAGCTGAAGAGCTCAGGGACAGTGCCTAGGCCCAGGGTTCAAGCCTCACTACCAGCCAAAGAAAATGAATGAGAGAGAGAGAAGGGCGGGGAAGAGGGAGAGAGAGAAGGAAGTAGTGAGAGTTTAACCGTAAAGTTATCTTCATTAAAAAAAAGAACTTTCTTAGTACAGTTGATCTAATATTTTCAGTTATATAAGAATATTATTTCTTATAGAGGGGATTAATATTGGGGAGTGGGGCAGCTTGAACTCTGGGCCTGGGTGCTGTCCCTAAGCTCTTCAACTCAAGGCTACTGCCCTACCCCTTGAGCCTCAGCACCACTTCCTGTTTTCTAGAGGTTAATTGGAGATAAGAGTCTTGGTCTTTAGTTAGTGCCTGGGCTGGCTTTGAATCTTGATCCTCAGATCTCAGCTTCCTGAGTAGCTAGGGTTACAGGCTTGAGCCACCACATCCGGCTTCACGTCTGCTTTTTAGGTCCTTAACCTGGAGTTACTGAATGAATAGGCTGAAACAATTGCATTTCTTTGCTTACTTGCAGCCTATATGTTTCCTGCATGGATTCTTTTTTTTTTAGTTGCTTTCATCATCACTGTTAATCATCCATGCTCAGAAAATCCTTCCAATTAATCATGGACCCTACTAATGATGATGGACTATACTGTGGAATTAGAGCAATAAAGAACATTTATTTAGGGCCCATGTGTATGCAAAATAATATGCTTTTCCTATCCCATGCAGTACTCACATCCATTCTATGAAATCAAGATGAATTTCAAGTGTATCCCAAATGAAAAGTCTGGCAGACTGTATTTATGGCTGTATCTTTTGAAACTACAGGTTCGTCTTGGTACTAGACATAAGGCAGTTCTACATCATACTCTTCCCTTGACCAGCTCACGATGCCAAGAACTGGCAAATTACTACTTTGGTTTCCAAGGATGGTCAAAAAGGATCATCAAGGTAAATCTTGTAAATTTTTCTTGCCTAAAATCCCTTTGCAGTATATTTAATTCTGGGACGTCAGACAAAAAAGGATGAACTGGGCTGTGAGGAGTACATGTAAGAGGGCACCTACACTTGAGGGTGAATAGATACTTCTGAGTGGACTCATTATACACAATTTTCAATGATCATATCAGTCAGTTAACCTGTAAATCATATAACATTCCTGTAGAGTATAATAATAATAATAAAGATGCCTGTATCTATTAATTCATTTGTAAATCTTTCTTAATTTTGTACTAAAAGACAACTCAGCCACTAGCTGAGATCCCTGGAGTTTAGTTTTATTTCTCTACAGTGAAATCCTCACAGGTCCAAAGGATGTGGCTCAGTGGTAGAACACTTTGCCTAATATGTATGAGGCCCTGAGTTTGATCCCCAGCACCATAAACACAAAAGAAAAGTCCTAGGAATGACATGTAATTTTTATTCCTAATAGCTTCAAGAGCTTTCTGACCTTGAAGAAAGGGAAAATGATGACCTTGTGGTACCACTGGAGAAGCCAAGCCTGAAATTCTTCTGTGCTGTGGAGGTGGTGCTACCTCTGTATGAGTGCAGGAGTTATGGAGTTGGCATTGCAGAGGAGACTCTGGAAGAAGGTCAGCTTCCTGAGCAGGGAGGGAAGAAGGGATGATCTCACTTTTTTTCTTCTTTCTGTTTGTTTTGTTTTGTTTTGTTTGTCTTTCATGGGGCTTGAACCCTGGGCCTGGGCGTTGTCCCTGAGTTCTTCAGCTAAAGGCTACTGCCTTATCCCTTGAGCCACAGCGCCACTTTCATTTTCTCCTGGTTAATTGAAGATGAGAGTCCCACCAACTTTAGTGCCCAGGCTGGCTTTGAACTGTGATCTCAGCCTCCTGAGTAGCTAGAATTACAGGCATGAGCCACTACACCCAGCTTCTTTCTGTCTTAAAGTCACTTTTCAGCTATGTATTAGGTCCTTATTAAGCTACTAAAGTCCTAGGTAGGCTTTCTATGCCTTCCAATATAGTTTCACCTTAGGCAGTACCTGACAATCTTTGCAACTAAAACCTGAGATCTGGCCTTCTGCCAAGAGCTTAAGAAGACAATGGAAAGACTATTTCTGTAGTTCTTGATTAGAACTTGCTTTATGCTGAAATAATTATTCCATACAGATTTCTTGTACTTATTGCAGCAAAATAATTATCTCAACCAAATCATGATCTAATGATTTTAATAAGCATTTGTATAAATGTTATTTGCCTAGCCCTAGAAGGGCTTGAGCTAAAAAAAAAGTCAAATATGGATACCTAGAAAGGAAATTTCTAGTGATGCTGAATGTAGTCTAAAATCTGTGGCCTTCCACGTAAGGTTTTTAAATTTTCTTATATAAAGAATTTATTAACATTGATTTTTATATCACATGTCAAGTGACGTATTTACCAAACAAGTATTCAAGAAGGGAATCAGTGTTGTAAGACAGAGGCAAAGATGTTTGTGAGCAGTGCAGAGCAGAGCAGAGCAGAGCAGGCTCCTAGGGCTGATGCGTAGGTCCTAGCCTAGTCATAGGCTCTTCCACAGAATCTTTTAATTTGTGTGATTCCAGCCTGATTCAAGAAGGTAAGGTTGTGTAGAAAATATGCTTTCTATCTGTCACTTTTCAGTCTGTCATTAATGTGAGGTTGGTACAAAGTCTTGACTTGGATCCTCATTCAAAAACATCAGGAACTTCCAGCATAGGGTGAGGCAGTGAAAATAGGTCCCACCAAGATGTACCTCCAGTGGAGCCATTCAGCCACACTTGGTGTTGTATCTACTTTTTATTATCAAGAGAATGATCCAGATATTTATTTATATAAATATATTTCTCTGTATAAGATCATACAAATAATATATATATATGTGATTATGTATCATGTACTATGGTACATAATAGATTGTATACAATGTATATAGTTTATGTATCATATATTTAATGTTTTATGTAGAATGTATATTACATATAAATATATCCATGACAATATATCATGAATATATTTTTATTTTTAAAACAGAATAATTATCACTCATGGGTATTTTGTCTGTTTGGCTGGATGTAGGACCCTTAACATTCCTTATGAAAAGAAAGGCAGCACAGAAGCATGCTATTCAGAGGGCTCTGTCAGATGCCTTCCAGAAGCTGTGCATTGTGGTTTTAGGTAAGACACTCTTGATTGTTGTTGGAGAACTTCATTTTGAAAAGCTAATTGGATAAAAATATGTTAATGTTTCCATTTACTAAGTAATTTCATAACAAGGTTCTCAAAGTTGTCTTTTTTGGATTTTTTTTAAAGGCAACAACAAATATACCCAATTTGTAGATGTAGGATAGCCTTCCATGGTTCATGGAGAAAGTGTTTGACTTAGCTAAGTCTTCTTCCTCAGTGGCTCATCTGTCATACAGAATAGTGATTATAAGATTTGTACAGCTCACTCTGCTTCTTACATTTTTAATACATTTTAATATGTGTTGATACTGGGGCTTTACTCAGGCCTTCATGCTCTCACTTGGCTTGTTCATGTCTAGCTGGTGCTTTATTACTGGAGCCTCATCTCCACTTCTGAGTTTTTGCTGGTTCATTGGAGGGAAGAGTCTTACGGAGTTTTCAGGCTAGCTCTGAACCTTAAATCTCAGAGGCTTATGTCTCTTGAATATCTGAGATTAGTGGTGTGAGCCACCAGCACTTGATACAACCTATAAAATTTTACATTTAGAACTGATTTGTTAGGTATCTCTAAAGATGAATTCTTTAATCTGAGAATAAGTCTAGAACCTTATCTATATTATAAATTATTACTTTTTTTTTTGCTAGTCCTGGGGCTTGAACTCAGGGCCTGAGCACTGTCCTTAGGCCTTTTCCTCAAGGGTAACGCTCTATCACATGAGCCACAGCGCCACTTCCGGCTTTTTGTTGTTTTTGGTACCAAGGAATTGAACTCAGGTCTTGTTTCATGGTAGGCAAGCACTCTATCCATTAGGCCAAACTCCAGGACCTACATTATGCATTATTTTGTAAGAATAAGTAAGATGGTTTATCATGTGTATGTATTAAAATATAATTTTCATTTTACTCTCTGAATAGATAAATATATCCTGCTGAATCTAACTCAGTTTCAGCAGACATGGTGGCACATGGTATTATGCCAAAATTTAGGAGACAGCTGTGATTGGAGTATTAGGAGTTCAGGACCAGCTGGGGCTATATCACAAATTCAAACCACTATATGCTTCTAAGCAATAATAATAATACATGTCAGCTTCCATTTTCATTTATGACACTGACAAATTGGATGAATGAATACAGTTCTTATAATAATGAGTTGATTTATGTGAGCCCTGAGAGTGGTCATGCTGTTGAATGATTTTCTACTCCCTAGTTCTGTACGGGTAGGAATGTTACAGGCTGTGCCAAAAGGAATTTTAGGATTAACAGAAAAGTATCAAACAGTCGGGCACAGTGGCTCACGCCTGTTATCCTAGCTACTCAAGAGGCTGAGATCTGAGGATCTTGGTTCAAAGCCAGCCCAGGCACTAAGTAAAGACCAAGACTCTTATCCCCAATTAATCACTAGAAAAGGGGAAGTGGGGCCATGTCTCAAGGGGTAGGGAAGTAGTCTTGAGCTGGAGAGCTCAAGGACAATTCCTAGTCCCAGGGGTAGAGTGGTGGCCTTAAGCCAAAGAGCTCAGGGACAGTGTCCAGACCCAGAGTTCAAACCCTATGATTCATGAAAGAAAGAAAGAAAGCATGAGAGAGAGAGAGAGAGAGGGGGAGGGGAGAGAGGGGGGGAGGGAGGGAGGGGAGAGAGGGAGATAAGGAAAAAGAAAAGTATCAAACAATGATTTTTCCCACTTCACAAGTCCTGAAAGCTTAGATTGAGAAATCCTACTGAATTATCAGAGCCCTATTTGCTTCTAAGAGGTAGTCTTGATTGGCTTCAGCCTTTCAACCTGGGCAGCTACCTCTTTCAGTGAAAGTCTGATTTATCTAGTCAAAGGTAGAATTTCCATCAATAGCCTCTCCCTTAATCTTTAAGAACTGCCCCCCCCCACACACAAAAAAGGAGTCTAGTTTATGCCAGACATGGTAGTATACACCCCTAATCCCAGTACTCAGGAGACTGAAATAAGATCAAGAGTTCAGGGGCCAGGAGCGTGGCCTAGTGGCAGAGTGCTTACCTAGCATACACAAAACCCTGTGTTCAATTCCTTGGTACCACATACACTGAAAAAGTCAGAAGTGGTGCTGTGGCTCAAGTGGTAGAGTGCTAGCCTTCAGAAAGTTCTAAGACAGTGCCCAGCCCCTGAGTTGAAGCCCCAGGACTGGCCCCCCCAAAAAAGATCAAGGGTTTGAGGACAATTTGGGAGTGACTCCCAGGTTAGTTTGGACTACATGATGAGACACTGTTTACAAAAAAAAGAAAAAAGAAAACAAAATCACTGGATGGTGGTGTCTCATACCTATAATCTACTAAAGCGATTAAGATCCAAACATCACAGTTTGAATCCAGCCAAGTAATAAAGATCTTCTATCTCCAAAATAACCAGCAAAAAATCAGACTGGAGTTGTATCTCAAATGATAGAGCACCAGCTGAACAACCAGATTAAGAAAGCACAAAGCCCTGAGTTTAAATCTTTCTAGGTAGTTTACTTTTCCCTGTTTTGTAATGGTATTCCTTGTGTAAAATGAAATCACATTAGACCAAAAACTTCATAGCTATAGTTTAAGGAAAATTGCATTGTGTATTATTTATGAGGTAGTGTAGTTTCTGCCAATGAAACTTTTCATTGCTTTTTATAAATATCTGTGCATTTTTCCCAGGGGAATTTTGGTACTTTGGGAGTTGAACATTGTTCCATTGTTCTAACATGGATTATCTACTAGTCTAGTGGAATCTATATCAGTTCTGAATTCACTTAGACCTTCACCTAATACCTTATTTTTCAATTATTTGACCTTTTTAAAATTCCATTGTCATTTTTATGGCTTCTTATTGCTAAGATTACAGAGTTTTGGAACCATACATAGTTGATAATCATTTGTATTTCAAAACAAATAGCTATGTTATAAGTTAGTAAGATGGTGATATTTTTAGCAAAATGCTTTCCTTCTCTGCTTTTTGAAATCACTGCCTGATGACAGGCATAGTGGTATACACTTACAATTTCAGAAATCAAGGAGTTCAGGAAGGCTGTTCAAGGCCAGAATAAGCTGGACCCTTGGATCCTATATCAGAGAAGAAAAAAATAAAGTCATCAATGAGGGGATGACCCCTTAGACATAAAGCTTTAGAACAAGAAAAATTCTAAACTAAACATCATTAACTTTCTTTCAGAAAGTGGTAAAATAGCTGTGGAGTACAAACCCAGTGAAGAGATGGAAGATGTCGAAAATGAAGAACATGATTTAATTCAAGTAGGTGGAAAGGAAAACTCAAGGGTTCAACAAGTAATGTAGCCATAATTCAAAACAAGCATCAGATTTAGAAGGTTGAAAAGTGGTGCCACAATTAGGTTAAGGCTGTGTTGATACAAGGTGAAATGGGGATTTTTTTCCTAGGGAAATGTGAAGGGCTATCTCAGAATCAAATTCTCTGTCACAGACTGAATTGACTGTCTGCCCAAACTCCTCCTGTGGGAGTCTTGGAGTCATCACTAATTCTCTGCTAGACCTAGCTAACAAAGTAGTGTATTATCATACCTGTTGGTAAGATTTCAGAGGAAATGACAACATAATGTGTATTCTTTTGCCTGCACCATAACTTGCTCTCATTTTGCAGGTCAATTGTAATTCTTGGAAGCCATATTGCCATGGGGAGGAAGATCTTTCTGATTTCAGCTTGGAAGAAGAGGACCTGAGCTGCCAGGATTGGACCAGCACTGTTGAATGTCCCTAGAGGCCCTGCCTTTAACTGTGTTGGGAAGTTCTGCCATGGCCAACCAAATGGGCTTTTGGCATCAAGGGACATCCTGGTCTGTAGCCCAAATCCTGCCTTGCTGTGGTGGACTGTTCCTGCAGGAGGCCAGTGGTCTTTCTACTTAGAGAAGATGGGATTCAGAACTTTCACTAGTGTAGAATCCAACTAGGTACAAACATGAAAAAGATTTCTGTTTCATAAACAAAGGTGACAGTTTCAGTGTCATCAACCAGTGACCAAGCAGAGTGAGGGACCCCAGGTTGTCAGGTCACCATAAAGAACCTGCCATAATGGTTTGTCTCTTGCAAATACCATGTCCTTTGACCTGCTTTCCCTTGCTGCATCCCTTCACTACAAAACTGCCCCAATGGGCCTGAAATCTGACGTAGCCAAACTCCAATCCCACTGGACCTACTGAGCCCTGGTCTTCATCCTCTGCTCATCTCCCACAACAATGATGAATGACATGGCAGAACACAGCAGCTATGATTACCTGGGAAACTCAGCTCCCACCCATATGTTTGCTCTCGCCTCAGGAGTTCACTGACAGTTTGCTCTCATTCCTGAGAATGGATTCTGCTGGACAGCTACCTCCAGGCCACATCTGTTTCTCATCTAGGTCTGCCAGACAAGCTGAAGCTGCAGGACAGACTCCCAGGATGCTGCCAGTGCTAGGTGAGGATCACATGCAGGCAAACCTCTGGCTCACCTCCTCAAAAGTAATACACAGACTTTTGCTATAGAAGAGTTTGAAAATCATAGCACATTTGAATCACTTATTCAATCAAGACACAGAATTCAAAAGGAAAATGATTCACCATTTAGCTCTATGATCTGAAGAATGACCTACTTTGGCATCAGCAGTGTCAACAAGTTCATGAGTATATGATTTCATGGTAAGAAACCAGAAAACACTGCCAAATCTCATTTTCAGAAACACCTGTTGCAAAATAATTTTTGAGATCTAAGTATGAATATGATTTATCAAGAACATCCTGGTATACAACCCAAATCCCTCCTTGATGGGGAATAGGAGCCCTTTAGGAAGACGTCCCTTCTTGCCGGAAAGGATTGTAGAGATCCAATTCCAGTACTCAGCCTTTTAAAATAAAAGTTTCCATTTTCTGAACAAACATGACCATGTCATAAGCCAATGGCCTGGTAGAGATCTCAGGACCACAAGTAATAACCTACCAAAATACTTAGTCTCTTACTACTAGCACTGACTTCGTGCCTATGATGTATTTGATGTATCATTTCTCATGACAAAGCTGCTATTCATAACACTACAGTGTGGCTGTGAGTTCAGAACAAGCCAGTTCCACTGTCCATTCACAGTCAGTTCTGACCTAACTCTGATCTTGCTGGACCTACTGAGTCCGAGTGCCTTCATATTTCACCTATCTTTCACTCATGTTGAAACACCAGGTTAACCTGGGAGGCTTTGTTTTTCTCAGATTCTCTGCTCCATCTCAGATGTCTGCGGGACGTCAGGAGCTGACTCCCAGAATGCTCACATTACGCAGGACAGATGCTGCTGCACAGCAACCTCCTGGGTCAGGTCAGTTTCCTGCTTCTCATCAGGATCTGCCAGACGAGTTGTCTGCAGGACAGACTCCCAGAGACAGTGCCAGAGCCAGGTGAGGACCACAAGCAGGCCATGCCTCGTCCACTCAAAAGTGACACACAGCACATTGCTCTAGCTGAGGTTTCAGAACAGCCCTCACTGCAAATGCATGTTCCACCTCTGTACACTCAGAGAGCACAAGAAAAACCATTTGTTCTTTCACCCCAGACCTTGAAAAAGGATCTAGTCAGGAGGTGGCTACATAGGCAGAGACGGCAAGTACATGAGCTTCTGGTAGGAACTGAAAACCAATTTGCAGAATCCCAGCTAGATCCCAGTATAAATATGGCTTATGGTGACAGCATGCCTCAGAAAGCACAAGAGAAGGCAGATGAACTTCTAGAACTCCTCGAGCAAGGTGAATCTTCTCAGTTCCAGCTGCACACCCATTCTCAAAACCCGGGGACTCCTGAGAAGCTCCAGTCCCTTGTGGCTCAGGAAGAAACCCTAGCACAACAGCGTGTTAACAAAGAGGTTATTATGCCATTGGTGCATGAGGATGGACGTGTTCCATTTCCAAGCAGCAATAAAACTCAGCATTCAACCTCACCAAATGTTACAGTTCAGCCTGCAGTTGTGCAGTTTACCTTCCCCATTCCCATGAGACCTAATGAAATCATAGTTCAGTCTCCACGATGTCATCTGTACCATTACAGGACAATCCTGGCAAACCTCCAGGGATGAATGATGTTGAGATTACAAGTTAAACTGAACAGGAGGTCCTCAGTTGTCTCTGTCTGGCACTTTGAAAGAGGTCACAGCTCAGCAATAGATGAACAATCTCTATCAAGGAATCTCACCACAGCCTGAAGAGTTTCCTCAGTGACCCTCTCTTAAGTCAGCAAGAGATCACAACTCTGTTCCCCGAAGCCCCTGAGTGTGCTGAACTTCCACCAAGCCCACAAGGACTCCCAGGTCAGTCACCAGAATTCAGTATAGACTATAATTTTTTTCCACCTTCAGATAGCTGGGGATTTTCAGCTCTAGGTCTGGAGTTGATATTTAGAAGTCATAATGAACTAAATTCTCCTAAATCACAGTGAAACATGGATCTGGAGTTGACAATAACTCCACAGACTACAATTGCTAATGAACAAGTTGAATTTTCTCTAACCTAGTCTGGTTTCCCTTCCCATGCTCCTAAAGTCCCTTAAAATGTTCAACCCCTTTAAGTGCAGCAAGAGACTACAACTCAGACTTCAGGAAGATGCTTGTATACGTCCTCCAGTGACCTCATGTCATTTTGCAGAACTTCCTGAATATGTTGAATATTCTGCACTTCAGCAAGAGACTACAACGCAGATTGCCATTTCCCACAAGCAGGAAAATACTTCCATGACCCCTCCAATGACCTTTCTCAGAACTTTCTGAGAAGGCGGAACTCTTTAGTGCTGCACCCAGTTTCATTCAGCCTTTAGTGCTCCCAGTGTACATAGAACATTCTTCCACTCAAAATATGGGTCTGTCTCAGCCTGCAAACTCCCTGAGAAGGTGAAACCCTCTTCAGTGCCTTCCATTGGATGTAGAATTTTCTTCAGGATGTGGGTCCAGCTCAGCTTCCATTGCCACCTCATGAGACGGCAGCACAACTGGCAGTGCATTATGAGATGACAGTTCCCATACCAGACCCAGATCCAGCTCAGAGCCCAGTATTGCCCAGTGAAGGAGACAACAATTCCTTCTGGAGAACACCCTGATAAGATACACACAGATAAGATTCAGTCTCAGCATCCAAATCTGACTGAAGTCCATCCAAATCTTACTGAAATCACAGTTCAGCCTTTTGATGTGGAAATTACCTTAACCCCGGAATCTAATATGGAGGTTGGATTTTCTCCAACCATACAGGAGACCTTAACTGACCATTCAACACCATCCACGAAGTTTACATCCTACACCCCTTTTTCCATCACAGTTCCTGCTGTAACCTAGAGTCTAATGACACGCAAGGTCACATTTCAACCAATGGGCCTACTGCTTTCCACAACCTCTGGAAACACTACTGAGGCTAAATATTCTTCATCCCTGAAGAAGACTACAGTTCCTCAAGTGACATTTCCACTTCAGATTAAGCATCCAAACCTGAATCCACAATGGACTAAAAGATTAAATTTTCTTCAACTATGTATCTCTGGAGGAGATCACAACTAAGCTGCTACAGGAGAGCACAGCACAGTCCCTGCAGGAGATTTCATCTCAGCCTGGGTCTTTTTTGCTTTTGTTTTTTAAGAAATCTTGGTTACAGTTTACTTTCATAACTGGCACATTTCAGCCTTTACATACAATGCAGTTTTTATAGCACATGTAAGTGAAATTAAGATAAATATATGTTAAATAAAATTTTATTTGTTAGAAACCTAATAACTTTATTGGTCAATGGAGTATAAAAAGTATGAAATCTGAAAAGTATATCTTTAGGATTTGTTTTTCTTTTTTAACTGAGGTAATTAAATAAGGTACACGAAGCCAGGAGACTTATGTGACTTACGTATGATAGGCACTGTTTTACTAATCTGAACTTTTCATGAACAATACAAGATATCACACAAGTAAACTTCAAGGTAGCCGATGGTAGCTCTGATATGTGCAGTTAACATTCACTGCATTCACTTGAAGAGTGAGCGCCTAACTGCTTAAATATCTGCAAGGGAGAGCTGCAAAGAGCAACACTGAAGGACCGGGATTGAGTTCCTGCCTAGCATGCATGAAGATCTAGGTTCAATTATTGGGTACCACATATATAGAAAAGGTGGAAGTGGTGCTGTGGTTCAAGGTGTAGAACACTAGCTTTGAGAAAAGCCCAAGAACAGTGTTCAGGCCCTGAGTTCACTCCCCCAAGACTGGCAAAAAAAAAAAGAGAGAGAAATATTGATTACCAAGTGCTTCAGGGAGCAAAGAGTGGTTGCTTTTTCAATGTCAGTCTTTTCTAATGGTGAAACTTAAAAAAAATTCCTGACAATATTACACAGGGTACTTCACTTAATCAGCCAGAACTTTATTCTTTATTTTCCAGCAGTATATATACCTCTGAAGGTATGAGTTAGCTGTGGGCAATATGAACCTTTGAGGAATAAAAGTGTCAAGCTAAGTGTGTATGTGTACACACATACATACACATGTATATATTTACACACACACACACACACACACACACACACAGTTTTTGCTTTTGTTGTTGTTGTTGTTAATCATGGGGCTTGAACTCATGGCCTGGACTCAAGGTTAGAGCTCTATCACTTTGAGCCACAGTACCACTTCCAGTTTTCTGGTGGATAATTGAAGATAAAAGTCTGATGGACTTTCAGGCTGGCTTTCAAGCACAATCCTTAGATCTCAGCTTTCTGAGTAGGATTATATGTGTCAGCCACCTGCACCCAGCTTTGCTTCATTTTTGTCCTTTGTCGATGGGGTCCAGAGATCTATACTTATACGTTAATGTTTACATTGCTTTCTAAACTAATGAACTACATTTTCACATAATTGTTTCAAATATATAAATGAGTATACAGAACATCACTACATGGCATGAAAAATAATTATGTGATTCATCAGACCTTCTAGGCTCTAAGGCAATGACCAATTATGTATTGATTTATTGTGGTCCCGCTACCATTCAGGCTCTCAAACATTTCAAATATATCTTTGAAGAAAATAGGAAACTCTTCATGGAATCAGCTTTTTGCTTCTTCTATCATGAAATACATTACAATCTCTCTCTCTCTCTCTCTCTCTCTCTCTCTCTCTCTCTCTCTCTCTCTCTCTCTTCTTTCTCTCTTTCCCTCTAGATAGATAGATAGATAGATATGTATGCATATATATATCTCACATTAGCATGTTTTTTTTTTCTGCTGGTCCCGGGCTTGAACTCAGGGCATGAGCCCTGTCCTTGAACTTTCTCAAGGCTAGAGCTCTACCTCTTGAGCCTCAGCACCACTTCTGGCTTTTTTCTATGTATGTGGTACCGAGGAATCGAACCTATGTCTTCGTGCATGCTAGGCAAGCACTCTACCACTAGGCCAAACTCCCGGGCCCTCACATTAGCATGTTTACCACCATTCTTTTTTTAAAAAAATGTGTACCAATAATAAAGAGATAAACCGTGCCCAAACACTATGCCTGGATTGGAGCAACAAGATGATGAGTAAGACAGGGACCTACTCTCTAAGACCTAATCAGTATATTGATGTATATACATACATTCATATACATATATATACACACATATACATAGCTTAAACTTTGAGCTTATATTTGATGAGAATACACAAGAGTATCTAACTATTCTCCTTCTTTCTTGAATTACTTCCAAAATCTACCAGTAGCTATAGTTGTATGTTTCATTGATAATGATAATTGAAGATGAGTCTTTTAAATGTGGGCAGAGTTAATTGAGTAAGCAAGTCCAAATCCAAAAGTTTATTATATATATATATGTATATATATATACTATGTCCTGCAGTCTACTATGTATTCATCCTCATTAGATATCTATTAGATTTGAATAGATTGTCAGTGCAGTATTTTCCTCCTTCTAGAGATTTGTCCTATGATAAAATACAATCTTTTAGAAGATGTGCTTTGAACCTTCGCCTTTTTTGAAGTTTATGTGTGTTGCAAATAGAACATCATTAAATATTGAACTCATTTTTAAATACAATGAAAAATTTGCTAGTGGAAAGTTAGTAAAAGTATGTAGCATATCTTTTTAACTCTAGAGAAGATGAACATGAGAATCATTACAGGTCATACAGAATCACTACAAAGCAGCAATTCTTGGTCAGTGGACTTTGTACCCAGGAGACATTTGACAACTGTGGCTGTGCTATGGGCAGCTAGCCAATGGGCAGACATATCTAGAGGGATGTTGGTGTTCCTTCTTGTGTTCCACAATATACTGGACAGGACTCTTTAGCAAAGAACTTTGCAGCCTCAAATGTCATATGAAAATCTGCTCTCCATAAACAAAGATTACTTGACACTACACTGCATGTGCAAATGTGAAAGTGTAAATCACAAGCCAGTATTGTCCACAGGAAGAGTTCTTTAAACCATGGGGAAAATAACAAACTTATGGTTCCTTGCATGCAAATCACTGAAATAAATATTTTGAAAGAATGTCCTTTTCTCCTTCTTTGGCTTATGTGTTTTTCTTTCTTTCTGTAGAAATTCTGGTTGCAAGTGACTCACAAAACTGAGCTGTGGAACATTTCAGGCGTGACATAGGATAGAATTTTTATACCAGAGGTAAGTGAAATAGAAGATAAATGGATACTTGATAAAACCATATTTATGTGTTAGAAATCTAATATCCTTATTAGCTGGGCATAAGGTCTATGTGAACTCTAAAATACGTGGCTTTGTGCATTCATGAGGCTGGGAGACTTGTATGACTTACAAATACATGCTCTGTTTCCCTAATCCTGAACTTTTCATAGACAACAGCAGGTACCACTCAAGTAAACTTCAAGTTAGCTCTGTCATGGGAACTGATAGCAGCTCTGGTATGTGTGAAGCTAACATTCATTGCCTCTCTGATATGTGTGGTGCTAGCATTCATTGCCTCTCACTTGAAGAGTGAGCGCCTAACTGCTTCAATGTCTGTAAGGCAGAGCTGCAAAGAGCAGCAGTGAACATCAAGTTCTCCAGGGAGCAAAAGGGTAGCTGCTGCTTCTCAGTGTCAGTCTCACCATTAGAATGGTGAAGCAGAAATATTTCCTGACAATATGCCATAGGCACTTCTCTCCCCAGTCAACCAGAACTTATTGTTCAATAAGTATACACCTCAGAAGTTGACTTACCTATGAGCAACAGGAACCTTTGAGGAACATAAGTGTTCATGATAAACTATGTAATTGAGGAAAAAAATCCGGAGCCAGTGCTAGTGGCCCAAACTGTAGACCTGGCAACTAAAGCTAAGATCCGAGAAAATAATTTAAAGCCAGTCCAGGTAGGAAAATCCATAATACTCTTATTAACCACAAAAGGCCAGAAGTGGGGCTGTGAATCAAATGGTACAGTGCTAGCCTTGAGCAAAAAGACTAAGGAATAGAGCCCAGACCCTGTTTTCAAGCCCAGTACTGACACAATAAAATAAATATTTAACATAAAAAAATTGGGCTTGGTATTCTGGAAAGCAATGTGGAGGTTTCTTAAAGAACTAAAAATAGACCTTCCCTATAATCCTGCCATACCACTCCTGGGCATCTATCCTGAACATCATAACCCAGGATATGATAAGGACACCTGCTCAGCTATGTTCATCTCTGCACTATTCACAGTAGCCAGGTAATAGAAACAATCCAGATTCCCTACTGCAGATGAATGGATACAAAAAATGTGAGACACACACACACACACACACACACACACACACACACACACACAATGGAATTCTACATAGCCAGCAGACAAGATAAAATAATGGCATTTGCAGGGAAGTGGATAAATCTAGAGCGAATCATGTTGAGTGAGACAAGTAAAGACCAAAGGAACAAAAGGCACATGGTATCCTTATATGTGGCTATTAGATCCACACAATATTTCTGTACCCAATGCTATGGACATGGTGGTATTGGAAATATAAACACAACTACATAGACATAAAAATGTATGACTCTATAGACAAATTTTTTTTTGCCAGTCTTGGGCTTAGACTTAGGGCCTGAGCCCTTTCCTTAGGCTTTCTCAAGGCTAGAGCTCTACCACTTGAGCCTCAGCACCATTTCTGGCTTTTTTCTATGTATGTGGTACCGAGGAATTGAACCTGTGTCTTCATGCATGCTAGGCAAGCACTCTACCCCTAGACCAAACTCCTGGCCGACAAAATGTTTTATTACATAGATTAATATGTATCTATGACATATAAAACCCTCAGCCTAATTTTAAATATGTTCTAAAATCTAAGTGCCAGTGATTGTATATGGATATTTCCTTCTTGAATACTTGTTTATTAAACACATCATTTGAAATATGATGTAAAAATCAAGGTTAATAAAGTCTTTTATAAAAAAAAAATTGGGCTTGGGAATGTGGCTTGGTGGTAGAATGCTTGCATTTAGCCCTGAGTTCCATTCCCCAGTACCACATAAACAGAAAAGGCCAGATGTGACACTGTGGCTCAAGTGGCAGAGGGCTAGGCCTTGAGCAAAGAAGCTCAAAGACAGTGCGTAGGCCCTGAGTTCAAGCCCCAGGACTAGTTAAAAAAGAAAGAAAATGTGTTCAATGTTAAAAAAAAAGAATGTCAAATGGGGGAAGAGGGAAAGGCTGTCAATTAGAGGGGCCAGTGGACAACAGGCCAGATGTTAGTAATGAAGGGGCATTGCACTGGGAGGAAAACGCTCCAGGAACTGGGTCAAGTGTGTTGGACAAGAGGTATTGAGTAGAAAACAGGAGCCATGTCCTTTTCAATCACAGAGAAATGAAAGTTCCACTGGTTAGGTCTGTCACATTCCTGCTGGATGATAAGATGCATCTAGGATGAAATAGGACTCCTGTCCTCATTTGCACATTCTTTATTTCTTCCTGTTGCCACCACTTCATGTTATTTTCTTCTTTTCTCATTCATAAGCAAAGCTGTCCAGAGTGTAGGGGTAAGTTCCTTTTTGAGATCTCTCTCCCCCCCTCTCTCTTTCTCTCTCTCTCTTTCTCCCTCCCACTTCACTCTCCTCTCTCTCTCTCTCTCTCTCTCTCTCTCTCTCTCTCTCTCTCTCTCTCTCTCTCTCTCTCTCTCTCTCTCTCTCTCTGCCAGTCCTGGGGTTTGAACTCAGGGCCTGGGCACTGTCCTTGAGCACTAGCCTTACTACCCTTGAGGCTAGTGCTCTACCACTTGAGCCACAGCACCAGTGCTGGCTTTTTCTGTATATGTAGTAACCAAGGAATTGAACCCAGGTCTTCCTGCATGCTCGGCAAGCACTCTACTGCTAGACCAAACTCCCAGCCTAGAGTTCTTCTCTTGCTTATCAAGCCCAGTTCCTTCATTACTGACTTTCATTTGCAAACTGAGGACCAGAATAAAGAAATGTGTGTGTGTGTGTGTGTGTGTGTGTGTGTGTGTGTGTGTGTGTGCGCGCGCGCGTGTGCATGTGTGTGTCTTCTTAAAGCAGTTCCTGAGCAAAGAAAACAGGGGTTTAGTCTTTCCACATAAATTTGTAGACTCAATAAGAATGTGCTAAGTGCTAGAAGAAAGAAAAGCATAGCTTTTCCCTTTAGGCATTCAAATAAAGCTAGAGTAGCAGAGATATCAAAAGTATTATAATGTATAGTGAACTTATGGAGAGACTTAATATGAGTATCAAGATCAGAGAGAGGATCAGATCTTTGTAATTCTTCCATACACATTATTTTGGAAGTAAAAGAGATAGCTCAGGATCTGGGAGCATGTCCTAGTGGTAGAGCATGGCTTAGCATTTGCAAAGTCCTGGATCCAATTTCTTGGTACCACATACACAGAAAAAGCAGGAAGTGGTGCTATGGGTCAGGTGGTAGAGTGCTAGCCTTGAGAAAGCCCAAGGACAGTGCTCAGGTTCTGAAGAGGAGGAGGAGGAGGAGGAGGAGGAGGAGGAGGAGGAGGAAGAAGAGGAAGAGGAGGAAGAGGAGGAGGAGAAGGAGAAAGAGAAAATGGAAGAGGAAGAGGAAGAGAAAGAGAAAGTGGAAGAGAAAGAAAGAGAAAGAGAAAGCTCAGGACATAGCCTAGTGGTAGAGTGATTGACTAGTATGCTATTGAATCTGGGTTGTCACCTTGACCAAAGAAAAGAAAAAATGAGTGAGATTAAGGGTCTGATAAAGAGAGAGAAAGTAATGATGGAATGAAAACATAATGCCAGATTCTAATCATTTTTGTCTACTTTGGGAAAATGTGCTACAATCGAGGTGACTAAAAAATACCTGTACAGAGCCAGGAGTATGACCTAGCAGTAGCCTGCCCCACAACCAACAATAACAAAAATAAAATAAAAGCTAAAAAATAAAAGACACTATCAAAGGAATGCCCTGCAAATTGGCACCATCAATAATGTCTGAACAACAGTTGTTATCCTGGACCACTTATGGCTCTGTGAACTGTAACCATGTCATTTGACAAGTTTGAATACTCACTAGTTTCTACATATGTATTTCACAGGCCAGTAAAAAGGCAACAAAAGTTAAAACAGATTTCTAGCTTTTAATGTGAATGCTTTTAAGTAAAATTATAAAACCACTCACCTGTATTTGAGCACCATTTCCTAAGCAATTTTTTTTACCAACAAAAATGTAGATTAGGGCTGGTCCAAGGAGCACACAGCTATAATCCAAAAACACTTGACAAGACAGAAATTGAGGATATTAGGTTCTGCATTTTAAGGCCAGCCTAGAAAAACCAGTTGTCTAGACCCTATCTGAAAAAAATCACGAAAAGTCAAAAGGGCAGAGAACATGCCTCAAGCAATAGAGCTGAGTTCATAGCCCTAGTATACCTACCCAAATCAAAATAAAACAAAACTGAAAAGAGAGCAGATATAGACAAAAATAAAATAGAATATATTTTATGGGATTTAAGGTATTAGTCTTTCACTCATTTTGGTGGACACATATCGAGTAGCACATATCGAGATGTTCACTCTGAGTGAATAGCCTGCTCTCTCCACCACCAAACTATTCTTGAGGAAACTTTGGAGTCATCACTGACTATGGTAAACCCAGCTAACACAGTAGCATATTATCAATCATGGAGCCAGATGATAGGACTTTAGACATTGTGGATAAATTCTCAAGCTTACCACCCTAATAAGCTCACTTATGCCGGGGCCAACCAGCAGCAAACCAGGGTTCGCAGATTGGGGTTCCTGAAATAGGGGGCAAGGACTAGGAAGAAATAGAAGAGAGACAGACACACGGGGTCCAGGATGTCCGCAGTCCAGGTAAAGACTGCCGCGTTTATTTTTTTTCTCCAGCTTCTTCCCTCCTTGAGACCCAGGGAACTTCCAGGTGTTACATTCATATGGTAAATCTCAGGTCATTTAAACAGAATAAGGCCAGAAAACAATAAGACAATAAAGCCATTGTCTGATGCAAATCAAGGTACAGTTTGATTCCACTCTGGCTCCCAACATATCCCCCGTTTTTATTTTAAAAGAAACACAAGTGCAAGTTTTACTCTTTTCTATACCTCTAATTTATCCTGTCACATTTTCCAAAAATGACTTTGGTCCCTTCGTCTAACGGGGATTGATGGGCGGAGATTCAGCTTCTGTGACTTCTTCAAGCTGACTTAGGGGCGTTATCTCTGTGCTTGACCAGGGACCTTAAGAAGCCTAGCCTGTTTTGTTAAGGGGTTGCAAGGATTAGATATTAGGAACAATAATTTACTCCAAACTAGAGATCATATTTAACATTTAACAACTGCACAAACCATCTTTGGCTACAATAGTGTAGCTTACATAGCACCCATTTGCAAAGGCTTTTTCTTGATTGGGGAACTAAATTTCTGCAACCTTAACAATGCTTCAGTTGTCAGATCTAAACAGATTAATAGAGACACAAGCCTCAGATCCACAAACTTTTCCTGAATTTGTGGCTGGTGCCAAAAAATAAAAAATAAAATAAAAATTTCGCTCAATTAGGACTTTAAACTACCCACTATCACAGAAGATTGACAAGTTCCTGCCCAGTTATGAAAGGCACGGGAATTAGTAAGGCATGCTTACAAACTATTCTATGACCTCCCGGTGATACTCAATATCTACTGGTTGTTGTTCCCTTTTCAAGATCTCACTTAGACTCTCTTGGGCTGCGGCATATGGCTCAGCCTCAGGTTTTTTAGAAGAGTCCTTTAACTCATAAATTTCCCTTAATTCAAGATTAAGTTCAGCATTCTCATGTTGAGGATCTATGCATTCACTTACTAAATTCCATACATCAATAGCCTCTACTGGGGTCTTTTCGGGCCATATACATTATAATATTCTTGAATTCTTTTTCCTATCTGCTGCCAGGTTTTTTGGAATTCCTCCTCTATAAACCTCGGGCATGCCTCCTCGACAAACTGTAGGAAGCTCTGAAGCACCCCTTTTTTCACCCACGTTCCGTGGGCTTCAAGTAGGCCTGTTAAGATCGGTACATATGACCTATGGCTATTAACTTGACCCATAATTTTTACTCCTGACTATACACTCTCTTAAGATCCTCTCTTAATAGTCCTATGATGTGTTACTCACCACAGGGAGGGGTCCTTCACCTTCGTCCCAGATTTTCAGGGTCCCTGTTCGGGCGCCAGTTGCCAGGGCCAACCGGCAGCAAACCAGGGTTCGCAGATTGGGGTTCCTGAAATAGGGGGCAAGGACTAGGAAGAAATAGAAGAGAGACAGACACACCGGCTCCGGGATGTCCGCAGTCCAGGTAAAGACTGTGGCGTTTATTTTTTTCTCCAGCTTCTTCCCTCCTTGAGACCCAGGGAACTTCCAGGTGTTACATTCATATGGTAAATCTCAGGTCATTTAAACAGAATAAGGCCAGAAAACAATAAGCAATAAAGCAATTGTCTGATGCAAATCAAGGTACAGTTTGATTCCACTCTGGCTCCCAACACACTTATTTTCTGGAAACCCACAATGAAGGGGAGAAAAATAATATCTCAGAAAGGGACTTTAGGCTCCCAGAACTGGACTGGCATTTCTGCATAATTCCTGAGATCCCAACCATGTCATTTCCTTGGGTAGTCTGTCATGCCCCCACCTCACCAGATGCTGGCATCTGGGGACATCCAGGTCTGCAGCCCAAATGCAGCCTAGCTGAGGGAAGAGGGACCCTACAGGAAGAAGTGACCCCTGCTCTCAGGAAGAGGAGATCCGGGCCCTGGCCCTGTAAGAAAAGACTTGCTGCCATCCAAAAGCCTAAGCCTTTCTGTTTTACGAACAAAGGTGTCAGTTTCATAAACAAACATGTCATAAACCAGGGGCGGGGCAGAGACCTCAGGGCACCAGATAGAAATCTACCAAAATGCTTTATATATTGCCACTATTAGTGACTTCCCTTGACATATCCCTATTGCCTACAAGGTGCCTTTTGCCTACCATTTCCCCGATGTATACCTTTGCAGCAGAGCTGCTATTCATATTGCTACAGTTGTGGCTGTCAGTTCAGACCAGGCCGATTCCACAGTGGACCCACAATCGGTTCTGGCCTAACATTGATCATGCTGGACCTACCGAGCCCGGGTCTTCACCCTCTTCTTACATCTCACCTGAACTTTCTCCCATGCTAAAACGCCAGGTGGACCTGGGAGGCTTTGATTATCTAGGATCCTCTGCTCCATCTCAGATGTCTGCGGGACGTCAGGAGCCCACTCCCAGGATGCTCACATTGCGCAGGACAGATGTTGCTGCACAGCAACCTCCTGGGTCAGGTCAGTTTCCTGCTTCTCATCAGGATCTGCCAGACGTGTTGAGTCTGCAGGACGGACTCCCAGGGACGGTGCCAGAGCCAGGTGAGGACCACAAGCAGGCCATGCTTCGTCCACTCCAAAGTGACACACAGCACATTGCTCTAGCTGAGGCTTCAGAACAGCCCTCACTGCAAATGCATGTTCCACCTCTGTACACTCAGAGAGCACAAGAAAAACCATTTGTTCTTTCACTCCAGACCCGGAAAAAGGATCTAGTCAGGAGGTGGCTACATAGGCAGAGACGGCAAGTACATGAGCTTCTGGTAGGAACTGAAAACCAATTTGCAGAATCCCAGCTAGATCCCAGGATAAATATGGATTATGGTGATAGCATGCCTCAGAAAGCCCAAGAGAAGGCAGATGAACTTCCAGAACCCCTCGAAGAAGGTGAATCTTCTCAGTTCCAGCTGCACACCCATACTCAAAACCCGGGGACTCCTGAGAAGCTCCAGTCCCTTGTGGCTCAGGAAGAAACCCTAGCACAACAGCATGTTAACGAAGAGGTTATTATGCCATTGGTGCATGAAGATGGACGTGTTCCATTTCCAAGCAGCAATAAAACTCAGCATTCAACCTCACCAAATGTCACAGTTCAGCCTGCAGATGTGCAGATTACCTTCACCACTCCACATCAGCAACAGACCCCAGCCCAGCCTCCAGGGAGACCTCAGCAGGAAGAACTGTCAACTACCCAGCAAGAGGTGCCAGGTCAGCCTTCAGAGCTCCCAGGGTTTGGAGAACTTTTGGAAAGCCACCTGGAAGCCCCAGCTCAGCCTGAAAAGCCTTTGGAGCAAGTCACACCTCCAGTTGAGCATGAGGCTCCTGTTCAAGCTCCTGAGTCCCCCGTGGAGGGCATAGATGCAAGTCGACCAAACCACCAGCTGACAGTTCACTCTCCAGGAGAGGCCCAAGCTCACCATGCCAACGTCTCCTATGTTACAGATAAGCCCCCAGATGTGACAATTACCTTCACTTCAGTGCCTACCCAGGAGATTGAGTCGTCTCTGGCCCCCAGTGAGGCTCTGGCTGGTCCTGCAGGTTATGGAGAAGAGGTAGAACCCTCTTTCAGTGAGCAAGAGCAAGCATCTCAGCCTTCTGAGCCTCTTGGGGAGAATCAGCCTTCTGGAATGCAGCCTGCAGCCCCACCTCAGGCTTCAGAGCATGATGGGGAGTTTGAATCTTCTCTAACCCAGCAGGAACAACCAGCTCAGTCTTCTGAGCAGCATGAATGGACAGTTTCACCTTCAGGTCTGAATGAATCTCAGCATTCAAACTTGGGTGTGACTGGTAAACCTCCAGATGTGGTGATTACCATAACACCACAGCGGATGGTTGAGTGGGGGAGTTCTCCAAACCCCAATGAGGCCCAAGCTTATCCCTCTGTGCCAGTGAATGATATGGGATTTTCTGTAACCCAGCAGGAGCTCCCAACTCTGCCACCAGAGCCTTCAGAAGTAGTTGTACCTGTATCACTTCAAGAAGAGACTGTACCTCCAGTTGCACAGGAGAAGCCCTCTGTCCAACTGGAAGCCACAGCAGAGAATACACAGACCTCTGATGAGGTTAAACCTCCATTCCAGCCTGTAGGGGTGGAAGTGCCACCTCAGCCTCCAGAGTTTCCTAATGAAATTATAGGTCATCAAGAACAAGTTCCACCTACAACGTTGCAGCACAATATTGTTAAGCCTCCAGAGATGAATGATGTTGAGATTACAACTTCAAATGAACAGGACGTTTCTGATCAGTCCTCGTTGATCTCTGAACAGTCTGGTAGTTTGAAAGATCAGAATGAAATCATAACTCATGAGCCAAAACCCCCTGCAATGGACGAACAATCTCCAGACTATCAAGGAATGTTGCCACAGCCTGAAGAGCTTCCTGAGGAACCCTCTCCAGGCCTGCAAGAGATCACCACTCAGCTCCCCAAACCCCCTGAGAATCCTGGACCTTCATCTAGCCTGCAAATACTGCCAGTACCCCATATGGACTATAGTTATCCTCGACCTTCAGGTAACTGGGAAATTTCACCTCTGGATCTGGAAATGATGTTCAAAGTTCATAATGAACTAATGTCACCTAAAACCACAGTGAAACATGTGGATCTGGAGTTGACCATAACTCCACAGACTACAGTTGCTTATGAACAAGTTCAACTTTCTCCAACTCAGTCTGGTCTCCCTTCCCAGCCTCCTAAAGTCCCTGAAAATGTTGAACCTCCTTCAGTCCAGCAAGAGACTGCAACTCACACTCCAGATTTCCACAAGCAGGAAAATACTTCTGCAACTCTTCTAGTCGCTCCATCTCAGCCTGCACAACTCCCTGAGAACATGGAACCCTCTCCAGTGCTGCAGCCAGCTTTATCTCAGTCTTTAGAGACATCAGTAGATGTAGAACTCTCTTCAACTCAAGATGTCAGTCCAAATTTGGCAGCACAACCTCCAGTACATTTTGATATGACAGTTCCCACACCAAATCCAGAACTAACTCTGAGCCCAGTATTGCCCAGTGTCACATCTCAACCTTTGGACGTGGAACTCACAATTACTCCAGAACTCTCTACTACTGGTAAACCTTCTAAGAACTTGAAAAAGCGTCCTCAGATAACAATTCAACCTGTGGACATCCAACTGACAGTAACTGTACAAGCTATTGTTGAAGATGAACTTTCACCAACAGTAGATGAGGCCCCAAGTCAGTCTACAAAGCCACCTACGGAGGTTGTATCACAACCAGAAGAAAATCAGGGGCTGACAGTTCTCATAACAGGTGAGAATGAAACTCAGCATTCCACATTGCCCAATGTGACATTCCAACAATTTGATGTGGAAGTTACAGTAACTCCAAACCCTGCCACAGAGTATGAACATTTTTCATCTGTGAAGGAGACAGCAACTCCTTCTGCAGAACCCTCCGAGGTAACCCTTCTACACCCAGATAAGATTCAGTCTCAGCATCCAAATCTGACTGAAGTCACAGTTCAACCTTTTGATGTGGAAATTACCTTAACCCCAGAATCTAATATGGAGGTTGGACTTTCTCCAACCATACAGGAGACCTTAACTGACCATTCAACACCACCCACGAAGTTTACATCCCCAGCCCCATTTTCCATCACAGCTCCTGCAACAACCCAGAGTCCAGTGACACACAAGGTCACATTTGAACCAGTGGACCTACTGCTTTCCGTAATTTCAGAACCCACTTCTGAGGCTGAATATTCTCCATCTTTGTCGGAGACCACAGCTCCTCCTCAAGTGACATTTCCACTTCACATCCAGGATGGAAATCTAACTTCACAACCTACAACAAAGATTAAACTTCCTTCAACTATGCAGAAGGTCCCAACTGAGCCTTTGCAGGAAACCTCAAGTGAGGCTCTGCAGGAGACCACTACACAGCCCTGGCAGGAGATTTCAACTCAATCTCTGCTGGAGACTCCAACTCAGCATGTGCAAGAGATCCCAACCCAGACTACTGAGAAGCTTCTGTCTCACCATCTGCAGGAGACCACAACTCACCATCCACAGGCAACTCCAACTCACCATCCACTGGAGATTTCAACTCACCATCCGCAGGGGACCCCAACTCACCATCCACAGGGGACCCCAACTCACCATCCACTAGAGACCCCAATTCAGCATCTGCAGGAGACTTCAACTCACCATCCACAGGGGACCCCAACTCACCATCCACAGTGGATCCCAATTCACCATGCACTGGAGACCCCAACTCAATATCTGCAGGAGACTTCAACTCAACATCTGCAGGAGACCCCAACTCAGTATCTGCAGGAGGCCCCAATTCAACATCTGCAGGATACCCCAACTCAGCATCTGCAGGAGACCCCAACTCACTATCTGCTGGAGACCCCAACTTATCATTTGCAGGAGACCCCAACTCAGCATCTGCAGGAGACCCCAACTCAGCATCTGCAGGAGACCCCAACTCACTATCTGCTGGAGACCCCAACTTATCATTTGCAGGAGACCCCAACTCAGCATCTGCAGGAGACCCCAACTCAACATTTGCAGGAGACCCCAACTCAGCATCTGCAGGAGACTTCAACTCACCATCCACAGGGGCCCCCAACTCACCATCCACTGGAGATTTCAACTCACCATCCACAGGGGACCCCAACTCATCATCCACAGGGGACCCCAACTCATCATCCACAGGGAACCCCAACTCACCATCCACTGGAGACCCTAACTCAGCATCTGCAGGAGACTTCAACTCACCATCCGCAGGGGACCCCAACTCACCATCCACTGGAGACCCCAACTCAGCATCTGCAGGAGACTTCAACTCACCATCCACAAGGGACCCCAACTCACCATCCACTGGAGACCCCAACTCAGCATCTGCAGGTGCCTTCAACTCACCATCCGCAGGGGACCCCAACTCACCATCCACTGGAGACCCCAACTCAACATCTGCAGGAGATTTCAACTCACCATCCACAGGGGACCCCAACTCACCATCCACAGTGGATCCCAATTCACCATCCACTGGAGACCCCAACTCAACATCTGCAGGAGATTTCAACTCACCATCTGCAGGAGACCCCAACTCAGCATGTGCAGGAGACCCCAATTCAATATCTGCAGGACACCACAACTCCACATCTGCAGGAGACCCCAACTCAGCATGTGCAGGAGACCCCAACTCAATATCTGCAGGAGACCCCAACTCAACTTTTGCAGGAGACCCCAACTCCGCATCTGCAGGATACCCCAACTCCGCATCTGCAGGAGACCACAACTTACCATCTGCAGGAGACCACAACTTACCATCTACAGGACACCCCATCTGAGTATCTGCAGGAGACCCCAACTCAATCTCTGCAGGAGACTCCAACTCAACCTCTGCAGGAGACCCCAACTCAGCATATGCTGGAGATTTCAACTCAGCATCTGCAGGAGACCCCAACTCAGCATCTGCTGGAGACCTCAAATCAGCCTGTAGAGGCAATCCCAACTAAGCATCTTCAGAAGACCACAAGTCAACATCTGCAAGAGACCCCAACTCAGCCTGTAGAGTCAATCCCAACTCAGCCTGCAGAGGAGATCTCAACTCAGCCTGTAGAGGAGATCTCAATTCAGCCTATAGAGGAAATCCCAACTCAGGAGATGACAAGTCAACATCTGCTGGAGACTTCAGCTCAGCATCTGCAGGAGATTTCAACTCAGCTTGTAGAAGTGATCCCAACTCAGCCTGTAGAGGAGATCTCAACTCAGCCTATAGAGGAAATCCCAACTCAGGAGATGACAAGTCATCATCTGCTGGAGACTTCAACTCAGCATCTGCAGGAGATTTCAACTCAGCCTGTAGAGGTGATCCCAACTCAGCCTGTAGAGGAGATCTCAACTCAGCATCTGCAAGGGACTCTAACTCAGCATTTAGAGGAGATCCCAGCTCAGCCTTTGGAGGAGACCACAATTCAGCATCTACAGGAGGTGCCAACTAAACTTCTGTGGAACACTATAACTCAGGCTAAGCAAACAACCCCAATAAAGCCTCAGCTGAAAACCTCAACTCAGGCTAGGCAGAAGACCTCATCTCAGCCGCTGTTGAAGCCCTCAACTGAACCTCAGTGGAAGACCCCAACTCAGCCTCCACAGCCACAGTTGGAGACTGTGGCTAAACCTCCAACATCAGAATATCAGCCAATGTCACCAACTACAAAGGCTGCACCTGGTACCACCCTGAAGAATACTGCAACTCTTCCTCCAAAGCACAGGGAGGTGACACTGCCACATCCACACCAGTTTCACACTCAGCATCCAACCCTGACTCAAGTCACAGCTAAACCTTTGAGTCTGGAACGACGTACTAGAACTCATTTTTCAACAACATCCACCACAGAAAATGCTTTAGCTGTGCAAACTGAACAGAATGCTCTTCCAAGCACCAACTTATGTGAGCTCTGTAACTGCCAAGACCAGACACTGTCCTGTGTGGATCTCAGCCCAGGGCAGAAGCTCCGCCACGTTCCCGTGCCAGATATCAACCCCAAGAAGCAACTTTTCACTGTCTTGCAAGTATCACTTACCTCCTCTGTGCTGGGCATTCTGCCTGACATTCTTGTCTCAAGATCTTCCTCTTCTCTCCAAACCACATTGAGTAATGTTTACCTTTGTTTTTTTCTTTTCTTATTATGTTTGGTCAGTCCTAGGGCTTTGATCTCAGAGCCTGGGCACTGTTCCTGAGCTCCTCTGCTCAAGACTACTGCTTTACAACTTTGAGCCACAGTGCCTCTTCCAGTTTTCTAGTGATTAATGGAGATAAGAAGGTCATGGGCTTTTCTGCCTGGGCTGGCTTCAAACTTCAATCCTCAGATCTCAGCTTCCTGAGTAACTAGGATTACAGGCATAAGCCACCCTTACCAAGCTGGCTTTTACTTTTCTCCTTTCCTCCTCCTCCTCCTCCTCCTCCTCCTCCTCCTCCTCCTCCTCCTCCTCCTCCTTCTCCTCCTCCTCTTCCTCCTCCTCCTCCTTCCTTCCTTCCTTCCAGTTGTGGGGCCTGGGCTCTGTCCCTAAGCACTTTGTGTTCAAGACTAGCTTTCTACCACTTTGAACAATAACACTACTTCCTATTTTTCACTACTCAGCTTTCCTTGTTCTCCTCTTTGTATTGTATTCATTCTCCAGATTTTTGTTTGAGGTTGTCCTTTGTCTTTTTCCAAGAAGATACTGAGTCACAGAAATTCTCATGCACATAGAAAATCATAGCATTCTTCTCATAGAGAGGAATCACTCTCTGACAAAATTTCAGTGGGAGTATAGCAAACAGTACTGCACACTTTCTGTCCTGAATGACGATGACAGTGCTAGAAGCAAAGCAGTCAGGAAGGAAAACAAATTTTTAATAATGAGATCAGTGTTGGATATTTTTATTGGTAAACAGAAGGCTAAGGTTGAATGAAAAAGTCCACCTAGGCAGATGAACAGACTTAAATTTTCTGCACTTCACTACCAAACAAAGTATATACAAACTGAGCAGACTGATATTTTTAGTACTGAGAAGAGTTGGGTAGATTAAGATATTTGAATAGCTAGTACTAAACATGTGCTTTTGCCAAACAGTGGTATTGGTGAGGCTCAGATGTGAGGATCATGAACAAAAAGCCAGCTACAGTTGGAAACTTTGTGAGGCTTGTATTTCAAAATGACTACTAGTGAGCCAGAAGTGATAGAATACTATTCTTGAGCAAAACAAGAGCTTAGAGACAGGGCGGAGGCCCCAAGTTTAAGACCCAACAGGAGCACAAAGTTTTTTTCAACCCATGTTTGTTTTTCTTTTTTTTTTTGTTTTGGTCAACAATGGGGCTGGAACTCAAGTTATGGGAGCTGTCACTAAGCTCTTTTACTCGAGGCTAGTGCTTTACCACTTTGAGCCAAAGCTCCATGTCTGGTTGGAGATAAGAGTCTCACACAGTTCCCTCTGCAGGCTGGCATCAAATGATGATCCTCACATCTCAGCCTCCTGGGTTTCTCAGATTACAGGCATGAGCCACCAGTGTGCGGCCCACACATGATTTTATGAGTACATTCCATCTTCCAAAACAAAATCACAAAAGCTGGGTTTTGCACTACATGCCTTCATTATGCACATTTGAGAGGGAGAAAAGGAATCTAGAGTTCAGGGCCAGTCTGGACTTTATCAGGTCTTGTCTCAAAATCCAAGGGCTAAGCGGAAAGCTTAGTACAAGGCCTTGTACACACAAGAATCTGAGTTCAATCACCAGCACTCAGACATGCACATGCAATAATACACACATACACACATAATTTATAGAACTATATGGAATAAAATATAAAAGCATGCAGTTCTTCCATCTACATTTTATCACTCCATCTTACCTGCCATACCTCAAATAAGATTAAACGCTCTTAACATTTTCATGTGCATTGTTCTTTCCGATGTCTGGCATTTTATTTTTCTGATGAGTCAATAAAACTTAACTCTTATCTCATTGAATCCTGCTTTCCCCTCTATGCAGCATGTTTCAGAGATCATCTTTCCTCAACAACACTCATTCCTCTAATTTCTAATATTCCTTACATCTACAAATCTACTTCCTTCTACCACCTCACCTTTTTTAAGAGCACTTAAGCAAAGCTTTGGTACTATTTGACAAAAGGATTTTATTTCTATTTGCTAATAATAACATTTGCTCCTTTTTTTCCGTTACCATTTTCTAATTGATTTAGAAGTTACTTTAAGCACAAATGATTTGGGAAAATATTATCTAGGGTCATTGGAACTATATATGCAAGAGATTGAACAAACAGAAAATTAAGCTTCTGTTGAGGAGTCTCTTGTTCCAGTGGGTCCACTTTTTTTCTTTATTGGGCAAACTGGGAAGCTCATAGCTTCAGAAAATAGAAAAATTTTTTCTGTATTTGATGCCTCATGAGGTTACAATGATTTATTCTGATCTTTCTTTTCCTACTTATTTATGAATATAAACTGTTTCTCCATAGAATTTTCCAAGGAAATGATATTTCTTATATTGAAGAAAAGGTATGGAGATGGTACCGTTGGACAGAGAAACTGTGAGTATATTCTTCCAAATATAAATACAACACTGTACTGTTGGACCCTTCTTGGTCCAGAATTTTGAAGAGAATACCTCTGAGAAAATCCATTGCTCCTCTATACCCTAATCAACCTCTACTGACTGAAATTCTGCAGTTGTTTTAAACATTAAATCTATAGGTACTCAGGGTATTAATAAGTGGCAGAGTGCTAGTCTTGCATGCATGATGAAGCCTTATAGCTATCATGCAAAATAAGTTTCATGGATCCTCTTTGAATTAAGTATATGGCAAGTTGAAGTTATTCTCTGTTGTACAAGTGAGGCATTCTTGCATTCATCATGGATACAAATGAAATAACAGAGGAAAAAGTATACCTGAAATGAGTATAGTAGAAAAATCTATTTTCCCAGGCAGTTTTGTACTATTTTATTATATATAATTTATTACATTTACATATAGTAGAATAGGTTTGTGGTATCATTTTCTTACTGCCTGTTTACTTCTTATAGAAATGGTAACATCGTGCATCTTGCATATATCATGCTATCTGCTTTAAATGTTAACATTCCTGTACATATATAAAAGATTATCCTATTCCTTTCATCTTCTGCATGATATTTCATAGTGTGGATGTCTCATGCTTGATTTAGTACCTCCCATAGTATTTATAGACCATGCCCAGTTAGCTTGTTGCATTCATGGCTACAATGAACATTCACATACATGCTACTTTGTGAACCATCATTCTGTGGACATGAAATGGTAATTGTCCTCAAGAAAGTTGTGCCACAATATACTCTAGGCAACAGAAAATGCCAGCCTTCTTTTTTCCATACTTTCTCTATTCAATATAGTCCCCAATGCTCGATGAATTTAGATCCAGAAATGACCTTTTTATCTTCCAGAATTCTCAGCGAAAATCGCCTCACTGAATTACATAAGGATACATTTGAAGGCCTCCTATCCCTTGAATATTTGTAAGTTAGTAAGTTTATCACATCATTAATATTTGTGACTAATTATGTATAAAATACATATTCAAATTAATTACTGAAATCTCTGTAAGTTGTGGAAGTAATTCTGTCTGTCTCAGCTCATCTCTAATAAATACTTGCTATTCATTATGAGTTTAACTATACAGACACCACATAGATGGGGGAAAAGTGTCCTGAGAAAAATGGTAATAAGACCTCGGCAATGGCTCAGCAATTGCTGATACTCATAAGAGAATGGTCTAAAAATACACAGATTGTCCAGGCACCGGTGGCTCATGCCTGTACTCCCAGCTAATCAGGAGGCTGAGCTATGAGGATCTTGATTCAAAGCCAGCTGGCACAAGAAATTCCGTGAGACTATTATCTCCAATTAACCACTAGAAAACTGGAAGCGGTCCTGTGGCTCAGTGGTAAGGCACTAGCCTTGTTAAAGCTCAAATACAGTGCTCAGGCTCTGAGTTCAAGCCCCAGGACTGGCCAAAAAAAAATAGAAGAGAGTATCAAGAGATTTAGATAACACACAAAAAAATTATTTGCATTATCAACCCTTCTATGTTCTAAGGTGATGTCCAGTTTGTTTTTGTTTTGTTTTTGCCAGTCCTGGGGCTTAAAGTCTGGGACTAGGCCCGGCCTATCCCTGATCTTTGTTTTCTCCAGGCTAGCATTCTACTAATTTGAGCCACAACACCACTTCTGGCTTTGTCTGTTTATGTGGTACTGAGGGATCTGACCTATGGCTTTCTGAATACTAAGCAAGCACTCTAACACTAAGCCACATTTCCAGCCTGATGGCCAGTTTTTTGTTTGTTTGTTTGTTTGTATTTTGTCAGTCCTGGCTTGAACTCAGGGCCTGCACACTGTCCTTGGGCTCTTTCAAGACTAGAGCTCTGCCACTGGAGCCCCAGCACCACTTCTGGCTTTTTCTATGTATGTGGTACCAAGAAATCGATCCTAGGTCTTTACGCAAGCTAGGCAAGCACGCTACAACTAGGCCAAACTCTCAGCCTCCCAATGGCAAGTTTTATATTGACTTTTTGAGGCCTTTCTGCCCCAAATCTTTCAAATATGGTTTAGAGGAAAATTTCTGTGAATTCATCCATCTGCTTTTCCTACCATGAAATGCATTACAAGATATTTATATCACACTAGCATGTATATCATCATCATTCACCAATGAAAAGGAGATAAAATTGACTGTGCCTAGATTGGCACACAAAGATGAGTAAATCAGGGACCTACTCTAAGAATTCACGGGTTTAAATGCTCAAACCACAGTGCATGCAGCAGAGGGCAAAAAAGGTGGACTTCCAGCAAAGAGCTGAATGTGGGGTATGGTTCAAGTGGTAGAACATTAGATTCTGAGTAAAAAAGCCTAGCCACAGACCAAGGCCCTGAGTTCAAGCCCTAGTATAGGCCTATATATTATACATAGAAGAGGAATGCAAGGAATATGTTACCTGTCTTATATATACAATATGTATAAAAAATAGGACTTGCTGGGTAGATTAGCTCATACCTGTAGTCCTAGCTACTCAGGAGGCTGAGATCTGAGGGCCAGGGTTCAAGCCCCACACCTCCCCTGCTCCCCAGCACAAGAGGACAAACATCACACACTGCCGTGAGTCTGTTGCCTGATATTTATGTTTTCATTTTTAACTGTCCCTCAGCGGTGATTTCTAAATAATTATTGTTTTCATTGAGCATGGTGGCTCAGACCTGTAATACTAGCTACTCAGTAGGCTGAGACCTCACGATCAAAGTTCAAAGCTAGTCCAAGAACTCACTGAAGATTGAGAGAAGCTTTTCTCCACTTAACCTCCAAAAAATGGGAAATGAGGCGTGGCTCACGGGTAAGGCAGTAGCCTTGAGCTGAATGGCTCAGGGACAACGTCCAAGCCCAGGGGTAGGGTGGTAGCCTTCAGCTGAAGCAGCTTAAGAGTTCAGGCTCAGAGTTCAAGCCTCATGACCCACAAAAAACAGTATCTAGGACTTTACAGTATAATTATATACGGAACTCAAACCTTTGGACTTATAAAATCAAGTCTGATGAGAATATAAAATATTATCTAATTCTTCTTCTACTCTTTTCATTATCTAAAATTTTTCATTATCTAAAATTATATATTTCCTTGATGGTAATCACTATAAAGAAGTGTAACTCCTTTAGGTGTGCTCAAACTTAAGGAAGTTCAAATCCAAATCCAAACATTTATTGTTTAAAACTGTTGTAGGTTCAATATTATATGACCTAAAGTTTCATACTTATTCACTCTCAGTAGTATCTAATAGTTTTGAGTGCAATATTTTCCTCTTGCTTTTTTCTAGAGATTTGTCCTGCAATAAAATACAGTCAATTGAAAGATATACATTTGAACCATTGCCTTTTCTGAAGTTTGTGTAAGTTGCAAAGAGAACTTTATAATATCACATATTTCAGCTCATTTTGCAACAGAATTAAAATGGTGAGAGTGAAAGGTCACTATATATATGTGTGTGTGTGTATATATTTGTGTGTGTGTATATATGTGTGTGTGTCTGTGTGTCTGTGTCTGTGTCTGTGTCTGTGTGTCCGTGTCTGAAATTGTTTTAGACCAGCAAAGTTGAATATGAATACCATTACAAGTCAGACAAAAGTCATTGCAGTGGTTCTCAGTGAGTCGACTGCACTCAGAAGACATTTGGCAACTGTGGATATGTTATAGACATCTAGTGGGCACACATGTCTACAGGGATGCATGTGTCCTACTTGCATGTATAGGATAAGGCCCAAAGAACTATACAGCCCATTATGTAATGGGAAACCTGTTCTTTGTAAATGAAAGTCACTTCACACTGCATGTGTAAATATGGAGGCATAAATAACCAGCTAGCATTGTCCATAGGAAGATTTCTTTAAAGCATGGGGAAGTAAAGAATCATGTTTCATTGTCTGTAAATTAGAATCACTGTGATACGAAAAAGTTCTGAAAGAATGTCTCTTTTCTTTCTCCTGTGGTTTATGTCCTTTTTTTGTTTTTTAGAAATCTTGGTTGCAATCTAATCACAGAACTGAGCTTTGGAACATTCCAGGCATGGCATGGAATGCCATTTTTACACCACATGTAAGTGCTATAGAAGATAAGCATGCAAATTAGACCCTATTTATGTGTTGAAAACCTAATATCCTTATAATCTGGGTATAAGAACTACATGAACTCTGAAGGTATGTCTTTAGGATCCAGTCACTTTTTCCAATTTTTAAAAGTATGTTCATTGTTATTATTACTTAGTTTTTTTGTTTTTTAGATTTTTTTGGGGTGTCATGGGGCTTGAACTCAGCCTGGGCTGAAGGCTACCACCCTACCCCTGGACCTGGGCAATGCCCCAAAGCTCTTCAGCTCAAGGCTACTGCCCTACCCTTGAGCCAAGTCCCACTTCCCCTTTTCTAGAGGTTAACTTCACATGAGTCTCAGGTTCTTTTTTTTGCCTGGGCTGGCTTTGAACCGTGATGCTCAGGTCTCAGCCTCCTGTGCAGCTAGGATTACAGGTGTGAGCCACCGCTTCTGACTTATTAAGTAGTTTTACTAAAGTGTTGCAGTTCCATGTCAGGTTAGGAGGATAGTGCTTCTTGACAATGTCACCCCTTCCTTAGTTCTCCCCCACTTTCCCCCTCTCACCTATAGTCACCTGTTACATAGTTTATAGTTTACATTGTATACTCTGAATACAATGACTGCATTTGTTCACTCCTCCAACCAAAGCATAACAAAATTTGTTTCCATTTCAATGGTATTGGTTTTGATGAACAGTACTTTAGTTGTTCAGAGGAGGTATCCCACCTGCCTTTAGTCAGTTTTTGTGTGTGTAAATGCATTCATTCCCATACATGTTATCATGCCTAGTTATATTTTTACGTCTAATTTCCACATATGAGAGACAACTTGTGTGCTATCTCTCTGAGCCTGGCTTACTTCATTCAACTTTGTTTATCTAGGTCCATCTATTTCCCTGCAAATGACACAACCTTATTCTCTCTAATGATGAGTAAAATTCTATTGTGTGTAAATGCCACATTTTCTTGATCGCTACTCATCTGTTGAAGAACATTTGGGCTGTTTCCATAACTTGGCTATTGTGCAGCAGAGAAAATGAATGTGCAAGTGTCCTTACCATATGCTGACTTGTGATGTTCTGGGTAGTTGCCCCCAAATGATAATCATTCATTATTTTTTTTTCAAATAAGGGAACAAAATAAGGTATACAAGACTAGGAAGCTACAGCAGAAGACAGCAAGCAAGTAATCTTCAAATGGTCTCTGACATGGGAGGCAATGGCTGCTCTAATATGTGTGAAGCTAGCATTCATTGCTTTTGCATGGTCGAATGAATGCCTGACTGCTGAAATGTCTGGGAGGCAGGCATGCAGAGAGAAACACTGATGAATAATTCCTCCCTGTTCTCTAGCATTGCTTTTCTATTGAGAACTGTAGGTGCACAGACTTAGCATGCTTCTGGTCATCACTTTTGGTTTGTACTAGGATCCTGACTTACTTTCTGCTATCAGTGCCTTTTCTACTCCTATACTCTCCACAGACTTTCCTAGAATTGTGAGCAGTTTCCACAGGAACTCTCCTTTAGGGATTGTAGTATTGACTTAGAGTAAGGACACGTTTCAAACCAAATAAATGAATATAAACTTTACATGAAGATGAATTCATACTGAAAATGTTGATAATATCAATTTCACTTCATTTATCAGAATTCTCAACCGTAATCCTCTAACAGCTGTTGAAGATTCCTATCTTTTTAAATTGGCAGCATTAAAATACCTGTAAGTATTTCAGAGATGATTTTCATTCTTCTTGATTATGTTTTTCAAAGGCTAAATATTTTTCAGTGAGCCTAAGAAGTAGCACTGTGGTTTTCTTTTTTTTTCTTTCGTGCTGCATTTAAGGCTTGAAATCAGGGTCTGGGTGCTTTCCCCAAGTTGTTTCTGCTTAAGGCCACTACTCTACAACCACAGCTCCACTTCTAGATTTTTTTGGTAGTTTAGTAGAGGTAATAGTCTCACAAAATTTACTGCCCACATTGGCTTCCAACCCTGATTCTCAGATCTCAGCTTCCTGAGTAGCTAGGATTACAATGATAGGCCAGCAGCACCAAACTTGAAAGTCAGTTTAGTTAATAGGTAATTAATTTTACCTAATATGTAATTAAATAAAATGCTATTGGCAAAGGAAAATTCTAAAAAAGTATAAAGGACAAAACAGTTAGAAGGACAAACACTTGTAGAAACATAACTTTTCACAGAAAGCAAAGAAGAATAAATGCTATATTATTTTTATCTTTATCTTTTCTTTTCTCTTTCTTTCTTTCTTTCTTTCTTTCTTTCTTTCTTTCTTTCTTTTTTTGCCAGTCCTCTGGGCCTGGGCACTGTCCTTGAGATTTTCCAAGACTAGGGCTCTAACCTTTGAGCCACAGAACCACTTCTGTTTTTTTCTGTATATGTAGTACCAGGGAATTGAAAGATATTTCTTTTTGCCAGTCCTGGCAATGAGCTCAGGGCCTGAGCAATGTCCTTGAACTTTCTCAAGATTAGAGCTCTACCACTTGAGCCTTGGCGCCACTTCCAGCTTTTTTCTATGTATGTGGCACCAAGGAATGGAACCCCGGTCTTTGCGCATGCTAAGGCACGCACTCTACCACTAGGCCAAACTCCTGGCTCCTGAAGGATCTTTTATAAGAACAGAATATTTGAGTTGGGGTTTCATCACAAATATCTGGCTTTCTCCTGCAGAGACATGGGAACAACCCAGGTACAACTTACAACAGTGGAGAATGTCCTCATGTTGACTCTTGCATTGGAAAAACTGTAAGTCAATTGCTTTTAGGTTTGTATCACTTTGTTGTTTTTATCAGGTTTATTTTATTGCTTTCTAAGGTCAGGTTTATCAAGGTGACATTTTGGTACAGTTAACTTCACACTTTTTTTTTTTGCCAGTCCTGGGCTTGAGCTGAGGGCCTGAGCACTGTCTTTGGATTTTCTCAAGGCTAGAGCTCTACCACTTGAGCCTCAGCACTATTTCTGGCTTTTTTCTATATATGTAGTACCAAGGAATCAAACCCGCGTCTTCGTGCATGGTAGGCAAGCACTCTACCACTAGGCCAAACGCCCTGCCAAAACTTCACATTTTTTTGTTTGTTTTTTAAGAATTTATTAATGTTGATTTTTACATCATATTTTAAATGACAAGTTTAACAAACAAGTGTTCAAGGAGGGAATCTCTATTTATAATCACTGGGACTTAGTATTTAGAACTTAATCAAAATTAGGCTAAGGGTTTGTATGTCATAGAAACATATTAATTTAAGAAATAAAATAGTATGTCTATAGAGTCAATGGTTTTTATGTTTATATAGTTATGTTTATATTTCCATTACCATGTCCATAGTTTTGGGTATGCAGTTATTGAGTCCTCGCTCTTGTACTCTTTGGATTTAATAGCCACATATTAGGGATACCATGCACCTTTTGTTCCTTAGGTCTTGACTTGTCTCACTCAACATGATTCGCTCTAGGTTCATCCATTTCCCTGGGAATGCTATTATTTTATCTTGTCTGTTGGCTATGTAGAATTCCATTGTGTATATATACCACATTTTCTGTATCCATTCATCTGCAGTAGGGCATCTGCATTGTTTCCATCGCCTGGCTATTGTGAATAGTGCAGAGATGAACATAGCTGAGCAGGTGTCCTTGTAATATCTTGGGTCACGATGTTTAGGATAGATGCCCAGAAGTGGTATGGCGGGATCGTAGGGAAGGTCTATTTTCAGGTCTTTAAGAAACCTCCACACTGCTTTCCAGAGTTGCTGAACTAGTCTACATTCCCATCAGCAGTGTAGTAGGTTTCCTTTTTCTCCACAACCCCGCCAGCAATTGTCTGAGTTCAAAATCTTGGCCATTCTTGTTGGGGTACGGTGGTATCTTAGGGTTGTTTTTATTTGCATTTCCTTTATGGCCATGGATGATGACATTTTCTCATATGCTTTTCTGCCATTTTAATCTCTTCTTCTGATAAGTCTCTCCTTAGTTCCCTTGTCCATTTAGTGAATGGTTTATCGGGTTTTCGGGGGATTAGTTTCTTGAGTTCCCTGTAGATACTAGATATTAAGCATTTGTCAGATGTATTGTTGGTGAATATCTTTTCCCAGTTGGTTGGCTGTCTCCCTACTTTTGCAACTATGTTTTTATCTGTACAGAAACTTTTTTTTTTTTTTTGCCAGTCCTGGGCTTGAGCTCAGGGCCTGAGCACTGTCCTTGGACTTTCTCAAGGCTAGAGCTCTACCACTTGCCTCAGCACCACTTCCGGCTTTTTTCTATGTATGTGGTACCGAGGAATCGAACCTGGGTCTTCATGCATGCTAGGCAAGCACTTTAACCACTAGGCCAAACTCCCGGCCCCTGTACAGAAACTTTTTATTTTTAGGTAGTCCCATTTATCGAGTCTCTCTCCAATCTGTTGTGACCCTGGGATTCTGTTCAGAAATCTTTTGCCTATGCCTACAAGTTCCAGTGTCTCTCCTACTTTATCATGTAGCAGTTTCACGGTTTCCAGTCTGACGTTGAGGTCTTTGATCCACTTTGAATTAATGCTTGTGCATGGCGACAGGCTAGGGTCAATTTTTAGTTTTCTGCATGTGGTTGTCCAGTTTTGCCAGCACCAATAATTGAATAGGCTGTGTTTGTTGCACTGTATATCTTTGGCTGCTTTGTCAAATACAAGTTGACTATAGGTATGTGGTTCTGTTTCTGGGTCTTCTATTCTGTTCCACTGATCTTCTGGTCTGTTTTTGTGCCAATACCAAGCAGTTTTTGTTATTATGGCTCTATAGTAGAGTTTGAAGTCTGGTATTGTAATACCACCAGCATTGCTCTTTTTGCCTAGAATTGTTTTGTCTATTCTATGTCTTTTCTTGTTCCATATGAAACTTTGGATTATATCTTCTATTTCCGTAAAGAATGTCTTTGGGATTTTGATGGGGATTGCATTGAATTTGTATATCAATTTTGGGAGTATAGCCATTTTCACTATGTTGGTTCTCCCTAGACATGAGCATGGGATGTCTTTCCATTTCCTAGTGTCCTCTTTAATTTCTTTCGTTAGGCTTTTATAGTTTTCATAGAATAATTCCTTTACATCTTTGGTTAAGTGTATTCCTAAGTATTTTATTCTCTTGGGGGCTATTGCGAATGGGATCATTTTCTTGATTTGGCCTTCTATTTGTGTATTGTTGGTGTACAAGAAGGCTACTGACTTCTGAAGGTTAATTTTGTATCCTGCCACTTTGCTAAAGTACAAAACTTCACACGTTTTAAGTGTAAAGTTTGATGCGTTCACCTAACTATAACCATTATCACCTTCCCATCACCCACAAAAGGCACACAGTCAGGCCTTTTGCAGTCAATCCACTCCACCCACTACCACTCCTGGAAACCTCCTATCTTATCAGCCACTGCAGTTCCACCTTGTCTAGAACATCTTGGAAAGGAAAACATAGAATTTGTAGTTTGGGAAGATTTGGCTTCTGTCACATCACAAAATCCTTAGCATGTCCCACTCGCAGTTTATAGGATTGCAATTGCTCCTATCTTGCCCTGATCCTTCAATTTCATTTTCCATTGCCAAAATTGCATAGCCAAATGACCCCCAAATCCCTAAAAGCTGACTATCATATTCTTTAATCTGTGAGCCACTCCCAGTCACTGTCCTGTCATATGGGTTATTTGCTAGACATCAGAGTAAACTGATACTCTACAGCCTGAGCTATTTACACAGAGGAGACTCAGTCTTTTGTTTTCAGAAATGGACTTTGAGAATGAAGTTGCTGGCAACTTCTAAATCCTGACCCAAGAGCTTTCTCTCTGTGTTCCTCTGATAGTAGCCTGTGACCTGGGCCCAGATGGGGTATCTCAGCCATCAGGCTCATTCCCAAAGCTTCCCTCATTGTGATCTCTTTGCTAGTGTAATCAGTGTAAAGTGACCACTCAGTAATCATGACCCTCTTCCAGCAGAAGCTAGATCCTTTATTTTCTGAAATGGCTGTCTGGCAATGAAGTTGCTCTCCTTGGGCAGAAGGCCAACTCTTTCTGCTCTGTGCCTATGTGTGTGGGCTGCCAGCCTCTTGGAAACAAGCTGGGTGTCACAGAACACACTGAGGGCTTCTCTATTTCCAAGCCTGGATGCAGGCTGTTTGAACCTAGATAATGTAATCTAATTGGTCCCAGGCACAAGATGGAAGATCAGTGTTCCCCAAGACATGGAAAGCAAAACAGGCTCGTGCCTAATGCTGCCCTGTAAAGATTATTGCTGGGGGGGGGGGAGGAGTGTGGCCTAATGGGAGAATACTTGACTAGCATGCATGACGCGCTGGGTTGGATTCCTTGGTACCACACACACAGAAAAAGCCAGAAGTAGCACTGTGATTTAAGTGGAAGAGCACTAGCCTTGCACAAAAAGTGTCCAAGGACAGTGCCCAGGCCCTGAGTTCAAGCACCAGGACTAGTTTATTCTGTTCATGTGGTACTGAGGAATCAAACCCAGGGCTTTGTGCATGCTAGGCAAAAACTCTACCACTAAGCTGCATTCTAATTCTATCATTCCTCTGCATAGATTAGGTTGCATTATTATATTACAGGAGACCACCCAATCTTTTTAAGTATCACAGTGTATTAATGGATTCTTCTTTACATTATTTATACCCTAGTAACATTTTATTTTATTTTATTACAATTTATTATTATTATGGTAATATTGACATTCAGTGGAAGCACAGTTACAAGAATCAGGAATGAATCATGAGTGTTCTTTTTAAACCATGTCACCACTTCTATCATTCTCTCCAGGTCTATTATCAATTAGTCTGTGTATGTGGGAAGCAAGCATTCTATTATTGAGCTGCATGTATAGCGTTCCTTGACCTTCTTAAATTTGGTGTGTGTGTGTGTATGTTTGTGTCTGCATATGCACAGACCCCACCTGGGTCTTTAACTCAGTGGCTGGGCACAGTTTTCTTCATTTGTGCTCCAGGCTAGAGAACTACCACCTCAGCCACAGCTCTGCTTCTAGTTTGTTGTTTTTTTTTCAGTGTTTAGTTGGAGTCTTAGAGACTTTCCTCTCAAAGTTGGTTTGGAACCTTGAATTACAGATCTTAGCTTGGATTATGGGCATGGGCCATTGCCCCTGCCATTTATTCCTTTATGTGCTCAGTTACTACTTTTTGGACAATGTGATCCTTTCCTTTCTAAGCACATAATATGGAAGAGCTAAGCAGTTTTTACCCTGTCTCATTTCTAATACTACTTCAAACAGAAACCAAAACAGGGATCTCTGAGGTTGACGGCTTTGCCAACTCTTCTTAGACATCCTCCTTCCTGTGCCCTCACAACTCAGAGGCCTTTGAGTTGATAGGAGATGCTTCTGAGATGAACTTACAAAGCTAAGTGTAGCAGTTCTAATCTGTTACTTTATGTGCTTTAGAAGCACATCCATTCCTATGCTGAACCTTCTGCTGGGTGCCTCTCTCTTCCTTCCTGTATGTTTTCAATATTAAAGGGATGTTGTTTACCAAAGGGGTCCTCTTCAACTATCCAGGCCATGTTTTATTGTTTTTTTTCTTGCCAGTTTTGGCTTGAACTCAGGGCCTGAGCACTGTCCTTGGGCTTTCTCAAGGCTAGAGCTCTACCACTTGAACCTCAGCACCACTGCCAGCTTTTTTTTTTTTCTATGTACATGGTATCGAGGAATCAAACCCAGGTCTTCATGCATGCTTGGCAAGCACTCTACCACTAGGCTATACTCCCAGCCCATAGGCTCTGTTCTTTAACAGCTCTTTCCTGTATTATTGAAAAGAGTTATTTGGTGAGCAAATACAACAGTTGTAGTCCTTAGACACTGTGTTGAAAATCAACTATGCCACTTGTGGGTAGAGACAGGAGGGAAAAATGAGAAGAGAGTGAGGGAAAGAGTGATATTGTCCAAAAAGAATGTATTTATTTCTGACTTATGTAATTATAAGATCTCTATACATCACCTTTATAATAACCATTCAAAAAAACTTAAGACAAAAAACCCTTAAACCCAGAAGGGTTTATTGGCTTTGCTCTGGCTCTTCTCTCACTTAGTAGCCCCTTCCCCATTAACTAAATTCTTGGTATTTCCAATTATAGGGTCTTGCCATATAATATGGCAAGCTGTCTCTGCCAATTTAAAAAGAATATTGAGGTTATCTGCAAGACAGTCAAGCTACATTGTGACAGTGCCTTGCTGACAAACATCACACACTGCCGTGAGTCTGTTGCCTGATATTTATTTTTTCATTTTTAACTTTCCCTCAGTGATGATTTCTAAATAATGATTGTTTTCACTGAGCATGGTGGCTCAGACCTGTAATCCTAGCTACTCAGTAGGCTGAGACCTGAGGATTAAAGTTCAAAGGGAGCCCGGGCACTCATTAAAGACTGAGAGACTTTTATTTCCAATTCACCTCTAGAAAATGTAAAGTGGGCTTATGGCTCAGGAGTAAGGTGGTAGCCTTGAGCTGAGGAGCTCAGAGATAACGACCAGGCCAAGTTCATGCCCCATGACCCACCAAAAAAATGTTTTCTTTTGATTCATTTATTTAGTAATCTTACCTGTTTCTTTGCTTAACATCATGTATTCAGTAGTGATTATATAGTAGAATAATTTAATTGTCCATATGCATAAGAGCCAAGAAAAGGAAATACAAGAAAAAATGGAGAGGATTGAGGGCTACATTCCGGATACTGTTGTCTCTGCCTGGTCCTCTGCATTCCAATAATTATTTATTCAAATGGTGCAAAGTAGACTGTACAATTCTTTAAGTCTCAAAAGTTCTTTGCCTCTGTGACAGGTACTTGCTTCAATTTCAGCCTATCTACAGAATAGTAAGGTGTTCAAAACAGTTTCTCTGAATATTGATAGAATTAAGTCTCCAAAAACATGACTGATGTCATATGCAGTAGCTCAATGCAGGTTTTCACAGGTGATTGAGGGCAAACTATGTCATACACTCTCTATTTAGATACCATTATTGCTAAGTTTTCAAAACCATTTTTCACTACCACCATTATTTCCTTCCATATCTGTGATGGGCAAAGCAAGGAGTTTTTTTTATGTTTTACAGCTGAAGGAAAATATTAGTTCAGAGAAATCCAGTACCAAGACCCATGCCCAAGACTTTAATCCCCAAATGCACACTCACAGAGTCCACAGTTCTTCCTTCTTCACCACCTAACCTCCTTCTGTGACCTTCACTACCAACAAAAATAGTTTAATTCTTCTAGGCACAGGATGGCACACTAAATTTTCCTGTTCTTTAATGCTTTGGATGCTTCCTAAATAACACTGGAGGGTTTCAAATGAAAAGTAGCTTTTTCAGCCCCACGTTGTAATTTATGCCAATAACCACAGCTACTCAGAAAAGAGAGATAAGGGTATTCATGGTCCCAAGTAAGCTTGGGAAAACATCTAGCAAGATCCCACCACAGATCACTCTTGTGGCATATGCCTGTTATCCTCAGCTATAAACAGGAAGACTGATGTTAGAGGCCAGCTTGGGCTAAGAGAAACAGAAAACTCCAACCAAACAGTACTAAACCCAAAAGGACACCGGTGAGATTGGAGCGGCTAATGCCGCCGAGCCAGCACAGAGACATGAGTTCAAATCCCAGTAATGCAAAACAAAAATGTATCTTTTTCCTTTGTATAATTCAAGCCATATTTAGTCAGAGTTGCTATTACTCTATTGGTTTCTTACCCATGGTACAGCCACATACAACCCAGGAACTGAAAATCAGTTAGCATATCCCAACCCTCTGTCCAAATTGTATTCCTACAGTGTAGAGCCTATTATTAAGGAAACAGGACATATAGAATCAAGAGCTAAAGTGAAGGTACTGGGCAGGTAGGTGGAACAAAGTCCAGTTAACGACCTCTTATTAAGAAGAGCTGGACCTGTAGGTTACCATCTGCCCTTGCTATCCTAAGGACCATGCTTTGTCATGGTTGCCTGTGTGGTAGGAAGAAAACAGCACATGGAAGAAGTGCAGAGAAGAAGCCTGTCCTCCTGCAGCTGTGGCAGGACAGGATATGGGGGATGTGCATGTGGAGAGGCATGGCTCTTCTACAGAGAAGCTACTTGGGATGAATATTCATTTTGACTACTAGGCATGTGGGATGTTCTTTTCTAACAGAATTCCTATATTTCATACAAAATTATGTGTTCAGATGTTCTGAGTGAGTAACTACTTTGTTAAGGCTTGTCTAATTTCTCCTTGTTGTTGCCATTTCATAGGCTTAAGTTTGGGCTTATTTTTACCCCAGTATGTGACACTCCAATCTTTCTGACCCTTAATGTATTCAACTGGGTTGTGAGGTGATGGAGTGACAAGAAACTATTAGCCTTCTCTTTTCAAAGCAGTGTCTTCCTTTCTGACAGTTGAAGAAGCATCAATAGGGAACCCAGAAGGAACATTCATGAAGGTGCTAAAATCCCGCAAGAAGAATACCAGCACCGAGCTGACTATTGAACCAGAAAGGGAATATTCTGACAAAAATTATGTTTCATACTCAGGACTCATGAATGAGCAGACAGAAATTACTGACAGGAATGATATTTTTACTGCACTGAGTTATATATTGGCCTATTTCTCACAAGGACATGTAGGAGATAAACATTCAACAGAATTACCCTTAATTAAACTGCTTTTCTCAAATGTGCAAAATGAAGACAACTTCAAAAATGATTTAAAACTCAATACAGAGATTGCCCCAGTTGTGCAGGCATCTGACACCTCTATGTATAAAACTAAACTAACGAAGTGGCCAAAAAGCATACAGAAAAGGCACTTCAAGGAAGTGAGCAGGTGGATAAAACAGAGTGCCCAGAATCTTGGGGAGAACACGGTTAAAAAAAAAAGAAGACTTAAGAAACCTCCATCAGGGGAGCTGGAGCCACCTCATGTGGCTCAGGAGCCCAAGAAATTGTTGGGAAACTCGTTGCACACAGAGCTCTCATTCATGAAACATAAGGCAGTAGGATCTTCTCTCCAGAATCATGACTCACACAGCAGCGACTCCTTTTCCACCACTCTAAAATCCCCACATGAGGTCAGAAAAAAAGACAGAGAGTTAGCCTACAGTATGTTTGTTTTGGAAGAGGCAAATTCTAAAGTTAAAAATATGGAGCATTCTAATCCAGTCATCTATTCCAAGAAAAATTTCCGTTTTCATAAGACTGGCTCTCCTGTGGCCCACAGAATACCCAAGGCCAAACTGAGTAGAAAGGTCAGAAAGAAAACTTCACGCTTCAGACCAGTGCTTGCAAACAGGCCTCCATTTTCTGCAGTAAGAAGCCTCATATTCCCCTTCAGGAGGAGACTTGTCATCATGGGGAGAGCTGAGTTCTCAAAAGCACCCCTTGCCTGAATTCTATGGTCTTTCAAAGCCTTCTATAGACAACATTCCTGTAAAACACCAGATTGTAAATGCTTTGGTAGGAAATATTCCTGCACAAAATGTTCCTGTGCCAGTAGGAAGTCTCCCTAAAAACACAGTTCAGGAAAATCTTGTTAATCCGGGATCCACTGTGACTGCATTAAAGGTAATGCTGCCAATTGAAGGCAAGGAAGCACAATGGGAATACCTCAGCATGAGCACTGACTCACCTATCAAAGCCGTAGTCACCCATTCCCAATTTCCATCCTTTGCTGATCATTTTGAAATGCAGTTAAACCAGCAGCTGAGGCCCCTCATTCCCAATAATGATGTAAGGAAGCTCCTATCTCATGTTATCCGGACCCTGAAAATTGACTGCTCTGAGACTGAAGTGCAGATGGCTTGTTCCACGCTCATCTCCAAAACAGGCTTGCTGATGAAGCTTCTCAGTGAACAGCAAGAAATCAAGGTGTCAAGAGCTGATTGGGATATGGACCAGTGGAAAACTGATAACTATATCAGTGAGAGCTCTGAAATTCAAGGTGAAAGAAAGGAGTCAAGTGAGGTGAGCACAGCTATAGACCTGTAAACCCTGACTTCCCCATCCTTTAGATACACTTTGAAGGAGGACTGCCCCGGTCTTAGTCCAGTCCAAAGTCATTTGGCCAGTCATGAGACAGTTTTCTGCACTCTTCTTCATAGAGTGAAGTAGGTCTAAAGAATGTGAAATATATAGAAATTTTGCACATTAGTAAGACATAGAACACATTAAATTTAACATATCCCTTAAGAACCTGCCAGATCCTGTCCTGAAAGAATTGGGGTTTGCATGGTTTCTTCCTCCTAATCTTCTCTCTCTCTCTCTCTCTCTCTCTCTCTCTCTCTCTCTCTCTCTCTCTCTCTCTCTCTCTCTCGGACAGTCCTCCTGGGGGCTTGAACTCAGAGCTGTCTTAGGCTTTCTGCAGGCTAGAGCTTTTCCACTTGATCCACAGCACCATTTCCAGCTTTTTCTATGTACGTGGTACTAAGGAGTTGAGCCCAGGCCTTCGTTTATGCTAGACAAGCATTCTACAACTAGGCCAAACTCCCAGTCCCCTAATCTGTTTTACTTGCCAAAATTTTTCTTTTGTTGGTTTGTTTTCAGCTAACACAAGAAGTTCCGGGATATGGATATAACAACAAAATCATCTTGGCAATATCTGTGACTGTAGTAGTAATGATTTTGATTATAATTTTCTGTCTCATTGAGGTAGGTACCAACATGCATGTATATTTCCCAAATATATCATGTTTCTGTAACCAAAGCTATTTTCCCTTTTTCCAGATGGTAATTCTTTGACTGTACCTAGTGTTTTCCAGATAGAATAGTATATCTCATTGTTAGTCCTGTGCTAACAAAGTATGAGGAAGTAGGTTCTCTTCTTAGTACAGAGTTGAATATGATAGAATAGGGTCAGTGGGCAAAGGCCATTAGTAATTGATCACTGCACAAGCAGACCTTCTGAATCTCCCAGTGGTTCACTGTTTATCTAGAAGTTTCTATAAACTCCTATACTGCCTTTAATTTACATATATATATCATTATTTTCTTTACCTTCAAGGAAAATGCGATGTTTTCCTTGCCATTGATAGTAATGGTCAAAAAAGGAGATGAGGTGGTGGAGGGTGAATGTGGCACAAGCTAACCATGTGCTCTACTTTGTTCTTAATGCACTATGTTATTTTTTTCTTTTATTCCCCTTATGTTTAATCTTATGTGTTTACTGTATCTGACTTTGTTACCTGGTATATTGTATATATGTTTGTTTGAAATAGGGAAGGAAAGGGGGGAAAACAAGATGATTGGGAGTGGGTAGAGGGAGGGAAATGGGGACAAAAACCTGAGAAAACAAGTGTGAGAAGTAATGCACCCACTACCTGACAAATGTAACTGTAACCCCTCTATATATTACCCCAACAATAAAATAAAAATTTAAAAAATTGAAGCAAGGCTTTTAAGAAACATTTTTGAAATGTCATTTTTCAATATTCTACTTAATTGGAGAAAAGAAACAAATGTTAAAGCTTCCAAACTCTTTTGTGAGGAGTAAGGGGCAAAAGATTCATGTCTCTCACCTAAAGACATATATTTCAGTAAATGTAAAAAGAGAAAGAGAGAATGAAAGAGAGATCCTAAAAGCATTAGGAAAAAATGTGGGCAATATTTTCTTTTAATAATCTTGTGCTAGAAAAGAGGTTTCTATACCTGATGCTTTAGTCAGGAGCCTTTGGTTCCTATGGTCACATGTTCCTGGAGGTCCATGTCATTATGGATACTTAGTATGGTTCAAAATGGTTTCCATAGATTGTCCCATCCAACCCTTACAAAAGACCTAGGAGGAAGATCTCATCCATCCTCTTCTACAGATGAAAGAGATCAACCAAGTACCAAAACACAAATTCACCAGATGATAAAGTCTGCAGTCCTTATTTGCTCTGTTCAGGTCTTTTCCCCTTAAAGAAAATACCAGAAAATATTTCGAACATGAAAATGCAATGTAAAGCATCCCAAGACATTGAAAACACTAACATGGTTAATGTAAAAGAGAGATTTGTAAAACTAGGAAAAAAGACAGCAATCAGTGGAGGGGCCAGGACTGGGAACAGTTTCTAGTTAGCATCACCACCTGTGCCAGACCCGACCCTTCTCTCTTAGTGCTCTTGATGGAGAACTCTTGTTACCTCATGAAATACAGGTGGACTCTCATGATTTCCTAAGCTGCTCTTGTTACAGCCTTAATTCATATTTTAGTATGGTTGAGGCACAGATTTTTTTTCACTCTAAAAGAATATGCAATTGTCATAAGACAATTCTTACTAAATGGTTCATTCTTCACTGATTTAAAATACCATATGGAACTCTTCCATTGATCTGTGTTTCCTGTACCTTAAATAGTGCCTGCTATTAATTAATAACTGTCCAAGTAGTTTCATAACAGTTCTTTTAGCACCTTACTAAATTGGGTAAAGGTAAGGTAATCAATCTTGTTTAGATCTTGCTCTTAGATCTTTCTTTACATATATTTGATAGTTTCTCTTTCATACCTTATCTGCCCAAAAAAGGGCCTAATCGAGTTTGTTTGCAAAACATTTCTTTAATGGCCTTGAATTGGAAAACAATATATTAAAATTGTAGGTTGATATTTCTGCTAAATGTTTCTTGTGGTAATGACTTTTGAACTTAGAACCTCATATTTGCTAGGTAGTTGCCTACTATTTAATCTATCACCTCACAGTATTTCTGTTTGTGTTTTTCAGGTAGAGTCCATCCTGAGACCACAGGTCTCTTATTTCTGCCTCATAAATAGGTTATGCTTTGTTTGCTTTTTTTTTTTTTTGCCAGTCCTGGGCTTAAGCTCAGGGCCTGAGCATTGTCCTTGGATTTTCTCAAGGTTAGAACTCTACCACTTGAGCCTCAGCACCACTTCTGACTTTTTTCTATGTATGTAGTACTGAGGAATCAAACCCAGGTCTACGTGCATGCTGGGGCAAGCACTCTACCACTAGGCCAAACTCCTGGCCCTGCTTTGTTTCTTTTTGTCCTTCTTGGGGCTTGAACTCAGGCACTACATGCCATCCTTTAGCTTTCTCATTCAAGGTTAGTGCTTTCTACCACTTTGAGCCATAGCTCTACTTCTGGTACTTAATTGCAGCTTAAAGTCTTATGTATTTTTCTGCCCAGGCTGGCTTTGAACCATGGTGCTCAGATCTCAGCCTCCTGAGTAGCTAGGCTTTGAGGTACTAATAACCAGGTTCACAAACAGTTTTGACTAAAGCTGTGACACCATGCATGGCACTAGGTTTTTGTTGTCGTTATTGTTTTGTTTTTGTATTTTTATTTTGAACTCAGGACATGCACCCTGTCCCTGAGCTTTCCCCCTCCAACCTAACACCCTCCACTTTGAGCCACATTGCCACTTCTGGTTTTCTGGTGGCTACCTAGAGATAATAGTCTCATGGACTTTCCTGCCTGGGCTGACTTGGAACCATAATTATCAGATCTCAGCCTCCTGAGTAGCTAGAATTACAAGAATGAGCCATCCGCACCCAGTGATGTTGAGGTTTTATCCAAGATTTTTACTATTGTTTATTCTTCTTACTTTCTATTATTTTTTAGCCAGTTCTGAGGTTGAAACTCAGAGCCTGAGCACTGACCTTGGGCTTTCCTCAAGGGTAGCACTCTGTCACTTGAGCCACAGCACTGCTTCCAGCTTTTTCTGTGTATTTGTTACTGAGGAGTCAAACCCAGCACTTCATGTTTGCTAGGCAAGCACTCTTCCAGTAGGCAATGCTCCATCTTCTGTTGTTTATTCTAAGATGCTTTTCTATACCTTTATTGCTATTATAAGTTGTATCTTTCCTTATCTCTAATTCCCATGGGTACCTAGGAAAGCTATTGTTTGGGTGCTGATCTCCATATTTTGTTTCTGCCACTTCACTGAATTTTCATGTTATTAGTCCAATAATATTTCCTGATTCTCTTGGGCTTTGTTTTTTTCTACATTCGGCTTTTCTCCGGTTAATTGGAAGTCAGAGTCTCATGTACTTTCCTGCCCAGGCTGGCTTCAAACTTTCATCCTCAGATCCTAGCCTCTTTATTACCTAGGATTTCAAGTCTGAGACACAGTGCCTGCCTCTCTAAGGCATTTTTTAGTTATCCAGCATTTCATATACAAATAAAAATAGTTTGGTTCTTTTCCAACATTTGTGCTCTATTTATGTCTTCATTACATTGGTTGTCTTCAATAGGAGTGCCTCCTGACAGTAATAATTGTAATAAAGACAGTAATCTTCTCTTTGATTTGATAATAATACTGGTGTTTTGGTCTTGAGGCAAGTCTGCAATCAGTTAAAGGGCATTTCCTGTACTTTTTAAAGAGCTATCATGAGGAATTTTCTGTTGGATTTTATATAAAATAGTAAATGCCACGTATTAAAATTCTAGCTTCAGACAAGACCCTCAGCTAGGTCCTGTGGAAGAGAAAAAGATCTATTAGTGGAGCAGAATTCTTGGGGTCATAAAGCCACCTCCTGGGTAGATAAAATATATAAATAAAGGAATAAGCAGTTGAAAGTACTTAATGTTGGTGGATAATCCTGATTGTGCTTTCTTCCCAAACAGATTTATTCCCACAGAACATCAGCAGAAGGAAGTGAAGAGTCCTCAAGGTAAAGGGAGTTTAAATTTTTAGTGAGGATCTGAGAACTGGAAGGAGCCTAGAACTCATCAGTTTCTATCTCCTAGCCTTACAATGAGGGCTCTATGCAAGTTAGAGAGAACTCTTGCTTCCTGAGGTCTCATCTAGCTGCAGGAAAGTAGTTGCCCAGGGGCCACGAGTTTGGCCTAGTGGTAGAGTGCTTGCCTAGCATGCACGAAGACCAAGTTTCGATTCCTTGGTACCACATACATAGTAAAAAGCTGGAAGTGATGTTGAGGCTCAGGTGGTAGAGTGCTAGCCTTAATGAAGTCCAAGTACGGTGCTCAGGTCCTGAGCTCAAGCCCAGGACTGACAAAAAAAAAAAGTAGTTGCATAGCGAGGCAGAGGTGGTCAGTACTTGCATGGATAACTCTCTGTCAACAGTCCTTCAGTGCCGGGGCCTACCGGGAGCAAATTGGGGTTCCTGAAATAGGGGGCAGGGACTGGAAAAAATAGAAGAGAGACAAACACATCGGGTCTGGGAGGTCTGCAGCCCAGGCAAAAACTGCAGCGCCCCGTTTATTCTCAACTCAAAGCTTATATCCCTTCTTGAGACCAGGGCACTGCCAGGTGTTACATCCAGATGGTTAATCAGGGAACTGTTGGGGGTTACATTCATATGGTAAATCTCAGATCAATTGAACAGGAGAAGGCCAAAAAACAATAAGACAATCAAGCAATTATCTGATGCAAATCAAAGTACAGTTTGATTCCACTCTTGCTCCCGACACTTCAGGATTCCCTAGTTGCATTGTAGAGACCTTTGGGATTGGCATGAGAATCTCCTACAACCTCTGTCTGCATGCATGGAATTGTTTTCAAGCCCCAGGTTAGGAGAGCCTTTGCTCATTGTCTTATGAACCAAAGCACAGGTGTTTATTTCTGTGAGAGACATGGAAAATGGCACAAATCACTCACTGTCTGCTTCCTCTTCCCCCAAGGAGCTTTTTTGGATTTCTGCGAAGGAAATGTTCATCAGAATCTGCAAGTCAGGCAAGTACTTCTTTCTGTAGCCAGAAAAGGAAAGTGAATGCTCAATTAACATTTCTCCTGTCTTTCCTAGGACTGCTTCTTCTTCTTAAAGCAGCCAATTTGGCTGAGGGATATGTACAGACCTCTCAATGCCACACGAAAGAAAAACATGGCCAAGAAGCTACATGACGGAGACTCTTCTGATGAGGATGATATTTCCCATAAGAAGAAAAAAGAGTAAATGGATGGGGGCAATTTCAACATTCCTAGCTCCAAGGGGAGGGAAGCAAGGGAAAGTTGGGTTGCTTCCTTCAATATTGAAAGGCTGCTATTGTTCTTTCCACAGGGAGCAGAGTGAAACCAATGTAGAAGTTCCACCACCATCACCACCACCACCAGATACACAAGCCCCACCATCTGCTGCAAATGATGAGACTGGCGATCCTGGGTGTTGTGGCAACTTTCCTCCCTCATAACTGATACTGTTACACTTAGCCTCTCAGCATCGCTTATTACATACCCATTTTTCTAACAGGCTAATATTTTTATATACAATTTTCTTGGATTAAATTGTATATAATTCATAACCATTTCCATGTGTGGTACTAACATATATATATACACACACACATATATATATATATATATATATATATATATATATATATATGAAGATAAAAGGGTCATAGCAGAAAGGGTAGGACTATGGTGAGGGCTGCTGTTGGAGTCAAGCTTTCAGCAGGCTTCTAAACTCTTTCACTCAGTCCCCTAAAGAGGACATCCTACCCACATTCCCCCAGTGTGATCAATTTCTGACAAACCAGAAACATACCTTGAATGTGTGGGATGTGAGGTTAAAAAGAAAGAATAAACATGGAGGCACAGCCTACCTTTTTAAGCTCTAAATCTAGAAAATCCAGGCTGATATGGACTGTATGAAGGAGGGTCAATGGAATCCTCAAGGGGACAAAAACCATGTGGAAAGGCCCTTCAAGGAAGTGAATAAACAGAATATCTGGAGGAAACAGAGTATCCAGATCTTATGGAGACTATTGTTAAGAATGAAGGTTTAGGAAAGTTCCTCCAAGGGAGCTGGAGCCGCTCACTTCACGTGGTTCAGGAGCCCAGGAAATGGATGGGAAACTGCTGGCATAGAGGAACTAAAGGCAGCAGCCTCTTCTGTCCTGAAACCAGACTCAGTGGGCAGCACTGCTCTGTCCACCACTGTATGTATGAGGTCAGAAATAGAAAACCTTACCTAAATTCTAGTGTTAAAACATGGAGACTTCTAATCTGATCATATCTTTCCTCCAAAATGGCTGCTTTTGTAAGACTGGCTCTCCTGGGGCCCGCAGAATACCCAGGGCTAAACAGAGTCAAAATTCAGGGGAAAAATTTCACACTTTAGACCAGAGCTTGCAAATACGCCTCGGGAAGGGGACTTTTCATTGTGGGGAGAGCTGAGTTCTCAGGAGAACTCTTGTTCCAGTCCTCTATGGTCTTTCAAAGCCTCTATAGACAGCATTTCTGTAAAACACAAGATTATAACAAATGCTTTGGTAGGAAATATCCCTGCACCAAACATCTTTGTGCTGGAAGGAAATCTCCCTAAAAACAATTTAGGAAAATCTTGCTGCTCTAGGATCCAGTGTGACTGCATTCAATTTAATGCCATCTATTCAATAAACAAGGAAACACAATGGCAATATCTTAACTTGGCCATTGATTCACTTGTCAAGCCTGCAGACTCATAAATCCAATTTTCATCCTTTGCCGATCATTTTGAAATGCAACTAAGTCAGTAGCTGCATTTGACATAAGAAAGCACCTCTCTTATCTGGACCTTGAAAATGGGACTGCTCTGAGACTGATGTGCAGATGGTCTGTTCCAAGCTAATCTCTAGATCTAGCCTCCTGCTGAAGCTTCTCAGCAAATCTCAAGTAGGCAAAGTGTCCAGAGCTGAGACCAGTGCAAAACAGGTAACTGCAACAATGAGAGCACTGAAGTTCAAAGTGAACAAAAGAAGTCAAGTGAGGTGAGCACAGCTATAAAACTTCAGGCCTCAAATTTAGATACACTTTGAAGGAGGAAGACCTGGGGCTTTAGTCTAGTCCAAAGTGTTATGGCTTGTTTCCCACATTCCTCCTCCATAGAGTGCAGTGGACCTAAAACACAGTAAGATATAGAGGAACTACAAATTAAGAAAGCATTTTAACGCATTAAATTGGCATGTGATTTAACAATCTGCAAGAGCCTCACCTTGAAGAATGGGAGTTTGAATCATTTTTATCTTTTCCGTCCCTTCATTATTTAACAAAATTATCCTTTATTTGCCTGTAGCTCCCACAAGAAGTTCTGGGACCTGGCTTTAACAACAAAATCATCTATCAATATTGGTCACTTTAGTAGTTATGATGTTGAGTATAATTTTGTGTCTCATTGAGGTAAGGTCCACAATTCAGTCAGGTCTCTGTAATATATCCTGTCTTCGTAATGGATTCAGTATGTACAACTTGAAAAACAAAGCCATTTTCCTACTCTCTAGAACATAATTCCTTGATAGTACAGACAGTTTTCTACTATAAAACAGTATTTCTCATTGTTATTTCTGTAATATCAACTGGGACCACTCTTAAGGAGGAAGTGACTTTTATTGTTGAGTACTGCCCGAATTTGTGCCAAGGAGTCAGTGATCACTACGGGGTCAGTTTGAAAAGGCTTTGGAGAAATTATACCTGGCTACATACATACAGGTGAATATCCCATTTCTCAGATGTTCATGACCAGTCTTAGTATTTCTATATACTCCTATGCTGATATTATTTTCTCTGTACATCATTCAACTTTGTATTTATGTGTATATGAATGTGTGCATGTGTATGTGTGTCTGTGTGTGTGTGTGTGTGGTGTATGATGTTTTATTTGTAATATCTAGAAATGGTCAAAGAAAGAGAGGTAAAACATTACTTGAATTCTACAATGAGATATAATATAACTCAGTATTTATTTAATTTAGAATAAATAGTCTACCACTGGATAGACCAAATGTTAAGAGGGGTGTGTGTCTGTGTGTGAGTGTGTGTGTGTGTGTGTGTGTGTGTGTGTGTGTGTGTGTGTGTGGAGTGCATACTTGAGTACCTTCTTATCCCCACTCTCTCTTTTACCCTATCATTTTAGGTAGGATAAAATCAGAAACTAGTTTATTATTTCCATTGTTTCCATAAAGAAATGAATTTCTTTGGGCCAGGAGTTTGGCCTAGTGGTAGAGTGCTTGCCTAGCATGCACAAAAACCCAGGTTCAATTCCTTGGAACAACATACTCAGAAAAAACCATAAGTTGTGCTGTGGCTCAAGTGGGTAGGGATCTAGCCTTGAGAAATCTCAAGGACAGTGTTCAGGCCCTGAGTTCAAACCCCCATACTGGCAAAAAAAAAAAAAAGAACAGAAACTAGTTTCTTCATTTCCATAAAGAAATGGAGGAGAAAAGAGCACTATTTTGTAGCACTGCTGGTCAGTTTTAGGAGACGATGGTTTCCTTTTCCTTATTACATGATGTATACACATATCAAAAAATAACTACTGTCTCTAGAAAAACAAACTGATTTTTGTTGGAGACCATTGTTTTCAGCCTCCTGAGGAAGTAAGATTATCAGATGGCACCTGGCAGCTCCCTAATGAGTCAGTACTTGCTGACCAGGAAGTTTGTTTGCATTTGTTGATTTGTTTCTTCCATGCTTGTGGATAGAGTGGATCGCTAGATTTCTTCCAGGTTTGTTTGCTGCTTTGCAGATGACCTTTACTGTTCTTGGCTGCTTAAGGATATATATAGTGTGGCATATAGGGGGAAAGGGGAGAAGAAAGGAGGAGAAAGGCAGAGAGAGAAGAAAGGAGAGAGAAATAAAAAACCTCTGCTTGCAGTGATTTGAGTCTGCGATCATTCCCAGGCCGCTTCCGAACTGACGCGTCGTTTTGGTGGGCAGCGACAATTGTTCTGTTTTCGGTCAGAACTACTAGCTTGTTCTTCTTTTCTGTTTTTTTTTTAAATTTTCTGTCTTTTTTTAAATTTTTTATTGTAATTAATAAAAGGGTTACATGATATTTGCCAGATAGAAGGTGCATTAATTCACATACATTGATATCCTTTCACATGTCTTGGTAACCATTACCCTGCCCCCCATTAGCTTGTTTTTTTTTTTTTTAGTCATCTTAGTTCTTTTTTTTCCCAGGGCAGGGGTACATAGATAACTGACTTCAAAAGCAGGACCACAGCTCTAAGAGACCAGCTACCCACCAAAGGAAGGACAGGCTGCTGCAAGCTGTGCTTGCTGTGCCTGGACTCAGGGTGGTCAAAAGGGCTCTGGGGCTTTGCCCAGAGCTGAGACCTCCTGATTCCAGAAAAATCACTATATTTTCCTGGCCCTGTGAAGCTTTGTTGACACACACAGGCTGGCAAAGCTTGAGATGGGAAAATGGAGGAAGCCTCAATTCTAAAGCAATCACCATTACTACCACAGTGGCTTGGTAGTGAGGGAGCACTTTATAACTACAGAGTGGTCATTCCATCATGAAAGAGCACACGTCCCATATAAATAAAAGGCAAAAGATGGGGGGTGAACAAGGACACACTAAATGCACTAGCACAACGATGTTCATTGCAGCACTATTTACCATAGCAAAGATATGGAACAAACCCAGATATCCCTCAGTTGATGAGTGGATCAACAAGATGTGGTATTTGTACACAATGGAATTCTATGCTGCTGTCAGAAAGAATGACATTGCCCCATTTGTTAGGAACTGGAAAGACTTAGAAAAAATCATATTAAGTGAAGTAAGCCAGACTCAAAGGAACATAGGCCCAATACTCTCCCTCATTTGTCATAATCAGTAGAAACCTTGGGCTCTCCTAGCAGAGATTTGCAATAGAGCAAAACCTAGATACATAAGGCCATATAGAATGACGCTAAATGAAAGGACCTCTAGGATATAGAAACAAAAGCCATATAATGAGTGATTGTTGTCCTTAATGTACTATGTTATCTCTCATCTCTTCTGCTGTCCCTTGGTTATCTCATATCGTTACAGTATCTCACTGTGTTATCTGATATATTGGATATATTTGTATTTGGTTATTTGAAATTGGATAGGGAAGGGGGAATATAAGATGAGGGATGGGGGGTGGGGGGAGGGAAATGGGGACCAAGACATGAGAAAGGGTATCAATGTATGTGAATTAATGCACCTTCTATATAGCAAATAGTATGTAACTCTTCTATTAATTACAATAAAAATATATGAAAAAAACTGTACTTTGTCAGAGTTCTTAGCTCAATGAAAGAATTAACATTCTAGTGTTTAGAGAAGAATGCTGTTAAATCAGCCAATTGTCATACAATTTCTCTCAGCTATAGTGTTTTGAATAGAAACGACTGCATGATAACTTCAGTATGGGGTCTCATTCAGTCCCCCAAGAGGCAACTGCACAGGGGAATCCCTTAAAAGACTTCCACCCAGCCTGGTAAGGATTGATTGTTTCTGAGGCCTGCAGCAGTTTTCCATAGGAGCAAAAACTGAAGCAGAAGTTGACAGTAGACCAAGTGAGTATGTCTTGAAAGTGCAGCCAACAGAGATGAAGAGTAGATTACAGATTGCAGAGTGCATGTCAGTTAGATTCTGTGTGGGGATTTCCTTAGAAAAGATCAAAGACTCGCTGTTATGCAGGTAGGGGTTAATGAGCTAGCAAATTAGGGTTAATTAATGCAGCATCTTTAGTACCCACAGGCTAATGAAGTCCAGGGTTATTTGGATTATATTAACATCAAACAAAGTAGACTTTTAGGCCAAAAGCACTTAAAGAGTAATTTTGCTGGTTAAAGAACACACTATCTATGATTCTAGGTAAATACCACTGCATCACAATTAGTGCTAAACATTTCCATAAACATTAGGAGAAAATGATTAAAATGTAGTGACAATACTTCAAGAAAGACAATTGAAATCATTGTGGAGACTCTAATTATTGAGATTGTGTATAAGGAGCATATATGTGATTCTGTTGATATGCATGTAAATTATAGGTATATGTATATGTGTATACAAGTGTATGTATATATTAATTTTTTAAATTCTCCTTTAAATTACATACATTTTATGCCTTATTGGTTTGGGAAAATTACTGTAATTTGTGCCTTGCTTCTGAAGCACCACTTCCTTTTAGGGGAGGCAGATTTTCATAAAACGAATGACAAGGAAGCACTCAGAAGATTATTCAGTGATCTAAACAAACATGGCAGCAAAAAAGGCCTGATTGAGAGAAGTGAATTTTGCAATGTGCATTCAGAATTTTCTTTATTTTCGTAACTTCATTTATTGTATATGATGACTTGGTCAAAACCATGAGTAATAAATCTTTGCTAAAAAAAAAGAGGAGGTGGGTGAGGAAGTGGGAATTGGCACAGATGCTGAGATATTCTAATAGCTTGTTTTTAAGTGTTCATCATGTCCTGATTTTATGCATCAATCATCATGATAGCCTTTCAGAGATGAAAATCTCTAAACCTATGCTTTCGATTTAGGCAATGGCTTGCTGTGATTCAACTTGTATGATAAAGCAGCTAGGAGAAGAGAGACAGCTCTCCCTCTCGTCTTCCATCCTTCCTTCCTTCACCCCAGCAAATGACCCATGGGAGATTAAATCTAAAGAGAACTGAGTGAAAGGCTGTGGAAGAGAATAAATGCTTCTGCCTAGTATGGTTATGCAGGTGTTTATGCACAGGGACTTTTGGGAAAAAAAGGTAGGTAGGGCTGACAACTCTAGCTATGCTGCAGGCCAAGTCACATGCAAAGTTCTCCCTAGAGGTACTGTAGGGACCTTCGGGACAGGCTTGGAGAGCTCCTGCAGGTCCTGTCTGTGTGCATGGGAATTGACTGAAGAGGCTCAGAATGAGGGAGCCTTTGGTCATTTTGATTATGAACCAAAGCACAGGTTTGTTCCAGTAAGACCTGAGATGTACATAGCGGCACACATGAAATAGCATGAACTGTCACTAATTGTCTATTTCTTTTCCCACAAGGAGCTTTTTTGGTTTATGCGAAGGCAGTGCTCCTGAGAATCTGAGAGTCAGGCGAGTTAATTGGAGAGGATGTGGTGCTATAGCCAGAAAATTATGTTCCCCTAGACTTTCCTCGGAGGGCTTCTTTTTAACTTTGGCTGAGGGATATGTACAGATCTCTTATTGATACAAGCAAGAAAATCATGGCCAAGAAGCTACATGACAAGGACTCCTTTGATGAAGATGAGGTATTCCAGAAGAAACAAGGGGGAATATCAAGGAGCAAGTTAACATTCCTAGATAACAAGGCATAGGTTGGGGGTGAAGGGTGCAAGGGAGAGTCTGGTGTTCCCGTCAAGACTAAAAGATTGGCATTGCTTTTTTTCCCTAGGAAACTAATCTAAACAGCCATAGAGATGTCCCCACCACCACCACCAATACCACCTCCACCACCTCTTCCACAACCTGGGGTTCAGAGAGGGAAAGTGCTGGGTGTTATGGGATCTTTTCTTCCACAAAAACTTGGAACTGTTTCCTCTGACAAAGGCTTCAAGCCTTCCTTTTCAGAGAAAGGATGCACTGAGTAAACAGGGACAGGAGATTCCAAGTGGCTCTGTTCAAAAGGTCAACTCCTGGATCATTGGCTTCCAGTATCTAACTGCAGATCCTGACAGGGTCAGTCACAACAAGTTCTCTAAAAGCAGGTATGGCCCAGGCTGTTTGCAGAGCAAATAAATCCTGCCTTCCAAAAATAAAATGATTTTATCATTCTAGATGTCTGTGTTTACTATGTAGGTATGGTATTTAAACCTTATGGCTACCTGGGTGGTCAGTCTTATTCTTCCCAAATAACAGGTAACTAAGGCCCCAGGGACTAAAGAACTTCCACAAATTCAAAAACAATATTACTTAGGTTTTAATTTGCTTGTGAAAGAAATCCTAACTAAAATATAATGAAACCTGAAGTGGTAGAAAAGGTGAGGTGGCAGTTGATAGTACCACTTGGGATATGATGGAAAGAAGACCATGAGTTCTAGAACAACTTGGGCTATATAATAAGACATTGTCTCCAAACATATAATAGACTTTATGTAGGCTCCTCTATAGAGGACACTAAAGGACTTAAGGGTGCCTGTGCATCCTCTTCCTTCCCATCTGCTTTGCTCAATCACAATTTGACAAGTGTCAAACAATGGTAAGACATTGTTAAAGACAGTGATCACTAATTCCAACTCTATAATAATGGTCAGGAAATAACTCAGAAAGAAAAAAAAAACAGTTTCCCTCAGAAGGCCTGTCACCTAATTGGACCACAGAACAGGGAAGAGAATGCTGTCACTGTCTGACCATGGTTCTATGCAAAATCTGAGATGGGGCTTTAAACCAGTAATTCAAACCCAACAGAACCACAGGATGTAGAGGATCATCTAAAAACAAACCAAGAGGGTGGTTCTGTTATCAGAAACCCTTGTAAAACAAAGACAGGGGATCAAAGACTGAACTTAAACTAAACTTTGAGCCCCTAATTGCTATTCACCTATTCATAGATGCCATAAACCTAGAAACTTATCAGCTTTTCTTCATCCCAAAGCATTTTGCTGGTGCTTTTATTTCATTCAAGTCACATGGTAACATGTGGCTTTTTTGATCTGGACTCTTACAGGCAATCTCATGGTTCATGTATGAAATCTTTTGTGGAAAGGTATATGTGCATTTGTGAGTTGATCATTTCTGATTCTCTCACCTCATTGCAGGACCCATGCCAGAACACTCAGAGGAGATAAATGTACCTGTAGACCCTTCAAAGAGCCCAAGAGCCTGGAAAGCAAGAGACCACAAGACCAGGAAAGATAGCATCCTGGAAAGCAGATGAGGGATTGTTTTGTGCGGTTTCCCATGGCTCCACATTTTAATACCTATGCACAACTTCAGTGGACAAAGAGAAGGGACATTAAATGTGTTTGGAAGCAAGGCAAGCATGTCCTACACCACTAATTCTCTACCTGGGACACTTGTATCCAGAAACACTACTATACTCTTTTTAGGGAGGGAAGGAGATATTGATTTTTTTTTTTGCCTGAGCACTGTCCTTGGACTTTCTCAAGGCTAGAGCTCTACCACTTGAGCCTCAGCACCACTTCCGGCTTTTCTCTATGTATGTGGTACCGAGGAATCGAACCTGGGTCTTCATGCATGCTAGGCAAGCACTTTAACCACTAGGCCAAACTCCCGGCAGGGAGTGCTCAGTCCCTGAGCTCAAGCCCAGGACTGGCAAAAAAAAAAAAAAAGAGTCTCACGAGATATTGATTTTTATTTGGGCTTCTCACAGTGACTAGAACTGCTCTGCTTCAGAAACATTGTTCTTTTGCCAAGATGTTCATAGAAGAAAAATAAGAAAGCACCCAAAACAAGCTGTGTTTCCCATCTTGTTTAAAATGAGTTTGCCACCAAGAGAATATATAATCTGATCTGTTTTTTCATGTTCAACTATCCAAACATCCTCAGATTCACCTAGTCTAAACCACTTCTGCAGAAATACCAAACTGAAAACCCCCAAATAAGGAAAGGACACACACTTAATGGCCAGTTAGACCCTAAGGGAGATAGGACACAGGTCAATGGGATGGACTTGACTCAGAGAATTGGCCTATTTCCAGCCCTACATACCTGCCCTCTGGGCACCTGCTTTCTGAATTCAATCCAGCCCAGGCCAGGGCTGAATTTCTTTTGTGCAGGACCTGGTGCTTGAACTCAGGGCCTGGGCACTATCCCTGAGCCTTTTTTGGTTCTATCCCTTGGGCCATAGTGCCACATCTGCCTTTTCTGTTTATGTGGTAGTGAGGAATCAAACCCAGAATTTCATGCATGCTAGGCAAGTACTCTATCACTAAACTAGGCTGCATTTGACCTCAATACAGAGCCTGTACCTCCTGTCCTGCCCTTCTACTGGCTGCAAGCTGCTACATTCCAGCCTGTTTCTCTTCCCGATGTAAAGAACAATGTCCCCTCTGCCATGAGAAGTGTAAGCCCAACACCAGCCCCCCCCCACACACATACACAAAATCAGTCTTCGCTGCTTTGAATCCAGTCAGGAAAAGGCCTTATGAATCCATCTCCAAAATAAATAGCAAAAAAGCTAGGCTATAAATGTGACTCAAGAAAGTGGTTCAAGCGGTAGGGTAGTAACTTGAGCTGAAGAGCTCAGGGACAGCACCCAGGCCCAGAATTCAAGTTCCCTGACCAACAAATAAAATGTGACTGAGCTAAACAGGTTAACAAGTACAAAATCTTGACTTTACACAGCAGAACAGGAAAGAAAATCATTCCTTCTAGATTGCCCATAATCTCTAACGTGCTATACTGTTCTTGTGTAACATCAAATCAATATCCTGCTTTAAAGAAAAACTCATCTTATATGTAATATAATATGAATATATTTGTTATATATACACAAGTATATGTATATATATGTATATATGAGTTACTTTGAAAATTACAGTATAAGATTGAAAACTTACACCAACAGAGAGAGGAATGAGGCAATAATCAGGAAAGCAACTCCTTTCACAATAGCCTCAAAGAAAATAAAGTACCTAGGAATTAGCTTAACTAAGAATGTAAAGGACCTTTTTGATGAAAACTTTAAAATCCTAAAAAAGGAAATTAAAGCAGAACTAAGGAAATGGAAAAACCTCCCATGCTCCTGGATTGGAAGAATCAACATTGTGAAAATGAAAATCTTGCCAAGGGCTATCTACAAATTCAACGCAACACCCGTCAATATCCCAATGGCATTCTTTAAAGAAATAGAAGAGGCAATTCAAAATTTCATATGGAATAATAAAAGACCCCGTATAGCAAAAACACTTCTTAGCAGAAAGAACAGCGCTGGAGGAATTTCAATTCCAAACTTTAGACACTATTACAGGGCTGTAATTATCAAAACAGCTCGGTACTGGTACAAGAACATGCCTGAAGACCTATGGAATAGAACTGAGGACCCAGATATTAAACCACAGACCTATGACCACGTAATCTTTGACAAGGGAGCCAAAAAATAGAATGGAAGAAACACAGCCTCTTCAACAAGTTGTGCTGGCAGAACTCGTTAAGCACCTGCAGAAAACTAAAGTTGGATCCTTCTTTGTCACCCTGCACTAGAATTAACTCCAAATACATCAAAGACCTGGAGGTAAAAGCTGACACACTGAAAACTTTACAGGAAGGAATAGGAGATACACTAGGCCTCCTTGGCACAGGTCAAAACTTTCTTAATAAGGACCAAGAATCACAACAAATCCGAGAAAGGCTGGATAAGTGGGACTGCATTAAACTGCAGAGCTTCTGTATGGCAAAGGACATAGCTAGTAAATTAATTAGGAAGCCTACAGAGTGGGAGAAGATCTTCACCAACCAAACAACGGACAAAGGCCTCATATCTAAAATATATCAACAACTCAAAAAATTGAATCACTCCAAAACTAATCTCCAAAGTAACAACCATCCCATTAAAAAATGGGCCAAAGACTTAAAGAGAGTCTTCTCTGAACAAGAAACAAAAATGGCCTATAGACACATGAAGAAATGCTCAACATCTCTGGTCATAAAAGAAATGCAAATCAAAACAACTCTAAGATTCCACCTCACTCCAGTTAGAATGGCCAGGATCAGGAAAACGAATAATAACAGATGCTTGAGGGGATGTGGCCAGGAGGGATCACTACTACACTGTTGGTGGGAGTGCAAACTCATTCAACCACTATGGAAAGCAGTATGGCAGTGCCTCAAAAGGCTAAACATAGAACTTCCCTATGACCCAGCATTTACCCAACCATCCAGAATCTAGGGCATACTAAATCCACTAGCACAACAATGTTCATTGCAGCATTATTCACCATAGCAAAGATATGGAACCAACCTAGATGTCCCTCAGTTGATGAGTGGATCAACAAGTTGTGGTATTTGTACACAATGGAATTCTATGCTGCTGTCAGAAAAAAACGACATCGACCCATTTGTATGGAAATGCAAAGACTTAGAAAAAAATCCTATTAAGTGAAGTAAGCCAGACTCAAAGGAACTTAGGCTCAATGGTTTCCCTCATTTGTCATAATCAGTAGAAACCTTGGGCTCTACTAGCAGAGACCTGGAAAAGAGCAAACCCTTGATACATAAGGCCATATAGTATGAAGCGAATTGAAAGGACCTCCAGGATATTGAAACAAAAGCCAGATAACGAATGACTGTTGTCCTTAAAGTACTATGTTATTTCTCATTTCCTTTGCTGTCCCTTGGGTATCTCATATTGTTACAGTATCTCACTTTGTTATCTGATATATTGAATTTATTTGTATTTGGTTATTTGAAATTTGATAGGGAAGGGGGGAAAACCAAGATGGGGGGGTGGGGTGAGGGGAGTGTAATGTGTACCAAGACATGTGAAAGGGTATTAATGTATGTGAATTAATGCACCTTCTATCTGGCAAATATCATGAAACCCTTTTATTAATTACAATAAAAAATTAAAAAAAGATTGAAAACTGCCACAAATACTTGAAAGCTCTGTTCAGACAAGGTCAAACGTGGATGTTTTGCTCAGCCCATGGGAGGGGTAGGGCTGAATCCAAACCTTCATCCTGAATAGCGTGCTCCCAGGCTCACTTGTTCCAGCAGAAATATTGTAGTCATCATTGACTCTATGGTAAACCCAGCAAATGGAGTGGATGATTTTTGGCCAGGTGATAAAATTTTAAAGGAAATGAAAACACTGTGGGATAAATAATCATAATGTGTATTCTCAAGCTTACCACCCTAATTGGCTCACTTTTGTTTTTCTGGAAACCTACAACGAAAGGGAGAAAAATAATATCTCAGGAAAGGACTCCACGCTCCCAGAACTGAAATGGCATTTCTGCATAACTCCTGAGGTCCCAACCATGTCATTTCCTTGGGTAGTTCTGTCATGTCCCTCCTCACCACATGCTAGCATCTGGGGACATCCAGGTCTTTTGCCCAAATCCAGCCTAGCTGAGGGAAGAGGGACCCTACAGGAAGAAATGACCCCTGTTCTCCGGAAGAGGAGATGCGGGCCCTGGCCCTGTAAGGAGAGACTTGCTGCCATCCACAAGCCTAAGCCTTTCTGTTTTACGAACAAAGGTGTCAGTTTCATAAACAAACATGTCATAAACCAGGGGCGGGGCAGAGAACTCAGGGCACCAGATAGGAATCTACCAAAATGCTTTGTGTCTTGCCACGATTAGTGACTTCCCTTGACATATCCCTATTGCCTACAAGGTGCCTTTTACCTACCATGTCCCCTATGTATACCTTTGCAGCAGAGCTGCTATTCATATTGCTACAGTTGTGGCTGTCAGTTCAGACCAGGCCGATTCCACAGTGGACCCACAATCGGTTCTGGCCTAACTCTGATCGTGCTGGACCTACTGAGCCCAGGTCTTCACCCTCTTCTTACATCTCACCTGAACTTTCACCCATGCTAAAACGCCAGGTGGACCTGGGAGGCTTTGATTATCTAGGATCCTCTGCTCCATCTCAGATGTCTGCGGGACCTCAGGAGCCCACTCCCAGGATGCTCACATTGCGCAGGACAGATGCTGCTGCACAGCAACCTCCTGGGTCAGGTCAGTTTCCTGCTTCTCCTCAGGATCTCCCAGAGGAGTTGAGTCTGCAGGACAAACTCCCAGAGACAGTGCCAGAGCCAGGTGAGGACCACAAGCAGGCCATGCCTCGTCCACTCAAAAGTGACACACAGCACATTGCTCTAGCTGAGGCTTCAGAACAGCCATCACTGCAAATGCATGTTCCACCTCTGTACACTCAGAGAGCACAAGAAAAACCATTTGTTCTTTCACTCCAGACCCGGAAAAAGGATCTAGTCAGGGCGTGGCTACATCGGCAGAGACGGCAAGTACATGACCTTCTGGTAGGAACTGAAAACCAGTTTGCAGAATCGCAGCTAGATCCCAGTATAAATATGGCTTATGGTGACAGCATGCCTCAGAAAGCACAAGAGAAGGCAGATGAACTTCCAGAACACCTCGAGCAAGGTGAATCTTCTCAGTTCCAGCTGCACACCCATGCTCAAATCCCAGGGACTCCTGAGAAGCTCCAGTCCCTTGTGGCTCAGGAAGAAACCCTAGCACAACAGCATGTTAACAAAGAGGTTATTATGCCATTGGTGCATGAGGATGGACGTGTTCCATTTCCAAACAGCAATGAAACTCAGCATTCAACCTCACCAAATGTCACAGTTCAGCCTGCAGATGTGCAGATTACCTTCACCACTCCACGTCAGCAACAGACCCCAGCCCAGCCTCCAGGGAGACCTCAGCAGGAAGAACTGTCAACTACCCAAAAACAGGTGCCAGGTCAGCCTTCAGAGCTCCCAGTGTTTGGAGAACTTTTGGAAAGCCACCTGGAAGCCCCAGCTCAGCCTGAAAAGCCTTTGGAGGAAGTCACACCTCCAGTTAAGCAGGAGGCTCCCGTTCAAACTCCAGAGTCCCCCATGCAGGGCATAGATGCAAGTCGACAAAACCACCAGCTGACAGTTCACTCTCCCGGAGAGGCCCAAGCTCACCATGCCAATGTCTCCTATGTTACAGATAAGCCCCCAGATGTGACAGTGACCTTCACTTCAGTGCCTACCCAGGAGACTGAGTCATCTCTGGCCCCCAGTGAGACTCTGGCTGGTCCTACAGGTTATGGAGAAAAGGTAGAACCCTCTTTCAGTGAGCAAGAGCAAGCATCTCAGCCTTCTGAGTCTCTTGGAGAGAATCAGCCTTCTGGAATGCAGCCTGCAGCCCCAGCTCAGGCTTCAGAGCATGATGGGGAGTTTGAATCTTCTCTAACTCAGCAGGAAAAACCAGCTCAGTCTTCTGAGCAGCAGACCACTGCAGTACAATCCCTGCAGGGGACTCCAGCACAGCCTGGGCAAAAGACTCCAACTCAGAACCTGCAGGAAAACAAAACTCAGCTTCTACAGGAGACCCCAACTCAGCATCTGCAGGAAACCAAAACAAAGCTTCCACAAGATACCACAACTCAGCATCAGCGAGAGACACTGGCCCAGCCTATATGGAAGGCTGTAACTCAGCCTAAACAGAAGGCCCCAACTATGGCTCAGCCAAACACTCCAACTTGGCTGAAGCAGAGGACCTCAACTCAGCCTCACTGGAAGAATGTAACTCATCCTCCAACAGGACATCAGCCAATGTCATCATCTACAAAGGCTACACCTGGTACCACCCTGAACAATACTACAACTCTTCCTCCAAAGCAAAGGCCGGTGACACTTCCACATCCACACCGGATTCAGACTCAGCATCCAACCCTGACTCAAGTCACAGCTAAAACTTTGAGTCTGCAACGACGTACTACAACTCATTTTTCAACAACATCCACCACAGAAAATGCTTTAGTGGTGCACACTGAACACAATGCTCTTCCAAGCACCAACTTATGTGAGCTCTGTAACTGCCAAGACCAGACACTGTCCTGTGTGGATCTCAGCCCAGGGCAGAAGCTCCGCCACGTTCCCGTGCCAGATATCGACCCCAAGAAGCAACTTTTCACTGTCTTGCAAGTATCACTTACCTCCTTTGTGCTGGGCATTCTGCCTGACATTCTTGTCTCAAGATCTTCCTCTTCTCTCCAAACGTGATTGAGTGATGTTTACCTTTGGTTTTTTTCTTTTCTTATTATGTTTGGTCAGTCCTAGGGCTTTGATCTCAGGGCCTGGCACTGTTCCTGAGCTCCTCTGCTCAAGACTACTGCTTTAAAACTTTCAGTCACAGTCTTCCACTTTTCGAGTGATTAATGGAGATAAGAAGGTCATGGGCTTTTCTGACTGGGCTGGATTTGAACTGCAGTCCTCAGATCTCAGCTTCCTGGGTAGTTAGGGTTACAGACCTGAGCCACCCTGTGCTCTGTTGGCCTTTACTTTCCACTTCTCAACTTTCCTTGTCCTCCTCTTTGTATTGTATTCATTCTCCAGAATTTTATGAGGTTGCCCTTTGTCTTTCTCCAAGAAGATACTGATTCAAAGAAATTCACATGCACATAGAAAATCTTAGTATTTTCTAAAAGGAAGAATAGAGATAATCACTGACTGACAAAATTTGGGTATGAGTATAACAAACAGGACTGCACACTTTCTGTCCTAAATGATCATGACAGTGCTAGAAACAGAGCACTCAGGAAGGAAAACCGGTTTGTAAGAAAGGAGTTCAGTATTGGACATTTTTATTGGTAAACAGTCAGAAGGCTTGCAGCAAAATGGAAATAGTCTGCTAGGCAATTGAGAAGATTTAAATCTGCTCCACTTCACAACCAGAGAAAGTATATACAAACTGAGCAGGAGCATTATATTGATGAATAAGTAAAGATTAAGGTAATTCAAGAGTTTCTAGTAAACATCTGCTTTTACCAAGCAGTGACTCACACCTATAATCTTAGGTACTGATAAGGCTCAGCTCTGAGCATCATGAATCAAGCCTATCCTGTCACAAAGTTCATAAGGGTCGTATCTCAAATATTCTACCAAGAAACTACAAGTAATAGAGCACTACCCTTGAGTAAAAGAAGCTAGCACACAAAAAACATTTTTTTCAACCAATATTTTTATCTTTTCCTTTCCTTTCCTTTCTCCTCCTCCTCTTCCTTCTTCTTCTCCTCCTCCTCCTCCTCCTCCTCCTCCTCCTCCCCCTCCCCCTGTTCTTCTCCTTTTCCTCCTCCTCCTCCTCCTTTGTCGTCTTCTTCTTCTTCCTCTCTTTCTTGTTGACAAACCTATCCCTGAGCTATTTCACTCAATGCTAGTTGCACTCCAGTACTTGGAGCCATTGGGCCATTTCCAGGTTTTCTTGGTGGTTATTTGGAATTAAGGATCTCACAGTTTCTTGCCTAGGCTAGCTTGCAAGGTGATCATGAGATCTCAGCCTCCTGAGTAGCTAGGATTACAGGTGTAAGCCACTGGTGACTGGCCACTTTTTTCCTTCATTATTGTATAAACTATGGGGAAACTCATAGCTTCATAAAATAGAAAATGTGAGGTCTTTCTTTTGCATTTAATCATGCTTTCTGTGGTAGCAATGACTCTCTCATTCTGATCTTGCTATTCCTACTTATTTATGGTTATAAATTATGTCTCAATAGAATATTCCAAGGAAATGATATTTCTTATATTGAAGAAAATATATGGAGATTGTACCGTTGGACTGAGAAACTGTGAGTATATTCTCTCCAAATATAAATACAACACTGTACTGTTTAACACGTCTTCGTCCAGAATTTTTTTTTGTAGGTCATCAGGCTTGAGCTCGGCCGGGGCCATGTCCCCGAGCTCTTTAGCTCAAGGCTGTTGCCCTACCCCTGGGCCTGGGCAATGTCCCTGAGCTCTTCTGCTCAAGGTTACTGCCCTACTCCTTGAGCCTCAGCCCCTCTTCCCTTTTTGTAGTGGCTAATTAGAGATAAGTGTCTGGCTTTGACTCACGATCCTCAGATCTCAGCGTCCTGAGTAGCTAGGCTTACAGATGTGAGCCACTGTGCTTGGCTTTGGCCCCAAATTTTGAAGAGAATTCTTCTGAGAGACCCTCTACACCCTGATCAACCTCTACTGACTGAAATTCTGTAATTATTTGAAACATTAAGCTTCGTGGGTACTCAGGGTATTATTAAGTGTCAGAGTACTTGTCTCGCATGCATGATGACATCTTATTGCTATCATGAAAAATAAATTTCAAGGACCCTCTTTGAATTAAGTATATGGCAAGTTGAAGTTCTTCTCTATTGTGCAAGTGATGCATGCTTACATTCATCATGGATACAAATGAAATAACAGAGTAAAAAATATACCTGAAATGAGCATAGTAGAAAGATCTGTTTTCCCAGGCAGTTTTGTACCATTTATATATATATATATATATATATATATATATATATATATACATATATATGTACTACATTTACATATAATAGAATAGGTTTGTGGTATCATTTTTTACTGCCTGTTTACTTTTTATGTAAATGGTAACATCCTGCATCCTGAATATATCATGATATCTGCTTTGAATGTTAATGTTCCTGTACAAATATAAAAGATTATCCTATTCCTTTCATCTTCTGCATGATATTTCATAGTGTGGATGTCTCATGCTTGATTTAGTATCTCCCATAGTATTTATAGACCATGCCCAGTTAGCTTGTTGTATTCATGGCTACAATGAACATTCACATACATACTAGTTTGTGAACATGAAATGGTAATTGTCCTCAAGAAAGTTGTGCCACAATAAACTCTAGGCAACAGAAAATACCAGCCTTCTTTTTTCTATACTTTCTCCATTCAATATAGTCCCCAATGCTGGATGAATTTAGATCCAGAATGACCTTTCTATCTTCCAGAATTCTCAGCGAAAATCGGCTCACTGAATTACATAAGGATGCATTTGAAGGCCTCTTATCCCTTGAATATTTGTAAGTTAGTAAGTTTATCACATCATTAATATTTGTGGCTAATTATGTATAAAATATATATTCAGATTAATTACTGAAATCTCTGTAAGTTGTGCAAGTAATTCTGTCTGTCTCAGCTCATCTCTAATAAATACTTACTATTCATTATGAATTTAACTATACAGACACCACATAGATGGGGGAAAAGTGTCCTGAGAAAAATGGTAAGAAGACCTCGGCAATTGCTCGGCAATTGCTGATACTCATAAGAGAATGGTCTAAAAATACACAGATTGTCCAGGCACCGGTGGCTCATGCCTGTACTCCCAGCTAATCAGGAGGCTGAGCTATGAGGATCTCGATTCAAAGCCAGCTGGCACAAGAAATTCCATAACACTATTATCTCCAATTAAGTACTAGAAAACTAGAAGCGGTCCTGTGGTTCAATGGTAAAGCACTAGCCTTGTGAAAGCTCAATACAGTGACCAGGCTCTGAGTTCAAGCCCTAGGACTGGCAAAAAAAATAGAAGAGAGTATCAAGAAACTTATATAACACCAAAAAAAAGATTAGTTGCCTTATCAACTCTTCTCTGTTCTAAGGTGATGTCCAGTTTATTTTTGGTTTGTTTTTGCCAGTATTAGGGCTTAAAATCCAGGACTAGGCCCTGCCTATCCCTGAAATTTGTTTTCTCCATGCTAGAACTCTACTAAATTGAACCTCACAACCCCTTCTGGCTTTGTCTGTTTATGTGGGTACTGAGGGATCTGACCTATGGATTTCTGAATGCTAAGCAAGCACTCTAACACTAAGCCACCTTTCCAGTCTGATGGCTAGTTTTTTGTTGTTGGTAGTTTGTTTGTTTGTTTGTATTTTGTCAGGCCTGGCTTGAACTCAGGGCCTGCACACTGTCCTTGGGCTTTTTCAAGAGTAGAGCTCTGCCACTGGAGCCCCAGCACCACTTATGGTTTTTTCTATGTATGTGGTACTAAGGAATCGAACCCAGGACTTCATGCATGCTAGGCAAGCACGCTATCATTAAGCCAAATTCTCAGCCCCCTGATGGCAAGTTTTATATTGGCTTTTTGAGGTCTTTCTGCCCCAAACCTTTCAAACATGGTTTAGAAGAAAACTTCCGTGAATTCATCCCTCTGCTTTTCCTACCATGAAATGCATTACAAGATATTTATTCACACTAGCATGTATATCATCATCATTCACCAATGAAAAGGAGATGAAATTGACTGTGCCTAGATTGGCACACAAAGATGAGTAAATCAGGGACCTACTGTAAGAAATCACGGGCTTAAATGCTCAAACCACAGTGCATGCAGCAGAGGGCAAAAAAAGGTATACTTCCAGCAAAGAGCTGAATGTGAGGTATGGTTTGAAATGGTAGAACACTAGATTCTGAGTCAAAAAGCCTAGCAACAGTCCAAGGCCCTGAGTTCAAGCCCCAGAATAGGCCTATATGTTATACATAGAACAGGAATGCAATGAATATGTTACATGTCATATATATATATATATATATACAATATGTACAAAATATAGGACTTGCCAGGTGGAGTGGCTCATGCCTGTAATCCTAGCTCCTCAGGAGGCTGAGATCTGAGGGCCAAGGTTGAAAGCCACCTGGGCACAAAGGGACCTGAGACTCATCTCCCAGTTAACCTCGAGAAAATGGAAAGTGAGGCTTGGCTCGCAGGTAGGGCATAACCTTGAGCTGAAGGGCTCAGGGACAATGACCAGGCCCAGGGGTAGTGTGGTAGCCTTGAGCTCAAGAGCTCAAGAGTTCAGGCTCAGAGTTCGAGTCCCATGACCCACAAAAAACAATATCTAGGACTTGACAGTATAATTATATACACAACTCAAAACTTTGGACTTAAAGAATCAAGTATGATGAGAATATAAAATATTACCTAATTGTTCTTCTCCTCTCTTGAATGATTATCCAAAATTTTTCAGTATCTAAAGCTATGTATTTAGTTGATGGTAATCACTATAAAGAAGTATAACTCCTGTAGGTGTGCTCAGACTTAAGGAAGTTCAAATCCAAATCCAAAGGTTTGTTGTTTAAAACTGTTGCATGTTCAATATTTTCTGTCCTAAAGATTAATACTTATTCACCCTCATTGGTATCTAATAGTTTTGAGTGCACTATTTTCCTCTGTCTTTTTTCTAGAGATTTGTCCTGCAATAAAATACAGTCAATTGAAAGACGCACATTTGAACCATTGCCTTTTCTGAAGTTTGTGTAAGTTGCAAATAGAACTTTATAATATCACATATATCAGCTTATTTTGCAGCAGGATTAAAATGTTGCTAATGAAAAGTCACTATACATATATGTGTGTGTGTGTATGCATGTGTGTGTGTGTGTGTGTGTATGTGAAATTGTTTTAGACCAGCAAGGTTGAATGTAAGAACCATTACAAGTCAGACAAAAATCATTGCAATGGTTCTCAGCGAGTGAACTGCACCCACAAGACATTTGGCAACTGTGGATATGTTACAGACATTTAGTGGGCACACATGTCTACAGGGATACAGGTGTCCTAGTTGCATGTACAGGACAAGGCCCAAAGAATTGTACAGCCCATTATGTGATGGGAAAACCTGTTCTCCGTAAATGACAACCATTCAACACCTCATGTGTAAATATGGAAGCATAAATAAACAGCCAGTATTGTCCATAAAAAGATTTCTTTAAAGCATGGGGAAGGAAAGAATCTCGTTTCATTGTAAAATATGTCTGAAAAAATGTCTCTTTTCCTTCTCCTTTGGCTTATGTCTTTTTTTTTTTTTAGAAATCTTGGTTGCAATTTAATCACAGAACTAAGCTTTGGAACATTCCAGGCATGGCATGGAATGCCATTTTTACACTACATGTAAGTGGTATAGAAAATAAGCATGCTAAATTAAACACTATTTATGTGTTGAACATAATATCCTTATTATCTGGGTGTAAGAACTATATGAACTCTCAAAAGTATGTCTTTAGGACCCAGTCACTTTTCCCCCTTGTTTAAAGTATGTTCATTGTTATTATTAAGTAGTTTCTTTGTTGCTTTTTGGGGGGATAAGGGGTTATGAGGCTTGAGCTCAGCCTGTACACTGTCCCTGAGCTCATAGCTCATGGCTACTGGCCTACCCTTAAGGCAAGTCCCACTTCCCGTTTTCTATAGGTTAATTGCAGATAAGAGTCTCAGGTTCTTTTGTGCCTGGACTGGCTTTGAACTGTGATCCTCAGATCTCAGCTTCCTGAGTAGCTAGGATTACAGGTGTGAGTCACCCCACCCGGTTCCTTTAGTCAGTTTTTGCATGTGTAAATGCATTCAGTTCCCTGCATGTTATCATGCCTAGTTGTATTTTTAAATTTAGCTTCCACATATGAGAGACAACTAGTGTGCTATCTCTCTCTGCCTGGCTCACTTCACTGAACATGTTTATCTAGGTCCATCCATTTCCCTGCAAATGATACAATCTTATTCTTTCTAATGATGAGTAAAATTCTATTGTGTGTAGGTTCCACATTTTCTTGATCTCTACCCATCTGTTGAAGAGCATTTGGGCTGTTTCCATAACTTGGCTATTGTGAATAGTGTAGCAGAAAACATAAATGTGCCAATGTCCTTACCATATTCTGACTTTTGATGTTCTGGGTGGTTGCCCCCAAATTATAATCATTTTTTTTCAAATGAGGGTAAAAAATAAGGTATAGAAGGCTAGGAGACTCATATGACTAAGTCATACAACCGCCTGGTTTTGTTTTCCTACTTTGGCCAGGGCAACAGAAGACAGCAAGCAAGTAATCTTCAAATGATCTCTGACATGGGAGGCAATGGCTGCTATGATATGTGTGAGGCTAGTATTCATTGCTTCTGCATTGCAGAATAAATGCCTGACTACTCAAATGTCTGGGAGGCAGACACGCAGTGAGCAAAGTTGATCACCCAGTCCTTCACTGAGCAAAATGGTGTGGCTGCTTTCTCAGTGCCAATTTCTTGTAATGGTGACACAGGGCACTTCTCTGAGTCAGGTAGAATGTTATTTGTCAAATATGTGCCTCTGATGTTGTCAATTACTTTGTTCAATAGGAACCTCTGAGGTATAGAAAAAGATATACATTCAAAAACAAAATACATGGCTCCTGACTGAGTCTATACATTTTTCCTTCTTGAATACCTTAAACAAGAAATGTATTTTTAGTTCATTTCAGTTCAAAAATGGTATGTTGTAGCCAGGTGCAGTGGCTCACGCCTGTAATCCTAGCTACTCAGGAGGCTGAGATCTGAGGATCAAGGTTCAAAGCCAACCGGGCCACTTTAGTCTCAGGAGACTTTTATGTCCAAGTAGTCACCAGAAAACTGAAAGTGGCTGAAAGTGGAGCTGTGGCTCAAGGGGTAGGGCGGTTGCCTTGAGCTGAAAAGCTTAGGGATAACACCCTGGCCCAGAGTCCAAGCCCCAAGTCCAACCAAAACAAACAAACAAAAGAAAAGGGATGTTATTTGTCAGACATGGTAGAAAACACCTATAATCTAGCCTTGCTCAAGAAGTGTAGCCAGGCAATGAGTGCAATAGCCAGTGTAGGCTACATACCTAAAACTTCATCTCAGAAAGAAAAAAAAACCTCTGTTGTTCAATGTTGTGGAGAATATTATAATGAAAAGTGAAATTGTCCTCTAAACTTGTCTTTATGAAAGACTGTCTACTTGTGAATCAGTAAATTTGGATTCTTAACGTTTATTTGTGTTGGGGTGGCATGGGGGGCCCGGGCAGGGAGCACAGGCCCCAGAAACTCTGAAGCATGACACTTGGAGGTCCCTCCTGCCATCTGGCTCCAGGCCTCTCACTTCACGGCAGGTTCTGGCTCCCACCCATGGCCATCACTCAGTTTCGGCTATTTAAAGTTTGTACCTGCTTAGCAACAGTATTCTCATTCCTAAAGAGATTAATATGCAGGTCTGGCAGAGGAAGAAAATTAAGTGGAGACCAAATAACTTTGCCAACTACAGTTGATTATTCTTCAGTTCCAAAGCAGACAGAAGTGGAGGAGTGGACTTCCTGGGATGAAGATGCACCCACAAGTGTAAAGATTGAAGGAGGCAATGGCAACGTGGCATCACAACAAAATGCTTTGGAACAACTGGAACCTGACTATTTTAAGGACATGACACAAACTATAAGGAAAACTCAGAAAATTATTAACAAGAGAGAACCGTTAAATTTTGGCATCCGAGATGGTAGCACAGGTTTCTCCAGTAGACTAACAGCTACATAAGATATGCCTTCCATTCATCAGTTCTCTGAATTAGGTGACTTGGACCCTTGGCAAGAAAATACTAATACTTGGGAGGAGGAAGAAGATGCAGCCTGGCAAGCAGAAGAAGTTTTGAGGCAGCAGAAAATAGCAGACAGAGAAAAGAGAGCAGCAGAACAACAAAGAAAGAAAATGGAAAAGGAAGCACAGAGGCTAATGAAGAAGGAACAGAACAAAATTGGTGTGAAAATTTCATAACAAATACTCTTCAGATGTCATAGTGCCAGTAGGAGAAATCTGAGCTCCAGAACCCATGCAACATTTGTATGGATTTAAGAGCATTTATGGAATCCAAATACACTGCTTGATTTTAATGCATTCATCAGGCCATTCAGGAGACCAAGATTCTCCCAAAGTACTTAGTGATTGAGACTCAAAAGGACAGAAAAGATGTATGGAAGTATTTTCTTCAACATTTTCCAGACATATGACAATTGTTTCCTGTAGAAAAATTATTACAAATGGAATATATCAGTACCTCTCAAGCCAGTGTTTCTAGCTAAATAAATGAGTGTAAATAATTTTATGGTGAAAAAGAACTCTGCTATCTATGATGTTTTCCTTCAATGTGTATAATTATAAAATAAAGTTATATTTTTTTGTTTCCATGATCACCTGACCTAAATTAGACAGACTATAAGTAGGGATTTCACTTCCTTATTTTTGTTATAAGAAGCTGATGTTGGCATACGTTTACTCTAGTGAAAACGGGTATTGTTTTATATATCAATAAGGGATTTGATGGTTTTGGTTTTTAAGATGACATTAAATACAATAATTTTTTTATCAAAAATTTTTTTTTGTGTTGGTGGTGAATTGAGATGTAGCTGGAATCTCTATCAAGGTTGTCTATGCTGGCTTTGAATCTTGATCCTCAAATCTCAGCCTCTGAATAGCTTGAATTATAGGTATGAGCTTGCTTAGAAGGACTTATTTTCAAACATCTTTTCAGTTGTAAGTCACTGGTACACACCTATAATCCTAACTAATCAGTAGGCTGAGATCTGAGGATCCCATTTCAAAGCCAGCCCATGCAAAAAAGTTCATGAGACATGGGACCCTCACCTCCAATGAAACCTCAGTGAAAAAAACCCACAAAAAACAGAAGAACAAGTATGGCTGAAAGTGGTGGAATGCCAGGCTTCAGTGAAAAATTTCAGGGAAAAAGCCCACCCCCCGAGTTCAAGTCCCATAACTGACATCACACACACACACACACACACACACACACACACACACACACACACATGCTTGTAGTCACTTCATTGGTTGGCACAGTGCCAACTCTATGACTTTAGAAGCTGTTGGACTTTGCAAAGCAGAAAGTCTATATGTTATTGAGGAAAAGCCCTTACCCTTGCTAGCTGGTCTTGAGCACTAAGAGACAAGAGAAAAAGGAGTATAAATCAGGCCTTATCCATATTGAATTATTTACCCACTATAGAGTTTCAGTCATGCTACATTTTCAGGGAACATTCAGCTGATATCCCCAAAACAGCCTATTACTTTTCACTCAGTTCAGTAGCATTGGTTTTGTGTTGAGAACTGTAGGTACATAGAAGTTTGCACACTTCTGGATCTTTGTGGTTTGTACTAGAAGCCTGGTTTAGTCTCAACTATCCAATACCTCTCTACTCCTATACCTTTTCTTTTTCCATATTCTTTTCTAGAATTTTGGGAAGTTTCTAAATAAAGTCTGCTTTATGGATTGTAAGTGTGACCTAGAGTAAAGACTCTGATTTCCCTTAAACCTACAAGTTATAAACCAAATAAATGAATATAAAGTTTTTATGAAGACTAATTCAAATTGAAAAAGTTGATCATTTCAATTCCATTGCCATTTTCAGAATTCTCAATCGTAATCCTCTAACAGCTGTTGAAGATTCCTATCTTTTTAAATTGCCAGCATTAAAATACCTGTAAGTATTTCAGAGATAATTTCTGTTCTTCCTGATTAGGCTTTCCAAATGTTAAATATTTTTCAGTGAGCCTAAGAAAGTCATTTTTTTTTCATTTCTACTACTGGTTCTAGCACTTGAACTCAGGATCTGGGCTCTGTCCATGAGCTTCTTTTGCTCAAGGCTAACACTCTACAACATGAGCAACAGCACCACTTCCAGATTTTTCTGATAGTTTAGTGGAGATAATAGTCTTGCAAAATTTACTGCTCACACTGGATTCCAACCCTGATTCTCAAATCTCAACTTCCTGAGTAGATAGGATTACATTCTTGGGCCACCAGCACCTAGACTGAAAGTTAATTTTAGTTAATAGGTAATTGAATAAAACTTTTGGTAAAGGAAAGAACTAAGAAACCATTTATAATGAACAAAACAGTGGAAGGATAAACACGTGTAGAACCATCACTTTTTCCAGAGAGCAAAGAGGAATAAATGGTACACATTCTTTTATGAACAAAAACAAAAGTAAACTGATAGTGAATGTATTGTGAAGATGCTAAGATAATGGTAAGGAAAGAATGATAATGGTTCTATACTAGGGCAAGATCATTAATTTGATGACATGATGAGTTAACACAAAATTTTCAGTTAGAAAGTATTGAGCTGACTTACTCTTAGGGAAGCTGAAATTAAATGAACCTCATGTTCTTCAAGGATTTTTTTTGCCAGTCCTGGGCCTTGAACTCAGGACCTGAGCACTACCCTGTGCTTTCTCAAGGCTAGAGCTCTACCACTTGAGCCACAGCATGCTTCTGGCTTTTTTTTCTCTCTGTATATATGGTACTGAAGAATCAAACCTGGGTCTTTGTGAATGCTAGGCAAGCACTCTAGCACTAGGCCCAACTCCTGGTCCTTAAAGGATCTTTTTTAAGAATATTTGAGTTGGGGTTTACCATGAATGTCTGGCTTTCTCCTGTAGAGACATGGGAACAACACAAGTGCAACTGACAACAGTGGAGAATGTCCTCATGTTGACCCTTACGTTGGAAAAACTGTAAGTTAATTGCTTTTACTTTTGTATCATTTTGTTGGCTTTTTTTTTCAGGGTTTTGTTCTTTCTAATATCAAGTTTATCAAAGAGACATTTTTACAGTTAACGACATGCATTTTTTTTCCAGTCCTGGGGTTGGAACTCAAGGCCTGGACACTGCCTTTGAGCTGCTTTTGCTCAAGGCTAGCACTCTTCCACCTGAGCCACAGCACCACTTCTGGCTTTTTCTGTTCATATGGTACTGAGCAATCAAACCCAGGGCTTTATGCATGTTAGGCAAACACTCTACCACTAAGCCACATTCCTGGCTCATAACTTCACAGTTTTTAAGTGTACAGTTTGATGAGTTCACATAGATGTAACCACTACTGTGTTCCAATCACCCATAAAAGGCTCACAGTCAGTCCTTTTGCAGTCAATCCACTCCTTCCACCACCTCTGAAACCTCCAATCTTATCTCTGGAACTGAAGTTCCACCTTTTCTAGAATATCTTCTAAATGAAAGCATAGAATTGGTCACTGTCTGGGTGTCACAGAACACATAGATAATTGATGGTTTCTCCATTTCCAAGCCTGGCTGTAGGTTGTTTGAACCTAAGATAATGTAATACAATTTGTGCCAAGCAAGAGGCCCACCCACAAGATGGAGGATCAGTGTTATCCAAGACATGGAGAGCAAAAGATGCTCTTGCCTAATACTGTATCAAGACTATTGCCAGTGCTCACAAAATGACTTCTTTTCAGGCCAGACCCGGAGCTTGAACTCAGGGCCTGGGCCTTGTGCCTGAGCTTTGTACTCAAGACTAGTGTTCTACCCCTTGAACCATAGCACCACACCCAGTGTTTTGGTAGCTAATTGGAGATGAGTCTCATGAACTTTCCTGCACAGCCTGGCTTCTAAGTGTGATCCTCAGATCTCAGTCTTCAAAGTAACTTGGATTACAGGGATGAGCTATTGGTGTCCAGCTAATTTTCTAATTTGATCATTCCTCTACATTGATTATGCTGCATTATTCTATCACAGGTTAGCATCTCCTCTCTCTCTCTCTCTCTCTCTCTCTCTCTCTCTCTCTCTCTCTCTCTCTCTCTCTCTCTATCTCTCTCTCTCTCTCTCTCTCTCTCTCTTGCCAGTTCTGGGGCATGAACTTTACAGGGCCTGGGCACTGTCCTTGGGCTTTCTTAAAGCTAGTGATCTACCATGTAAGCCACAGCACCACTTCCAGCATTTCTGCATGTGGGGTACCCAGGAATTGAACCCAGAACTTCATGCATGCTAAGCAAGCAATCTACCACAAGGCCATACTCTCAGTTTTTAAGTATCACAATAGATTAATGGATTCTTCTTTACATTATTTATATAACCCATTATCATTTTGTTTTAGTTTGTATAATCATTGTACAATTGATATGCAGAGGGGTTGCAGTTTCAGCAATCAGGAATGAGTCATGAATACATTTCTTCTCCTCCCACTCACCCCGGTCTTGGGACTTGAACTCTGGGTCTGGGCTTGTCCCTGAGATCTTAAGCTCAAGGCCACAGCCCTACCACTTGAGCCTCAGCCCCACTTCGTTTTCTGGTGGTTAATTGGAGATGAGTCTCACAGGGCCAGGAGTCTGTCCTAGTGGTAGAGTGCTTGCCTCACATACACAACCTAGATGGGGGAAAATGGAGTTATTGGCTTTGCTTTGGCTCATCTATCACTTAGTAACCCTTTGCTCATTAACTTAATTCTCGGGTTTCCATTTATAGGGTCTTACCTCACACTATGGCAAGCTGTCTCTGCCAATTTAAAAACAATATTGAGGTTATCTGCAAGACAGTCAAGCTACATTGTGACAGTGCCTTGCTGACAAACATCACACACTGCCGTGAGTCTGTTGCCTGATATTTATTGTGTTCATTTTTAACTTTTCCTCAGTGATGATTTCTAAACAATGACTGTTTTTATTTGTTTATCCAGTTAATCTTTCTACAGTTCTGAACTGCTTAAAGTCATGTTTTCATTAGTGATTGTATACTTAAATAATTTAATTGTCCATACTCATAAGAGCCAAGAGAAGGAAATAGACTGTGGTCTCTGCTTAGTGCTCTGCCTTCCAATAATTATTCATTCAGATGGTGAAAAGTAGTCTGTAAGATTCTTTAAGTTTTAAGTGTTCTTTGTCTCTGTGATAGGTATATCTACGTTCTACTTTGTTTTCATAACTCTCTAAAAATCTGTAAGTGATCGGGACAGGAGTTTGGCCTAGTGGTAGAGTGTGTGTCTAGCATGCACAAAGACCCAAGTTTGATTCCACGGTATTACATACATAGAAAAAAGCCAGAAGTGGTGGGGAGGTTCAAGTGGTAGAGCTCTAGCCTTGAGAAAGTCTCAAGCCCAGTAGTGGCAGAAAAAAAAATCTATAAGTGATATTGTTTTCCTTGGAGGCTGAGTTTCCAGCATTCTGCTTACCACTTGTTACCTAGCTTTTGTAACCAATTAAAGGCCTCTTCCAGGCCTAGACTGCAACTCTGAAAGTGCTTCAATCTGAGCCTGAATTAAGTCTCCAAAAACATGACTGATGTCATATGCTATAGCTTCAGCACAGGTTTTCACATGCAGTTTAGGGCCAAACAGTCTGATACTTAGATACCATTATTGCTTAGTTTTCAAAACCAGTTTTCACAACACCGTTATTTCCTTCCTTATCTGTGATGACCAAAGCCAGGATTTTTCATCCTTTACAGCTGAAGGAAAATATTAGTTCAGAGAAATCAAGTACCAAGCCCCATGCCCAAGACTTGAATCCTTCTTCACCACCTAACCTCCTCCTGTGACCTTCACTACCAACAAAAATAGTTTACTTCTCCTAGGCACAGGATGGACGCTAAATGTTTTTGTTCTCTAATGCTTTGGATGCTTCCCAAGTAACACTGAAGAGTTTCAAATGAAAAGTAGCTTTTTCAGCCCTATGCTGTAATTTATGCCAATAACTACAGCTACTCAGAAAGGAGCGATAAGGGTATTCATGGTTCCAAGTAAGCTTGAGAATACATCTAGCAAGATCCCATCTCAACCAGTCAGACCACTCTTGTGGCATGTGCCTCTGATCCTCAGTGGGAAGCTATAAACAGGAATGATGTTAGAGGCCAGCTTGGGCTAAGAGAAACAGAAAACTCCAACCAAACAGTACCTAAAGCCAAAAGGACACCAGTGGGATTGGAGTGGCTAATGCCTCCCAAACCAGCACGGAGACAAGAGTTCAAATCCCAGTAATGCAAAACAAAAATGTAGCTTGTTTCCTTTGTATATTTCAAGCCCTATTTAGTCAGAATTGCTGTTACTCTATTGGTTTCTTACCCATTGTACAGCAAAATACACCCCAGAAACTGAAAATTGGTTAGCATACCCCAACCCTTGGTCCAAATTGTATTCCTACAGTGTAGAGCTTATTATTAGGGAAACAGGAAACATAGAATCAGAGCTCAAGTGAAGGTACTGGGCAGGCATGTGGGAAAAAGTCCAGTTGATGACCTCTTATTAAGAAGAGTTGGAGCCAGACAATGTGGTTCACACCAGTAATCCTTGCTACTCAGGAGGCTGAGATCTGAGGATCAAGGTTCAAAGCCAGCCCAGAGACAAAAGGACTTGAGACTTTTCTCCAATTAACCTCTAGAAAATGGGAAATAGGGTTTGGCTTGAGGGTAAAGCAGTAAGCTTGAGCTGAAGAGCTCAGGGACAATGCCCAGCCCTAGTTTAAACCCCAAGATTGACAAAAAAAAAAAAGAGCAGGACCTGTAGGTTAGCATCTGCCCTTGCTATCCTGAGGACCATGCTTTGTCATGGTTGCCTGTGTGGTAGGAAGAAAACAGCACACGGAAGAAGTGGAGAGAAGAAGCCTGTGCTCTGCAGCTGTGGCAGGACAGGATATGGGGGATGTGGATGTGGAGAGGCATGGCTGTTCTACACCGAAGCTACTCGGGATGATTATTTGCTTTGACTACTAGGCATGCGGGATGTTCTTTTCTACCAGAATCCCTATACTTCACACAAAATTATGTGCTCAGATGTTCTGAGTGAGTTAACTACTTTGTTAAGGCTTGTCTAATTTCTCCTTGTTGTTGCCATTTCACAGTCTTAAGTTTGGGCTTATTTTTACCCCAGTATGTGACACTCCAGTCTTTGCTGACCCCTAATGTATTCAACTGGGTTGTGAGGTGATAGAGTGACAAGAAGCTATCAGCCTTCTCTTATCAGTTTCTTCCTTTCTGACAGTTGAAGAAGCATCAATAGGGAACCCAGAAGGAACATTCATGAAAGTGCTAAAATCCCGCAAGGAGAAAACCAGCACCGAGCTGACTATTGAACCAGAGAGGGAACATTCTGACAAAAATTATGTTTTGTACTCAGGACTGATGAATGACAAGAAAGAAATTGCTGAGGAGACTGATATTTTTACTGCACTAAGTTATATATTGGCCTATTTCACACAAGGACATGAAATAGATACACATTCAACAGAATTACCATTCATTAAACTGCTTTTCTCAAATGTGCAAAATGGAGACAACTCCATAAATGATTTAAAACTCAATACAGAGACTGCCCCAGTTGTGCAGGCATCTGATATCTCTATGTATAAAACTAAACTAAAGAAGATTCATCAGCTAAAAAATGTGTTTGGTACAAAAAGGCAGAGGAAATACAATAAAGTTAAAAAGAAAGAGAAAACGTCAATATTCAGGCAACCTAACCTTTTAGGCCCTAAATTTAAACGTCAAATCTTTCCCCACAAAGTGCAAAGTATTCAACCACAGGTAGGCATCTGGGAAGAAACGGAGAGTGAAGAAAAAAGACTGCCAAGGCCCAACAGAGACCCCAAGTGGCCAAAAAGCATACAGAAAAGGCACTACAAGCAAGTGAGCAGCTGGATAAAACAGAGTGCCGAGAATCTTGTGGAGAGCCCTGGTAAAAAAAGAAGACTTGAGAAACCTCCATCAAGGGAGCTAGAGCCACCTCATGTGGCTCAGGAGCCCAAGAAATTGTTGGCAAACTCCTTGCACACAGAGCTCTCACTCATAAAGAAACATAAGGCAGTAGGCTCTTCTTTGCAGAATCATGACTCACAGAGCAGGGACTCCTTTTCCACCACTCTAAAATCCCCACATGAGCTCAGAAAAAAAGACAGAGAGTTAGCCTACAGCATGTTTGTTTTAGAAGAGGCAAATTCTAAAGTTAAAAACATGGAGCGTTCTAATCCAGTCATCTATTCCAAGAAAAATTACTACATTCATAAGACTGGCTCTCCTGTGGCCCACAGAATACCCAGGGCCAAACTGAGTCGGAAGGCCAGAAAGAAAACTTCAGGCTTCACACCAGTGCTTGTAAACAGGCCTCCATTTTCTGCAGTAAGAAGCCTCATGAACTTCCCTTCAGAAGGAGACATTTCATCATGGGGAGAGCTGAGTTCTCGAGAGAACCCTTTTCTAGAATTCTATGCTCTTTCAACACCTTCTATGGACAACACTCCTGTAAAACACCAGATTGTACCAAATGCTTTGGTAGGAAATATTCTTGCACAAAATGTTTTTGAACCAATTGGAAGTCTCCCTAAGAACACAATTCAGGAGAATCTTATTGCTCCAGGGTCCAGTGTCACTGCATTCAACTTAATGCCGTCTATCCAACAAAGCAAGGAGACTCAATGGGAATACCTCAGCATGGGTACTGACTCACCTGTCAAGGCCATAAACACCCATTCACAATCTCCCTCATATTCTGACCACTTTGAAATGCAGTTAAACCAAGAGCTAAAGCCACTTATTCCCAATAATGATGTGAGAAAGCTCCTGTCTCATCTTATCCGGACCTGGAGAATGGACTGCTCTAGAGCTGAAGTACAGGTACCCTGTTCCAACCTCATCTCCAGAACAGGCCTGCTGTTGAAGCTTCTCAGTGAACAGCAAGAAGCAAAGGTATCGAGGTCTGATTGGGATATGGACCAGTGGAAATTGGATAACTACATCAATGAGAACACTGAAGTTCAAAGTGAACAGCAAGAGTCAAATGAGGTAAGTACATGTAGAGAACTGCAAGCCCTGACTTCCCCATCCTTTAGATACAGCCAGGACTTAGTCCAGTCCAAAGTCATGTGATCATGTTTCCCCACTGTTCTCCTTACTACAGGTAAGTTGTAGAGAAACTGCAAATTATTAAGGCTTAGAGTACATTAAATTTAACATACCCTTTGAGAAAGTTCCATGCTCTTCTTCTGGAAGAATGGGGTTTGAATAATTTTCTTCCTCCTAATCTCTTTGTAAATTAACAAAATTATCCTTGTGTTTTTGGTTGATTTTTGTTTTTTGTTTTTTTTTAGCTTACACAAGAAGTTCCGGGATATGGCTATAATAACAAACTCATCTTGGCAATATCTGTGACTGTAGTAGTAATGATTTTGATTATAATTTTCTGTCTCATTGAGGTAAGAACATTCACACATGTTTCCAGAATATATCCTGTTTTTGTAACCACAAGTATTTTTCTGCTTTCCAGATTGTATTTCTTTGACTGTGTATACTGTAGAGTGTTTTCCTGATAGAACCCTACTTATCATTGTTACTCCTGTGCTAACAACTTATCACTGCTCCTACAGGAAGAAATGAGTTCACTTGATAAACTTGAATTTGATGCCTACTAAGTGGGAACGACCATAGGTTCGGTGAGCAAAGGTCATTAGTAATTGATCACTGGCCTTTGTACAGGCAGGCCATCTGAATCTCATAGTGGTTCACTGATTTCCTAGAGATTTTTATAAAGTCCAATACTGCTGTTAATTTTTCTGTACAGTTCAATATTGTCTTTACATTTATATATTTTCATTATTTGCTACTTTGATGAGGTCTGTGAGAACATTAACATGCAGTGTTCTCTTCACACTTGATAGTAATGGTCAAAAAAATAAATTATGGCATTGCCGGTCCTGGTGGCTCATGTCTGTGATACTAGGTACTCAAGAGGCTGAGATCTGAGGTTCGAGGTTCAAAGCCACCCCCCAGAATTCAATCACCTTAACCAAAAAGAAAAAAAAAGAATTGAGGCGTTGTGCTAAGCAGTCTTGGGTGAATGTTACACCAGTTAACAATTGCTCTGTTGCTTAGCTACATTTCTAGTCTAAGATTTTGGAAATCTCACATTTCAGTAAATGTAAACAAACAGACAAAGAAATCCTAAAAGTATTAGGAGAAAATAAAAGCAATATTTTCGTTTTATAATTTTGCAATAAGAGAGAGCTTTCTATGCCTGGTCCTTTAAACAGAAACCTTTGATATCTATGGACACCATGTCCCTGAGGTCCATGTCATTAGGGATACTAAGTGTAGGACAAAAAGGTTTCCATAGATTGTCTCATCCAACCCAGGGGGACGATCTCACTCACTTGTTTTACAGATGAAAGAGACCAACTTAAAGTCCAATGGCAAAACTAATTCATTAGACTATTAATAAAGCCTTCCGTCTTTTTTGTTCTGTTCCCCTTAGAGAAAATAATACCAGGAGATATTTCAAACATGAAAATACAAACCATCCCAAACCATTGAAAACACTAACATAGTTTATGTAAAGGAGAGATTTGTCAAACTAAGAAAAAGACAACCATCCAGTGGAGGAGCCAGGACTGGGAACAGCATGTGCATTTTTCTAGTTTCCAACACCACCTGTGCATACCCCCACCCTTGTCTCTTAGTTTATAGTTTGGGCTCTCTCTCATGCTTTCCTAAGCCTGCCTGGTTATTTATACCTTTAATCCTTCTGGAATTTGTTCATGTTTTTGTATGGCTGAAATAGAGAATCTTTTTTCACCCTAAATGAATATTCATTTGTAATAAAACAATTCTTATTAAATGGTTCATTTATTTTTCACTGATCTAAAATACCATATTGACTTCTTCTTCCATTGATCCAACTGTCTTTACTGCACCAGTACCAGTGTTTGCTGGTAATTTATAACAGAGCAAATAAGGATGGTTAATCCAAGTAGTTAGCTTCATAACGCTTCCTTTAAAAACTTCTTAAGTTGTGTAAGGGTCCACTTCATATCTCTTCTTGAATACCTTCCCTTCCCAAAGAGATCCTGTTGGATTTTCTTTTATAGGTCCACTAACTTGAAACAATATAGTGGTTAGTTGGAGAAAAGAGTCTTGGGGACTTTTCTGCTCAGGCTGCACTCCTGGTGTGAGCCTCCAGGAAATGGCTTTAAAGCTTTGATTAAAGGCACGACATCATGCCTGGTCCTAGGGTTTTTTTTAAATTTTTTTAATGGAATTAATACAGGGGTTACAGTTATAGTCACCAGATAGAAGGAGCATTACTTCATACACATTGATAGCCCATTCTCTCCTAGTTTTTTTAAGTTTTCACTTTTTTTTTCTGTCATAGGGCTTGTACTCAGAGCCTGGATGCCATCCCTTAACTTTCTTTTTTTGTTTGTTTGTTTTCTTTTGCTCAAGGCTAGGGCTCAACCACTATAACCACAGCTTTATTTCCAGTTTTCAGATAATGAACTGGAGATAAGAAGGTTACTGAGTTTCCTGCCTCAGCAGGCTTTGAACTGTGATCCTCAGAACTCAGCCTCCTGAGTAGCTAGGATTATAAGTGTGAGCCACCAGCGCCCAGTGATTTTGAGGTTTTATTTCATAGATTGTCTTATAAGTTTACTGTTGTTTATTCTAAAGGACTTTCCTATACCTTTATTGCTATTATAAGTTGTATCTTTCCATATCTCTAATTCCTATGGGAACATAGAAAAGCTATTGTTTCTGTGCTGATCTCCATATTTTGTTTCTGCCCACTCACTGAATTTTAATGTTATTAATCCAATCATATTTGCTGATTCTCTTGGGTTTTGCTTGTTTTTCCTAAATCCGGCTTTTCTTTAATTAGAAGTGAGAGTCTCACCTACTTTCCTGCTCAGACTGGCTTCAAACTTTGATTCTCAGTTGTGAAACACAATGCCTGGCTCTCTCAGGTGTTTTTTAGTTATCCATCATTTCATATACAAATAAAAATAGTTTGGTTCCTTTCCAACATTTGTGCTCTATTTATGTCTTCATTACATTGTCTTCAATAGGAGTGCCTCATGACAGTAATAATTGTAATAAAGACAGTAATGTTGTTTGGGATTTGATAATAATACTGGTGTTTTGGTCTTGAGGCAAGTCTGCAATCGATTAAAGGGCATTTTCTTTACTGTTTTAAGAGTTATAAGGAATTGCCTATTGGTTTTATCTAAAATACTAAATGCCACATATTAAAATTCTAGCTTCAGACAAGACCCTCAGCTAGGTCCTGTGGAAGAGAAAAAGATCTATTAGTAGAGGAGAATTCCTGGAGTCATAAAAGCCACCTCCTGGGTAGATAGGATATATAAATAATGGAATGAGCAGTTGAAAGTACTTAATGTTGGTGGATAATCCTGATTGTGCTTTGTTCCCAGATTTATTCCCACAGAACATCAGCAGAAGGAAGTGAAGAGTCCTCAAGGTAAAGGGAGTCTAAATCTTTAGTGAGGATCTGAAAACTGGAAGGAGCCTAGAACTCATCAATTTCTATCCCCTAGCCTTACAATGAGGGCTCTATGCAAGGTAGAGAGAACTCTTGCTTCCCGAGGTCTCATCTGGCTCCAGCAAAAGTAGTTGCCTGGCAGAGGCAGAGGTGGTCAGTACTAGCATGGATAACTCTCTGTCACCAGTCCTTCAGTGAATGAGGGTGGGCAATAGAGATTTCAGCTGACTGTTGCTGCTAGAGGTGGGTCTCAGGAGATCACATAAGAAATCCTTGAGGTACTGGGTGTAGGTCTGGTGGAAGGTGGAATGTAGGGATCCTTCCTGTTTAGCAAAAAAAAAAAACTCAGCTCCTCATCCTGTTGATACCTTCTCATTCCCATTTTCTCTTTTACGAAGAACTTCACATCATTTTAGGTAAGAGAGACTGCAGATGTTAGTTTGTCATTTCTTTTTGGAATAAAGAAAAAATCAAGAGGAGAAAGGGGAAATTTCTTGCTATTGGGTCACACTGCTCATGAGTTTTAGGGGAAGATGGTTCTTTCCCCTCCTTATATGAGGATACATTTAACCAACAATCACATGTCATGAAAACATCTAGTATCTAGAACAACAAACTGATTTCCCCTATTCTGCTTCCATTTAGAAATGATAGCTTGCCTTTCTCATGTCCTTTAAATTGATTTCATAAATCATTCATCATGGTAATCTTTCAGAGATCAAAATCTCTAAACTACAGCACTTTAGAAGTTGTGCTTCCTATGATTCAACTTGTGTAAACACAGCTAAGATAAAACAGTTAAGAAGTGGGGCTGGTGCCAGGAGTTTGGCCTAGTGCTAGAGTGCTTGCCTAGCATGCAGGCAAGCACCCAGGTTTGATTCCTCTGTACCAAATACATAGAAGAAAAAAATAGTCAGAAGTGGTTATGTGACTCAAGTGGTAGAGTTCTAGCCTTGAGAAATCCCAAGGACAGTGCTCAGGCCCTAAGTTCAAGGCCCAGGACTGGACAAATAAAAAAAGAAGTGGGGTAGTGGCTCAAGGTGTAGTAGGGTGGTAGCCTTGAGCTGAAGAGCTCAGGGACAGCACCCAGGCCCAGAGTTCAAACCCCACAAAAAATGACACATGGGAAGTTAAGTCCAAAGAAGCAGTTGTTGATATGCAGGGATTTTTGGCAGAGAGAGGGTAAGTGGGGCTGACAATCCTAGCTATGTCACAGCCCACATCATTCCTAAAAGTCTCCCTGGTGGCATTGTAGGGGCTCCTGCAACCTCTGCCTGCATTCATGAAATTGTTTTCTAGCCCCAAGTTAGGTTTGCTCATTGTGATTTTGAACCAAAGCACAGGTGTTTATCTTAGTAAGATCTGAGGTGTACATTGTAAGAGATAGGGAAAATGGCATGAATCACTAATTGTATGCTTACTTTTCCCCCAAGGAGCTCTTTTGGATTTCTGCGAAGGAAATGTTCATCAGAAACTCCAAGTCGGGTAAGTACTTATTTCTGTAGCCAGAAAAGAGCAGTGAATGCAGAATTAATATTTCTCCTATCTTTCCTAGGAGGGCTTCTTCTTCTTCTTAAGGAAGCCACGGTGGCTGAGGCATATATACAAACCTCTCAGTGCCACATGCAAGAAAAACATGGACGACAAGCTACATGATGGGGACTCTTTCGATGAGGAGGAGATTTCCCACAAGAAGACTAAAGAGTAAATGGATGGGGGCAATTTCAACATTCCTAGCTCCAAGAGGGAAGCAAGGGAAAGTTGGGTTGCTTCCTTCAATATTGAAAGGCTGTCATTGTTCTTTCCCCAGGGAACCCAGTGAAACCAATGTAGAAGTTCCACCACCATCATCACCACCACCAGATTCGCCAGATAAACCAGGCCGACCACCACCAGTTACACCAACCCCACAATCTGCTCCTCCTCCAGGCGCTGCACGTGAGACTGGCAAACCTGCCTCATAACTGTGACACTTTTATATTCAGCCTCTCAGCATCGCTTATTACATACCTACATTTTAACATATGCGACTATTTTTATACTTCTCATATTAAATTGTGTATGATTCATAACCATTTCCATGTGTGGTGGTACTTACACAAATCTGTGCAGATAACAGGGGCACAGGCAGGAACGGCAGCATTGTGGCTGGGGCTGCTTTGGTAGTCAGGCTTCAGCAGGTGTAGATGGCTTCTAAAGAGGACATCCTGCTGCAGAACCACAGAACATATCCTGCACATGTGGATTTTTTTTATGTCAAAATCTGCCTATTTTCTGAGAAGTCATGCTAGAAATCAAATATGACTAATGGAATTAAATAAAAAAGGAGAGCTATAGATTCTTGTGGAACTTCTAAAGATACTAAAAGTGGGACTGGAAGAGATAAGTGAGAAAGGGGCCACATTATTTGTCATCACTCTAAATAGATGCACCTTTGTGCCTGAGACTTAGCTCCCAAGAAAAGCCTTTGCTTTATGGGCTGCTTGGGGACAAGCGCCTGGAATTAATGGGACATATCTAGGTTAGGCCTATGGGCTCCTCAAATATCTTCCTCTACATGCACAAGGCTGATGATGTATCTTTCTGGGTTTTTTTTGTTTGTTTGTTTTTGCCAGTCCTGAGATTGAGCTCAGGGCCTGAACACTGTCCTGGGTCTTTCTCAAGGCTAGAGCTCTACTACTTGAGCCTCAGCACCACTTCCAGCTTTTTTCTGTGCATGTGGTACCGAGGAATCCAACCCAGGTCTTCGTGCATGCTAGGCAAGCACTAGGTCACACTCCTGGCGGCCCCAAGCCTGATGTATCTTTCTTTGAAACTCAACCTTCTAAACCTGACTCTTCCCTCTCAGAGACAAGCTTGTCACAGGTAGATCTGTCTGGATCTTTAAAATCAGAGCCCTGTTGTTTTGGTTTATTAAGAACCGGTCATTTACAAAGAGTTTGACATGCCTCCAGGCCATTGTCCACTTCCAGCCACATTCACAGGCTGTGTGGTCACCAGAAATTTGGGTCAGTGAGACTACTATACTCTGGAGCCTAGTCTTATCTCTTTGCTCATAAAGAAATGTTTTTGCTACCCAAATCAGCTGCTCAGAAGTTCCTATTTGTTTGTTTTTCTTTTTAAATTCCCAGCACTTGCACAACAAGAAGGGAGTTGCTGGAAGGATTAGGGAAAGGTCACTCTGCATGGACAGTGATTGCCCAGGATGACCCTCCTCAGACTTTACTGCTGATGTCTTACTGGTGGGACCACTTTTCCATTTGCATGAATTGCTCCATCCTCTCCTGACCACACTTCAGGTCCTATGAGAACTGCCCAGCTCTCTCTAGCTCCACATATCTACTTCCTGCCCCAGAGCCATTAATAGTGTCTTCCAACTGGTAATTTCCCAGAAGATAAAAGGGTTTCTCCATTCCAAGCTCAAACACGAAGTCCATAATTCATTTAGAAGTTAAATCTTGGGCCAGGAGGATCGCCTAGTGGTAGAGTGCTTGCCTAGCATGCACGAAGCCCTGGGTTTGATTCCTCGGTTCCACATATGCAGAAAAAAGTGGAAGTGGCACTGTGGCTCAAGTAGCAGAGTACTAGCCTTGAGCAAAAAGTGCCCAAAGAGGGCCAGGAGCGTGGCCTAGTGGTAGAGTGCTTGCCTAGCATGCACGAAGAACTGGGTTCCATTCCTCAGTACCACATACATAGGAAAAGTCAGAAGTGGTGCTGTGGCTCAAGTGATAGAGTGGTAGCCTTGAGAAAGCCCAAGGACAGTATCCAGGCCCTGAGTTCAAGCCCCAGGACTGGCAAAAAGAAAGAAAGAAAAGAAAGAAAATAAAAGGAAGGAAGGAAGGAAGGAAGGAAGGAAGGAAGGAAGAAAATTCACCAAAAAGTATGGGACAGTCCCATTTTTCCCATGTCTCAGTAACATAAGGTGAAGGATGGATGAATCACCCTGGGTCACCCTGAACAGTGAATGGAACAGAGTCCAGATTGTTCAAGCTGATCTATCCCTCCTCTGACTGATGTGTTAGCCAGTTCTGGCCTTAAGATCCCTGTTCTCCTGATGCCTCCCAAAGCTAATTCCTGAGAGGGGAAATGTGTTTCTCCTTATGTGGTATTTTAGTGAGCAGAAAAATATGAATTTTTTTTACTGAGCTTGAAGTACAAGATTAAACCGTAGCAATCACAAGCTGCAGCAGCAGCAGCAGCTGCCAGCAATACCACTGAGTTACTTAATACCAAGCCCTACATCAGACATTTCACAGCCTATATCATTTAGCCATACACTCCACAAAAGCATACTTTGTTTCTTGTTTTTGTTTCTTCCTAGTTTGAAGCATAACCAGCAGAGTTCACAGAATGTAGGCTACCTATCCAGCTACCTAAGGCCACACATTCAAAACCAGTGGCTTGGACTTCAACTCAGCACCATTGAGATTCGAAAGCCTCCTAATTATCCCGCTGTCTGGCTTTAGGGCACATGCTCATGAAGAGATGTAAGAAGTGCCACCAGCAAAAATGATGGCAGTGACAATGTGGTCAGTTATGATGGCTATAACTGAGCAATCACCTACAAGCCAAGCACAGTACTTGGCATTTAGTTCAATGTTACAAGGACCTAAACTCCCCAGGCCAGCTTATATTCCTAAAATGGGGACATAGGTATTTCTTTTAATAAGACTATTGGACAAAAAGACAGGAGCTCACCACAGTGATTCTATCACTGTTTTGACACATTTCCTTTATTTCAAAAAAATTAGATAATATTTTATGTAAGTCTTTCAATTAGATACAATTAAATTTTACAATTTGTTGAAATTGAAGAGATCCTTCATTGTTCAACTATTCCTAATTGTGGCAGTGTATGTCTGAGTCAAGAAAATCAGCTTTTGAGAAAAAGAGAGGTGAACACCCAGACCAACAGCCTCTGTATAGAAAGTAGAGGTGCAAAGGCACAGAAGCACAAATCCTCAAGGCGTGCTTGTACTATGTACAGTCTCCTGGCGTTCTAGAACATGACATACAAGGAATACAAAGAATAAATGCTACAGCCTGCATAGGTAACGGACCTATCCCACAGGCCCTGGCAAAGACCCAGGAACCACAAGATGAGTAACTGACGGGGTAAACAGCAGCAACATGGTCAAGCTTAGGTTTTAGGATGCTTCTTAGATGGTAGCTTAAAAGAGGAGAGAGAGCAATAAAAATGGGGGTCAGGGTATCCACACGTAACAGGAATTGGGGCAAAATGGAATGTCAGGTAGGTTTGATACACTATGGGCTTTGCAAGCTCAGTAAATCAATAAGATCCTCCTCCTCAACCAAGCAGAGTCTATTGGTGATAAGGATGTTTCCTGATTCTCTAGCCATCTACGCATGTGATGTATTCCTAAACAGGCTCCCTCCCTGCAAAAATTCCAGCTTTGGTGCCCCAAGTCCTGCTAAGTGTGGTGGTCTGCCCTGCCTTCTCAGGAAGATTGGGAGATTGTGCATACTCTATTGTCAGACTGCTTTGTAGATCCATTAGCCTGCAGCTTAGCCTAATACACAAGGCCTTAGCTTCCATCTCTAGTACCTCCTCCCCACCCCACCCCCAAGACACACATGCACTTGACACTCACAGCAGGAGGGGCAAGGGAAGCTGATATGCAGCCTGTTAAACAGTGTTGGAAGGCAGATTTAGCACAGCATTGTGGAAGGCTTGGCCTTGTAAGCTGATGGACACAAATTTCCTGTAAGTACTATAAAGCCTTTATGTAGCTGAGAGCCAGACCTTGGAAGATGAAGCAATGATACAGGGTCTGGGTTGCATACTAAGACCACCAATCTAGCCCTGCCTGGACTTCTTAACTATTACTTGAGAATTCAATATGCTTCTTATTGAACCCAATGTTGGTTGGATCTCTGAAGCAGCTGTCCCTACAAGAATTGAGTTAGGTAGCTGGGCACAGTAGTCCAAAGTTGTAATCCCAGTTATTATGAAAACAGAGGTAGGAAAGATCACAATCTGAGGTCAGCCTAGGCAGAAATTTAGGAATATCCTATATCAAGAAACAAACTGGGTATGTTGAATGGTGCTATAGTGCTATGGATAATTACATCTATACAGGAGATGTAAGTAGAAAGATGACTCTCCAAGCAAGGCTAAGAAAAGGACTAGATGCCATCATTAAGAATAACTGCTGGGGGCCAGGAGTTTGACCTAGTGGTAGGGTGCTTTCCTAGCATGCACGAAGGCCCAGGTTTGATTCCTCAGTACCACATACAGAGCAAAAAGAAAGCCAAAAGTGGTGCTGAGGCTCAAGTGGTAGAGCTCTAGCCTTGAGAAAGTCCAAGGACAGTGCTCAGGCCCTGAGTTCACCCCTGGGACTGGAAAAAAAAATGAAGAAAGAAAGAAAGGAAGGAGGGAGGGAATGAACCAAAGAGAGAAGAAAATAAAGAGAAAAAGGAGAGAGAAGTTAAAATGGGTGTGGTGGTACATGCTTATGATCCCCACAACCCAAGAGTTGGAGGTAACCCATCACTGTTCAAAGTTCGCCTGGATCAAATTGTCATGAGATCCTACCTAAAAACTAACAGAAAAAAAGAGATGAGACTCAAATGACAGCATTTCAAGCTGGAGGGTTTCAGTTCATTCCTGAATACTGCCCCACAATGGTAGCTACAAAGAGTCCTGAAGTCAAATTGAAATGATGACCCCTACAGGTCTGCAGCTAGACAATGTACTTAAGCTCTGGTGGAGAGGTGGATGGACCCTCTTCCCCTGTGGTGCTGTTCCACCCATGTTCTTCCTAGGGGCCCAGCCTGGAGAGGCAGTTGCTGCCCAAGGGAAGCTGCTCTTGTGTGAAAGAGGAAGAACTCATGACCAGAGATCATCGTGAGGCCCCTTCAAGCTGACATTCCTAACTACACTTTCATTTCTACTTTATCCCACAGACCAAACCAAGTCCCAAATTCAGGGAATGGGAAAAGACAGTGCATCCCTGATGAGACCGTGGATCTTGGGAGAGGCAAGAAGCAGAAGTAATTCTACCTCGGTGAGCTTGAGTTTGGGACTGCTCTTGCAGTGGTTCACAGTGTAGTAAAGGAAGTGCCTATCATTGTGGGGACTGTTCCCTATGAGCTCAGGGGCCCTGACAAAGCAAGAACCACATCTTTCTCTCCACACAGCCCCTGCTCCCAATCCCCAATGCTTAGCACCATGCCCTGCACTAGGTATTAAGAATAATAGTCTTGACAGTGAGAGTATTTTCAAAGTGTCTAGCTTACCTTAATTTCTGCCTTCCCCAGACACTCTGATTTTTTTCCAAGCCTTCAGGGGAGAAAAAAAAAGTGATTAATCCTAAATAATCTCAAAGACAGCAGACACAGTGGAAAAGGGTGGAGAGTACATATTAGAGATCCCCTAGTCCCTCAAAGCATTCACTGTCAAGTCACCAGTGATCTGGCTGTGCCAGGCTTGACCAGAAATTCTATCCTTTTGCCAAGATGTCCCCAGAAATTCTTTCTTTCTCACCTTGTTTACAAAGGGTTTAACATGAAGAGAAACACTGTATGATCTTGTCTATCTTTTTTCCTGTTCAACTATCCACTGTTCCCAACACACTTCGACTCACCTAACCTAAAACCTAGAGGGGGGGCAGATTCTCACTCCTGGCAGAATAATTGAACTGCCAGACCCCAGAGAGGGAAGGGACACACCCTAACAGAAGCCCAGGGACAGGGGACTCAGGACTCAGGGGCTCCGGATCAAAGGAGCTTGCCTTATATAATTGGCCTGTTTCCGGCCACCCGGGGTGCCTGTGTTCTAACCTCTCTCCAGCCCAGGCCCAAGGCTGCATTTGACCTCAGCAGCACTGGGCCTGGCACCTCCTGTCCTGCCCTTCCCTGGCTGCAAGGTGCTCCCTCTTTCCAGTTTCTCACTGCATCTTTAGAAAGATCAGCGTCTCCTCTTCCATGGGAAGGAGACGTGGTCAGAAGAGGGACGGAGGTCCCCGGGCTCTGTGCTGGAGGCGCCGAGGAGGGGCTGACAGGCCAGGGACACCCAGGAGGGTGCGTTAGGCCCAGGGAGCCCCCTGGTCACGCAGTGGTGGCTGAGGTCCTGAGAAAGGAAAGCCCTGTAGATGTAGGGAACTCGGCTGGTGCAGACCTGCGGGAGACGGGCGCTGGGAGCGCGTCACCCCAGCTGCACGGGTCCAGGCCTGGCTAGGGATGGGAGGCCTTGGGGGAGCCTTGGTGGAGGGCAGTGTCCCGGGTCCCCGCCCCAGGGTATCGAAGACCGTTGGCCCCGCCTCGCGTCCTCACCCCCTGGCTCCGCCCTCGGGAGGCGGGACCCAAGTGCGGAGCCGACGTGATGGCGTCAGGCGCTCCCCTGTGTGGGGGCGGAGCCGCGCGGTTGCTGGTCCTGCGGTGGGTCTGTGGTGGTGGAGAGCGTTCAGCTCCCGCACCGTGCGCTGTCCTTGGGTGAGTTAGAAAGGGTCAAGCCCGGCAGGGCGGCGTGTGGGGGCGGCGGGCGTGTGGCAGCATCTCCCTGCTGTCCCTCGTGCCTGCCTTCCCTCACTCCTCCTCACCCCAGCCCTCCGAGGCAAGCCAAGTGTTCTGCCCAAGTCTCCCCCCAGTTCTCCATTCGGGTTCCCGCTTTCCCGGCTCAGCAGTCCCCCACCTCTTCCCATCCCTCCAAGATTTGCTCATCCCAAACAACCTCCCTCTGCCCACCTCTGATGGAAGAACTCACGTCCTACATCAGTGCCCTGTTGAGCTCATCTCCTGCTTGTTAACGCTGTCCTCTGCTTTACCCCAGCTCCAATGTCTGCCTTCTTGCCTCACAGATTTGGCTCCTACCTTCCTAGTTCATCTCACAGTTCATTTCCCTCACTTACCACCCTGAGGACATACATTCCTTCCCTAAGTCTTTACCAAACTGTCCCCAGCTCTTACTGTCTCGGCTCCTGCCACCCACTCCTAATCTTGTTCACAATGAGATCTCCATACCCTTTTCCTTCTGCTGTCCCCTAGGGCAACTCTGCTCATTCTTCTCTTAGCCCAGGTTTCATTCAATATGAAAACTCAATGCACAGCCCCTGCCAGCAAGAGTTTTGACATTACAGTTAGACTAGCCTGACTGGTGTGTATCATGTTTCACATGGTTACATGAGTGTGAAGGACTAGAGGTCCCTCTCCCCTCTCTTGGGGCCAAAATTACCCCTCCCTGCCTTATGTGGTCCCCTGTATCTGTCCCTGGTGATCGCATTTGTGGCATTCATATTAAGGTATATGTGTGTGTGCTGGCTGTAGGAATGGTGTCATTCAAATATCTGGAACATTAGAGATGGCCACTCACTCAGCTCGCTCTGCCCTGGGGCCATCAGTTCTTCAGGAAATGCCACTGTGTGAAGATCACAGAGCTGTGTCCTTGTGTCTTATCCTGACACTTGTGAAGAAACCCTGTCTCCCAGTATTTCTCTCTGCCAGTTCTGATTGTGAACCAGTTGCAGCCCTGGATATGGAACATGATATGAGCTAGAGGCATAGTATATGTTGGGGAGATTGTAGATGAATGTGTTCTGGGGAGGCTGAGATCCAAGTGGATACCAGAAACTGTTCCCCCCCCATTTTTTTGTAGGTGCTGGAACATTGGGTTTTAGCAGTTTGAGTTCCATGAGCACTGGGAACTGAATTATCTTTCAGTAACTGAGGCAGGAGGACATTCTTGAGGCACCCATGTTCCTCCCACGTTAGTGTTTAGAGCCTCCTGGGGGCTTTTTGCTGCACTTTTTCTCTGGATTCTGACGATCTTGTTATACAGAAATTAGCCTGGTGAGAACTGTGTATGTGTTGTTATTGTTGATGATCGAACCCAGAATCTAGCCTTACTAGGCAAGACTCTTACTATTAGGATACTAGATACCCGTGTGCCCCTCCCCCAGGCTACAGTGGCAATTTTAAAGGATCCAAGAGGACCCACTGTCCATGCTTTCTGTTGAAAGCTGAATACAGTTCTACCTTCAGTACAATCCTTCCATTTGGGTGCTGTCTTCTGTGTAGCTCACAGTTTATTGATAGCTTGATTTACAGCTTGATTTAATGGCAGTGGTATCACAGTGCCTCCACCATATCAAAATCATATACTTCAGTTTCCCAGTCTGTGAAATATACCTGGCATGTGTATAATCATCAGGTCATTCAACAAGTATTTTTTTTATATCACTGTATTCCAAGCACTGTTAAAAGTCGTAAAAATGCAGTGGTAAATAAGTCATGAAGTTTTTGTTTTCATTGGTTTGTAGTTTGCTTCCTTTTAGAATACTGTTGCCAAGAATATGGGGGAAATGAGAATGGGAGGAAAAATAGAAGAAAGACCCTGAGGTTCCCTGACCTCACATTTCTGACTAGTTAGCCAATTAATAAACCCTTAAAGGACTCAGATCCTTATTTAGATTGTTGAGGTCTAAGCCTCAGGATCCTGGCCTTGTAGCGCACTGAAGAAAAGGCAACAGAGGAGCTTAAGGGCTCTGTCTATAAGGGCTCTGTCTAGAGCATTGTACCTGAAGGAGAGGCTTTTGGCCATGGGTTATCTTTGGAGCCCAAGAATCATGAGCTAGAAGCTACTGCTTCAGAAGCTTTATACCCCCTCTCCCAACACCGACTCTTCTACTACCCTTATCAAAAATCAGACTTTCTTCAGATAGGAGGTACTTTTTTCTTAGCAGTAACATGTCTGAAAGATCAGCTGCCTTTTTGAATCAGAAGATTCTTTTTTCCAAGTAGGCCACACTCCTCCCTCTTTTGTGGCTTTAGTACTTGCTTTTAGGCCACATTCAGTTATCTCCTATATAGCCCTCCCTTCTCTGACTCCTCTTATCTTCACTTTATTGTTTTTGGTTTTTCAGCAGATGGTAATTTTGGCAGAACTCCTATTTACTGATAGCCCTTGGCCCTCCCCAATGAATATCCTCAGCTAATTAGTTAATGAGGCCTTCCTGGACTTAAGTCCTTAGTTACATTGTTGAGATCTCTTCCTTTTGGTCATGATTGTGTAACTAGCTGAGGGAAGGGCACCTCTGGAACTTAAAGACATCTACATAAGTCCGGGAGTATGGCCTGTGGATTCCATTCCTTGGTACCACATACACAGAAAAAGCTGGAACTGACACTGTGGCTTAAGTGGCAAAGCACTAGTCTTGAGGAAAAAATGTCCAAGGACAGTGCCCAGGCTCTGAGTTCAAGCCCCAGGACTGGCAAAAATAAAAATAAAAATAAACCTCTGTAGATAGACAGGCCTGAAGGAGAGGTTTGAATCAATGGAACTGTGGATTGGGGTTGGAACCCAGGATCTAGAAGCTAGAGTGGCTGTTTGGGGCTTTTCAGTTTGGTGTTTCTCAGAGGTGGTTTTAGAGTAGGTGAGTCTGCAGATGTTTGGTACAGTGGATAGTTGAACAGGAAAAAACCAGATAAGATTATATATTCTTTCGGTGGCAAACTCATTTTCAACAAGATGGGAAATACACCTTGTTTTAGGTGCTTACTTGTTTTTCTTCTATGAACATCTTGGCAAAAGAACAGTGTTTCTGACGCAGAGCGGTTCTAGTCACTGTGAGAAGCCCAAATAAAAATCAATATCTCCTTCCCTCCCAAAAAAGAGTATAGTGTTTGTGAACACAACTGGCCTAGGTACAGTATTAATGGCATAGGACAAGCTCACCAGGACAAGCTTGCCTTGCTTTATGAAGTAAAACATTATGTCTATAGAGTCATAGGTTTTTAAGTCTATATAGTTATGTTTATATTTCCATTACCATGTCCATAGCTTTGGGTATGCAGTTATTGAGTCCTCGCTCTTGTACTCTTTGGATTTAATAGCCACATATTAAGGATACCATGCGCCTTTTGTTCAAGAGTTGGACTTTTGAACAGAGCCACTTGGAATCTCCTGTCCCTGTTTACTCAGTGCATCCTTTCTCTGAAAAGGAAGGTTTGAAGCCTTTGTCAGAGGAAAACAGTTCCAAGTTTTTGTGGAAGAAAGATCCCATAACACCCAGCACTTTCCCTCTCTGAATCCCAGCTTGTGGAAGAGGTGATGGAGGTGTAGTGGTGGTGGTGGGGTATGTCTATAGTTATTTTGATCAGTTTCCTGGAAAAATAACAATGCCAAGCTTTTAGTCTTGAAGGGAACAACCAGACTTTCCCTTGCACCCTTCACTCCCAATCTATGCCTTGTTATCTAGGAATGTTAACTTGTGCCTCCATATTCCCCCTTGTTTCTTCTGGAAAACCTCATCTTCATCAGAGGAGTCCTTGTCATGTAGCTTCTTGGCCATGTTTTTCTTGCTTGTATCAATAAGAGATCTGTACATATCCCTCAGCCAAAGTTAAAAAGAAGCCCTCCGAGGAAAGTCTAGGGGAACATAATTTTCTGGCTATAGCACCACATCCTCTCCAATTAACTCGCCTGACTCTCGATTCTCAGGGCACTGCCTTCGCATAAACCAAAAAAGCTTCTTGCTCGAAAAGAAATAGACAATTAGTGACAGCTGAGGCTATTTCATGTGTGCCACTATGTACATCTCAGGATTTACTGGAACAAACCTGTGCTTTGGTTCATAATCAAAATGACCAAAGGCTCCCTCATTCTGAGCCTCTGGAATCAATTCCATGCACACAGACAGGACCTGCAGGAGCTCTCCAAGCCTGTCCCGAAGGTCCCTACAGTACCTCTAGGGAGAACTTTGCATGTGACTTGGCCTGAAGCATAGCTAGAGTTGTCAGCCCCACTTACCATTTTTCTTTCCCAAAAGTCCCTGTGCATAACCACCTGCAGAACCATACTAGGCAGAAGCATTTATTCTCCTCCACAGCCTTTCACTCAGTTCTCTTTGGATTTAATCTCCCATGGGTCATTTGCAGGGCTGAAGGAAGGGAGGATGGAAGAGGAGAGGGAGAGCTGTCTCTCTTCTGCCTGCAGTTCCTGGCCACCACCAGCAGGAAGCCGCAGGGGAGCGCCTGACGCCATCACGTTCGCTCCGCACTTGGGTCCCGCCTCCCGAGGGCGGAGCCAGGGGCTGAGGACGCGGGGCGGGGCCAACGGCCTTCCACACCCCGGGAGGGGACCCAGGACACTGCCTGCCACCAAGGCTCCACCATGGCCTCGGGTCCCTAGCCAGGCCCGGACCTGTGCAGCTGGGGCGACGCGCTCCCTGCGCCCGTCTCCCGCAGGTCTGCGCCAGCCGAGTTCCCGACGTCTACAGGGCTTTCCTTTCTCAGGACCTCAGCCACCACTGCGTGACCAGGGGGCACTGTCACCGCGGCCCCTCACCCGAAGGTTGGGGCGATGACCAGCCCTCCTCCGTCTCCTCCCCGAGGGCCATGGCGCCACCCTGTGGGCAGAACCGGGACCCAGGTCCCAGCCTGCCCCTGGCTGGGTTCTCTGGAGCCTGAGCCACACCTGCTTGGTCTGTCCCTTCTCCCTGAAGATCGCCCTGAGGCTCCCCTGGGCCTAACGCACCCTCCTGGGTGTCCCTGGCCTGTCAGCCCCTCCTCGGCGCCTCCAGCACAGAGCCCGGGGACCTCCGTCCCTCTTCGGAACACGTCTCCTTCCCATGGAAGAGGAGACGCTGATCTTTCTAAAGATGCAGTGAGAAACTGGAAAGAGGGAGCACCTTGCAGTCAGCAAAGGGCAGGACAGGAGGTGCCAGGCCCAGTGCTGCTGAGGTCAAATGCAGCCTTGGGCCTGGGCTGGAGAGAGGTTAGAATGCAGGCACCCGGATGGCCGGGAACAGGCCAATTATATAAGGCAAGCTCCTTTGATCCGGAGCCCCTGAGTCCTGAGTCCCCTGTCCCTGGGCTTCTGTTAGGGTGTGTCCCTTCCCTCTCTGGGGTCTGGCAGTTCAATTATTCTGCCAGGAGTGAGAATCTGCCCCCCCTCTAGGTTTTAGGTTAGGTGAGTCGAAGTGTGTTGGGAACAGTGGATAGTTGAACAGGAAAAAAGATACACAAGATCATACAGTGTTTCTCTTCATGTTAAACCCTTTGTAAACAAGGTGAGAAAGAAAGAATTTTCTGGGGACATCTTGGCAAAAGGTTAGAGTTTCTGGTCAAGCCTGGCACAGCCAGATCACTGGTGACTTGACAGTGAATGCTTTGAGGGACTAGGGGATCTCTAATATGTACTCTCCACCCTTTTCCACTGTGTCTGCTGTCTTTGAGATTATTTAGGATTAATCACATTTTTTTTCTCCCCTGAAGGCTTGGAAAACAGTGTCTGGGGAAGGCAGAAATTAAGGTAAGCTAGACACTTTGAAAATACTCTCACTGTCAAGACTATTATTCTTAATACCTAGTGCAGGGAGTGGTGCTAAGCATTGGGGATTGGGAGCAGGGGCTGTGTGGAGAGAAAGATGTGGTTCTTGCTTTGTCAGGGTCCCTGAGCTCACAGAGGACAGTCCCCACAATGATAGGCACTTCCTTTACTACACTGTGAACCACTGCAAGAGCAGTCCCAAACTCAGGCTCAATGCACACCGAGGTAGAATTACTTCTGCTTCTTGCCTCTTCCAACATCCACGGTCTCATCAGGGATGCACTGTCTTTTCCCATTCCCTGAATTTGGGATTGTATATGTCACTTGGTTTGGTCTGTGGGATAAAGTAGAAATGAAAGTGTAGTTAGGAATGTCACCTTGAAGGGGCCTCACGATGATCTCTGGTCATGAGTTCTTCCTCTTTCACACAAGAGCAGCTTCCCTTGAGCAGCAACTGCTTCTCCAGGCTGGGCCCCTGGGAAGAACATGGGTGGAACAGCACCACAGGGGAAGAGGGTCCATCCACCTCTCCACTAGAGCTTAAGTACATTGTCTAGCTGCAGACCTGTAGGGGTCATCATTTCAATTTGACTTCAGGACTGTTTGTAGCTATCACTGTGTGGCAATATTCAGGAATTAACTGAAACCCTCCAGCTTGAGTGCTGTCATTTGAGTCTCATCTCTTTTTTTCTGTCAATTTGTTTTTAAGTAGGATCTTGTGACAATTTTACCGAGGCAAGCTTTGAACCCAACATTGGGTTTAGTAAGAAACTTATTGAATTCTCAAGTAATAGTTAAGAAGTCCAGGTAGGGCTAGATTGGTGGTCTTAGTATGTGACCCAGACCCTGTATCATTGCTTCATCTTCCAAGGTCTGGCTCTCAGGTTTTATAGTAGTTGCAGGAAATTTGTGTCCATCAGCTTACAAGGCCAAGTCTTCCAAAATGCGGTGCCAAATCTACCTTCCAACTTTATTGTTCAATAGGCTGCATATCAGCTTCCCTTGCCCTTTCTGCTTTGAGTGTCAAGTGCATGTGTGTGTTGGGGGGGTGGAGAAGGAGGTACTGGAGATGGAAGCTAAGGCCTTGCATATTAGGCTAAGCTGCAGGCTAATGGATCTACAAAGCAGTCTGACAATAGAGTATGCTCAATCTCCCAATCTTTTGAGAAGGCAGGGCAGACCACCACACTTAGCAGGACTTGGGGCACCAAAGCTGGAATTTTTGCAGGGAGGGAGCCTGTTTAGGAATACATCACATGCATAGATGGCTAGAGAATCAGGAAACATCCTTATCACCAATAGACTCTGCTTGGTTGAGGAGGAGGATCTCATTGATTTACTGAGCTTGCAAAGCCCATAGTGTATCAAACCTACCTGACGCCCCATTTTGCCCCAATTCCTGTTATGTGTGGATACCCTGACCCCCATTTTTTTTCTCTCTCTTTTATTTTTTTTTTGGCAGTCCTGGGCTTGAGCTCAGGGCCTGAGCTCTGTCCTTGGACTTTCTCAAGGCTAGAGCTCTATCACTTGGGCCTCAGCGCCATTTTTGGCTTTTTTCTATGTATGTGGTACCGAGGAATTGAACCCGGGTCTTCATGCATGCTAAGGCAAGCACTCTACCACTAGGCCAAACTCCCTGCCCCTCTCTCTCCTCTTTTAAGCTACCATCTAAGAAGCATCCGAAAACCTAAGCTTGATCATGTTGCTGCTGTTTAGCCTGTCAGTTACTCATCTTACGGTTCCTGGGCCTATGCCAGGGCCTGTGGGATAGGTCTGTTACCTATGCAGTCTATAGCATTTATTCTTTGTATTCCTTGTATGTCATGTTCTAGAACGCCAGCAGACTGTCCATAGTACAAGCACACCTTGAGGAGTTGTGCTTCTGTGCCCTTGCACCTCTACTTTCTAGTTTCCTTCCTTGCCTCTTGTCATCTAAAAAATCCCATTATTTCACACCCCTTCCTCCAAATATCTACTTCCTTCTAGCTAACCCGGAGTTGAGCTATTGCCATTGTCATATCCAGTTCACTAGTTTCTGTATGGATTGTCTCTCCATCTTCCCAGGCTAGGTGACCCTAGGAAAGGGTCTAACTAGGTGACTCAATTGTCTTTTCCTCAACACCAGACACAGATCACTATGAAGACTCAGTTCAAGTTCCATCTCTTATGCACTCTTGTTAGGATCTCTGGTTTCCCTCCTCTGAAAAAGATATATCGCATAGCATTTTTATTCTAATCATATTATTGTCTCCTGCCATCATCTCATTAGAAACATCTCTTTTCTCTGAAAAGTATCATTGACATTGTGAGAATTTTCATCCATACAGAGGCTGTTGGTCTGGGTGTTCACCTCTCTTTTACTCAAAAGCTGATTTTGTGACTCAGACATATACTGCCACAATTAGGAATAGTTGAACAATAAAGGATTTCTTCAATTTCACCTAATTGTAAAATTTAATTGTATCTAATTGAAAGATTCACATAAAATATTATTTAAGTTTTTTTGAAGTACAGGAAATGTGTCAAAACAGGAATCCAATACTGCCTCCAATCCTGGCACAATCTTTAGGAAGTCCAGTGATAGAATCACTGAGGTGAGCTCTTGTCTTTTTGTCCAATAGTCTTATTAAAAGAAATACCTATGTCCCCATTTTAGGAATATAAGCTGGCCTGGGGAGTTTAGGTCCTTGTAACAATGAACTTAATGCCAAGTACTGTGCTTGGCCTGTAGGTGATTGCTCAGTAATAGCCATCATAACTCACCACATTGTCACTGCCATCATTTTTGCTGGTGGCACTTCTTATATCTCTTCATAAGCATGTGCCCTAAAACCAGACAGTGGAATAATTAGGAGGCTTTGGAATCTCAATGGTGCTGAGTTGAAGTCCAAACCACTGGTTTTGAATGTGTGGCCTTGGGTAGCTGGGTAGGTAGCCTACATTCTGTGAACTCTGCTGGTTATGCTTCAAACTAGGAAGAAACAAAAACAAGAAACAAAGTATGCTTTTGTGGAGTATGTGGCTAAATGATACAGGCTGTGAAATGTCTGAGGTAGGGCTTGGTATCAAGTAACTCAATGGTATTGCTGGCAGCTGCTGCTGCTGCTACAGCTTGTGATTGCTACGGTTTAATCTTGTACTTCAAGCTCAGTAAAAAATATTCATATTTTTCTGCTCACTAAAATACCACATAAGGAGAAACACATTTCCCCTCTCAGGAATTAGCTTTGGGAGGCATCAGGAGAACAGGGATCTTAAGGCCAGCACTGGCTAACACATCAGTCAGAGGAGGGATAGATGAGCTTGAACAATCTGGACTCTGTTCCATTCACTGCTCAGGGTGACCCAGGGTGATTTATCCATCCTTCACCTTATGTTACTGAGATATGGGAAAATGGGACTGTCCCATACTTTCTAGTGAATTTTCTCCCTTCCTTCCTTCCTTCCTTCCTTCCTTCCTTCCTTCCTTCCTTCCTTCCTTCTTTCCTTCCTTCCTTCCTTCCTCTCTCTCTCTCTCCTCTCTCTCTCTCTCTCTCTCTCTCTCTCTCTCTCTCTCTCTCTCTCTCTCTCTCTCTCTCTCTCTCTCTCTCTCTCTCTTCTCTTTCTTTTTGCCAGTCCTGGGGCTTGAACTCAGGGCCTGGATACTATCCTTGGGCTTTCTCAAGGCTAGCACTCTATCACTTGAGCCACAGCACCACTTCTGACTTTTCCTATGTATGTGGTACTGAGGAATGGAACCCAGTTCTTCGTGCATGCTAGGCAAGCACTCTACCAATAGGCCACACTCCTGGCCCTCTTTGGACACTTTTTGCTCAAGGCTAGTACTCTGCTACTTAAGCCACAGTGCCACTTCCACTTTTTTCTGCATATGTGGAACCAAGGAATCAAACCCTGGGCTTCATGCATGCTAGGCAAGCACTCTACCACTAGGCTATCCTCCTGGCCCAAGATTTACTATTTTTTTGCCAGTCCTGGGCTTTAAGCTCAGGACCTGAGCACTGTCCTTGGACTTTCTCAAGGCTAGAGCTCTACCACTTGAGCCATAGCACTACTTCTGGCTTTTTTTTTCCTATGTAAGTGGTACCGAGGAATCAAACCCGGGTCTTTGTGCATGCCAGGCAGGCACTCTAACACTAGGCCAAACTCCCAGCCCGGCATATACTATTTTAGATAAAATCCAACAGACAATTCCTCATGATAACTCTTAAAACAGTAAAGAAAATGCCCTTTAATCAATTGCAGACTTGCCTCAAGACCAAAACACCAGTATTATTATCAAATTAAAGACAAGATTACTGTCTTTATTACAATTATTACTGTCATGAGGCACTCCTATTGAAGACAACCAATGTAATGAAGACATAAATAGAACACAAATATTGGAAAGGAACCAAACTATTCTTATTTGTATATGAAATGATGGATAACTAAAAAACGCCTAAGAGAGCAAGTCATTGTTTTTCATACCTGAGGATCAAAGTTTGAAGCCAGTCTGAGCAGGAAAGTACGTGAGACTCTGACATCTAATTACCCACAGAAAAGCTGGATGTAGAAAAAACAAGGAAAACCCAAGAGAATCAACAAATATTATTGACCTAATAACATGAAAGTGAAGTGGGCAGAAACAAAATATGGAGATCAGCACAGAAACAATAGCTCTCCTAGGTTCCCATAGGAATTGGAGATAAAGGAAAGATCTAACTTATAATAGCAATAAAGGAATAGGAAACTACCTTAGAATAAACAACAGTAAAGGTATAAGAAAATCTATGAAATAAAACCTCAAAATCACTTAGCACTGGTGGCTCACACCTGTAATCCTAGCTACTCAAGAGGCTGAGATCTGAGGATCACAGTTCAAAGCCTGCTGAGGGAGGAAACTCAGTAACATTCTTACCTCCAGTTCATTATCTGAAAACTGGAAATAAAGCTGTGGTTATTGTGGTGCAGCACGAGCCTTGAACAAAAAAACAAAAACAAAAAAAAAATGAACATTAAGGGATGGCATCCAGGGCCTGAGTACACGCTCTATGACAGACAAAAAAAAAAGCAAAAACTTAAAAACCTAGGACCAGAAGGGGTATCAATGTGCATGAAGTAATGCTCCTTCTGCCTGGCGACTGTAACTGTAACTCCTCTATTAATTACAATAAAAAATTAAAAAAAAACCTAGGACCAGGCATGATGTCATGCCTTTAATCAAAACTGTAAAGCCAGTTCCTGGTGGCTCACACCTAAAAATAACCTACTCAGGAGTGCAGCCTCAGCAGAAAAGTCCCCAAGACTCTTTTCTCCAACTAACCACTATATTGTTTCAAATTAACGTACCTATAAAAGAAAATCCAACAGGATCTCTTTGGGAAGGGAAGGTATTCAAGAAGAGATATGAAGTGGACCATTACACAACTTAAGAAATTTTCAAAGGAAGCATTATGAAGCTAACTACTTGGATTAACCATCCTTATTTGCTCTGTTATAAATTAACAGCAAACACTGGTGCTGGTGCAGTAAAGACAGTTGGATCAAAGGAAGAAGTCAATATGGTATTTTAGATCAGTGAAAAATGAATGAACCATTTAATAAGAATTTTTATTACAAATGAATACTCATTTAGGATGAAAAAAGATTCTCTATCTCAGCCATACAAAAACATGAACAAATACCAGAAGGATTAAAGGTATAAATAACAAGGCAGGCTTAGGAAAGCATGAGAGAGAGCCCAAGCTATAAACTAAGAGACAGGGGTGGGGGTAGGCACAGGTGGTGTTGGAAACTAGAAAAATGCACATGCTGTTCCCAGTCCTGGCTCCTCCACTGGATGGTTGCCTTTTTCTTAGTTTGACAAATCCCTCTTTTACATTAACTATCTTAGTGTTTTCAATGGTTTGGGGTGGTTCACATTGGATTTTCATGTTTGAAATATCTCCTGGTATTATTTTCTCTACGGGGAACAGAACAAAAAAGACAGCTTTATTAATAGTCTAATGAATTAGTTTTGCCATTGGGACTTTAAGTTCATCTCTTTCATCTGTAAAACAAGATGAGTGAGATCGTCCCCCAGGGTTGGATGATACAATCTATGGAAACCTTTTTGTCCCTACACTTAGTATCCATAATGACATGGATCTCAGGGTCATGTTGTCGATAGGTATCAAAGGTTTCTGTTTAAAGGACCAGGCACAGAAAGCTCTCTCTGATTGCAAAATTATAAAAAAGAAAATATTGCTTTTATTTTCTCTTAATACTTTTAGGATTTCTTTGTCTGTTTGCTTACATTTACTGAAATGTGAGATTTCCAAAATTTTAGGCTAGAAGAGTAGCTACGTAATACAGCAATTGTTAGCTGGTGGAACATTCACTCAAGGCTGCTTAGCAGAATGCCTCAATTCTTTTTGGGGGGGGTGTTAAGGGGCTTGAACTCTGGGGGGTGGTTTTGAACCTCAAACCTCAGATCTCAGCCTCTTGAGTAGCTAGTATGACAGACATGAGCCACCAGGACCCACAATGCCTCAATTCTTTTTTGACCATTACTATCAAATGTGAAGAGAACACTGCATGTTACTGTTCTCACAGAGCTCATCAAAGTAGCAAATAATGAAAACATATAAATGTAAAGACAGTATTGAACTGTACAGAAAAATTAACAACAGTATCTGACTTTATAAAAATCTCTAGGAAATCAGTGAACCACTATGAGATTCACATGGCCTGCCTGAACAAAGGCCAGTGATCAATTACTAATGATCTTTGCCCACTGAACCTATGCTGGTTCCCACTTAGTAAGCATCAAATTCAACTTTATCAAGTGAACTCATTTTTTTTTCTGTAGGAGCAGTAATAACTTGTTAGCACAGGAGTAACAATGATACATAGGATTCTATCAGGAAAACACTAAACTGTATACACAGTCAAAGAAATACAATCAGGAAAGCAGAAAAATACTTTTGGTTACAAAAACATGATATATTCTGGAAACATGCATGAATGTTCTTACCTCAATGAGACAGAAAATTAGAATCAATACTACTACAGTCACAGATATTGCCAAGATGAGTTTGTTGTTATAGCCATATCCCGGAACTTCTTGTGTTAGCTAAAAAAAAACCAAAAAACAAAAAACAACCAAAAAGCAAAAAAAAGGATAATTTTGTTAATTTACAAAGAGATTAGGAGGAAGAAAGCTATTCAAACCCCATTCTTCCAGAAGGAGAGCATGGAACTTTCTCAAAGGATATGTTAAATTTAATGTACTCTATGCCTTACTAATTTGCAGTTTCTCTACAACTTACCTGTAGTTTAAGGTTAACTCCACTCTGTAAAGGAGAACAGTGGGGAATTCTGTCATGATCACATGACTTTGGACTGGACCAAGTCCTGGCTGTATCTAAAGGATGGGGAAGTCAGGGCTTGCAGTTCTACAGCTGTACTCACCTCACTTGACTCTTGCTGTTCACTTTGAACTTCAGTGTTCTCATTGATGTAGTTATCCATTTTCCACTGGTCCATATCCCAATCAGATCTCGATACCTTTACTTCTTGCTGTTCACTGAGAAGCTTCATCAGCAGGCCTGTTCTGGAGATGAGCTTGGAACAGGGTATCTGTACTTCAGCTCTAGGGCAGTCCATTCTCAAGGTCCGGATAAGATGAGACAGGAGCTTCCTCACATCATTATTGGGAATAAGTGGCTTTAGCTCTTGGTTTAACTGCATTTCAAAGTGGTCAGAATATGAGGGAGATTGCGAATGGGTGATTATGGCCTTGACAGGTGAGTCAGTACCCATGCTAAGGTATTCCCATTGTGTCTCCTTGCTTTGTTGGATAGAGGGCATTAAGTTGAATGCAGTCACACTGGACCCTGGAGCAACAAGATTTTCAGGAATGGTGTTTTTAGGGAGAATTCCTACTGGTACAAGAACATTTTGTGCAAGAATATTTCCTACCAAAGCATTTGTTACAATCTGGTGTTTTACAGGAGTGTTGTCCATAGAAGGTGTTGAAACAGCATAGAATTCTTGAAAAGGGTTCTCTCGAGAACTCAGCTCTCCCCATGATGAAATGTCTCCTTCTGAAGGGAAATTCATGAGGCTTCTTACTGCAGAAAATGGAGGCCTATTTACAAGCACTGGTCTGAAGTGTGAAGTTTTCTTTCTGACCTTTCTATTCAGTTTGGCCTTGGGTATTCTGTGGGCCACAGGAGAGCCATTCTTATGAAAATGGTAATTTTTCTTGGAATAGATGACTGGATTAGAACGCTCCATGTTTTTAACTTTAGAATTTGCCTCTTCTAAAACAAACATACTGTAGGCTAACTCTCTGTCTTTTTTTCTGAACTCATGTGGGATTTTTAGAGTGGTGGAAAAGGAGTCTCTGCTCTGTGAGTGATGATTCTGCAAAGAAGAGCCTACTGCCTTATGTTTCTTTATGAATGAGAGCTCTGTGTGCAAGGAGTTTCCCAACAATTTCCTGGGCTCTTGAGCCACATGAGGTGGCTCCAGCTCCCTTGATAGAGGTTTCTCAAGTCTTCTTTTTTTTTTACCAGGGCTCTCCACAAGATTTTGGGCACTCTGTTTTATCCAGCTGCTCACTTCCTTGTAGTGCCTTTTCTGTATGCTTTTTGGCCACTTGTGGTCTCTGTTGGGCCTTGGCAGTCTTTCTTCTTCACTCTCCATTTCTTCCCAGATGCCTACCTGTGGTTTAACACTTTGCACTTTGTGGGGAAAGATTTGACGTTTAAATTTAGGGCCTAAAAGGTTAGGTTGCCTGAATCTTGATGCTTTGTCTTTCTTTTTAACTTTATTGTATTTCCTCTGCCTTTTTGTACCAAACACATTTTTTAGCTGATGAATCTTCTTTAGTTTAGTTTTATACATAGAGACATCAGATGCCTGCACAACTGGGGTAATCTCTGTATTGAGTTTTAAATCATTTATGGAGTTGTCTCCATTTGGTACATTTGAGAAAAGCAGTTTAATGAATGGTAATTCTGTTGAATGTGTATCTATTTCATGTCGTTGTGTGAAATAGGCCAATATATAACTTAGTGCAGTAAAAATATCAGTCTCCTCAGCAATTTCTTGCTGCTCATTCATCAGTCCTGAGTATGATACATAATTTTTGTCAGAATGTTCCCTCTCTGGTTCAATAGTCAGCTCGGTGCTGGTTTTCTCCTTGCGGGATTTTAGCACTTTCATGAATGTTCCTTCTGGGTTCCCTATTGATGCTTCTTCAACTGTCAGAAAGGAAGAAACTGATAAGAGAAGGCTGATCGCTTCTTGTCACTCTATCACCTCACAACTCAGTTGAATACATTAGGGGTCAGAAAAGATTGGAGTGTCACAGAGACAAAGAACACTTGAAACTTAAAGAATCTTACAGACTCCTTTTCACCATCTGAATGAATAATTATTGGAAGGCAAAGCATTAAGCAGAGACCACAGTCTATTTCCTTCTCTTGGCTCTTATGCGTATGTACAATTAAATTATTTAAGTATACAATCACTACTGAAAACATGACTTTAAGCAGTTCAGAAATGCAGAGATTAACTGGATAAACGAATAAAAATTGTAATTGTTTAGAAATCATCACTGAGGAAAAGTTAAAAATGAACACAATAAATATCAGGCAACAGACTCACGGCAGTGTGTGATGTTTGTCAGCAAGGCACTGTCACAATGTAGCTTGACTGTCTTGCAGATAACCTCAATATTGTTTTTAAATTGGCAGAGACAGCTTGCCATAGTGTGAGGTAAGACCCTATAAATGGAAACCCGAGAATTAAGTTAATGGGCAAAGGGTTACTAAGTGATAGATGAGCCAAAGCAAAGCCAATAACTCCATTTTCCCCCATCTAAGTCGTGTATGTGAGGCAAGCACTCTACCACTAGGACAGACTCCTGGCCCTGTGAGACTCATCTCCAATTAACCACCAGAAAACGAAGTGAGGCTGAGGCTCAAGTGGTAGGGCTGTGGCCTTGAGCTTAAGATCTCAGGGACAAGCCCAGACCCAGAGTTCAAGTCCCAAGACCGGGGTGAGTGGGAGGAGAAGAAATGTATTCATGACTCATTCCTGATTGCTGAAACTGCAACCCCTCTGTATATCAATTGTACAAAGATTATACAAACTAAAACAAAATGATAATGGGTTATAACTAATGTAAAGAAGAATCCATTAATCTATTGTGATACTTAAAAACTGAGAGTATGGCCTTGTGGTAGATTGCTTGCTTAGCATGCATGAAGTTCTGGGTTCAATTCCTGGGTACCCCACATGCAGAAATGCTGGAAGTGGTGCTGTGGCTTACATGGTAGATCGCTAGCTTTGAGAAAGCCCAAGGACAGTGCCCAGGCCCTGTCAAATTCAAGCCCCAGAAGTGGCAGAGAGAGAGAGAGAGAGAGAGAGAGAGAGAGAGAGAGAGAGAGAGAGAGAGAGAGAGAGAGAGAGAGGAGATGCTATCCTGTGATAGAATAATGCAGCATAAACAATGTAGAGGAATGATCAAATTAGAAAATTAGCTGGACACCAAGAGCTCATCCCTGTAATCCAAGTTACTATGAAGACTGAGATCTGAGGATCACACTTAGAAGCCAGGCTGTGCAGGAAAGTTCATGAGACTCATCTCCAATTAGCTACCAAAACACTGGGTGTGGTGCTATGGTTCAAGGGGCAGAACACTAGTCTTGAGTACAAAGCTCAGGCACAAGGCCCAGGCCCTGAGTTCAAGCTCCGGGTCTGGCCTGAAAAGAAGTCATTTTGTGAGCACTGGCAATAGTCTTGATACAGTATTAGGCAAGAGCATCTTTTGCTCTCCATGTCTTGGATAACACTGATCCTCCATCTTGTGGGTGGGCCTCTTGCTTGGCACCAATTGTATTACATTATCTTAGGTTCAAACAACCTGCAGCCAGGCTTGGAAATGGAGAAACCATCAATTATCAGTGTGTTCAGTGACACCCAGACAGTGACCAATTCTATGTTTTCATTTAGAAGCTATTCTAGAAAAGGTGGAACTTCAGTTCCAGATATAAGGTTGGAGGTTTCAGAGGTGGTGGAAGGAGTGGATTCACTGCAAAAGGACTGACTGTGAGCCTTTTATGGGTGATGGGAACACAGTAGTGGTTACATCCATGTGAACTCATCAAACTGTACACTTAAAAACTGTGAAGTTATGGGCCGGGAATGTGGCTTAGTGGTAGAGTGTTTGCCTAACATGCATAAAGCCCTGGGTTTGATTGCTCAGTACCATATGAACAGAAAAAGCCAGAAGTGGTGCTGTGGCTCAGGTGGAAGAGTGCTAGCCTTGAGCAAAAGCGGCTCAAAGGCAGTGTCCAGGCCTTGAGGTCAAGCCCCAGGACTGGAAAAAAAATGCATGTCGTTAACTGTATAAACTGTCACTTTGATAAACTTGATATTACAAAGAATAAAACCCTGAAAAAAAAGCCAACAAATTGATACAAAAGTAAAAACAATTAACTTACAGTTTTTCCAACGTAAGGGTCAACATGAGGACATTCTCCACTGTTGTCAGTCGCACTTGTGTTGTTCCCATGTCTCTGCAGGAGAAAGCCAGACATTCATGGTAAACCCCAACTCAAATGTTCTTAAAAAAGATCATTTAAGGACCAGGAGTTTAGCCTAGTGCTAGAGTGCTTGCGTAGCATTCACAAAGACCCAGGTTTGATTCTTCAGTACCATATATATAGAGAGAGAAAAAAGCCAGAAGCATGCTGTGGCTCAAGTGGTAGAGCTCTAGCCTTGACAAAGCACAGGCGAGTGCTCAGGTCCTGAGTTCAAGGCCCAGGACTGGCAAAAAAATTCTTGAAGAACATGAGGTTCATTTAATTTCAGCTTCCCTAAGAGTAAGTCAGCTCAATACTTTCTAACTGAAAATTTTGTGTTAACTCATCACGTCATCAAATTAATGATCTTGCCCTAGTATCGAACCATTATCATTCTTTTCTTACCATTATCTTAGCATCTTCACAATACATTCACTATCAGTTTACTTTTGTTTTTCTTCATAAAAGAATGTGTACCATTTATTCCTCTTTGCTCTCTGGAAAAAGTGATGGTTCTACACGTGTTTATCCTTCCACTGTTTTGTTCATTATAAATGGTTTCTTAGTTCTTTCCTTTACCAAAAGTTTTATTCAATTACCTATTAACTAAAATTAACTTTCAGTCTGGGTGCTGGTGGCCCAAGAATGTAATCCTATCTACTCAGGAAGTTGAGATTTGAGAATCAGGGTTGGAATCCAGTGTGAGCAGTAAATTTTGTGAGACTATTATCTCCACTAAACTATCAGAAAAATCTGGAAGTGGTGCTGTTGCTCATGTTGTAGAGTGTTAGCCTTGAGCAAAAGAAGCTCATGGACAGAGCCCAGATCCTGAGTTCAAGTGCTAGAACCAGTAGTAGAAATGAAAAAAATGACTTTCTTAGGCTCACTGAAAAATATTTAACATTTGGAAAACCTAATCAGGAAGAACAGAAATTATCTCTGAAATACTTACAGATATTTTAATGCTGGCAATTTAAAAAGATAGGAATCTTCAACAGCTGTTAGAGGATTACGATTGAGAATTCTGAAAATGGCAATGGAATTGAAATGATCAACTTTTTCAATTTGAATTAGTCTTCATAAAAACTTTATATTCATTTATTTGGTTTATAACTTGTAGGTTTAAAGGAAATCAGAGTCTTTACTCTAGGTCACACTTACAATCCATAAAGCAGACTTTATTTAGAAACTTCCCAGAATTCTAGAAAAGAATATGGAAAAAGAAAAGGTATAGGAGTAGAGAGGTATTGGATAGTTGAGACTGAACCAGGCTTCTAGTACAAACCACAAAGATCCAGAAGCGTGCAAACTTCTGTGTACCTACAGTTCTCAACAGAAAACCAATGCTACTGAACTGAGTGAAAAGTAATAGGCTGTTTTTGGGATATCAGCTGAATGTTCCCTGAAAATATAGCATGACTGAAACTCTATAGTGGGTAAATAATTCAATATGGATAAGGCCTGATTTATTCTCCTTTTTCTCTTGTCTCTTAGTGCTCAAGACCAGCTAGCAAGGGTAAGGGCTTTTCCTCAATAATATATAGACTTTCTGCTTTGCAAAGTCCAACAGCTTCTAAAGTCATAGAGTTGGCACTGTGCCAACCAATGAAGTGACTACAAGCGTGTGTGTGTGTGTGTGTGTGTGTGTGTGTGTGTGTGTGTGTGATGTCAGTTATGGGACTTGAACTCGGGGGGTGGGCTTTTTCCCTGAAATTTTTCACTGAAGCCTGGCATTCCACCACTTTCAGCCATAGTTGTTCTTCTGTTTTTTTGTGGGTTTTTTTCCCTGAGGTTTCATTGGAGGTGAGGGTCTCATGTCTCATGAACTTTTTTGCATGGGCTGGCTTTGAACTGGGATCCTCAGATCTCAGCCTACTGATTAGTTAGGATTATAGGTGTGTACCAATGACTTACAACTGAAAAGATGTGTGAAAATCAGTCCATCTAAGTAAGCTCATACCTATAATTGTAGCTACTCAGAGGCTGAGATTTGAGGATCAAGATTCAAAGCCAGCACAGGCAACCTTGATAGAGATTCCAACTACATCTCAATCCACCACCAACACAAATAAATTTGAAAGAATCCGAATTTACTGATTCACAAGGAGGCAGTCTTTCATAAAGACAAGTTTAGAGGAAAATTTCACTTTGCATCATATTATCCTTTAGGACATTGAACAACAGAGGTTTTTTTCTTTCTGAGATGAAGTTTTAGGTATGTAGCCTACAGTGGTTGCTGTATTCTTTGCCTGGCTATACATCTTGAGCAAGGCTAGATTATAGGTTTTCTACCATGTCTGGCAAACAATGTCCCTTTTGTTTTTTGGTTGGTTTTGGGGCTTGGACTCTGTGCCAGGGTGCTATCCCTGAGCTTTTCAGCTCAAGGCTACCACCCTACCCCTTGAGCAACGCTCCACTTTCAGCCACTTTCAGTTTTTGGTGACTAATTGGAGATAAGTGTCTCCTGAGACTAAAGTGACCGGGTTGGCTTTGAACCTTGATCCTCAGATCTCAGCCTCCTGAGTAGCTAGGATTACAGGCGTGAGCCACTGCACCTGGCTCCAACATTTAGAACTGAAATGAACTAAAAATACATTTCATGTTTAAGGTATTCAAGAAGGAAAAATGTATAGAAATCTGTCAGAAGCCATGTATTTCATTTTTGAATGTATACCCTTTTCTATACCTCAGCGGTTCCTATTGAACAAAGTAATTCACAACTTCAGAGACACATACTTGACAAATAACATTCTGCCTGACTCAGAGAAGTGCCCTGTGTCACCATTAGAAGAAACTGGCACTGAGAAAGCAGCCACACCATTTTGCTCAGTGAAGGACTGGGTGATCAACTTTGCTCTCTGCGCGTCTGCCTCCCAGACATTTGAGTAGTCAGGCATTTGTTCTGCAATGCAGAAGCAATGAATGCTAGCCTCACACATATCAGAGCAGCCATTACCTCCCATGTCAGAGATCATTTGAAGATTACTTGCTTGCTGTCTTCTGTTGCCCTAGCCAAAGTAGGAAAACAAAACCAGGCGGTTGTATGACTTAGTCATATGAGTCACCTAGCCTTCTATACCTTATTTTTACCCTCATTTGAAAAAAATGATTATCATTTAGGGGCAACCACCCAGAACATCACAAGTCAGAATATAGTAAGGACATTGGCATAATTATGTTTTCTGCTACACTATTCACAATAGCCAAGTTATGGAAACAGCCCAAATGCTCTTCAACAGATGGGTAGAGATCAAGAAAATGTGGCACCTACACACAGTAGAATTTTACTCATCATTAGAAAGAATAAGGTTGTGTCATTTACAGGGAAATGGATGGACCTAGATAAACATGTTCAGTGAAGTAAGCCAGGCAGAGAGAGATGGCACACAAGTTGTCTCTCATATGTGGAAGCTAAATTTAAAAATACAACTAGGCATGATAACATGCAGGGAACTGAATGCATTTACACATGCAAAAACCGACTAAAGGAACCGGGTGGGGTGACTCACACCTGTAATCCTAGCTACTCAGGAAGCTGAGATCTGAGGATCACAGTTCAAAGCCAGTCCAGGCACAAAAGAACCTGAGACTCTTATCTGCAATTAACCTATAGAAAACAGGAGGTGGGACTTTCCTTAAGGGTCGGGCAGTAGCCATGAGCTAAGAGTTCAGGAACAGTGTACATACTGAGCTCAAGCCCCATGACTCTCCCACCAAAAAAAAAAAAGAAACTAATAATAACAATGAGCATACTTTAAAAAAGGGGGGAAAGTTACTGGATATTAAAGACATACTTTTGAGAGTTCATATAGTTCTTACACCCAGATAATAAGGATATTAGGTTTTCAACACATAAATAGGGTTTAATTTAGCATGCTTATTTTCTATACCACTTACATGTGGTGTAAAAATGGCATTCCATGCCATGCCTGGAATGTTCCAGCGCTCAGTTCTGGGATTAAATTGCAACCAAGATTTCTAAAAAAAAAAAAAAAAAAAAGACATAAGCCAAAGAAAAACGATAAGAGACATTCTTTCAGAACTTTATCATTTCACAGTGATTCTAATTTACAGACAATGAAACATGATTCTGTTACTTCCCCATGCTTTAAAGAAATCTTCCTATGGACAACACTGGCTGGTTATTTATGCCTCCATATTTACACATTCAGTATCAAGTGATTTTCACTTACGGAGAACAGGTTTTCCCATCACATAATGGGCTGTACAATTCCTTGGGCCTTGTCCTGTACATGCAAGTAGGACACCTGTATCCCTGTAGACATGTGTGCCCACTAGATATCTGTAACATATCCACAGTTGCCAAATGTCTTGTGGGTGCAGTCCACTCGCTGAGAACCATTGCAATGATTCTTGTCTGACTTGTAATGGTTCTTACATTCAACTTTGCTGGTCTAAAACAATTTCACATACACACACACACACACACACACACACACAAACACACATGCATACACACACACACACATATTATGTATAGTGACTTTTCGCTAGCAACATTTTAATCCTGCTGCAAAATAAGATGATATATGTGATATTATAAAGTTCTATTTGCAACTTACACAAACTTCAGAAAAGGCAATGGTTCAAATGTGCGTCTTTCAATTGACTGTATTTTATTGCAGGACAAATCTCTAGAAAAAAGACAGAGGAAAATAGTGCACTCAAAACTATTAGATACCAATGAGGGTGAATAAGTAGTAAACTTTAGGACAGAAAATATTGAATATGCAACAGTTTTAAACAACAAACCTTTGGATTTGGATTTGAACTTCCTTACATCTGAGCACACCTGAAGGATTGATTACCATCAATGAAATACATAACTTTAGATTCTGAAAATTTTGGATAATCTTTCAAGAGAGCAGAAGTACAATTAAGTAATATTTTATATTCTCATCAGACTTGATTCTATAAGTCCAAAGGTTTGAGTTCTGTATATAATTATACTGTAAAGTCCTAGATATTGTTTTTTGTGGGTCATGGGGCTTGGACTCTGAGCCTGAACTCTTGAGCTCTATCAGCTCAAGGCTACCACCCTACCCCTGGGCCTGGGCATTGTTCCTGAGCATTTCAGCTCAAGGCTACTCCCCTACCTGCGAGCCAAGCCTTACTTCGCATTTTCTGGAGGTTAATTGGAGATAAGAGTCTCAGGTCCTTTTATGCACAGGTGGTTTGAACCTTGTCCCTCAGATCATAAATCCTGAGTAGCTAGGATTACAGGCATGAGCCACTCCACCCAGCAAGTCCTATATTTTGTACATATTATATATATATGACATGTAACATATTCATTGCATTCCTGTTCTATGTATAACATATAGGCCTATCCTGGGGCTTAAACTCAGAGCGTTGGACTGTTGCTTGGCTTATTCACTCAGAATCTGGTGTTCTACCACTTGAACCATACCCCACTTTCAGCTATTTGCTGGAAGTACACCTTTTTTTGCCCTCTGCTGCATGCACTGTGGTTTGAGCAATGAAGCCTGTGAATTCTTAAAGGTAGGTCCCTGATTTACTCATCTTTGTGTGCCAATCTAGGCACAGTCAATTTCATCTCCTTTTCATTCGTGAATGATGACGATATACATGCTAGTGTGATATAAATATCTTGTAATGCATTTCAGGGTAGGAAAGCCAGAGGGATGAATTCACGGAAGTTTTCTTCTAAACCATGTTTGAAAGGTGTGGGGCAGAAAGGCCTCAAAAAGTCAATATAAAACTTGCCATCAGGGGGCTGAGAGTTTGGCTTAATGGTAGCGTGGTTGCCTAGCATTCATGAAGTCCTGGGTTCGATTCCTTAGTACCACATACATAGAAAAAGCCAGAAGTGGTGCTGGGGCTCCAGTGGCAGAGCTCTAGGCTTGAAAAAGACCAAGGACAGTGCTCAGGCCCTGAGTTCAAGCCATGTCTGACTAAAAACAAACAAACTACCAACAACAAAAACTGTCCATCAGGCTGGGAAGGTGGCTTAGTGTTAGAGTGCTTGCTTAGCATTCAGAAAGCCATAGGTCAGATCCCTCAGTACCACATAAACAGACAAACCTAGAAGTAGTGCTGTGCCTCAATTTAGTAGAGTGCTAGTCTAGAGAAAACGAAGATCAGGGATACGCAGAGCCTAGTCCCGGACTTTAAACCCTAGGACTGGCAAAAACAAACCAAAAACATCACCTTAGAACATAGAAGGGTTGATAATGCAAATAATTTTTTTGTGTGTTATCTAAATCTCTTGATACTCTCTTCTATTTTTTTTGGCCAGTCCTGGGGCTTGAACTCAGAGCCTGAGCACTGTATTTGAGCTTTAACAAGGCTAGTGCCTTACCACTGAGCCACAGGACCGCTTCCAGTTTTCTAGTGGTTAATTGGAGATAATAGTCTCACGGAATTTCTTGTGCCAGCTGGCTTTGAATCAAGATCCTCATAGCTCAGCCTCCTGATTAGCTGGGAGTACAGGCATGAGCCACCTGTGCCTGGCAGTCTGTGTATTTTTAGACCATTCTCTTATGAGTATCAGCAATTGCTGAGCCATTGCCGAGGTCTTATTACCATTTTTCTCAGGACACTTTTCCCCCATCTATGTGGTGTCTGTATAGTTAAACTCATAATGAAAAGCAAGTATTTATTTGAGATGAGCTGAGACAGACAGAATTACTTCCACAACTCACAGAGATTTCAGTAATTAATTTGAATATGTATTTTATACATAATTAGTCACAAATATTAATGATGTGATAAACTTACTAACTTACAAATATTCAAGGGATAGGAGGCCTTCAAATGTATCCTTATGTAATTCAGTGAGGCGATTTTCGCTGAGAATTCTGGAAGATAAAAAGGTCATTTCTGGATCTAAATTCATCCAGCATTGGGGACTATATTGAATAGAGAAAGTATGGAAAAAAGAAGGCTGGCATTTTCTGTTGCCTAGAGTATATTGTGGCACAACTTTCTTGAGGACAATTACCATTTCATGTCCACAGAATGATGGTTCACAAAGTAGTATGTATGTGAATGTTCATTGTAGCCATGACTGCAACAATCTGCAACTGCAGGTCTATAAATGCAGGTCAACATGCAACTGGGCATGGTCTATAAATACTATGGGAGGTACTAAATCAAGCATGAGACATCCACACTATGAAATATCATGCAGAAGATGAAAGGAATAGGATAATCTTTTATATATGTACAGGAATGTTAACATTCAAAGCAGATAGCATGATATATGCAAGATGCACAATGTTACCATTTCTATAAGAAGTAAACAGGCAGTAAGAAAATGATACCACAAACCTATTCTACTATATGCAAAAGTAATATATATATATATATATACATATATATAGAACAAAATGGTATAAAACTGCCTGGGAAAATAGATCTACTATAATCATTTCAGGTATACTTTTTACTATGTTATTTCATTTGCATATATGATGAAAATAAGCATGCCTCACTTGTACAATAGATAATAACTTCAACTTGCCATATACTTAATTCAAAGAGGGTCCATGAAATTTATTTTGCATGATAGAAAATAAGGCTTCATCATGCATGTGAGACAAGTACTCTGCCACTTAATAATACCCTGAGTACCCATAAAGCTTAATGTTTCAAACAATTACAGAATTTCAGTCAGTAGAGGTTGATCAGGGTGTAGAGGTTCTCTCAGAGGAATTCTCTTCAAAATTTGGGACCAAAGCTAAGCACAGTGCCTCACACCTGTAAGCCTAGCTACTCAGGAGGCTGAGATCTGAGGATCATGAGTCAAAGCCAGCCCAGGTACTAAAGTCCGTGAGACTCTTATCTCTAATTAGTCACTAGAAAAAACAAAGATAGGCTGAGGCTCAAGGAGTAGAGCAGTAGCCTTGAGCAGAAGAGCTCAGGGACATTGCCCAGGCCCAGTTGTAGGGCAACAGCTTTGAGCTAAAGAGCTCAGGGACATGGCCCAGGCAGATGACCTACAAAAAAATAATTCTAGACCAACAGGGGCTCAACAGTACAGTGTTTTATTTATATTTGGAGAGAATATACTCACAGTTTCTCAGTCCAACAGTACAATCTCCATATATTTTCTTCAATATAAGAAATATCATTTCCTTGGGAAATTCTATTGAGAAATAATTTATATCCATAAATAAGCAGGAATAGAAAGATCAGAATGAGAGAGTCATTGCTAACTCAGAAGGCGTGATTAAATGCAGAAGAAAGACCCCACATTTTCTATATTATGAAGCCCCGAGTTTCCTCACAGTTTATACAATAATAAAGAAACAGAGTGACCAGTCACCAGTGGCTTATACCTGTAATCCTAGCCACTCAAGACGCTGAGATCTCATGATCACCTTGTAAGCTAGCCTAGGCAAGAAACTGTGAGACTCAATTCCAAATAACCACCAAGAAAACCTGGAAATGGCACAATGGCTCCAAGTACTGGAGTGCAACTAGCATTGAGTGAAATAGCTCAGCGATATGTTTGTCAACAAGAAAGAGAGGAAGAAGGAGGAGGAGGAGGAGGAGGAGGAAGAGGAGGACGAAGAGGAGGAGGAGGAGAGGAGGAGGAGGAGGAGCAGCAGCATGAGGAGGAGGAAGAAGAAGAGGAGGAGGAAGGAAAGGAAAGGAAAAGATAAAAATATTGGTTGAAAAAAAAATTTTGTGTGTACCTGCTTCTTCTCTGTTCTTCCTTTTAGAGCATGCTATGATTTTCTATGTGCATGTGAATTTCTTTGAATCAGTATCTTCTTGGAAAAAGACAAAGGGCAACCTCAAATAAAAGTCTGGAGAATGAATACAATACAAAGAGGAGGACAAGGAAAGTTGAGAAGTGTAAAGTAAAAGCCAACAGGGCACAGCGTGGCTCAGGCCTGTAATCCTACCTACTCAGGAAGCTGAGATCTGAGGACTGCAGTTCAAAGCCAGCCCAGGCAGAAAAGCCCATGACCTTCTTATCTCCATTAATCACTAGAAAAGTGGAACACTGTGACTGAAAGTTTTAAAGCAGTAGTCTTGAGCAGAAGAGCTCAGGAACAGTGCCAGGCCCTGAGATCAAAGCCCTAGGACTGACCAAACATAATAAGAAAAGAAAAAAACCAAAGGTAAACATCACTCAATCACGTTTGGAGAGAAGAGGAAGATCTTGAGACAAGAATGTCAGGCAGAATGCCCAGCACAAAGGAGGTAAGTGATACTTGCAAGACAGTGAAAAGTTGCTTCTTGGGGTCGATATCTGGCACGGGAACGTGGCGGAGCTTCTGCCCTGGGCTGAGATCCACACAGGACAGTGTCTGGTCTTGGCAGTTACAGAGTGAACATAAGTTGGTGCTTGGAAGAGCATTGTGTTCAGTGTGCACCGCTAAAGCATTTTCTGTGGTGGATGTTGAAAAATGAGTTGTAGTACGTTGTTGCAGACTCAAAGTTTTAGCTGTGACTTGAGTCAGGGTTGGATGCTGAGTCTGAATCTGGTGTGGATGTGGAAGTGTCACCGGCCTTTGCTTTGGAGGAAGAGTTGTAGCATTCTTCAGGGTAGTACCATGTGCAGCCTTTGTAGATGATGACATTGGCTGACGTCCTGATGTTGTAGGATGAGTTACATTCTTCCAGTGAGGCTGAGTTGAGGTCCTCTGCCTAGCCGGAGTTGGAGTCTTTGGCTGAGCCATAGTTGGGGCCTTCTGTTTAGGCTGAGTTACAGCCTTCCATATAGGCTGGGCCAGTGTCTCCTGCTGATGCTGAGTTGTGGTATCTTGTGGAAGCTTTGTTTTGGTTTCCTGCAGATGCTGAGTTGGGGTCTCCTGTAGAAGCTGAGTTTTGTTTTCCTGCAGGTTTTGAGTTGGAGTCTTTTGCCCAGGCTGTGCTGGAGTCCCCTGCAGGGATTGTTCTACAGTGGCCTGCAAAGACTGTGCTGGAATCTCCTGCAGAGGTAGTGTTAGGGACTCCTGTAGAGGTGGAGTGGGAATCTCCTGTGAAAATAGAGTTGAAGTCTCCTGCAGATATTGAGTTGGGGTCCACTGTGGATGATGAGTTGGGGTCCCCTGTGGATGGTGAGTTGGGGTCGCCTGTGGATGGTGTGTTAAAGTCTCCTGCAAATTCTGAGTTGGGGTCTCCTGCAGATATTGAGTTGAAATCTCCTAGAGATGGTGAGTTGGGGTCGCCTGTGGATGGTGAGTTGGGGTCCCCTGCGGATGGTGAGTTGAAATCTCCAGTGGATGGTGAGTTGAAGTCTCCTGCAGATACTGAGTTATAGTCTCCAGTGGATGGTGAGTTGGGGTCCCCTGTGGATGGTGAGTTGGGGTCCCCTGCGGATGGTGAGTTGAAATCTCCAGTGGATGGTGAGTTGGAGTTGCCTGTGGATGGTGAGTTGTGGTCTCCTGCAGATGGTGAGACAGAAGCTTCTCAGTAGTCTGGGTTGGGATCTCTTGCACATGCTGAGTTGGAGTCTCCAGCAGAGATTGAGTTGAAATCTCCTGCCAGGGCTGTGTAGTGGTCTCCTGCAGAGCCTCACTTGAGGTTTCCTGCAAAGGCTCAGTTGGGACCTTCTGCATAGTTGAAGGAAGTTTGATCTTTGTTGTAGGTTGTGAAGTTAGATTTCCATCCTGGATGTGAAGTGGAAATGTCATTTGAGGAGGAGCTGTAGTCTCCGACAGGGATGGAGAATATTCAGCCTCAGAAGTGGGTTCTGAAATTATGGAAAGCAGTAGGTCCACTGGTTCAAATGTGACCTTGTGTGTCACTGGACTCTGGGTTGTTGCAGGAGCTGTGATGGAAAATGGGGCTGGGGATGTAAACTTCGTGGGTGGTGTTGAATGGTCAGTTAAGGTCTCCTGTATGGTTGGAGAAAGTCCAACCTCCATATTAGATTCTGGGGTTAAGGTAATTTCCACATCAAAAGGTTGAACTGTGACTTCAGTCAGATTTGGATGCTGAGACTGAATCATCTCTGTGTGTAGAAGGGTTACCTCGGGGTGTTCTGCAGAAGGACTTGTTGTCTCCTTCACAGATGAAAAATGTTCATACTCTGTGGCAGGGTTTGGAGTTACTGTAACTTCCACATCAAATTGTTGGAATGTCACATTGGGCAATGCAGAATGCTGAGTTTCATTCTCATCTGTTATGAGAACTGTCAGCCCCTGATATTCTTCTGGTTGTGATACAACCTTCGTAGGGGGCTTTGTAGACTGACTTGGGGTCTCATCTACTGTTGGTGAAAGTTCATCTTCTACAATAGCTTGTACAGTTACTGTCAGTTGGATGTCCACAGGTTGAATTGTTACCCGAGAGCGCTTTTTCAAGTTTTTAACAAGTTTAGCTGTAGTAGAGAGTTCTGGAATAATTGTGAGTTCCACGTCCAAAGGTTGAGATGTGACACTGGGTAATACTGGGCTCTGAGCTGAATCTGGATCTGGTGTGGGAACTGTCATCTCATAATTCACTGGAGGTGCTGCTGTCTCATGAGGTGGCAATGGAAGCTGAGCTGGACCTGCATCTTGAGTTGAAGAGAGTTCTACGTCTACTGGAGTCTCTAAAGGCTGAGGTAAAGCTGGCTGCAGCACTGGAGAGGGTTCCACCTTCTCAGGGAGTTGGGCAGGCTGAGATGGAGCCACTGGAAAAGTTGCAGAGGTATTTTCCTGCTTGTGGAAATCTGGAGTGTGAGTTGCAGTCTCTTGCTGGAGTGAAGGAGGGTCAACATTTTCAGGGACTTTAGGAGGCTGGGAAGGGAAACCAGACTGAGTTGGAGAAAAGTTAGCAACTGTAGTCTGTGGAGTTATGGTCAACTCCAGGTCCACATGTTTCACTGTGGTTTTAGGTGACATTAGTTCATTAGAACCTTTGAACATCATTTCCAGATCTGGAGTTGAAAATCCCCAGCTTTCTGAATGTGAAGGAGGATTTGAGTCCATACTGGACGCTGTTGACTGAATTGGAACTCCTTGCTGGCTTGATGGAGGTTCAGCATTCTCAGGGGGTTTGGGGAGCAGAGTTGTGATCTCTTGCTGCATTGGAGAAGGTTTCTCAGGCAGCTCTTCAGGCTGTGGCAACATTCCTTGATAGACTGGAGATTGTTGATGCAATGCAGGTGGTCTTTCTGGAAGAACTGTAACCTCATTCTGGTCTTTCAAACCACCAGACTGTTCAGAGATCACTGAGGACTGATCAGCAACCCCCTGTTCATTTGAATTTTTAAGTTCAAAATCATTCATCTCCTGAGGCTTAACAGTGTCATTCTGTAATGTAGGTAGAACTTGTTCTTGATTATGTGGAGATTGACCTATAATTTCATTAGGAAACTCTGGAGGCTGAGGTGGCACCTCTAACTCTGCAGGCTGGGATGGAGGTTTAACCTCATCAGAGGTCTGTGTATTCTCTGCTGTGGCTTCCAGTTGGACAGAGGGCTTCTCCTGTGCAACTGGAGGTACAGTCTCTTCTTGAAATGATACAGGTACAACTACTTCTGAAGGCTCTGGTGGCAGAGTTGGGTGTTCCTGCTGGGTTACAGAAAATCCCATATTATTCACTGGCACAGAGGGATAAGCTTGGGCCTCATTGGGGTTTGGAGAACTCCCCCACTCAACCATCCGCTGTGGTGTTATGGTAATCACCACATCTGGAGGTTTACCAGTCACACCCAAGTTTGAATACTGAGATTCATTCAGACCTGAAGGTGAAACTGTCCATTCATGCTGCTCAGAAGACTGAGCTGGTTGTTCCTGCTGAGTTAGAGAAGATTCAAACTCCCCATCATGCTCTGAAGCCTGAGGTGGGGCTGCAGGCTGCATTCCAGAAGGCTGATTCTCCCCAAGAGACTCAGAAGGCTGAGATGCTTGCTCTTGCTCACTGAAAGAGGGTTCTACCTCTTCTCCATAACCTGCAGGACCAGCTAGAGCCTCACTGGGGGCCAGAGACAACTCAGTCTCCTGGTTAGGCACTGAAGTGAAGGTAATTGTCACATCTGGGGGCTTATCTGTAACATAGGAGACATTGGCATGGTGAGCTTGGGCCTCTCCTGGAGAGTGAACTGTCAGCTGGTGGTTTGGTCGACTTGCATCTATGCCCTCCACGGGGGACTCAGGAGCTTGAACAGGAGCCTCATGCTCAACTGGAGGTGTGACTTCCTCCAAAGGCTTTTCAGGCTGAGCTGGGGCTTCCAGGTGGCTTTCCAAAAGTTCTCCAAATGCTGGGAGCTCTGAAGGCTGACCTGGCACCTCTTGCTGGGTAGTTGACAGTTCTTCCTGCTGAGGTCTCCCTGGAGGCTGGGCTGGGGTCTGTTGCTGACGTGGAGTGGTGAAGGTAATCTGCACATCTGCAGGCTGAACTGTGATATTTGGTGAGGTTGAATGCTGAGTTTTATTGCTGCTTGGAAATGGAACCCGTCCATCCTCATGCACCGATTTCATAATAACCTCTTTGTTAACATGCTGTTGTTCTTGAGCCACAAGGGACTGGAGCTTCTCAGGAGTCCCCGGGTTTTGAGTATGGGTGTGCAGCTGGAACTGAGAAGATTCACCTTGTTCGAGCGGTTCTGGAAGTTCATCTGCCTTCTCTTGTGCTTTCTGAGGCATGCTGTCACCATAAGCCATATTTTTACTGGATCTAGCTGGGATTCTGCAAACTGGTTTTCAGTTCCTACCAGAAGGTCATGTACTTGCCGTCTCTGCCTAAGTAGCCACCTCCTGACTAGATCCTTTTTCCGGGTCTGGGGTGAAAGAACAAATGGTTTTTCTTGTGCACTCGGAGTGTACAGAGGTGGAACATGCATTTGCAGTGATGGCTGTTCTGAAGCCTCAGCTAGAGCAATGTGCTGTGTGTCCCTTTGGAGTGGACGAGGCATGGCCTGCTTGTGGTCCTCACCTGGCTCTGGCACTGTCTCTGGGAGTCTGTCCTGCAGACTCAACTCCTCTGGCAGATCCTGACGAGAAGCAGGAAACTGACCTGACCCAGGAGGTTGCTGTGCAGCAGCATCTGTCCTGCGCAATGTGAGCATCCTAGGAGTGGGCTCCTGAGGTCCCGTTCTTCCCTGCTGGTCAGGGGTGCCGGGCGCCGCAACTGGTGCCGAGACCCGGGACCTGCGGAGGGGCCGAAGAGGATCCAGAACTTGACACGTGAAGAGGACTCCTAGGTATGTTGTTCTGGGAGATTCCTGTCTGGGTGCTTAATTAAGCACCAGGATAGTCTCTCGGAGTCATCGTACAGGGAAGGAGAGACCACCAAGAGTGGGGTAAAATATAAGAGAAAACAAAAGAAAAGGATTGAGGGACTGCAGCCCTCACAAAGTACAGTGCAGGAGGAGGAGAGAGGAGAGAAGAAAAAACAGGAGGGACCAAGGAGCTCCCTCTACCCGTCCTTGAAGGAATTTCAGGATGATAACCAGTTCTCTGCCCTGACTTTACATGATCAGGATGCAGGAGAGTCAGATCAAAGCACAGAAAATGAGGGGGAAGGGCCCCCGGAGGAGCTAAGTTCAAATGAAGAGGGAGAATTAGAGGAGCAAGCTGCCAGGTATGAGGCTGATAGATACGGCCCCAGGGGAGGATTTGGTGCAGACAATGGCCAGGGCGTTTCCCGACCTACCCCTTCTGCCCTGCCCCCCTGCGTCCCTAAGACAGGGAACTCCCTTATCGGTGCTCCTACCTGGTCTCGGCTGAAAACTTTAAAAGATCTTATGGCCTCCGCTCAACAGTACTGCACTAGTGCGTAGGCTTAAAGCCATGGCCATGACTCCCACAGACTGGTACGAAATTGGACGCTCTTGCCTAACGCATGGCCAATTCCTGGCATTTAGTGCCTCAGCAGCGGATTTGGCTGTGGCCCGGCATGGCCAAAATGTTGCTAATGGCCATCCTGAATGGACGGCGGACATGCTCTTTGGACAAGGCCTTTATGTGGCAGATCAAATGAACTATCCCATGGAAGTGTATCGCCAGGTTAATGATATATTTTATAGGGCTTGGAAGTCCCTCTCTAACAAGGGAGAGCTTCGAGGTGGCCTTACAAAAATCATCCAGAAGCCTGTCGAACCTTTTACTGATTTTGTTGGGCGAGTTCCTGACGTTTAGTAAATTATCTAAACTCCTTGCAAAGGCAGGCTTAAACTTGGCACCAGAAAAGGTGCAATTTTCAGAAAAGGTTCAGTTTTTAGGTTCCATAATTTCTCCCACAGTTGTTACACCTCAAAAGGTGGTATTAAAGACAAAGCATTTGCATACCCTTCATGATTTTCAAAAATTAATGGGGGACGTAAATTGGGTCCGAAATTTTCTTAATGTCCCTCGCTCTGAATTGTTGCCCCTCTTTTCCTTATTGGAGGGAGACCCGGATGTTACCTCACCTAGAAAATTGACTGTTCAGGCTAAGAGTTCCATTCAGCGTCTTGAACAGGCCATAGAAAATGCACAACTTTTGCGTGTAAATCCATCAGCGCCAATCTTATTGTGCATTTTTAAAACAAAGAATTATCCTACAGGAGTATTATGGCAAGAAGGCCCATTGTTATGGTTGCATGGAAATTCTTATGGCTTAAAAACTATTCAGTATTTTCCAGAATTAGTTGCTTTGTTAGCTCTTACAGGTTGCAAGGCGTGTTTGACTCACTTTGCAAAATTTCCTGACAAATTAATTATTCCTTATACCCGGCAACAAGTACAAATATTGGCTGCCTCTGTTGACTGGTGGGCAGTTTTGGTGTGCTCCTTTCCAAATATAATTGACAATCATTATCCCAAACATCCACTGCTGAATTTTGTGCGTGAAGATTGGGTGTATTTCCCCAAAGTTACGGAAAAACTGCCTCTGAGTAATGCCCTAATTATATTTACAGATGGGTCAAAAACAGGCCGAGGTGCCTATGTAGTTCAAGGAAAAGAGCCAGTAACTTTAAATTTTCGACCAGAAACTCCACAAGTAGTTGAATGTCTAACAGTTTTAGAAGTATTCGGGAAATTTCCTGAGCCTTTTAACCTATATTCTGATTCACAATATGTAGTTAATGCAGTGGCATCCCTGGAAGTCGCCGCCTCCATAAAAGGTAGCAGTACAGTTTCAAATATATTATCCCAACTTCAGAGTTTAATTTTACAAAGGAAAAATCCTTTTTTCATTGGTCATATTCGGGCACATACTGGCTTGCCTGGTCCTATGTCAGAGGCCAATGCCTTAGTGGATTTGACTGCCAGAGCCCTGGTGGACCTTTCCCATAATTCTGTTCAATTAGCACGAGATTTTCATCAGCTTTATCATGTTTCTGCAAAAACCCTTCGTTATAAGTTTTCCATTTCACGCCAACAGGCTAGAGAAATTGTTAAAGCTTGTCAATCCTGTGTGGTTTATCACCCCTCTTTTATAATTGGGGTTAATCCTAGAGGACTTTGTTCTAATGCCCTGTGGCAAATGGATGTTACTCATGTACCTGAATTTGGCCGAGTAAAATATATACATGTCTCTGTGGATACCTTCTCTGGCATAATGCATGCCACCGCCCTTACTGGAGAAAAGGTGTCACATGTCAAAGTCCATTGCTTGGAAGCCTGGGCAGCATGGGGAAAACCATTAAAATTGAAAACAGATAATGGCCCTGCTTATGCCTCTGCCGGATTTCGCTCCTTTTGCACTCAAATGCAGGTAGTTCATTCTACTGGCCTCCCTTACAATCCCCAGGGTCAGGGAATTGTGGAACGCGCCAATAGAACACTTAAACAACTTTTATTTAAACAAAAGGAGGGAATAGGCCGAGATGCCTCCCCCAGAGAAAGGCTGGCCATTGCACTGTTTACCTTAAATTATGTAACAGTGGATGACAATGGACAATCAGCTGCTGATCGGCATGCTGGCAAAATGGCAATACCACCCACACAAAAAGTAATGTTGAAAAATGTTATCGATAATAAATGGTATGGACCGGATCCTGTAATTCAGAGATCCAGGGGAGCTGTTTGTGTTTTTCCACAGGGACAGGAATCCCCCCATTGGGTGCCGCAGCGCCTCGTAAGGATATTGGAGGAAAATCAAACGCCTAAAGAGGACGATGCGAAACAAAATCCTGGGAATAACCCTGTTAATAATTCTTCTGCTGCCACGACTTTGGATGAAGAGACAGAAGGGAAAAAGCAACAAGGAAAAGACGATGTGGGCAGTGATGAAGACCTTTCCATTACCAATGCCTGTGACTAATGCTTCTTCCGTTTTCCCCTTTGTGCCACCAATTCTTCCTTGCAACTTCCCTAGGACTGCAAGGTTCCCTATGCCTTACCCTGTCAAAAAATCTGTCCTTCTGTGTTAGGCTGGTTTCTCAAAAATTGGGTCGCTCTGATTAATGTATAGTTCTGGCAAGGGAAGGGTTGTGGGGTTTTCTGCACTTGTTCCAGAGGTGGACCTTCCTGTTTATGTTTTTACTCTTTAAAGCTTCAAGTAATGATAGTATTTTAAATTGTTCTGCCATAGAGTGTAAATTGAGTCAATGCTGGAGCCGTTGCCTACATTTGTTCCAGTTCCTGTGAATGTTTGTTGCAGTTTGTTTTGGGTTTTGTGTCTTTAGCCTTTGGTTGCTCTGCCGAATGAGGTCTCGCAATAAGAGAGAGAGAGCAATGCTTGTTCATGCACTCACTGCCTTGGAGCAGGGACACTCCCCCAAAATTTGGCTTGCAGCTTTAAAGGTCAACTAAAACTGTCCTGTACTGCCTTTGCACCCTCGAGACCTTAGTCTATTGCACGAGGAATAGGAGTATAGGCAGCCAAGAGTTGTGAAATGATGGACAAAGTACCACTCCTGACCCTAACAGGTCAGGGAGAGCATGTGCGTCAGCATATGGGTCTGCGCCCCTAGCCCATCTCCACAAAGGGAAAAGAGGACCTGAAGGGGAGGGATCCAGAGTTGATCGCCTGGGTCACTCCTCTAGAGTAGGACCTCAAGTTTTACTTTGGAGGACAGCACCTCTGCTCTCTTCACAACAGGTATGTTGGCCTGCTGCATTAAAACAGAAAGGGGGAGATGTGGGGAGCCGGAGCGGCCGACATTACAAGACGGCGCCTGTCCCCTGCCTCGCTCTTTGTGAACAACTTCTTAGTTCTCCTTATTTGGTATGTGAGTGCGGAGCCTTTGCTCGTTCCACTGAGTCTGCGCGTATGACGTCAGAGGCCTGACCAATCCCGAGTTTTAAAATGACCCTGGCAACAGAGCAGCCAATGGCAAAAGCCCCGTGTTCCTTGATTGTTTATAAGCAGCTGCATTTCCCTGCCCCGGGCCCCTCTGCTTCAGCTCTCCCTTTAATCAAGTTGCTCTTCAATAAAGCGTGATACGAGAAGGATCCTCGGGTGGTGTCCGTTCTTCCCTGCTGGTCAGGGGTGCCGGGCGCCGCACTCATATATACATATATATACATAAACTTGTGTATATATAACATATATATTCATATTATATTACATATAAGATGCATTTTTCTTTAAAGCAGGATATTGATTTGATGTTAGAAAAGAACAGTATGGCACATTAGAGATTATCAGCAATCTAGAAGGAATGATTTTCTTTCCTGTACTGCTGTGTAAAGTCAGGATTTTGTACTTGTTAACCTGTTTAGCTTAGTCACATTTTTTTGGATACAAAAGTATTTATTTTATGAAATTGGTATTTAAAATAAACTTTTCATCTGTCTACTCACAAAATCTAATTTAAAACATGATACATTTCTCTCTAGCTGATTTGATGCTATGCTTTACAAACAATACTCACTTATTATTTTTTATTAAGAACCTGTACTAAAGAAGTTTTTGTTTTATCAGAAAGCATTTCCCTTTTCTTATAGAGTGCTTCTTAAATGAAGACACCAACAAGAACTACTTTCAGATGGTACAGAATTTCTTATTTCTTGAAGACTCTGTGGTTGACCACTTCTTCATTAGTTACCTGCAGCAGCAAAACACCTTCCTTACTACCAACACCACTGAAGGAACCAAGAAAAGCTTTATTAATGATCACTTGGCTTGCCTCAGCTGTTGAAATGAAGCACTTTATAGTCTTTGTGGCAGCAGAATATACTTGTCCATGGTTCCTATCAATGCTAAAATTCCAGCAGGGAAAAAAATGATATGTTAAGCACCCAAATCTTCATGGAGAGGGGAGGGGGGAGAAAGAAGGAACAAAAGGGAAAAACAACCAAAATAATTTAAGTATGACAAATTGGAAAACGGGGTTTATAGAATTAAACCTGTTTGTGTTTATACATTGTTAAACTCAATTTATAGCTATGTTAAACTACGTAAGAACCACTATACTAATGAAAGACCATTGAAGAGTTATTAGTTTATCTTTTAGGGAAGAAAATTAAGAAAGAAAAAGTAAATAAGACCTTACCTAAAGGAGTTTAACTGAAGCTTAGAACTATCTTGCTCTACCCCTCAGCTTTTGTTGGCATCCTTATAAACTACTGTAGTAACAGCTTTGTTGAAGCAGCACAGTTTTTTAAGACTGGCGGAATTTAGTAGCCGTCAAGAGTTCTCTTGTACTACACTTGTGTCCCTGAAGAGTACCTTGTTGGGGTTATTTGCTTTCCTTGCATTGAAGAAGCAGCATCTAAAAGATCTAAAAAGGTGTTTCTCCTTGCAAAGATATCCCTTAAGTTATCTAGATAATTTAATCCTGATGAATTGCAGACAACACACTTACATCTGACCAGCATTTATCTTACAGAGACATAACAATGGACCTTAATTATACTACCCACTCCTTAACTTATTTAAAACAAAAGTCTATAATTACACAAATTTCCTTTAGAATTATTTTATTAAATCATAAATGTACAACAGCTTCTTAACTCTACACATGCACTTAAATTTTTAAAGGAAAAACGTTATGTCTTTTTTTTTTTTTGCCAGTCCTGGGCTTGAGCTCAGGGCCTGAGCACTGTCCTTGGATTTTCTCAAGGCTAGAGCTCTACCACTTGAGCCTCAGCACCACTTCCAGCTTTTTTTCTATGAATGTGGTACCGACGAATCGAACCTGGGTCTTCATGCATGCTAGGCAAGCACTTTAACCACTAGGCCAAACTCCCGGCCCTATGTTATGTCTTATTACACCATGAACCTGGCTAATAGCTTCTCAAAACTTTTGGGAAAAATTTTAAAAAAGGTTTCACATGTCACCTCAAACTTACAAATTTAACATTATCAAAGAAGGAATGCTTCTAAACTCTTACAAAGACCACTAGAAAGAAACAACAAGTATAAAGCTAAGAAACTGTCTCAAAGGCATTTGTTTTTGTTTTTTACAATCCTTCCTCCACAGTAAGGTTATTAAATAATCAAATCCATTCACAAAATGGCTCTCTGCATCTGCTCTGGTGTCTTCTGCCATATCACTGCATATTTATGCATGACTGAGATAAGAGTTTCCTTAACATTGTTATTTCGATAACCTGAAGCTGTTCTGTTACCTCTGGGCTCTCATCCTCTCCTATTTATACAGTGAAGCCTGTTTCAACAGAAATAAAGAGTAAAAAAATAGGTTATGAAATTATCCATCTAACCAGATTTTAAGGAAAGATAACATGATCATAAAAAGCTTTTACTCTTGCTGCTAGGACTCCCAAGATAATAATTGTAAAACTCAAAAACTACTTACCCATGTAAAGGAAGAAGCTCAGTATTGGCTCCTCCCACCATAACCACCACTTCCACCACTGCCTCCAGGACCATAGTTTTCTCCACCATATGGTCCCCCCATATTCCTGCTACCACCATAGTTTTCACTCTTCATTGGACCATAGTTAGAAGGTTGCTGGTTGTAATTTCCAAAATCATTGTAATTTCCACTTCCATAATTTCTTCCTCCATAATTGTCATAACCACCTCCGTAGCCCCCACCCTGGTTGCCATATCCAGGTCCTCCACCACATCCTCCTCTTCCTCCTCCATAACCAGGGCTACCTCCAAAATTGCCACCTCCAGGTCCTCCTCCATACCCATTATAGCCATCCCCAAATCCACATCCACTTCCATATCCATCTCCTCTTCAACTCTTAGAACTTTGGACCTCCCGCATTTCTTGTTTAGACAACACCTTTCTTACTTCTGCATTATGACCATTGATAGTGTGGTATTTTTGCCACACAATTTTATCCACAGGATCATGGTCATCAAAAGTAACAAAGCCAAACCCTCTTTTCTGTCCAGACTCTCTATCAGTAATTATTTCAATGGTATCAATTTTTCCATATTCTTCAAAGTAAATCCCTAAAGTGATATTCCTCAGTATCTTCTTTAATTCCACCAACAAACAGTTTCTTCACAGTCACATGAGCCCCTGGTTTTCCAGACTCCTCTCTTGCTACAGCACGTTTTGGCTCAACCACTCTCCCATCAAATTGAATGAGGCCTGGCGGCCATGGCAGCATCAACTTCAGCCATAGATGAGAAAGTTACAAAACCAAATCCTCTTGATCTTTTGTTTGCGGGATCCCTCATAACCACACAGTCTGTGAGCTTTCCCCATAGCTCATAGTAGTTTCTCAAACTTTCTTCTGTGGTTTCAAAGCTTAAGCCACCAATAAAGAGTTTACGGAACTGTTCCTGTTCTCTCTCCATGGCGCATTCAGTCGCTTCAGCCCGATTTCCCGCAGCCTAGCGAGATGAGAGAGATCCCAGCGGACGAACACGAACCGGACTCGTCCTGGCGCTGTAGTGAGAGCTGTGGCTGCTCGAGAAACCACCACCACCGAGAGCACCTCCGCACAGGACTCACATTTGTTGTAGGTCGTGGGACTTGGACTCTGGACCTGGGTGCTGTCCCTGAGCTCTTCAGCTCAAGTTACCACCCTACCACTTCAGCCACAGTGCCACTACTTCCTTGAGTCACATTTCTAGCCTAGCTTTTTTGCTATTTATTTTGGAGATGGATTCTTAAGACCTTTTCCCGACTGGATTCAAAGCAGCGAGGAGTGATTTAGTGTGTGTGTGTGTGTGTGTGTGTGTGTGTGTGTGTGTGTGTGTGTGTATGCAAGGCTGGTGTTGGGCTTACACTTCTCATGGCAGAGGGCACATTGTTCTTTCCATCAGGAAGAGAAACATACTGGAATGTAGCAGCTTGCAGCCATTAGAGGGGCAGGACAGGAGGTACAGGCTTGTATTGAGGTCAAATGCAGCCTAGTTTAGTGATAGAGTACTTGCCTAGAATGCATAAAATTCTGGGTTTGATTCCTCACTACCACATAAACAGAAAAGGCTGGAAGTGACACTGTGGCTCAAGGGATAGAGCCAAAAAGGAGCTCAGGGACAGTGCCCAGGCCCTGAGTTCAAGCCCCAGGTCTGGCACAAAAAAAAATTCAGCCCTGGCCTCTGGGCTGGATTGAATTCAGAAAGCAAGTGCCCAGAGGGGAGGGAGGTAGGGCTGGAAATAGGCCAATTCATTGACCTGTGTCCTGTGTCCCTTAGCATCTACTGTCCGTTAAGTGTGTGTCCCTTCCCTTTTTGGGGGTTTTCAGTTTGGTATTTCTGCAGAACTGGTTTTAGACTAGGTGAGTCTGAGGATGTTTGGTACAGTGGATAGTTGAACAGGAACAAAACAGGTAAGATTATATATTGTCTTGGTGGCAAATTCATTTTAAACAAGATGGGAAATATAGCTTGTTTTGGGTGCTTTCTTGTTTTTCTTCTATGAACATCTTGGCAAAAGAACAATGATTCTGAAGCAGAGCAGTTCTAGTCACTGTGAGAAGCCCAAATAAAAATCAATGTCTCCTTCCCTCCCAAAGAAGAGTATAGTGTTTCTGGACACAACTGGCCCAGGTAGAGAATTAGTGGCATAGGACAAGCTCGCCTTGCTTCGAAACCTACCACACTTAATGTACCTTCTCTGTGTCCACTGAAGTTGTGCATAGGTACTAAAACGTGGAGCCATGAGAAACCCCACAAAACAATCTGTCTAGCTAGTGAACACTTAATGCTATATATTCTACTACACACATTATCAATCCAAAAGAGAAAAATAGGCAGAGTGGAAATGAAGTGACATTTCATCTACTGGAGACCAAGAAAAAATTAACTAGTCCTTCCCACAACCACTGTTCCCCTCTCATTGGACAGCCTGATCTTCAGATGCACAATTCCAAACATATCAAACGGGCTAACAAGCAGCATCTATTACCTGACCTCTTCAATCAACATGTTACTTGTAACCTGCAACTCCAACCTTTCCCAACTTGACTGGATAGGGCATCAATCACGACAGACTCTGCTAAGTTTCCACAAATCATTGGTTTATTAGAAAGTTCCTTTCCCTCATTTTACAGCATATATATCTCTATCATATGTGATAAAGTTAAATACAATCTGTTATGCTTGTAAGTAAGGATAGGTTATCTTGTTTTTCTTAAGTTTAAAATGACTATTTTGGAAGTTAAAGAAAACTGCCCCCAGGAAGGCAGAGGCAGCCAGAGTATGGCTCAATCTACAAGCTAACCGGAAGCAGCACAAAAATGTTAATACTGTGTTCTTTTAATATTTACATGGGCTGAAAGCAAAGAAAAATGAATCCTTTCACCTCATACAGATGATTTCATTTTTTTCCAGTGCTAGTCATTATTTCTGGTCAGAAGAAGAGCACTGAACAGGCAAGAGGGGGACTTAGCCAAGAGCTTTGCCCATAACTTGCTTCTTCTCATGAGTTCAAAACCTTTTTCTTTTGGAAATTGGAGAAGGCATGAAAACAGAACCTTGGCCCAGCTTAGTAATGGGGTTTCTTGTTAGCTGACCACTCAACCAATTTTAACCATAAGTACAGGTTGGCATGTGCCTAAGATGAAACCACTAGTTACAACATGGAGATGGGTCCTGCAATACAGCACCTTTGGGTCAGTATGTTAACCAGGGCAGAGCGCCTGGGTGAAAGAAGAACAGGAGAAAGAAGGGCTGAGGTGGTAATTTCTCTGGTCAGTGTCATGCGAGAAAAGGAAAAAAAGAACCTCTACTGCTGAAACTGAGCTGAACAGATAGCATGGAACTATAAAGCAAAAGAATTGAAGTATCTATAAATATGCTCACCTCCCAATGGGAGGAGGCAAAAACTGTACCAACTCTATTATCCTCTGGTCTACTCCTATTTCAGTTTATAGCCGACCCAAAAGGCACATTACAAAAAAAAATTGTCAGAGGGGGCTAAACACTAGGAAGGCAAATGAATGCCTGGAACAAAGTGCCCAGGGAACCGGGGATTCCCCTCCCCCCAACAATCTCTGAATCTTACTGCTTTCAGAGAATAAAGATGTTTAATTTCTCTCTCCTCTGTGGAGTTCACTTGTTTCTTGGCATAGAACTACAAAGCATGCAAGGGAGACAGTCACAACTGAGCATTCCTCTGACACCTGCAGCAGACTGCTGCCCATTATCTCAAAAATCCCAGTGCTGGGGGCACTAATTACTGCAAATTACTTAACATTTTGTCCCAGAGGGGGGAAAAAGTTTTTTTAAACATTTTTATAGTTCATAACTTCAAAAAATACATGAGCTTGATAAAATATACATGCTTAGTCATTTTTGCATCTAGCAGAAAACAAATACTTTATTTTTTTGTTTGTTTTCATTTTATAACCTTTAAAGTTTCTTAATTCAACTAGGGCAAACATATTTACACAAAGCCACCAGAACAAGGATCACTTAAAGAGCTGGATGTAAAAAATATTATTGCAGTATACTACAAATATGGAACCTTTTTATTATGAGCTACAAAAAGCAGCATTTACGTTTATAGAGTTCAGTGCAATTTTTACATTAAAAAAAATCCTATAAATTAAGAAGGAAACGTAACACAACAGAAGAAAATATACCCTTCAGACACATGAGCTCCTCTCTGGGGAAGCACATGGGAGACTGTTCCACATAGCTTCTATTCATGATAGGATCTTCTTTTCTGGGTTATGCAGGTGTCTCTTCAGAGATGAGGGACCTTGAGGACAACAGTGCCAAATGTGTGACTCTGTTGCTATGGGAAGTGGAAAAATTGCAGCCTGAGTTGCTTCTGGTTCCAGGTCAGACTCCTTTTCCACCTCATCTGGGAAAACCTGTCACCAAGGGATGGTCAAGGACACTGCCCCAAAATGGTGGTACGTTCACCATTGGAAAGACAGCTTGGTCTTCCATGTGGCACTGAGAAGACAGGACCAGATTGGGCCCATGGCAAATGCTTTGGTGACAACTAGGCCAGAGAGGAGGAAAATGTTTTAAAATTTATAGATGGGAAGAGCAGAGGTTAAAAAGTAGAGGAAGAGAGGAACTATTTAAACTTGACAGATTGGAGATGTTGCCTCAGAGGAGTGGGTAGCACTTACTGGTGTTCTCCTAGCTTAGGAACACAGGACAGGGAAACAGAGGGGGGAAAAAATCCCTGATAGTAAACCCAAAGCAAACCTCAAAAAATCATTTCTGTAAGCCAAAACACAATTCTTTGGCTGTCAGACACTGCCCATTCCAGCTTTTACTACTTGCTGGTATTAATGGCTCAACACCCCCAAGGAAAGAATTATGGATTATCTTCCCTGGCCCTACGTAGGTTCCATCCCCCAACTCATGTGCCATGGCTGGGGGGGTGCTGCAGGTCCTGACCTGAGAAGATGGGGTGAAGTAATGGATGAAGATGGAGGGCAGTGGCAGCTGCTGCAGCAGGCCGTGGAGCAAGGAGGGTAGGGTAAAGGGCAGCATGTGGGACAGGATGGAAGGTAAAAGGCCCAGGATGGATGGCTGAAGCAGGAATTATGTGAATGGGGTGGCTAGCAAGGAAGGTGGCAGGATGGCCAGGGATGATAGAATGAGTGAGGTGGGACAAAGAAATGGGAGTTAGATGGGGTTGGGGAATATGATGAACTTGGGCAAGAGGCTGGGGATGAGGATGGGGGTGAATGCCAATGGCGGCGGCAGCAGCTGCAGCATGATGTTGTAGAATAGCATGCTGAACAGTTGTGATGGAGGTGGCAGAGGCTGTGGCTGGTTGCTGAATATGGATGGGCTGCAGGGCTGGTGTGGCTGGGGCTAGGGCTGCTGAAGCTGGAAAGGCCTTTACTTGCTTGGCCAGAAGCTGCTGTTGGATGTGTTGCTGTGCGGCCTGCTGGAGTTTGCTGTACTTCTCCATCTCCTCAGGGGTGAACGTAATGGGTTGGCTCTCCAGGGGAGCCAGCGAAGCATCCTCAGCCCCATCTGTTGATTCAATACTAGGTTCCCCACTAGGAGGCGCATAACCAGGGAAGTGCTCAAGATCTGGTGCTATAGGAAGCAAGCTGGATTCCACAGGGCCTGGGTGACTGCTGCTATCCAGGGATTCTAGGGTGTCCCCATCACTGGGGTCAGGGAGGTAGTTATGGGAGATGGTTGGATCCCCAGGGTAGCAGTCAGTATGTGCCGGGGTACCCAGTGGAGCCACAGAATGATCAGCAGTAGCTTCTTCGGACTTTGGATCTTCTGGGGGTGGGTCTGATAAGGAGCCAGCTGTTTCCTCTGATGGGAACTGGTGCCCAAATGGGACTTCACTATTCCCTGGGGGCCCTTCTTCTGTCTCTGACTGCTCTTGCTCTTCCCCCCTTTCCAAGCCAGACTCTTCACATTTTTTGTTGCTGGGCTTTCGAGTAGCTGGGAGCTTCCCTATCAGTGGAAGAACAGGCTTATTGCCAAGAGAGGGAGGCAGCTTGGGCCCAAAGTAACCTTGGGGAGGGTCCTTGAGCTTGAGCCCAGCCTTATTAGGGGTGACCAGCACCTCCTCACTCATACTGGGTTTCCGCTCCACTTTCCTGGCCTGGATTTTCTCTAGTAGCAGTCTGGCAGTAACAGAGTTCTTATCTTCAGGGCTGCAGTCACTTTCTGATCCCCTCCCAGTGCCAGTGTTACTATTCTGGGATGGTGGGCCTGTCCCCTTACAGTCATCTTTGCCATCATTTTTCTTTCCAGGACCTTCTCCTCGGCCTGCTCGAAAATAGTGAGGAGACTGAGAGCGATATATTTTTGAACGAATAAAGTCTCGACGGCCAGAACGCCTATCCTCAGGGCTCTCGTGACCCCATGATCCCTTCCTAGAGCCTGATCTCTGAGAAGGACTCCTGGTGCTGCGGCTGCGATCACGGCTATAGCTGCGGCTTCGCTGCCAGCTGTGAGCTGTAGTACTGCGGCTTCTCCTCTTGCTGCGGCTGCGACTACAGCTGCTGCTGCGGCTCCGGCCTCGGGATCTTGAGCGCTCCCTGGTATGACTCCGAGATCGGCTTCGTGACTGGCTGCAACTGAGGCTATAGTCATCATCAGATGATGAGTATTTGTGCCGTTTGGACCGGTGCTTGGAGCTGGCATAGTCGGAGTCATCTGAGTCATGAGAGCGCTTTGAGTGCCTTCTTGACCGATCACTATAGTCACTGTAGCTGTCATCAGAGTAGCTATGCTTTCTACTGTAGCAGCTCTGGTCTGAAGAACCATCTGAGCTACTTGAGTAAGAACGCCGGGAAGAGCGATGTGAGGAATGGCGCCGGCCAGACCGGGAGCGGCTGCGAGAATGCTCACTGCCAGAGTCTTCATCTTCTTCTTCCTCCTCCTCTTCCTCTTCCTCCTCTTCTTCACTATACTGGGAGGGAGACTTCTGGTGGAGCCTACGTGATGAAGCATCATCACTTTCTTCCTCTCCACTACTGGGTCGGCTCCGGTGGCTGGACCGGGTATTCTGTTTGGTGCCAGCCCTGCGCTGACAGGATGAAATTGGAGGTTCACTTTTGTGTTTCCTTCCACCATGGTCTTGGGAACTGCTACCACTCCCACCTTCCTCCTTCTTGCCACTGCTCCCCTCTTCAGCAGGGAGAGATTTCCGCTGGGAGTCATCTTGGGCTCGCCGTCGTCTTCTGGGTGGTGCAGGACTGCCACTCCCAGGGGGCTCTGGTTTGGGTCCTCGTTCAGAATCTGCTGGGGCTGACTTATTCTTCTTTCGCTTCCGTTTCTTGCGCTTCTTAGACTTCTCTCCAGATTCTGCCTTACAGCTTTTCTCTTCTGTATCAGCCTTGTGTTTCCGTTTGTGTTTGCTAGACTTTTTGTGTTTCTTTTTCTTCTTGTGTCGGTGGGACTTCCCAGATCGTTCTTTCTTGCTAGGAAGGCTTCGCCCAGTGTCTTCAGTCTCTGACCCATGGCTACCTCCAGGCTCTTGCTTATTACAGGCAGACCCTGAAGCAGATGGATCCATTCTGCCTTCTGAGGAATGTAGTACATTTTCTTCCCCTTCCTTGCTTTTATTAGGCTCGCTAGGATCAATACCTTGGAGAGAGTCCTTTGAGGAACTTCCTTTATCTTTTGGTTTTTCTGTCCCTTTAGCTCTGGCATCCTTGTTCCTTGAAAGTTTAAAGTCAAAGTATAAAGGGTTACAACTGTAGGAAATGGAGGGCTCTGCCTTGGTAAAAACTAATAGTTCTGACGGCCACTGGAGGGCAGTGCTCTCATCTTTGCTCAAAACTGGGAAGAAGGGGCCAGTGGGATGTTTGGGTCCTTCCTGGTTTGCTTTTCCTGCTGGGGTGGGCTGAGAGATTTCTTTAGAAAGAGGAGACTCACACATTTGGACTTCTGAAGTCTTCTGACTCTGGCTTTCTAAATTCTGCTCAGTTACATCCCTTCCTGAGGCTTCCCTTCCCGCGGCCTTCTTTATCTCAATTTTGCTTCCAGGCTCTGAGGTGTCAGGAATCGTGGTTTCCTTCTGCTGCTCAGAAACTTCACTAACTGTCTTTTCTGCTTCCTGGCTTACTGCTGCCTTAGCACAGCCTTTAGGCTTAGGAGAACTGCTTTTTTTGTTCTCTGAAGCATTCTTAGAGTGTGTACAATTATCACCTTCCATTTGTTCACTGGCTCTCATAAAAAGTAAAAAGGGGAAATTCGGCTTTACTTTACAGTGTGCGGGGGGGATGTAGTGGTAATACTCTGGCTCTATTCCTCCAGTTCCTTCTTCTCGCTTCATCCTTTTTAACTTGGATAATGTTGAGGCAAGGGATCCTCCATCCTGAGGCTCTTCATCTTCTTTTTTACCATCAAGATTACTACTACCATCACCATCTCCCACCTTCTGCAGTCCTTGGTCAGAACCTTTCTCATCAGGTTTTGTTCCATCTTCAGAGGTCCCTTCCTCTGCATGATCTTTGAAAACTGATGCTATTGATTCAAGTTTGACAGGAGCCTTTTTGGCAAAGGAAAACGATACTCCCAATTTTTGCAGTGGGGTCCCCACATTATTCTTAATACCAAAGCTGATGCCTTGGGAAGCCAACCCAGGAGCCTGTGCCAGTCCAGTAGTGTTTGTGATTTGTACTGCAGTAAAGGGGCCTCCTTTATCTGTGGAGAATTCAGATCCAAGGCCACAAGTGGTAGTGGCACCTGTGCCACTGTTTGTAGTTGATTCATCCTTATCCTCATCTCCACCTTCTTCATCTACTGCCACTGTGGTTGGTCTGAACATGGGACCACTTCCAGGTGCACTACATAACGGTTCAGAAAAGTGAAACAAACAAAAAAGAGGTTTAGGGGTACATTTTACCCATCTTATTAAATACTCATCATTTAGCAGTGGAAAGCTCCCTCCCATCCCTCAGTACTAGAAAACTGAATCCAGGGCCGTGGCCATGCTAGACAAGTGCTTTGCCGTGAGCTACACTCTCAAGTAAAGAACTCACTTTTATGTTCTATCATTCCCCATGTTTAGGTCTCAGACATTGAATGGTGGCCCTTCCCAAGCCCTATGCTAATAAACAAAACTTGCTTAGTAGAAGTTAGACAGTGTTTCACTCAATTAACCTACCAAGTTAAATTCCCAGGGCCAACCAGTTAATGCTGTTGTTTCTTTTTCTTTCCCCTTTTTCCTCCAGTCCCAGGGCTAGAACTCAGGGCCTGAGCACTGTCCCTGAGCTTCTTTTCCTCAAGGCTAGCATTTACCATGTGAGCCATAGCACCACTTCTGGACTTTTCTGTTTATATGGTACCAAGGAATCAAACCTGGGGCTCCATGCATGGTAGGCAGGCACTCTACAGCCTTCCCTCCTTCCCAGCCAGCCAGCCTGTTTGCCTCCCTGCTTTCTCTCCCACCCTTCTTTCCCTGCTTCTCTATCACTACCATCTCAGTCTACGTTAGCTTGCTAATAGTTTCATTTTACACTGTATCATTCTTATACTAGTGTGCTATCAGATATATGTCTATATAGTCAGTCACATCTATATACTCTTCACAAAGCGTGCATTTCATTCGGCTAGAGAAAAAAATTTATATTTCTTTTATGTATTAAATTTCCCTCCCTTTCCCTTGCCTTCTCTTTCCTTTTTTTTTTGCCAGTCCTGGGGCTTTAACTCAGGGCCTGGGTACTATCCTTGAGCTTTCTTAAGGTTAGCACTCTACCACTTGAGCCACAGCACCACTTTTGGTCTTTTCTGTGTATGTGGTACCAAGGAATTGCACGCTAGGCAAGCACTCTACCACTACACTATACTATCAGCCCTAAATTTTCATTTCTTAAAAAAAAGTATACATTCTAAATTAAACATCGCCAGAAACCTTTATTAAGCTACTCTATGGCAGTCTGTGGCTAATAAGGCTTTTGTAAAAACTAGAGTCTGTGCCTATCTCTTGGACACTATGTAAAAACATTTGCTTTTATGATAGAGTAGTCTCCCCTGAGCCCCAGGAGATATTTCTGACCTCCAGCAAACCTAAAAACATATGCCATTAGAACAACAAACAAACTACACCTTTATATATATGGCGCTTACACTTAAAAACTCTCCCCAGCCCCCTCTGGTAAAGTTTAATTTGTAGAAATTTAACAACAAAATAGAATATATTTAACAATACACCGTAACCAAGTTACATGAAATTGCTCTCTCTTTAATGTGCAGTAACATGTATATACTGGACACAGGGATGATTCATGTCCCAGGCAGGAGAGAATACGACAGCTCAAGATTTCACCATGCTACTTAGAATGGCACACAATTTAAAACATAAATTCTTTTTTGCTCTGTTGACCTCAGAGCCTGGGCACTGTCCCTGAGCCTCTCTGGGTAGGTTAGTACTCTATCTCTACCACGTCAGCCACAACACCACTTCTGTGGTTCACTGGACATGCAGAACAATGACCATAATCATTTTAGCTTGGACCTTGGGAACACTCAATGCAATTTATAAACTGCTTATCTTGCCTGAAATTTTCAGTGTGTAGCCTACATTGGGTATCCCTTGAATTTCAAACTCAAGTTTATTCATTTTGATAAAGCCTCTGTTAATTGTCCCTTATCTCCTAACTCCTCTTAATTCTAAAACCAAAAACATTCAGATACATATTATCTCTTGTTATATGAACTGCTATTAGAAAATGGGCACTTAACAGATGGGACAGATGTTTGCAATATGTTGTAGAACCTACCCCCAAAGATACAAAACAAGTAAAATTCCCAAAATACAATAAAACTCTTTAAGTGAACAAAAAGGACCTTCTGTTTTTGTCTTGTTACTTCAGTAGTATCACGGACTCACACATTAGTTATAGGAATGAAGAAATACTGGATGATACCTTTTATTCCCTTGAGATTACTTGTATATCCCCCCTCCCCCTGCCCAGTATTAGGGCTAGAACTCCAGGTGCAAAGCAAGTAGTCTACTACAAAGTCAATACCCTTAGCCCTAGTTGGTAATCACTTTTTATTCACATATAAAACTGAGAACTAAAACTTACCACTGTAGAAAAACATATATTAGAATATGCCTTGAACTAGAAAAACGGCCTAGTGTACTTGCTTGAACTAGCGACTGCACATTGTCCCTGAGGTTTTTTTTTGCTCACGGCAGCACTCTATCACTCGATCCACAGTTCCATTTTTGGCATGCACGCGTGTGTGTGTGTGTGCTTAATTGTAAATAAGGGTCTCAGCCTTTCCTGCCCAGACTGACTTCAAACTATGATCCTGAGACCACAGCTTCCTGAGTTGCTAGGATTACAAGTATGATCCACTAATACCTAACCTAAGCAAAAATTTGTTTACTTTTCTTTATTTTTTATTCAGTTGAGGGGCTTTAACTCTGGGCCTGGACACTGTCTCTGAGGTCTTCATCTCAAGGCTATTGCTCTACCACTTGAGCCACAGTGCCATTTCCAGTTTTCTGTCATTAAATGGAGATAAGAGTTTCAAGGACTTTCATGCCAGGGCTGGCTTTGAACCATTATCCTCGTATCTTAGCCTCCTGGGTAGCTAGGGCATGAGCCACAGCCAAAATTAAAAAGCCACAGTCAAAGTCTGTCTACTATCTCCCTTCCTAACTCTGTCTCCTATCCCACCTCCACCCCCTGCCCCACCTCCTTTCATTCGTCTCTTTCTTTGAGATAGGGCCTAGCCTATGAAGGTTAGGCTGGCTTTGAATTCTCCATTCTCTTGAGTGCTGAGATTACAAGTATGCCAATTGTACTTGGCTTAATAGTTTTTCTTTGTACTAAAACGAGTGTCCTCTTCAGTCTTGGGTAGCCACTGAAAAACCAGGGACCTCACTTTTTTTTTTTGCCTTTCTGACTGAAGCACACCTCATATAAAACCTATAGTCAGTTTCAAATGCTCAAAGATTCAGTGCCTCAAGTTAGGCAAATTTGTCTAAGGCTAAATACCAGTTTAAAAAATGTGGTAATTAGTAATAACTATGAAAGAACATTTTAAAAGAATGTTCAAGAAAGCAGGAAACTATGGAGAAAAAAAATGGATACAGTATTTAGTCTAAGTATATAGTGTATATCCAAGAACTTTCTGTCTGGATATAAATAACTGGAAACTGAACTTTTCTATAAATTAAGAGTTAGAAAGTATGACATTACATATTTCTCTTTCTTCTTTTTTTTGTAGGTTATGGGGCTTGAACTCGGCCTGGGCACTGTCCCTGAGCTCTTCAGCTCAAGGGTACCACCCAATCCTTGAGCCAAGCCCCATTTCCCATTTTCTAGAGGTTAATTGGAGATAAGAGTCTCAGGTCCTTTTGTGCCTGGGCTGGCACAAAACCTGGATCCTCAGATCTCAGCCTCCTGAGTAGCTAGGATTGTAAGTGTGAGCTACCGCACCCAGCACGTATTTCTCTTTTTTATTTTTCTTTTTGCAGGGCCTGAGGCTTGAACTCAGGGCCTGAGTACTGCCCTTGGGCCTTTTCAAAGCTATGGTTCTACTTGAGCCACAGCACCACTTTCTGGCTTTCTCTATATATATGGTACCTTTGTGCATTCTAGGCAAGCACTCTACTACTAGTCCAAACTCCCACCCCCCCCCTTTTTTTGATGTCAGGCTTTAACTGAGAGCCTCTGAATCTCAACTCAGTTTTTTTCTGCTCATTTTATCACTCATTGAACTGAGCCATGTCTCAACTTGTTTTTTTGTTTTGTTGGTTAACTAGAGATAAAGAGCTCTCAAATTTGTCTGTCTGGATTGGTCTGAACTGTGATCCTCAGACAGACATCATCCTCTTGAGAAGCTAGTAATATAGGTGTGAACCAGTGGCAGGCCTGGTGTGATATCATTTCTTAATGTGATATCATTTCTTAATCTTCTCTGATATGCTACAATGTTTTGAATGTTCCCCCCCCCCTCAGTGGAGCTTGAACTCTCACTGGGCCTACTTTCTTTTGCTCAAAGCTAGCACTCTACCACACTTGAGCCACAGCTCCATTTCCAGTTTTCTGGTGGCTAAATGAAGATAAAAGTCTCATGGACTTTCCTGCCCAGGCTTTGAACCATGACTCCCAGATCTCAGACTCCTGATTAGCTAGGATTATATAGATGAGCCACCAACACCTGGCTTTGGGTACTTCTAATGTAGTAACTCATAATAACTCAATCAAACTTCTTACAACAACTATAAGCAAATCTTTATTATTCTTACAGATAAAGAAACTAAGACATATGATTTGACCATGTGATCTAGAATATGTCCTCAGAGGACATACGATAGTATATTATATTTAAACCATGAATATACTTTTAATTTAAAAGAAGACTCTACTAAAAGAGTGAACCAAGGGTCTTATACTAACAAACCATACCTCTAGACCTTGTGCATTTTGAGTTATGGTCTTGCTAATTTTGTATAGACTGACCTACAAATCAAAATTCTCATATCTCTGCTTATTGAGTAGCTGGGACTATAGGTGCCACAACATCTAGTTTAAAAGTTTCAAGGCTCGGGCTGGGAGTTTGGCCTGGTGGTAGAGTGCTTGCCTAGCATGCACGAAGACCCAGGTTCAATTCCTCAGTGCCACATACATAGAAAAAAGCCAGAAGTGGTGCTGAGGTTCAACTGGTAGAGCTCTAGCCTTGAGAAAGTCCAAGGACAGTGCTCAGGCCCTGAGCTCAAGCCCAGGACTGGCAAAAAAAAAAAAAGTTTCAAGGCTTAAAAGTATATGAAGGCTTATGATTTTTAAACTTTAATTTAAATGCTAAATTGTCATCTTAAATCTATAGCTTTAACTGTTAAGCATTATAATTATCTGTAGAACATCCTAGGAGAGAATTTCCTTACCATTCAGCTTGTTTTCTCTGCTCTGCCAACTCATGGAGCCTCCGAAGGGCTTTTTCTTGTTTCTTTTCATCCTTGCGAGATCTTGAAGAAACATTTCGGGCAAACTCTCTTTGCTTGAGATCTTTTAATCTCTGAGTAACAGAAAGAAAGGAACAGAAGGTGGGTGATTTAGAGTAACTTGGGGATTTTAAGACAAAGTCTTTAACATATTTACTCTTTTTTTTCCTTTTTTCATATTTACTCTTGATCACTGGTTATGGTACTAGCATAAGATACATTATTATACTCTCTTATGGTAACTGAAAACACAACGGTTGATTACTCTGGGTATACACATGTAATATCTGCATTTTTAATTAGGACAGCAGTCAATTGCCTTACTGGACAAAATAAAATGGTTTCAGAAGCAAAAAGCAAATTTTAGAACACTGGGAAGAAAGAAAAGGGACTATTTAATCACCTGTTCTTCCAGGATGCAAAACTAGACAAACAGAACATGAGATAAATTGTAGTAACACAGGCCAAAGGTAACAGAAAGGGTTAGGCTAGCACAGAAAATTATTTGCAATGTAAGATCTTAAAAAGCAATGTACAGCTTTCATGGGGAGGTTATGTACATCTAAACAAATAGATGACATACTTTTACCATAAAAGGTGTTCTTTTCAGTATGTTTCCTGTTACATTAAACAAACCCTAGACGTCTTCCAAAGCTAGTACATTCAGAGTTCATCAATTTGACCACTTTCATCTGGTCAGTCTGCTAAAATTAGAGTATGATATGAATAGCTTTTATTCCTTCATGGTTCTGAGAGAAATACCCAGAGGATGAAGAAGGGAAATACAGATATACCTGGAAGATTTGAAAATTCAGGTAATAGGTCTTTTATTTTCAAAAACTACTGTATACATTTCCTTAAGATAAAAGAAACAACCAAAAAAGAACAGTGCCATAATACACTGGTGACAAAGTCCAGACATACCTATCTGCAATGAAGACAGGACTAAAATTATTTTCAACACACTAGGCAATATATATATGTATATAAAAAGAAACAAAACACATCCATTAGTCTATGTTTTTACATCTGCATGGGAAAAGGATTTTGACCCAATATAAAGTGGACATTGCTTTGTAAAAAGGTATGATGTTCAACAGACAGAGGAATTTCTGTTCCTAATATTTATGAAGTGTGTTCTGAAACTCTTTTGAATTGGGAAAGGGAAAGGGTAGAAAGACACACACACACACACACACACACACACACACACACACACACACACACACACACGAGATACAGCTAAAGACACTAGTAGAAAAACTCACTCTTGTGATCCCAAATTAGAAGGATTTGCTTTCAATACATCAGCTGAAAATGTCATATCACAAAGGAAAAAAAGTAAAAAATAAAACAAGAATGGAAGAGAAAAAAAAATAAAGCAAGCATTATTACATAAGCTCTCTTAGTGAATCTGCAAACTATTATACTGAACAATCAAGGACAAAGCCATCAACTTAAGTGCTGGGAAAAAGGAAGCACATACATGTACACATAGACTGACAGTAATACTACCTAGGTATGTGAAATCATCTCTGTCACATTAATAAAAATGACTACATAACTGGAAAGGACTGCTTCTGTCTAAAAGTAGTTAAGTTTTGTATGCACATATCTTTGTTTTGGGTAAGTTCAAGTAACCAATAGCTGGTTAAACCATTACAGAGACAGGTTGCTCACACACAAGACTACATAAAACCACTTCAAAATGGAGAAGTATTCTAAGTCCCATTTTATTCTTCTGAAAGAAATGAGGTAGAAAGAGTCCCCATAATGCCTATGTTATTATTTTAAGGCTACCAACCTAGCTTTTTCCTCTTTTTACAATAGGCTCTTCAGTATCCTAAGTAGTTAGGATTACAGTTGTGAGCCACTGGTACTTATATAAGAAGGCATTTATTGAACTATAGGACATCTTGTCCCAAAGAATGTAATGCTCCTTTTATTAAAGTTATTTTATTAAAGTCTAGAGTCTCCAGAATGATTTCCAACCATTTAGCAGCTACTAGAAAGAATCTGGAAGTAGGACTGTGTTCAACCTTAAAACCCCTACTGCAAGCACTCATGTACATACATGTGCATGCATGTGTGTATATGTAATGTGGAGGGACAGAAGAAAATGAGACAATGCCAATACATCCAAATTATAAATCTTAGCACCCTATGAAGTATAGTGCATGCACACGCACACACACACACACACACACACACACACACGTGTGCATGTTCACACAAACACACAAAAGTTGTTTTGCTTGATGGTCCTGAGCTTAAACCAGGATTATGTCCTTGAGAGGAAGAAGGTGCGTTAATGTTCTGGATCACAATCCCCTATTTATGCTTCCTGTCATATCTGGGATAACAGGAATGTATCTCATACCTAGACTTTTCGGTTAAGATAGTTTCTAAAATATTTTTTCCTAGGTAGGCCTGGACTATTTATTATATTCGCAGTATCAAATTGCTGCCACAGTTGGTATAATAGACATATACCATTGTGCAGTTTTTTATTGGTTGGGATGGGGCTTCTTCAACTTTTTGCCTGAGCAGGCCTACTAAGGAGCTAGAATTATAGGAGTGAGCCACCACTGCCTGGCTCCATACATATCACCTTTACAAACTTAAAAGTCAAATCTGTACTTTTTTCCCCCCATGTTATTTTTTTTTATTAAAGAATTTATTAACACTGATTTTTACATCGTATTTCAAATGACATGTTTAACAAACAAGTGTTCAAGAAGGGAATCTCTATTTACAATCACTGGCACTTAGGCCTGAGCACTGTCCTTGGACTTTCTCAAGGCTAGAGCTCTACCACTTGAGCCTCAGCACCATTTCTGGCTTTTTTTCTATGTATGTGGTACCGAGGAATCAAACCCGGGTCTTCATGCATGCTAGGCAAGCACTTTAACCACTAGGCCAAATTCCCGGCCTCGTGGCACTTAGTTTTTAGAACATAATCAAAATTAGGCTAAGGGTTTGCATATCATAGATACATATTAATTTATGAAATAAAACATTATGCCTATAGAGTCATAGGTTTTTATGTCCATAGCATTGGGTATACAAATATTGAATCCTCGTTCTTGTACTGTTTGAATCTAATAGCCACATATTAACGATACCATGTGCCTTTTGTTCCTTTGGTCTCGACTTGTCTCACTCAACATGATTTGCTCTAGTCAACGGTTTGGATCTAATAGCCACATACTAAGGATACCATGCGCCTTTTGTTCCTTTGGTCTTGACTTGTGTCACTCAACATGATTCGCTCTAGTCAAATCAGTACTTTTGCCATAGTTCTCTCAATTGCCATATTCTCCTCTGCTTAAAGTTAGTTTTGTCTTTCAGAAAGGCAGTATGTATAAGTTTCATAGTCTTAAAAGACCTATGTTCATTCAATCACTATGTGATTTCATTATTGTAAAAGCGGGGCTATCAGTAGATTTATGATACTAATGTAAAAATAAATATAAACCACTTAATTAAGTCACAACTATTCAATACTGTTTTCCCTTAAGTTTAGCCCTAAAACATGAAATAGTACCAAATCTATGGAAGAGGTCTACTAAGTAACTTGGCTTAAATAGTGAATCTTTGATTTTTTTCCCTCAAATAAAAATTTCTAATATGTGTATGAAAGGCTACTATGAATTAAGTCTCACATCTCTAATACAGGCATAGTCTATGCTATATATATACATATACGTATGTATGTATGTATGTATATGTATAAATATATATATATATATATATTCCAACTATTATTCAGGTAGCAGAAAAGCCTCTTATTCAAAGAAACAAGCCTGAAAATAAATACCCCTAATTTCTGGATAAAATTAAGTCAAATGACAAGTTAGATACTGACCAGAAACTTAATTCCCTATATGCAAAAAACAAATTTTTGGTGAGATGCTAGGGTAGGGTGGTAGCCCTGAGATGAAGAGCTCATGGACAGCACCCAGACCCAGGGGTAGGGTGGTATAGCCTTGAGCTGAGGAGTTCAATGACAGAGCTTAAGCCCAGTTGAAGCCCCATGACCCACAAAAACAAAACCAACATAAAAAGGTCAATAAGATTGCTCATCAGAGAAGAATGGGAGGGGTGGGGGTGGAAAGGGGGTAAAAAGAATTAGCCAGGTGCTGGTGGCTCACATCTGTAATACTAGCTGCTCAGAAAGCTGAGATCTGAAGATCAAAGTTCAAAATCAGCCAGAGCAGGAAAGTCTGTGTGACTTTTTTTTTTTTTTTTTTGCCAGTCCTGGGCTTGAGCTCAGGGCCTGAGCACTGTCCTTGGGATTATTTCAAGGCTAGAGCTCCACTGCTTGAGCTCAGCACCATTTCCAGCTTTTTTCTATGTATGTGGTACCAAGGAATCGAACCTGGGTCTTCATGCATGCTAGGCAAGCACTCTACCACTAGGCCAAACTCCCGGCCCCCTGTGTGACTTTTATCTTCAATTAACCACCAGAAAACTAGAAGTGGAGCTGTGGCTCAAAGTGGTAGAGTGCTAGCCTTGAGCAAAAGAGTTCAGGGACAGCATCCAGGCTGTGAGTTCAAGTCACACAACTGATTAAAAAAAAAACACAAAACAAAACACTTGTGGCATAAGGACATTTCCTAATATTCCTCAGAAGCTGATATCTAAAGATCATGGTTCTAAGTCACCAGGAAGAAAAGTCCCGATTAGACACTTATCTCCAATTAACCACTCAAAAGCCAGAAATGATGCTGTCATTCAAATGGTAGGTAGAATGCTAGCCTTGAGCATAAAGAGGTTCAGGGACAGCACTTAGGCCATAAACCCCACAATAACAACCACAGACGCACACACACACAATTGCTTAAGGACTGATGATACAGTTTAATGAAAAAGTGTTTGCTTTGGGGGGCCAGGAGTTTGGCCTAGCATGAACGAAGACAGGTTTGATTCCTCTATATCACATACATAGGAAAAAGCCAGAAGTGGTGCTGAGCACTGGCAAAAAAAAAAGTGCCTACCAGGGTTCCAAAACCATCCCAGAAAGACAAAAGACATGGCAGCCTACTGAACTCTGGGCACTAATTTCTGTTCTACTAACTGAAGAAATTATCTTTATTTAACTTTTTCTTTTTTTGGGGGGGGGGGGTCGTGGGGCTTGAACTCAGCCTGGGCCTTATCCCTGAGCTCTTTAGCTCAAAGCTACCACCATATCCTTGAGCCAAGCAACACTTTCCTTAATTAATTTTTGTGGGTCAAGGGACTTGAAGTCAGCTGGGTATTGTCCCTGAGCTCTTCAGCTCTAGGCTACCACCCTAGCCTTGAGCCAAGCCCCACTTCCTATTTTCTAGAGGTTAATTGGACTTAAGCATTTCAGGTCCTTTTGTGCCAAGGCTGGCTTTGAACCTTGATCTCAGATCAGAACCTTGATACTCAGCCTCCTGAATAGTTAGGATTACAGGCGTGAGCCACCTGCCAGGCATTCCTTATTTTATTTTTTTATACTGGTATTGGGCCTAAATTCAGGGCCTGGATATTGTCCCTGAGTTTTTGTGCTCAAGGCTACTGCTCTATTACTTTGAGCCACAGCTCCAGTCAAGCTTTTTGGTAATTAGTTGATGTGTGGCATTCATAGACTTTCTTGCCTGGGCTGGCTCTGAACACTGATCCTCAGATCTCAGCTACCTGAGGACCTCGGATTACAGGTGTGAGTCACTAGTGCCTAGCACAGGTTATCTTTAAAATTAACTTGACACTATAGGACTTTTTTCTTTATTTTTCTGGCCAGTTCTGGGGCTTGAACTCAGGGCCTGGGCACAGTCCTTGGACACTTTTTGCTCAAGGCTAGCACTCTGCCACTTGAGCCATAGCATCACTTCTGGCTTTTTCTGTGTATGTGGTTCCAGGGAATTGAACCCAGGGCTTTATGCATGCTAAGAGAGCACTCTATCACTAAGCTAAACTCCTGGCCCCAGGATTTCTTGTTGACAGCTATCTTAGTGTATTAATAATAAGTAGAACCACTGTTTCATTACTGTATTTAAGCTGGGAATAAAAGTAACAAGAATACTTCCTAACAACAAGAAGGTTTGGGCTGGGTGCTGGTGAGGACATCTGTAATCTGAGCTATTCAGGAGGCTAAGACCTGGAGGACTGTGATTCACAGTTGGATGGAGCAGAAAAATCCATGAGATGTTTATCTCCAAAATAACTGGCAAAAACCCTTCAGGCTAAAGGTGTGGGCTCAAGTGGTAGAATGCCAGCCAAGTAATCAAAAACTGAGGCCCTGAGTTAAAACCCTGGTGGGAGGGGGGTAGTAGGGGGAGATAAGGTCTAATAAAAAAAATGGGGAAGAGGTATGTTTTGGTACTACCATAACAACTGAACTTGATACTAAGAGTTCATATTTGATTGAATTTTCCTAACTAGATCTCAGTCTGTATCAACTATTCAAATTTATTTTACAAAGGAAAAAAAAAAACTTCCCATGAAAAGGAAATTTTAAGACATCAGAAAACTGGTAAAGGTAAAAGCACACAGCATTATGATTATGTTCTATACCTACTCAGTTCAAAAAACAAAAACAAAAGCCTGACTTTATCTTCACAGAATCAAAAGTATAGTTTTAATAGCAATCTTCCAGAACCAGGACTGAACTTCCCTAACTAAATTTGCAATGTCATACATGGCACAAAACAAATGCTTAGTAAACATTATACTATTTATTTCCCCAGTCTTGTGGCTTGAACTCAGGACCAGGGCACTATCATTGAGCTTTTTTACACAAAGCTAGCGCTCTACCACTCAAGCCACAACACCACTTCCAGCCTTTTCTGTGTATGTTGTACTAAGGAATCGAACCCAGGGCTTCATGCATGCTAGGCAAACACTCTACCACTAGGCCACGTTCCCAGCCCTAGCTTCATTTTTCTAATGAGACATTGTGTGTGTGTGTGTGTGTGTGTGTGTGTGTGTGTGTGTGTGTGTGTGTGGCCAGTCCTGGTTCTTGAACTCAGGGCCTGAGCATTGTCCTTGGGCTTTCTTTCTCAAAGCTAGAGCTCTATCTACTACTTGAGCCACAGCACCACTTCTGGCTTTTTCTGTGTATGTGGTACTGAGAAATTGGGCCCAGGGCTTTGTGTATGCAAGGCAAGCACTCTATCACTTGGCCACACTCACAGCTCATGGACAAGTTTTTAAGATAATTTAATTGAAATATTTTATACCATAACTTATCCATTTAAAGTGTCCAGTTTAGTGGGTTTCAGTGCAATCATCTACAAACTTAAATTTAGACTGCTTTAGCCTCTCACACTAAAACAGAACCACAGAGCCTAATCTTAGAATTTCTGTAGTACATCACTGTGATGAATTTAAGTTTATGAGGGCAGACAACAAGCTAAATTGGAAGTGGATAAAGTAAATTTTTATTTATGCTAGAATTATGTGCTGACTTGAAAGACAACTAGAACTACATAAGAGAATTCCAGGTGTACCTGCAACATTCTCCTGAAAGGTCTATTTATTATTATTATTATTATGTCAGTCATGGGGCTTGAACTCTGAGCCTAGGCACCATCCCTGATCTCTTCAGTTCAAGGCTATCGCTCTACCACTTGAGCCACAGCACAACTTCCTATTTTCTGGTAGTTAATTGAAGGTAAGTCTCATGAACTTTAGTGTCTAGGTTGGCTTTGACCCACAATCCTCAGATCTCAGCCTCCTAAGTAGCTAAGACTACAGGTGTGAGTCACTCGCACCAGACCTAAAGGATCTATTTAAAGTTATAAATACCTGTAAAAACAGACTCCTCGGGGCCAGGAGTTTGGCCTAGTGGTAGAGTGCTTGCCTAGCATGCATGAAGACCGGGGTTCAATTCCACAGTACCACATACGCAGTAAAAAAAAAAAAAAACAACAAACGGAAGTGGTGCTGAGGCTCAAGTGGTAGAGCTCTAGCCTTGAGAAAAGTCCAAGGACAGTGCTCAGGTATGGAGCTCAAGCCTAGGACTGGCAAAAACAAAACAAAACAACAACAACAAAAAACAGACTCCTCCTCTATGTAGACAGATTTTTTTTCTAGATCTAAAGCAGCTCTTCCCAAGACAAGACAGGGATGAACACATAATGCTTAGTAGCTAAAAAGGCCCAAAAGATGTTCAGACTGACTAAATGTTTCAATTCTCTATTAAGTAAAACAGTTCCAAGAGTTATTGTACCAATAGGAACAGAAAGTACTACTAAAGTAGAAGCTTTGCTTCTGCTACAGTTTATTAAAATAAACTACAACCCAGGCACAGATAGCACATGTGCATAATCCTAGCTATCAGGAGGCTGAGATCTGAGGATAATGGTTCAAAGCCTACCCCATGCAGAAAAGTCCTTGAGACTCATATCCAATTAACCACAAAAAAGTCAGAAATAGAGCACTAGCCTTGAGCAAAAAAGCTCAGAGACAGCACCCAGGCCCTTAATCAAAGTCCTGAGGCCCAGTGTGCATAGACATACTCACGCACCTACACCTGCACCCATGCAAGGATATGCATACACACACAGAGAGAAACAGAGTGTTGCTCAAGTGATAGAACAATCTTTAGCAAAAAAGCTTCCAGTTCAAGCCCCAGTACTGCACCCCTGGCAAAAAAGAAAATAATAAACCTATTCTGGCAACTTAGTGGCCACTGCTATGAGTTCATTTATTTTACTTATTTCAAGTCCAGAATAAAGTTTGGTAGTATATGCCTGTAATCCCAGCTAGTCAGGAGGTGGAGACAAAAGGATCTTGAGTGTAAGCCTAGACAGAGTACAATCATGGTGATTCTAATTCACAAATAATCAAGGATCTCTCTTTGGTAGGTGTATTGCTTATGTGTCTCTACATGGGTAGGCGATGTTCAGTGGATGACGTAGATGCACCTACATTATCAAGTCCAAAATTTTGGAATGACTGTATCTTCCACATTAAGGATCTTGAAAGGGTGAATGGTAATAACGAGTGGAAAGCCTGGTGATAGTATGTACATGCATTTTATAGAGATCTCTTTTCTAATGAATCAAGTCAAAACTCCCACATGGGGGTGAGGAGATTTTGTCTTTGGGATAGAAGAGAAATATAGTTCATCAAGTCCTGAAGATTCATAAAAAGCAATATATTTTGACTGAAAGAAATAATAATGTTGATGGAGATCCAGGCCTCTAGAAATAAGGACCACATTTGGCTAAAGAAAAAAAGATGTGGAGAGCAGGGAATTTGTTCCTTATATTAGAACTACCGACAATCCTTATGAATGACTACCTTAAATTAAAGTATGTAGTTCTATATTTTCTGGATTTATTTATGTTGGTCCATTTTAAGAAGTTAGACTCAATATTCAAGCATGATGTGCACTATTGTTCCTAATGTCCAGAGTAGACGTTGGTTTGTGGTTGATGGAACGCAGAACACACACTCTTCTTGGGAGCATGGGTTTACTTACTTGTGAGCATTAGTCCATGTTCCCACACCAGAATTATGTGTAAGTGGATGCACATGCACCATGGAGTACACACTTCATGGGACTCTCAACTGCAAGATTTCATACTATGTGACTGTCACCCTCTCATATTTTGATACATCAGTCAATTTTTTTTATATGTAAAGGTTAAGAAGGACTGGGAATGTGGCTTAGTAGTAGAGTGCTTGCCTAGCATGCATGAAGCCCTGGGTTCAATTCTTGAGGACTATATAAATAGAAAAAGCCAGAAATGGTGCTGTGGATTAAGTGGTAGAGTGGTAGCTTTGAGCAAAAGCAGCTCAGGGACAGTGCCCAGGACCAAAGTTCCAGTCCTAGGACTGGCCAAAAAAAAAAAATAAAAAAAAGGTTTAAAAAAATTAAGGGAAAGCTGGCACTCATGGTTCATACCTATAATACTGGCTACTCAGAAACTTGAGATCTAGAGGACCATGGTCAGAGAGAGCATAAAATTTGGCTAGATTTCATTTACCATCAAATGTAGGCCCAGAAAACAGCTCAAGTTCTAGAGTGCTAATAGTAAAAGTAAGGTCAAAACCTCAGTACCAGAAAACAAAAGAAATAAAAGACAACTGAGGAAACTACTACTTCTATTACCAGCTATTTATTACCAAATAAGATCAGGCTTGTGATCTCATGTTAAAGAAAAAGAAAGAAAAGAAAAGCAAGCAAGCAAAGAGGTTTTCATATTAAGGTTATTTCTGCAGAAAAAGAGGGAGACTACAGCAAATTTTAGAAGCGCTTTTTATTTGAGGGGGGGTTAGTTGTGAGACTGGGTGTTGTCTCTGAGCTCTTCAACTCAAGGCTACTGCCCAACCCCTTGAGCCACAGCCCTACATCCATTTTTCTGGTAGTTAACTAGAGATAAGAGTCTCATGGACTTTAGTGCCCAGGCTGGTTTTGAATGATGATCCTCAGATCTCAGCCTCCTGAATAGCTAGGATTACAAGTATAAGTCACCTCGCCAGGCTTGGAAGCTGTTTTATAGTGCCAGATTTTGACAAATGCATTAGTGTACTGAAATTGTAATTAAGTTGAGAAGAAGAAAGTTTTCAATTTTCTACTTTCCCAATTATCAGCCAGAACTCAAAGAAACTTGTAATGGGAGGAGGGAAAGGAACAGCCCTGGGTCACAAACAGACACAAGTGTTTTTAGAAGACAACTAACATTAAATCACACAGCTGTTACAAGAGAAAAGAAATGCAAAACAAAAGATGAACCTGAAGCTAGAGTTGAATACAGAGAAAGTAAAGAGGTAATAAGGATTCAGTTTTATTCAAGGGTTATACTGAAATGTAAGTGCAATATCACTAGATATTAATTTGAGATAAGTCAAAGTCAAATTATATAAAATTCAATTTGTTTTTTTTTTTCTTTAAGAGATGGTCATTAGTTGGGAGGCTGAGGTAAAAGACTTGAGAATTCAAGGCTAGCTTGTGCTACAAAGAGCAACAAAAAAAATCAGGAATAGTAACAACAATAAAACAAAAATCAAGGACAGTAAAAAGAATAACAAATAAAAGAGATGGATTTTCAACCTGTTTTCAAGGCTGCCCCTGAAACCCTGGTGTCTCAAGTAAGTCTACTTTGGCCTCCAGAGTATCTGAAATGGGGCACCACTATGCTTAGCTTTCATTTTTAATAAGTTTTGAACAAATGAAAATTAAGAGTAGAATAGTTAACACCTTGAAGATCATACTAAATACAACTGCTAAGACAATGTGTGATCTCTGGCTCATAAATAGAGGTATCCTTAGTAGCATAAACACAAGAGAAAAAGACTGGAATAATTTTGAGTCTGTTAAAATATTTAAGGCATTGACTACTCTTATCTTCATTATTACTTACTTTTTATATGTACAGTGCTAAGGATTATAGCCTAGACTATGCAAAGCAAATACTACACCACAAAACTATTCCTTCAGCTCTTCTATTATCCTAATAATATGAACAATATGCTGCTACATTAGTTTCTGGGAAAAAGAATATGCCAGACCTATAATCCCAGACTACTTGGAAGGTAAATTGAAGAAAAAGAATTCAAGGCTATCTGGGACAAAGTTAATGAAGCTCTATCTCAAGAATGAAATAAGAGGGCCAGGAGTTTGGCTTAGCATGCACGAAGACCCAGATTGGATTCCTCAGTACCTCATACACAGAAAAAGCTGGAAGTGCTACTATGGCTCAAGTGGTAGGGCTCTATACTTGAGAAAGCCCAAAGACGGTGCTCAGGTCCTGAGTGCAAGGCCTGAAACTAGCAAAAAATAAAACAAAATAAAATAAATAATGAATAAAAATTTTAAAAGGGTTGGGAGTATAGCTTAAGAGCTTGCCTAGCAAATATGAAGCTCTAGGCCTAAATCCCAGTACTGCCAAGTAACAATGATAATATCATTTGAATTTTAAGGCTTTCTATAAAGGTTAAAGAAAATATCTATTAGTAGATGAGCATTTTTAGTTTTCAGCCAGGTGCCAGTAGTTCATGCCTATAATCTTAGCTACAGAGGAGGCTGAGATCTGAAGATTGAGGTTTGAAGCTAGCCAGAATACAGAAATCCATGGGGCAATCATTTCCAATTAACCACCAAAAAGCCAGAAGTGGAGGTGTGGCTAAAGTGACATAGCACTAGCCTTCAGCAAAAAGAGCCAATTGAAAGCAAAACGATGAGTTCAAACAATACAGTGTGGCTTACCATTAAATAAACAAAAGTAAGCGATGATTAGTATTAGTGTTTATGGGGCACTCAGAAACATCAGAACAAATAAAATAAAATCATATATTTGGATACTGGCTGAGGCATGATTTATTTTCTGGATTTCAAAATATAACAAAACTGATTGCTTGAAAACTAGAATTAAATTTCTGAAAAGAGTAAAAACATCAAATTAGTTTTTACCTTTGGGAAATTTAAACTACAGTGTGTGTGTGTGAATGTGTGTACACTGAGTGTTTCAACTCAGGACCTGCATACTGTCCCTGAGTTTTAGTCAAGGACAGTGCTCTACTACTTAAACCACAGCTCCACTTCAGGCTTTTTTGGTGATTAATTGGAGGCAAACAGTCTCATGAAATATGAATGGCAATCCTCAGATGTCAGGCTCCTGAGTAGCTAGGATTATAGGTGTGAGCCACTAGCACTTAGTACTATTACTTTTATAGTAAATTCTTCTGAGAATCTTATAAAACTAGCAAATAGGAAAAGTATGGAACACCATACCCCCCAAAAAAATCTAAATTAAGAATTACCAAACAGCTTTTTTTTTTTTTTTTGCCAGTCCTGGGGCTTGAACTCAAGGCTTGAGTGCTGTCCTTGGGCTTTTCTCAAGGCTAGCGTTCTACCACTTGAGCCAAAGCACCATTTCTGACTTTTTCTATGCATGTGGTACCAAGGAATTGAAGTCAGGTCTTTGTGTATGCTAAGCAAGCACTTTACCACTAGGCCAAATTCCTGGCTCCAAACAGCTTCTTTTTGAAAGAAAAAAAAATTGGCCTTAATAGAGAGATAAAGGTATGTTTAAGATTCTGTATATACTAGTAATTAACTATTAACAAATTATTTTTCAAAAAAAGTTCAACGGCAAAAACTAGGGATTCAAACTAGGATTCAAACTAGGGATTACTAACACCGAGTCAAGTACTTACCTAGTGTTTCAGATTCATAATAATCCTGTGTGCCTTCCTGGAAGATAAGACGGGTTGTCTTTATGATTTTAGAGCATGAATTTGGAAAAAATGGTAGGCCCATTTGTATGGTAAGTTCTTGTCCATTGAAGAGGAATAAAAATAACTCTTCTTAGGACTTATTTAGCTATGCTGTAGCAAGCTATGTTGTAAATGTTCTTTAGAAATTCAAAGTGCAGGTAGGAGACATGACTCAAGTGGTAGAAGCAAGCAAGAGCTGCCAGCAAGAAAACTCTTATCCTGCCAAATAAATAACCAAATAAACACAATATAATTCTAAGTACAGAGAGGAGTTAAACTATAAAAGTTAGCACATTTATTTTGGTTGACATGTAATATGTTGATTTGAGATTCTAATACTTACAGTGAGACAAAAGTAATAAGGCTTACTTTTCAAACAATAAAAACAGGAGAAAAACTCATGCTATACCTGTTTTTTGTTTTATTTTTGCTGGTACTGAGGCTTGAATTCAGAGTCTCATAACACTTGCTTGGCATTTTTCACTTGACATTTAAGCTTATATTTGAGGCTCTACCACTTGAGCCATGTCTCCATTTCTGGATTTTGCTAAGTGAAACATGATCCTCAGATATCAGCCTCCAGAGGAGCTAGGCCCAGGCCCTGTGCCTGAGCTCTTCAGCTCAAGGCTACCACCCTACCCCCTGAGCCACAGCACTACTTCTGATTTTCTGGTTATCAATTGGAGATAAGAGTTTCATAGTCTTTAGTGCCAGGCTGGCTTTGAACCGAGATCCTCATATTTCATCCTCTTGAGTAGCTAGGGTTATAGGTGTGAGCCACTGTGCCTGGTAATGACATCATTTCCTAATCATATCTGATGTACTAGGCATTCTCTGAAGTATTAAAAAATACAAAACTCAATCACGTCTCACAAGTAAATCTCTTACAGATAAGGAAACTGAGAAGTATAACTTTATATCTATTCTTTTTTAAGCTTCTCATTAAGCAGAAGAAATAAACTCATGAATAAATTAAAGATTTTTCCCAGACCAATGATTACACACATAATCTTTACTAGTAGCTTGTGAGTTCTCTGTGAGAAATTCTTAAATTTGTATTTTAAATAATAAAAAATAAATGAACATGAATGTTTCTATGACATACAAACCCTTAGCCTAATTTTGATTAAGTTCTAAATACTAAGTCCCAGTGATTGTAAATAGAGATTCCCTCCTTGAACACTTGTTTATTAAACTTATCATTTAAAATATGATGTAAAAATCAACGTTAATAAATTCTTTAATAAAAAATAAAAATAAATGAACATACTGGGTCACATAGATAAGTACTTTATAAATGTTTATAGCTAGTAAAATAAAATAATTAATTATTTGGACTAGGCAAAGGTCATAGGATATCACAATATCATATTCATTTAAAGGTTTTCAGTAGCTAGCAATATGTATAGTTTTTCAACCTCAACACTAATGTACTGTTTCTCATTTTAGGCCAAGAATTTCTTTTTAAGAGGCTTTCTTGTACATTGTAGGATGTTCAGTAGCATCCTTCACCTCTACCCACTTGATGGTTGTTGGTTCAACAACCAAAAATGTCTCCTGATATTGAATGCCAAGTCTCTCCTGAGGGAAAAGACTAAGGTCAGAGTATAAACATGTCAAATTCAATGAAGCAAAAATGACATTTCTATTATACGCAGGTTAAGAGCAGTATCACTAAAATAGAGTATCATATACCACAATGAACTAATGTCAGTATGAATTTCATTAGGTTTGAATTTCTATTCAGATTTTGCTTTGATAGAAGTTTTTTCCCCTTAAAATTTCCTTTTCCCCATACTACCTGTTGAATTGCATTTTATTTGCTTTACTCTTTTTAGCAGAAGCTTCTAATCTTAAGTAGACTTACTGATTGAAAACGCTGATTTTTACATGTCTTTTTTTTTTTTTTGGCCAGTCCTGGGCCTTGAACTCAGGGCCTGAGCACTGTCCTTGGGCTTTCCCAAGGCTAGAGGTCTACCACTTGAGCCACAGCACCACTTCTGGATTTTTTCTAAGTATGTGGTACTGAGGAATCAAACCTGGGTCTTCCTGCATGCTAGGCAAATACTCTACCACTAAGCCAAACTCCCAGCCCCTTACATGTCTGTTTTTAGGTCAAAAGTATCTTCTAGGAAATTAAAAAAAAAAAAAAAAAAAAAAGGCGGGCATTCTACTACTTGAGCCACAGCACCACTTCTGTTTTTTTGAATTTTTTTTTCCTGTATATAAGGTACTGAGGAATCAAAACCCAGGAATTCATGCATGCTAGGTAAGCATTGTACCACTAAGTCACATTCTCAAACCCCAGATGAAATTTTTTTAATTAAAAAAGAAAGGTATCTTCAGTAGTGTAGAAAGGAATTTTAGCTGGGCTTGGTGACTCATGCCTTAATCCTAGCTACTCAGGAGGCTGAGATCTGTGGAATGCAATTCAAAGCCAGCCCGGGTATTAAAGTCTGTGAGACTCTTATCTCCTTTTAATCACTGTGGGCTCAAGGAGTAGAGAAGTAGCCTAGAGTTCAAGCTCCACAACAATAACAACACAAAAGGAATTTTAATGTGTCAATTTATGAGAACAGTGCATCGTGGTCAATGCTATCACTACCAATGTTTCCTCTTCTGGGGAATTTTGCTGTGTTCAGACACTTTTTTTTGCCCTTTCAAAAAATATTTCCCCAAATTAGCTTATATTAGTTATATGTGCATTTCATTGTTACATCTCTACATTTTTATACTGTATTCCAGTCAATTTCATCCACCTGTTACCTTTTCCCTTCCTTTTTTTTTTTTGCCAGTCCTAGCTGTACTCGGGGCCTGAACAATATCCTTGGGCTTTCTAAAGGCTAGAGCTCTCCACTTGAGCCACAGCATCTTTTCCGGCTTTTTCTGTATGTATGTGGTACCAAGGAATCAAACCCAGGTCTTCGTGCATGCTAGGCAAACACTCTACCATGCCACTAGGCCAAACTCCCGGCTCCCGTCCCTTTTTTAAAACTTTTTTATTTTTGGTCGTGGGGCTTGGTCTCTGGACCTGGGCACCGTCCCTGAGCTCTTCAGCTCAAAGCTAGCACTCTACCCCTTGTGCCACAGTGCCACTTCCAATAACTTTTAAGACAAGGTCTCACTAGTAGGCAAGGCTGGCTATGAATTTATTTATGAAATCCAGGCTTGTCTTCAATACTCCTGGCTATGTCTTACAAGTGCTGGGACTATGCTTAGTTCCATAAACACAAAATTCTCAAGAGCCTAAAAAGGCTGAGTAAGTAGATGTTATCTTTGTTAATTCCATTCAAAGAAAAAAAACTTGCCTGTGCTGGTGGCTCCTACATGTAATCCTTCTCAGGAGTTTGATATATCTGAGAATCCTGGTTTGGGCAGGAAAGTCTGTGAGTCTCTTTATGTCTAGTTAATGCTCAGAAAACTCCAAGTGGCTCAAAGTGGTAGAGTGCTAGTCTTGAGTGATAAAGCTCAGGCACAGTACCCAGGTCCTGAAATCAAACCCCACTACTGACCAAAAAAATTTTTTTGAAAACACGGCCCTCAGCTTTTTTTTCTCAAGGCAAGCACTCTACCAGTTGAGCCACAGTACCATTTCCGGCTTTTTTGTGTTTATGTGATACTGAGGAATGGAACCCAGGGCTTCATGCATGCTAGGCAAGCACTCTATCACTAGGCCACATTCCCAGCCCCTTTAATTAATTTTGGCAGCAGTACTGGAGTTTGAGTGTTGCACTTACTAAGCAAGTATATTCCATAAGCCCCTTTGAGCATTATTTATTTTAGGGATAAGTTTTTACTTTATGCCTAGGCTTCAATTCTTCTATTTGTGTTTTCCTTTGTCATCAGGATGAGAGAGGTCTGCCACTGTACCCAGCCATTGGTTGAGATGGAGTCTCAAGAATTTTCACATCTAGACTCGTTTTAAACCTTGTGAAACCCATATATCTGCCTTTGAAGTAGCTAAGACCTCAGCCAGTATGGGGTTCAGCTTGAACTCAAGAGCTCAGCTTTTGCACTCATGGCTAGCACTCTATTATTTGAGCCATGTCTCTATTTCCAACTTATTGCTGATTAGTTGGATAAGCATTGCTCAACTTTGTCTGCCCAGGCTAGTTGGCTTCACACCATGATCCTAAGATCTCAGCTTCCTGAGTAGCATGAGCCACTTGTGCCCAGCATGGGAAAAAACAATGATTCCTTGAAGAAGTAATTTAACAATGTATCTCACCTATCTACAGCTTTTTAAATTTCTCTTATTTGAATCAAACAGGGTATAAAATACACTAAGACAAGCTAGGTAGGTGGCTCAAGTCTTTAATCCTGGCTACTCAGGAGGCTGAGATCTGAGGATCAAGGTTCAAAACCAGCCCAGACACAAAAGGACCTGAGACTCTTATTTCCAATTAATGGGAAGTGGGGCTTGGCTCATGGGTAGCCTTGAGCTAAAGAGCTCAGGGACAATGCCCAGGCAGAGTTCAAGCCCCATGACCCGCCAAAACCAAAACAAAAACAATAAGACCATTTTCAAAGGTACGTAATAAGATAAAAAGGTGTCTTGAATGTGTAACAATCAGCAGAAGAATTTAACTTGGTTATGTGTGATTAAATGCAGAAAGTATTGTTGCAAAAATATGTAATATCACAACTCTCTTACAAACTTCATACAAAGATGAGGTAGAAAATAAGGCTTTGAGAACAAGGTACCACCAGGTTCAATAGATCGAAGTTTAACAGAGAAGTTCAAGCAATACAACTTTATAAGTCTAGCAAATACGAGTATTGCACCCCATAAAGACTCAACAAATCCTGTTCAAGTCATCCAAGATCGAATGCTCAAAATTACTGTGTTTTGGGGTTTTTTGGTGGTACTAGACACTTGAACTCATTCTTGCTAGGCGAGCATTCTACCATCTGAGTTCTTCTTTGCCTTAGTCTCCACCACCATCACCATGCCCCCATCCTGGGGCTTGAACTCAGACCTGGGCACTGTCTTTGAACTTTTTTGCTCATGGCTAGCTGTCTACCACTTTAGCTTAAGCTCTACTTCTGGCTTTCCTTGGACAATTGCCTATGGTGGCTTTGAACAGTGAGCCTCAGATCTCAGCCTCCTGAGTAGCTAGGATTATAGGCATGAGTCACTGGCACCTGGCTTTACGATTGTACCCCCCACCCCGCCCTTTGGTCAGTCCTGGGGCTTGAACTCTAGGCCTGGGCACAGTCCCAGAGCTCTTCAGCTCAAGGCTTCCGCCCTACCCCTTGAGCCAAAGCACCACTTCTGATTTTCTAGTGATTAATTGGAGATAAGAGTCTCTTGTTCTTTAGTGTCCAGTCTGGCTTTGACTCATGATCCTTAGATCTCAACCTCCTGAGTAGCTAGGATTACAGGCCTGAGCCACCTCACCCAGCTTTTTGTTTTGTTTTGTTATTGATGGGTTGTGAGGCCTGAACTCAGGGCTTAGGAACTGTCCCTGAGCCTCTTTGTGCTCAAGGTTAGCGTTCTAACACTTGAGTCACAGTGCTACTTCTGGTTTTGGAGTGGTAAATTGGAGGTAAGAGTCTCACAGGGACTTTTCTGCCCAGGCTAGCTTAGAACAGAGATCCTCCAATCTCAGACTCTGGAGTAGCTAGGATTACAGGTATGAGTCAGCAGTGCCCAGCTAGTCATTTTTTCAGATAGTTTCACGTTTTTACTTAGGGCCTGCCATAATGCTGGAATTACAGAAGCAAATTATCCTACCTGGCTTTTGAGTTGTGAGCCTTTCAATTTCTTCCTTTCAAGTAGCAGAGATTATAGATATGAAACACAGAATCTAGCCTTGGAATTCTTTAACATGCCTAAACTGTCCTATTTATCCTAAATACTAATTTTCCTCTTCTAAAGTCACTCTAAGCAATCAATGTGATGAACTAGTTGCATCCACGTTTCTTTTCCAGCACAATAAAAAGAAAAAAGTGTAATTCATTTCTCAATTCTTCAATATACAACATTGGAGTTTTTGCTAGTTAAGATAACATTTAATTTTATAGTGTTCTCAAGATTTATCTTCCTTCCAATATACACTCAATAGCAAAATGACTTCCTGATCAAAAAAACTGCAGCCAAGAAAATATGAACCGTTACATTCAGGGGTTAAAAGGACAATAGTATATAACAACTGTTTAAAGTTTAAGATATTCAGAAAAAAGGAAAAATGGAAACAAAACTCCTGGCAGTCCATAGCTTAATTACCAAATTAAATAAAATTCAGAAAGTGTTCAAATCAACAAATGTTATATAAGATTTATAAAATACACAATCCCTTCTTTAAACATATTGGGATAGTACTGGGAGAGTGGCAAAGAGAATAAATGTCAGAGGAGTTTTACCACAGGGGAAAAAAATCAATTGAGATCTTAAAAGATTGGCAGACGCAGACAAACGCAGACACGTACGCACGCACGTGTAGCAGTCAAGTCTTTTGGCATACTCGGCTGAAACAAACTATAGTTTTTCTTTCTTAGCAAGTAATTAATCCTCACCTGCTTATGTGCATGATCATATGAGTTGATGTGATTATCAAATTCTTGATGTTTCTGGTACTGTTTATCACAGAGTTCACAGTAGAAGTTGGCTCTGAGGTCTTCCAAGGCTTTGGCAATTGCCTTTTCTTTATCAACATAATCCTGTAAGAATCATAAAATAAAAACAAATGAATAAACTTTTTAAAATATAATTTTTATAGCTGGGTACATATATAAAAGGCAGCTTATGCCTGTAGTCCTAACTACTCAATAAGCTGAGCTAGATGGATTCACTTCAAAACTAGCTCAGGGGCTGGGAGTTTGGCCTAGTGGTAGAGTGTTTGTCTAGCATTCATGAAGACCGGGGTTCAATTTCTCAGTATCACCTACTTAGAAAAAATCCGGAAGTGGTACTGAGGCTCAAGTGGTAGTGCTCTAGCCTTGAGAAACTCCAAGAACAGTGCTCAGGCCCTGAGCTCAAGCCCAGGACTGGCAATAAATAAATAAATAATCCTTCCCCCGCACCCCCCCGCAAATAACTAGCTCAGGAAGAAAAGTCTGTAAGGTAAGATCTCCAAAAATTTAACTGTCCAAAGGGCGTCTGACATAGTGGTAGAGTGCTAGCGTAGCATGCACAAAGACCCGGGTTCAATTCCTCAGTACCACATACATAGAAAAGCCAGAAGTAGTGCTGTGGCTCAAGCAGTAGAGCTCTAACCTTCAGGAAAGCCCAAGGACAGTGCCCTGGCCCCGAGTTCAAGCCCCAGGACTAGCAGACAAACAAACAAACAAACAAACAAACAAAAACTATCCTGTCAGTACAACATGATGTGTTTCCACAAAAATACTTTTTACCAAATTTACTAGGTGGGTATTCAGAACTGCCAAGTAATTCTTGTTTTGTTTTTGTGCCAATCCTAAGGTTTGAACTCAGGGTCTATGTACTGCCCCTGAACATCTTCTTGCTCAAGCTTTATATTCTACCACTTTAGCCACAGCTTCATTTCTGGCTTTCTTGTTGGTGGCTATGGGGCTTGAATTCTGAGCCTGGCCACTGTCCCTGAGCTCTTCAGTTCAAGAGCTGCGCTCTACCACTTGAGCCATCACACCACTTCCAGCTTTTTCTATGCATTCAGTACTGAGGAATTGAACCCAGGGCTTTGTGCATGCTAAGAGAGCACTCTACCACTAGGCCATGCTCCCAGCCACCCCCCTCCCTTTTTTTAAGCCAGTCCTGAGGCTTGAGCTCAGGGCCTGAGTACTGTCTTTCCAACAGACTTATAAACTAGGTATTATTACCTTATTTTATTTTTATTTTTACAAAGGCAATAGGAAAGTAACTAAAACCATAGATGAGACCAATTACTATTAAACACCAAATTTAAGCCAATGGTACCACTTAAAAGATCCTTTTCAAGTTGGGTGTGGTGGCTCATGCCTATAGTCCTTGCTACTCAGGAGGCTGGGATCTGAGGATAGTCAGCCCAGGCACTAAAGCCATCCCAGGCACTGAAGTCCGAGAAACTCATGTCCAATTCACCACTAGAAAACCAGAAGTGACTCTGTGGCTCAATGGGTAGGGCGGTAGCCCTGAGCTAAAGAACTCAGGAACAATACCCAGGCCCAGAACTAGGGCTAGGGCTATAGCCTTGAGCTGAAGAGCTGAGGGACAGTGCCCAGGCCCAGAGTTCAAGCACCAAGACAACTAAAAAAATCCTTTCCACCAAAACAATATCACTTTTTCAATGTGCAAATCCTCCACCAAAGAATGAGTTTAAGTACCTTATACTTTTGTCTCAACTCTTCTGTATCTTCTTTTTCTACTTCTAGGACACGGCGTCGTTCGGTAGCATCTTCAGCATAATCAAGCTTGATAAAAACATACATTTAGTTTATTTCCTAAAGTACCCAAGATTAGCAATGTAAAAGTCATTTGCACAAACACAATATTATTTGAAAACAAAAAACTTGTATGTTTTGCTCAGCTACTTCTTACTTTATCTTCATCTCAGAAAGATAACAGCAAATAAAATAGTTCCTAATCCTTTATTGCTGATGGTTTCCAAAAGACACAATTTGTTGATAATACACTTCAGGTGAAGGTTCAATGCCAAAGAATTAGGAATGGATAAAGTATTATAAGCAATAAAACTCTGGTATTAAAGATGATGCTATATATAACTTTACATAAGTAAAAGCTTCTATCACAGCAAGTATTTTAAGCATTGAGCAACACTGCCTGCTTTACTATATAGCCCTAGATAAACCACTGGACTTTGTATCACATAAAATAAGGCTATTTACTTATACCCTACATGCCTCAAAAGTAGCACTAAATGAAATATAGTATATGTTTGTATAGTAGAAAATTAACACACATTTGTAGTACATGGAGGTTTCATTGTATTTCCATATATACAATATGCGTTTAGAACAAATTCATGTCTTCCACTGTATTTTTCATTCTTTCATTTCAAACAGCAGATGATGGATTCACTTTGTGGTTAGAAAATGTATTTGTAGCTGTCCCAAAATACTAAAATTAAATTCTACCTCATAAATGTATTCCTGAATTGGTATTTGAATTTCAAGTTAATGTAATTTTAAAATATCCATAAAATGAATGAGTTACTAAGATTCACTTACCTCCATCTCCATGCGACCCATGCCCATGACATCATACTTGACAACGATTGGAATGGGATCTGTTCTCCCTGTAACAGGAACACAGAATCAAGGTGAGACACAAGCTTAGCCAACAGCTCACTTTACACATTAGGTTTGGGTGGTTAGAGATCTTGCCTTGGAGTGCAGAGACCAGAAAGCTACAGTGAACCAAACACAAGCCATTCTCACAGCTTACAGCCAATCCTTCCTTTCCTAGGTTAAACCCAGCTAGCCACTTTGACTTTCCAGTTGGAGAGAACTTCACCAAATTAAATAAGAAGCATTCTAAGCAATGGCACCAGCAAGTATGAAATTAAAAATTTTCGAAGTTCCTTTTAAAAAAGATTGTCAAATTAACTTCCCACCAAAAAATCACTTCAGTATGTCTGCCCACTGATGACTTCCCTCAAACACTTAAAACTGGTAGTAAATATCTCTGCTGACATGATTAAAAAGTACACTTATAAATGTGATTTAGAGAACTATAATTACAAATTAGTGAGTCAAATTTGTTTTCAAAAGATGCTTCATAGTTAAATAGGTCTATGAACTTTTTAAATAAAACGCTAGTTAGTTGCCCTTAGGGACAAATAGTTGCAATTTGGTGCCAAGGTTTCATTTAACAGAGGGGATTTAACATGGGCAGTAGTAATTGGTAAGCTGTGAAAAGGACTAGTTGCGAAGAAAATTGACTTTAAACTAATTGATCTATGCTGGAGATTTTTTAAATAAATATATTTTTTATCCACTCATAACCAGCCAAACAAAGCAAAATGGGGCAGACAAGCACTTTACTACCACAGCTGTTTTACATCACAACTTGCGCTGTTCATTGTGATGTAAGCCCACTGAAAAGAGGACTTACCTTATCTGCTGTACACCTTTAGTGAAAAAGCACAATGTTTACTTCCCTCATCATTTCACTCAGGCTGGTGTAAACAATTGTTTTTTGTTGTTGTTGTTATACACACATATATATTATACCTTTGGGCTAAAAAACTGAATTTCATCAAGCAAATTCCCTAGTCTGAGAAAGTTTTTTGTTTGATAGCTCTGGGGTTTTAATTTAGGGTCTTGTACTTGTTATGCAGGCACTTGACCATGCAGCCAGGCTCTGCTATTCCCCATCACTGAAATTTTAAAAATAACAAATTCCATGGTATTGACTTGTATGAGCCCTGCATGAAAAGAAATCCTTTTCAAAATGACCAGCAACCACTTATATCCAGAGTTGCTTTATATTTGTGAGATTAATTTCTATCTTTAAAATATAGTGAAGAACACTGAAAAATTTACTTTTCAATACCCCCTTATTGCTTTCATACAATACAGAGGTAGGAATTATCCTAGTTTTTTTTTTTTTAAAACAAACTCTAATACAGTATTTTAGGCCAGAAAGAAAAGGAGCTTAAAAAAAACTTTTTAAATATAGCCTTCTTTTAGATACTATCAAAGACTGCTAGCAAAACAAATTGACAATGCATTTCTACATTTTGCCCAATGGTATAATAAATAAGCAGTGACTGCAATCTTAGCAAAAGGACCAAATTAAAGACAAGTTATAAAAATGACTTCCTAGGTGCAATATCACTTTCATAACGTCTCAATCAGGGATTTACTGGCAAAAAAACAAAGTCTAATGAAATAATTGAAAAGAAACATCAAAAATTTTGGAATCTTTTTTATCTGTAAGAATTTGTTTTGTAAGAATCGAAAAGGATTTGGCACAATTTCATTACCTCTGTAAACCCCTGAGTTTATAAACTCTGCATTAGTACTTTTGCCTTCTAAGGCAGTCAAAGTTTGTTTTAATTTACTTATAAATTGCAGTAGCAAGTGCTAGTGCCCATTACATTGGGGAGGGGAAATCAAGTTTTTGACAGTATTAGAATATTTAACTGATTTTTTGGCAGTTTTAACATGAACAGATACATCTCTTCTTAACATTATCCTTTAATGAACAAGGATCAGACAAATTGCATAAGGAAAGGAAAGGAAAATGAAAAAGACCAAGCAGAAGGATGAAGGCTACAACAGAGAAAGTAAGCCTAACATATTGGTGCACTGATGACAAAAGGAGTAATTCAGTCTGAAAATAAAAATTACCACTGCTAAGTTTACCATCACCACAACAAGTCCAGGATCATATTGCTGTAAAAAAGAAACACCATTTGTTAGGCAGAAACCATCAGGGTGGGAAACAGGCCTTCTAGCAGGCAGATAGGATAGTGTAAAGTACCAAATGAGCTTTGCCCCTCCCCCAATTTCAGCTGAGGACATAGGAAGGACATTTTGTACTCTAACAGCTGTTTTCATACTTGTTGGACCAGGGTGTGAGATTTTTCTACTGCTACTTGAGAACATGACCAATCACTCCAATAATGCAGGGGCTGTGGTGTCAATTTAAAGGGAGAGAACTACACTACCTCATCAGAATTTTCGTTGCTTAAAGAAGGTTGTGCATTTGACTTCTGATATGAATAAATAAAACTTGTTAAACAGTTCTCGTCAGATCTTCCTTTTAAGTTTCTTTCTACTAAATGAAGATTATTACCCAGACTTGGGTTGGATTCCTTGGTACCACATTCACAGAAAAAGCTGAAGGGTACTGTGGCTTAAGTGATAGAGCACTGGCCTTGATGAAAGCCTAAAGACAGTGCCCAGGCCTTGAGTCCAAGCCCCAGGACCAAACCAAAACAAACCAAAACAAAAAAACAACTTGTAAACAAACAAACAAAAACCTAAAAATAATTTAAAAGTTAGAAGGGGCGTGGTGGCTCATGTCTACAATCCTAGCTACTCAGGAGGCAGATATCTGAGGATCAAGGTTCAAAGCCAGCCTGGGTATGAAAGACCATGAGACTCTTATCTCCAATTAACCACAAGAAAACTGGAAATGGCGCTGTGGCTCAAGGGGTAGGGCAGTAGCCTTTAGCTGTAGAGTTCAAGGACAGCACCCAGGCCCAGAATTCAAGCCCCACAAGTCACAATCACACACACACACACACACGCAGAGTCACCCCACAAATTAAAAATTTAGCTTTCAAGGCAATGTGAAGATGACAATAACTGCCTGAACCAAGTAGCAATTTTTCAACATTATTAAAGGAACTATACTCTATACACTACCTTTAGAATCACATTAAAATATGATTGGAAAAAAGAAAAATATGGGGCTACAAAACAAAGAAAAATCAGACACAATACAAATCATATATGAAGAGGCTGCATTTTTAAATCTTCATTACTTGTTTACAATGCATGATAAATACTCTCATAAAGAACATTACTTAGAATATCAGATGGCAGGGCAGGCCTCATGCCTATAATAATACTTGGGAAGCTGAAACTGAGAATACTGTTTGAGGCTATTTGAGGCTTTCAGGGTACAAAAGTTCAAAAGACCTCCCCCTTTTTTTTGGGGGGGGACAGTCCTGGGGTTTGAACTCAGGGACTGGGCACTATCCTTGGGCTTTCTCCAGGATAGAGGTCTGTCACTTGAGCCACAGAACCACTTCAGCCTTTGCTATGTATGTGGTACTGAGGAATCGAACCTGGGTTTTGTACATGCTAGGCAAGCACTCTACCACTAGGCCAAACTCCCAGCCCCCAAGAGAACCTTTTTAATGGAGAGCTTAGACAAGATAATGCACACATAATATTATCTGCAATGATGGGAAGCCTAAAATGGGTAGTCTAAGGCCAAACATAGGCACATGTCAAGAAAGAAATGAGAGTGTCTTAAAAATAGCACAAAAAGGGGCTGGAGGTATATAGCTCAGTAGTAAGATAATTTTCTTGGCAAGTGTGAGGTCCTGGGTTCAAACCCCAGTACTACCAAAATAAAATAAACATTTTGATAACCAATTTGGAGCAATGAGGGTTTTTTGTGTGTGCTTGTTTTGTCAGACTTGGTTTGAACTCAGAGCCTGGGCACTGTTCTTGGGCTTTTCTCAAAGCTAGCGCTCTACCCTTGTGCCACAGCACCCTTCCTGGCTTTTTTTGTGTATGTGGTACCAAGGAATCGAACTCAGGGCTTCGTGCATGCTACGCTGAGTACTCTACTACTAGCCCACACTCCCAGCCCCAAGAACTTCTTAAATAACCAACTAAATCCAGATTCTCCATTTCTTGATTTAAAGTGACAGGTGCCATTTGAAGTACTGAGTAACTAGGAACATTTTTATTGTTCATTTCACCACAAAAGAAGCTGCTTCAAAACACAAAACACTCTTCTTAAAAGAGATTAGAAGCCAGGTGCCCAGGTACCAAAGTTCAATCCCTAGGACAGCCACACAGTTTATACACACATACATATACATAAGTGATATATAAGGTGATACACAAAACTGGCCCCAAACTGAATCTATTTTTCTTTTTGTAAAAACACTGTGTGTGAAGAATAGAAGAAAACATTAAAAGGAAATCATAACTTGGTAATAAGCCAAAGAACCTTCTAAAAGGATTACCACATTGACTGGTTAAAACAGGTAGAAGAATACATGCTATAGTTTATTTCTGGTGCTTTTCCTCCATAAAGATTCATTCAACATAAATGTACATTAGAAATACTTGAGTTCCTAACACACACCAGGCTCTCTTCTAGAAACAGAACACATAGCAGTTATAGGAGAAAGTATTGTGCCTTCTGAATTACATAATTCAGAGAAATAATCTAATCACCTTGAACTTCTGGTATGATAAGGGAAGCAAAGAGAACATTTCTGGAGTTAATGTGTAATTACTTTAAAAAGTTTTAAATTATCTTAAGTTTCTAAAGATCAACCCAAATAACGTGGAAGTAAATACAAAAGCTAACAAAAAATTCAAAATCTACTGCTAAAGGACCTAAACTCATAAAGGATAAGATGTTGACTCAACATACATACACACTGACATACAGACACACACACGTGTATGTGTGTGTGTGTGTGTGTGTGTGTGTATTTTTGTTTTTTGGCTGGGGCTTGAACTCAAGAGTCTTAGCACTGTTTCTAAGCTTTTTGTTCAAGGCTAGCATTCTACCACTTGTGCCATAAAATGACTTCTGCTTTTTTCTGTCTGTGGTGTACTGAGGAATCAAACCCAAGGCTTCATGAATGTTAGGCAAGTACTGTATCACTAAGCCACATTCCCAGCCCTCCATATACTTCTTATTTTAAGAAATTCAAATACATGTGAGAAAATGAAAGGTACTACAAAATCAAGAAGGTAAACTTTGTAAACAAAAATACCCTCTATTTCCAAACCTAGGTTTTACTTTTCAACTATTTCCTGAAAATTAGTCTTCAATGGAATAAAAACAATCAGAATCATTTATACATTTCTCTTATTATTACCATATGATATTGTCTACTCAATATCACTAGAAACACAGAATACATTTTATTAGTCCCTTTAGAAAATAACTGGGCTAGCCACGCACGGTGGCTCACGCACAGTGGCTCATGGTAGCTTAGCTACTTAGGAGGCTGAGATCTGAAGACCAAGGTTCAAAGCCAGCCAGAACACAAACAGACCTGAGACTCTTTATCTCCAATTAACCTCTAGAAAACAGGAAGTGGGTTTGGCTCAAGGGTAGGACAGTAACCTTGAGTTGAAGAGCTCAAGGACAGCATCCAGGCTGAATTAAAGACCCATGACCCACAAGAAAGAAGAAAGGAGGAGGAGGAGGAGGAGAAGAAGGAGAAGAAGAAGATGGAGGAGAAGGAGGAGAAGGAGAAGGAGGAGGAGGAGGAGGAGGAGGAGGAGGAGGAGGAGGAGGAGGAGGAGAAGAAGGAGAAGAAGAAGGAGGAGAAGAAAAAGGAGAAGGAGGAGGAAGAGGAGGAGGAGGAGGAGGAGGAGGAGTAATGGGCTTACACCATTATAGGCTCACGCCTATAATCCTAGCTACTCAGAAGGCTGAGATCTAAGGATCACAGTTCAAAGCCAGCTCAGGCACTAAAGTTCATGAGACTCCAATTAACCACTAGAAAAACTCGGAGTGACACTATGGTAACCCTTGAGCTGAAGAGCTCAGGGACAGCACCCAGGTCCAGAGTTCCAAGTGCCCGGACCAACTGGAGAGAGAGAGAAAAAAAAAGCCAGGAGTGACGGCTCACACCTGTAATCCTAGCTACTCAGAAGGCTGAGATCTTAGGATCAAGGTTCAAAGCCAGCCAGGACACAAAAGGACCTGAGACTCTTATCTCCAATTAAATTCTAGAAAACAGGAAGTGGACATAAAGCTCAAGTGTTAGAGCACTAACTTTGAGTGAAGAAGCTAAGTCCCCAGGCCCTGAATTCAAACCTCAGAAGCATAATACATACACAAAAATGATTCCAAGGTTCATGCCCCCTCCTTCACTTCATAAACAGGGGAATATTAGAATCATCTCCTTCATGTAGAATCACATGAGTCATTAGCCTGTCTGTGGTCTTTCAACATTAGGTAGCATGCCTTCTAGGCAGACTAGCTTCACTTCAGGGGCCTAAGCAGCTGTCACTTGGGGGTGTAGCTGCAAGTATAGTAGTCATGCTGGGTGTGTCAGCCTGCTCTGGACTATGAGGCTTCTACACAGACGACCCTGAACAGGACACGGAACTTGGTGACCTAAAATGAAGGCCTAGATGAAGCAGGCCAATCAAATTCTGAGTAAGCAGCAGGGCCAAGAGGACTGGCTGAGCACTGGATAGCACAGTCCTAAGAACAGGGACATTAAAATCTGAATCTTTGCCCAATCCAAACAAAAACAAAACCTCTAAGTGAAAATTAATCACTTCCTAGTGTATGTAGTACATGCATAAGCACATAAATGTGGGTTAAATAAATAAGCTACAATGTGTGTGTGTGTGGCTCTTCTTCCCCCATTTTCTTTCCATATTGGGGTTTGAAATTAAGGCCTCATGTGTGCTAGACAGGTCCTCTTCTTTCTACTAAGCCATGCCTCCAGCATGTTATTTTGTGCTGGTAAGGTCTTGCCTATTGCCTGGGCACTTGCCTCAACAGCAATCCACATATTTTAACTCAATCCTTCCATTCTCAGCCTCTCAAGTAGCTAGGATTACAGGAGTAAACTACAGGAACCTGGTGTGGATCTCTTTTCTGTTTGTATGTATGCAGAATATCTCCCAATTACAACATTCCAAAAGAAAATTGAGTGACAATCTGGAACTCAATAGAACTAATATACGTCTATCATTCATTGAAGATGTGAAAAATTAGCAGCTATTTTAGTTTCATGATCCAAAAATAAAAGAGTAAGAATGGCTTAGTTAATAATCTATATAGTTTACTTCTAGTTTAAAGTATGAAGGATAGAACACACTTTTGTTCTGTGCATGTTGGTCAGTCCTACAACATTGTAATTATCAAGAATTCCAGTGTCCTCCTAAAAGTTGTACGTATTATAGGCAAGTGTTCCACATCTACATTGAGAATTTACTATTTCAAGATTATTATAAGCAGGGCACGGTGGCCCTGCTTATAACTCTCGCCCCTCTAAATTTTTTTAAGCCATCCTTTTATTTCCAATTTGGGCATTAAAAATAAATATGATGATGGCCTAGTGGTAGAGTGCTTGTCTAGCATGCACAAAGACCTGGGTTCAATTCCTTGGTACCACATACTTAGAAAAGGCTGGAAGTGGTGCTGAGGCTCAAGTGCTAAAACTCTAGCCTTCTGAAAAATCCAAGGACAGTGCTCAGGCCCTGAGTTCAAGCCCAGGACTGGCAAAAAAAAAAAATAAATAAATATGATAAAATGAAAGATACTCAAAACAGACCTGGGACAGGCCAGAAGTATGGCCTAGTGGTAGAGTGCTTGCCTAGCATGCATGAAGACTTGGGTTCAATTCCTTGGTACGACATGCACAGAAAAGGCTGGAAGTGGTGCTGTGGCTCAAGTGGTAGAGTGTTGGGGACCGACTGTGGGGTCAATGACCTTGGACCTACACAACTGTATACACAAGGAAGTAACTCTTATCAGGATAACTTTAAGCAATGTCAATCAGTTCTTACCAGGATGACTTTAAGCAATGTTAATCCTTTCTCATTTACCCTATATGTGACTTGTTTACTATTTTGTATGAATGTAGCCTCTGGCAGTTCCCTAGTTTTAAGAGTATTTAACGTCGGAACTTAAAATAAACAGGACAGCCTTAGGCGGCAGTCTGGAGCTCACAACCTTCCTGGACTGCTGACTTGGGCTGTAGTCCTCCCGAACTCCATCTGTTTGTCTCTCTTTTAATTTTTCCTAGTCCTTGCCCCTATTTCAGGAATCCCAATCTGCGAACCCTGGTTTGATGCCGGCTGGCCCCGGCAGTAGAGCATTAGCCTTGAGAAAGCCCAAAGACACAGAGCCCAAGCCCTGACTTAAAGCCCCAGGACTGGGGCTATTAATTAAAACCCATTTCCAGATGGAGATTATCTAAGATCAATAAAAGTATTATTCAAATATTCTTCCCATGTATCAATCAAATCAGTGACTGAGTTTGAAAAGCAACTGACAAAAGTAGCCAAAATAATAAATTTAAGGAAGCAAAATTTTTAGCAAGACCTTCTTCAAATTAAACATATAATACAGATTATCTAAAGAAAATAAAAGGCTGTAGCAGGAGAATCATTTGTTCAAGACCAGTCATTGTGGTTCTTCCACATTATTCAAAATACTACTAGTGAATTTATGGGAATGATAAAGAGGCTGAGACCTGAGGACTGAGGTTCCAAACCAGCCTGGCAGGAAAGTTTATGAGACTCTTATCTCCAACTAAGCTCCAAAAAGTCACAAATGAAGTTATTGCTAAGGGATAGCAACTGGGCCCTAAGTTTAAGCACCCAGAGCTAAAAATAACAAACAGGTATAACTTTGTATTCCCCCAGAAAATAAAATGCCCCTGTTTTAATACCTGAACTATAATGAATATTCTCTTGACATATTTTTTACCCAATAATTTTAAAAAGTAAAAGATTCCTTTTTTCAAGGACCAGAGGTTTGCCTCAGAAGTATGCCTAGCAATCACAGGACTCTTAGTTCAAATCCTAGTACTGGCCCATGAAAACAAAAACAAAAACTTTTGTTTTAAACATAATGCTATTAACAAAAATACATGAGAAGTCAGGCAAAACATTCCAAATAAAACTAGAATTTTACAGAAACTATTTCAGAATACACAAAATGTTACTGCATAGAAATCAATTGTGGCCAGGCATTGGTGGCTCCTGCCTGCAATCCAAGCCACTCAGGAGGCTGAGATCTGAGGGCCATCAGGAAAGTCGATGAGACTCCAATTAACCATCAAAAAAAAGCAAGTGGATCTGTGTCTTACCTCCAATTAACCACCAAAAAATTGGAAGTGGAGCTGTGTCTCAAAGTGGAGTGCTATCCTTGAGCGTAAAATCTCAGGGACAAGTTGGGTGTGGTGGCTCACGCTTGTAATCCTAGCTACTCAGGAGGCTGAAATCTGAGAATCTTGATTGAAAGCCAGCCAGGCACTAAAGAGGAGAGACTCTTATCTCCAATTAACCACTAGAAAACTAGAAGTGGCGCTGTAGCTCCAGAGGTAGGCTGGTAGCCTTGAGCTGAAGAGCTGACTGAGGGACAGTGCCCAGGCCCAGAGTTCAAGCCCCACAACCAACAACAAAAAGAGCTCAGGGCCAATGCCCATTCCCTGAGTTCAAGACCCAAGACAGATTTAAAAAAAGGAAAGAAAAGAAAAGAGAAAGAAGTCAGTTGTGCATTTATAATGCCAGTGTGGAACAATAAAGCTAAGGGATAGTGCCCAGGTTCTGAGTTATACCCTTAGTACCAGCACAAAACACACATGCATTCAACTGCATACACAAAAACTACTAATGTAATCGTCAAATTTAAGACACAGAGGCAGAAAGATCATCAGTTTGAAAAGCTAGAGCAGGCTAGATAGCAACACTCTGTTTAAAAAGATTTTTTCTTTGCTAGTCCTGGGGCTCAAACTCAGGGCCTGGGCACTGTCCTTAGGCTTTGTCAAGGCTAGAGCTCTACCACTTGAGCCACAGCACTACTTCTGGCTTTTTCTGTGTAAAACCCAGGGTTTCGTGTGTCCTCAGCAAGCACTCTACCCCTAGGCCACATTCTCAGCCCTTTAAAGGAATTAAAAAAAAAAAAATTAGTGATAGGGCAGTAGTCTTGAGCTGAAGAGCTCGAGGACAATGCCCAGGCCCAGAGTTCAAGTCCCATCACTGACCAAAAAAAAAAAATAGCAACCAGGAAAAAATACTGAAGCATATCCTAACAGATTTTCTCTACTTTTTAAACTTTTACCCTCTTTTTAGAGATGAGTTGGACTTAATGCCCTTCCTCAACTTCCCAAGTAACTCCAGACATATACCATACACTTTCCTAATGTTTTTGTTGTTGCTTATTTACTTATTTTTGGTCACTGGTCATAGGGCTTGAACTCAAGGCCTGGATGCTATCCCTGAGCCACTGGAACTCAGCTCCTTACTAGGTTTTAAACCCCAATTCCCAATTCTCTTTTCCTTTTTTAAAATTGTTTTTTTATTATTATTTTAGTTGGTCATAGGGCTTGAACACAGGGCCTGGGCTCTGTCCCTGAGCTTTATTGCACACTTTGAATCACAGCACTTCTGGTTTTCTGGTGATTAGAGGTAAGGGCCTCACGGACTTTCCTGGTTTGATTCTCATATCTTAACCTCTTGAGTAACCAAGATAACAGGTGTGAGCTGCTAGTGCCTGGCTTCAAAACTTTAAAAATTACACAAATAGGCAGCTTTCAGTCAGGCACTGGTGGTTCAGGCCAGTTATCCTAGCTACTCAGGGGATTGTAAGGATTATGGTTCAAGGCCATCCCAGGCAGAACTTAAGTAGGAGAATGCTGCTTGTCATAAACAAAAAGGCTAAGGGACAGCACTCAGAGCCTGAGTTCAAGTGTCAGGACTCCCCCTCCCCCAACCAAAAAAAGAAAAAGAAAAAAGAAAAAAAAAGAGGCAGCTTTTTATGCTTTAGAGACTGATTAAATTTGGAAGTTGACAATTCACTTAAAATAATGGAGCACCAGTGGCTCACACTGTAATCCTAGCAACTCAGGAGGCTGAGGTCTGATAATCACAACCATAACTCAAAGGCAGCCCAGGCATGAAAGTCTATGAGACTCTCATCTCCAGTTAAACACCAAAAAGTTGGAAATGGAGCTGTGGATCAAGTGGTAGAGCACGAACCTTGAGAATAAGCTCCGGGAGACTAGGGGTAATCACTCATGCCTATAATCCGAGTTACTCAGGAGTCTGAGATCTGACGATTCCAATTTCAGAGCCAACCTGAACAGTAAAGTCTGTGAGACATTTATCTTCAATTAGCCTCCCAAAGCCAGAAAGGAAGCCATGGTTCTAAGTGGTAAAATACCAGCCTTGAGCACAAAATCTCAGGAACAACACCCAGGACCAGCACAAAAATAAATAAAATATAATAAACATAATATAATAAAAATATAACAAAATAATGGGTAATCAATTCCCAGGTATGTATTTACACAGAACACCTGATTTTTCTCTTTGAAATACCAGTTTTAAAAAGGAAGTTTAAGGGCTGGGAGTTTGGCTTAGTGGTAGGGTGCTTGCCTAGCATACTCGAAGACCAGGATTCGATTTCTCGGAACCATATACATGGGGAGGGGTGAGGAATGGAAATGGTGCTGTGGGTCAAGTGGTAGAGCTCTAGTCCTGAAAAAGCCCAAGGACAGGGCTCAGGCCCTGAGTTCAAGCCCCAGGACTGGCAAAAAAAGAAAACAAAAAAGTATGTTTACATATTTATATATCACTTAACACAACTGTTACAAATATACATAATACACACTGTTCTGTATCTTTTTAATTAATTTATCCTCAAAACAGTTCTGTACATATTAAGCACATACATCTTTTCAAGATGCATGGTCTTTGTTTACACTATTTTAGCAGTCTATAAATAAATGTCACTAACCATGAAACAAATTATTTCATGAGCCACTAAGAAATTAAAGAGCTATCAACTGTACCTACAGTACTACAATAAAAGATATTTTGGTTTTTGCTTTATTAAAATACTAAAAGTCTAAATAAGATACAATTCCTAGTTTATTGTTACAAATCATGATAAAATAAATTAACATCAATCATGTATTATTTTGTGCATTACAGGAGTTAAGTTCAGGACAGTTATAAATAGAAGCACACACACACACACACACACACACACACACACACACACACACACACACACACACACACACACACACCTTTTCTTTCTTTTTACTTTCCTTCTTCTTTTGCTGGTCCTAAGGCTGGAACCCAGGGCCTGGTACTGTCCCTGAGTCTCTTTGTACTCAAGGCTAGTGCTCTACCACTTGAGGCACAGCATCACTTCCGACTCTTCTTCTGAGCAGTTTACTGGAAGTGTCTCACAGACTTTCCTGTGGGGGGGGGGGGGTGAGTGTGGGGGTAAACGGGAGTCTTGGTTTGTCTGCCTGGACTGGCTTCAACACATGACACTCAAGATATCAATGCCTCCTGAGTAGCTAGATTACAGACAGGAGGCACTGGCGCCAAGCAATCTCTGAGCATTTCTGCTCAAGGCTAGAGCTGGCTGGCTTCAAACCAAGATCCTCAGATCTTAGTCTCCTGCATAGCTCGAATTATAGGGGCAGGCCATTAGGAGCTGGGCAAGATATATGCTTTAAGTGTGTGCGTGTGTGTGTGAGATTTTACATGAGTTACAAAGGAGAGTGGGATGATTTCATTGTTACTTTTCCACTACATTTAAAATGTAGTCCAATTAACAAAGATATATACATTTTAATCTTTAATTTTCTCTGTGTAGTGGTGTTCCCTATTTATATTCACACTGTTATGATGTAAGTAGCTATGTGGTAGTGTTAAGGCTGGAACTTAGGGACTTGAGCTTTCTTGCTCTACTACTTGAGTCATGCCTCCCAAAAGCCTTCAGGCTTTTTGCTGGTATACGTCTGCTAGAGCTTGTGCTCAGAGACTTACAGTTAGTTTGTCCTGGACTGGCTTCAAACCTCAGAACTCAAGATCTCAGCCTAAATAACTAGAATTAGAAGCATAAGCCACAAGCACCTGACTTTCTGCTGGTTATTTTAGAGATGAGAATCTAACAGATTTTTCTTCTTGGGCTGTCTTCAAACTATAATCCTCTGCCTCTTAGCCACCTGAGTATTTAAAACTACAGGTGTAGGCCAGCCATCATCACCTGACTAAAATGGTAACTCAGTTTAATAGCCACAGTTCTTATTATGACAGGGTTAAGAATATTTTCATATATTTAAAGGATATCTGTATTACTCTCTTACATGTAATATTCATATTTCTTCCTTTCTACTTTTTCACACTGAAAAACACATAAAGGAATTTTTTTTCCTTTGTATATACTGCCTTTTTGTTTTGCTTTTTTTTTCTGCCAGTCCTGGGGCTTGAATTCAGGGCCTGAGCACTGTCCCTGGGCTTTCTCAAGACTAGAGCTCTACCACTTGAGCCACGGCACCACTTCCGGCCTTTTCTATGTATGTGGTAACAGAGGAATGGATTACCAGTCTGCATAACTAGCCAAAAGTTACTTTTTGTCTGTGCATGTGTCAGTCGTGGGGCTTGAACTCTGGGCCTGGGCGCTGTCCCTTAGCTCTTTCAGCTCAAGGCTACTGCCCTACTCCTTGAGCCACAGCTCCACTTCTGGTTTTCTGTTGGTGGTAAATTGGAGATAGATAAAGAGTCTCAAAGACTTTAGTGCCTGGACTGGCTTTCAACGGTGATCCTCAGATCAGATCTCAGCCTCTGAATAACTAGGATTACAGGTACGAGCCACCATGCCCAGCTCCAAATATTACTTTTTAAATAATAACTTTGGGCTGGGAATGTAGCTTAGTGATAAGAGTGCTTACCCAGCATGCATGAAGCCCTGGGTTTGATTCCTCAGTACCACATAAACAGAAAAGTCTAGAAGTGGCACTGTGGCTCAAATGGGAGAATGCTAGCCTTGAGCAAAAGAAGCTTTGGGACAGTACCCAGGCTCCAACTTCAATTTTTTTTAATTAATTAAATAACTTTTGACTAGAGATGTAGCTCAAAAATGGAGTAGCAAGGAATAGTACTTGTGTAATTAACTAAATTCGGCTCTTAACTCTAGAAAATAATAATTCTCCCATTGTTCATTCTAATAATTTTATTACTTTTTTTTCATTCAGTCTTTTATTCTTCCAGCTCTATTTCAGAATAACTCCTTTTGTCCAGATTGTTACCAGTTGTCTTCAACAGCATTGCTGTGATATTGAGGCTTTCCCCCCAGTTTTAAGGATTGAACTCTGGGCCTCTCTACTACTTTTTGTTTTTTAGCTTTTGAGATCAGGTCTACTAACTTTGGCCTGAGCTGTCTTAGAAACTTGATCTCTGTTTCTGCTTCCAAAGTAGCTGGAATTTCAGACATATACCATCAATCTGGCTCTTATTGAGGTTCTTTTTAAATACTGCCAGATTCAGAAACAGATATAACTAATGAGCTCAAAACTGGTGCATCAGACACCAAAACTGGGGATTTAGAAGTCCCTATACAGAAGCCAGCTGTGACAGTTCCTGTCTTTAATCCCAGCTACTCCATATGTGGAAGCAGAAGGATCCTGAGTTTGAGGTCAAACTAGACAAAAGATATCAAGATTCTGTCTCAAAAATAAAACAAAAAAAAAACCCAGGATCATTGGATAGGGGGCATAGCATAAGAGCACTTAACTAGATGTGAAAACCTCAGAGTTGAATCTCTCAACATGGAAACACAAATACATGCAATATTAATAGCATACATCCTTTTTTTTTTTTTTTGGCCAGTCCTGGGGCTTTAACTCAGGGCCTGGGTACTGTCCTTGGACACATTTTGGTCAAGGCTAGTACCCTGCCACTGGAGCCACAGCACCACTTCCAGTTTTTTTCTGAGTATGTGGTACCAAAGGAATCAAACCTAGAACTTTGTGAATGCTAGGCGAGCACTCTACCACTAGGCTACACTCCCAGCCTAATAGCATAGATTTTAAAATCCATAATCTACAACATAATAACCTATTAGCTACTACACTTCTCAATTCTGAGCAATAAGACAGTAATAAGAAAAAAGTAATTGGGTGCACCCATGGCAACTGCCTATAATCCTAGCTACTCTGGCAAGCTGAATTCTGAGGACTGCAGTTCAAAGCCAGCCCTGGAGAGGAAATCCTTGAAACTCTTACCTCAAACTAACCACTAAAAAAGCCAGAAGTAGATCTGTGGCTCAAGTGATAGAGTGCCAGCCCTAAGTAAATAAACTAAAGCTCAGGAACAGTGCCAAGGTCTTAAGGTCAAGTTCCAGCACCAGCACACACACACACACACACACACACACACACACACACACACACACACACACACACAAAATCAAATAAACTGGGTGCGGTGGCTCATGCCTGTAATCCTAGCTACTCAGGAGGCTGAGCTCTGGGGATCATGGCTCAAAGCCAGCCAGGGCACTAAAGATCATGAGACTCTTATCTCCAATTAATCACAGAAAACTAGAAGTGGCACTGTGGCTCAAGGGAGTAGGGTGGTAGCCTTGAGCTCAGAGACAGTACCCAGGTCCAATGACTGACTCCCCACTCAAAAAAAAAATCAAATGAAGAAAATAGAAGCATTCCTGTTTATGATTGTTACAACACAGAGAACTAAGAAATGGATTATCTATCATTAAGTTAAAATATCTAAATGTGGAGCCTGGTATTGTGTCATGTGCCTATAATCACAGTATTTGGAAAGTAAAAGCAGGAGATCAGAAGTTCAAGGCCAGCCAGGGCTCAGGGTTCGTGGCTCACGCCTGTAATCCTAGCTACTCAGGAGGCTGAGATCTGAGGATCAAGGTTCAAAGCCAGCCTGGGCACAAAAGGACCTGAGACTCTTATCTCCAATTAACCTCTAGAAAACAGGGGAAGTGGGGCTTGGTTCAAGAGTAGAGCGGTAGCCTTGAGCTAACTCAGGGACAGTGCCCAGGCCAAGTTCAAGTCCCATGACCCACCAAAAAAAAAAAAGTTCAAGGCCAAACAGGGTTACATATGAGTTACAGGCCAGCCTGGCTACATAAAATAAAATCCTATCTCACAAAAATAAATTTACATATGCACAATTACAATAGAGGTGTTAACAGTGAATATTTATATAATATCTTATAATTTTTATAAAGTGACCACTTACATTAATTTTTTATCCTTTTAACTCCTATATGAGAAAAGCGACAGAGACTTTAATTTTCATTTATGACTGAGGAAAATGGATAGAGTGATGTTAACTTTTACCTTGAAGGAAATGGCAACTCAGCACTGAAACCTGTATCTTATGTTTCCAAATCTGTAAACATACTGCCTCTAGCAAAGCATGGTAACACATGCCTGTAATACTAGCACTTAGGAGACTGAGGCAGGATGATGACTGAGGCTAGCAAGGACTATACATCAAGACGCTATCTCAAAATAAAACTAAATAAAACAATAAAAAACCCATAGCTCCAAATCCTATCACACAGAAGAAAAAAAAAGAAAGAATATTGCCATTCTCAATGGTTTGAAGCAATGTCAATTAACTATCCAGAGTGATACCTAATTATCCACAGGAAAGGTGTACCTAAAGTATGGGCTATATCCTGAATAAACCTTTATAGATCTATAATAGTTTTTTTTTTAATTGTAATTAGTAAAAGGGTTACATGATATTTGTCAGATAGAAGGTGCATTAATTCACATACATTGATACCCTTTCACACGTCTTGGTACCCATTTCCCTCCCCCCCCAGGTCTACAATAGTTTAAACAACAGTCGAGCGTGACAGCTCATGCCTGTAATCCTAGCTACACAGGAGGTTGAGATCTGAGACTTGCAGTTCAAAGGCAGCCTAGGCACTAAAGTCCACAAGACTCTTTATCTCCAATTAACCACCCGAAAACCAGAAGTGGCACTGTGGCTCAAGGGGTAGGGCGGTAATCTTTAGCTGTAGAGTTCAAGGACAATGCCCAGGCCCAGAGTGCAAGCCCCATGACCAACAAACAACAACAACAACAACAAAGCTGGAAGTGGAACTGTGGGCCTTATGATGTAGAGCTCTCTCTAACTTTGGGCACAAAAACTCAGAGAGGGCACCCAGATGCTGGATGGGGAGAGGAGAGGGGGTGAGATAAGGGAGGGGTAGGGAAGGGGGGAAAGGAGAGAGGAGGGAGAGAAAGAGTAAGGGGGGAAGGGAAGGAGGGAGAGAGGGAGAAATTAAAATGGACAAAAGGGGCTGGGAATGTGGTCTAGAAGTAGAGTGCTTGCCTAGCATGCAGGAAGCCCTGGGTTTGATTCCTTAGTACCACATACACAGAAGAGGCTGGAAGTGGTAGAGTGCTAGTCTTGAGAAAGCCCAAAGACAGTGCTCAGGCCCAGTGTTCAAGCCCCAGGACTGGAATAAAAGAAAAATGACCACTTTCACCTGTAAAACATTTTGTCTATTAAAACCATCCTATTTTACTGTGGAAAAAAAAAGAAAAAAGAAATGGAGGAGAGGGGGAGAGAGGGGGAGGGGGAGGAGAGAAGGAGGGAGGGAGGGAGGGGGAAGGGGAGGAGAAGAGGGAGGGAGGGAGGGAGGAAAGGAGGGAGGGAGGGAGGGAGGGAGGGAGGGAGGGAGGGAGGGAGGGAAGGAGGGAAAGAGGGAAAGAGGGAAGGCAGGCAGGCAGGCTTGATCTTCATCCCAGAATCCACAACCTATTCACCAAATCTATAGTAGACCACCAAAAAATATGGCACTAATTGTAAAAAAAATTTAAGTGGTTTGAAAAAAAAATTTTTTTTGAGAGATAGGATCTTACTGTATAGCTTTTCATCTGGATCATCTATCCAAGCCCAAACTGGCTAGAACTCAATTCTTCCTACCTCCACAGGGAGTACTGGGATCTAGGTAGGCCAAAAAATGTTTTATGTTTACCAAAAAAGCCTGAAAAGGGGAAGGGGAGGGGAGAAGAAGGAAAAACGAAGAAACTAAGTCATACATTTTCAAGAGCTTGATCTAAACCTAAGAAACGGCCTCTGCTTGGAGAATGGTAGAAAATCTCTTAACATTTCATGTCTTATCTCTGTACCACTATAATGAATTCTAATCACAGGGCAAAAGAGCCATGAAATCAGTAGTTTCAGGGAAGCTACTGATTTCAGGGAATTTGAAAGTACAAAGCTAAACTGCTTGTTTTCTCTTTATAATTTTTTTGAAGGGGACTGGGATTTGAACTTGAGACCTTGTGCTTGCTAAGAAGGTGCTCTATCATTTGAGTTACACAAGTCTCTTTTTTACATTGCTTTGTTTTAAAAGACAAGGTATGGCTTTATGCTCAGGCTATCCTAGACTGTAATTCTATTTGTTCTTTCCTCTGTCACTGTGATGAAGACACATGCCACTAAGCCATTGTGGCTTCCCAGTAGCTTGGGATGGCTGATGTATGCCACCATACCCAGACATTGGTTAAGATGGTCTCATAAACTTTTATGCCTAGGCTAGTCTTGAACCACATTCCCCAATCTTCACTTTCCAAGTAGCTAGGAATTACAAACTTGCCACTGTCCCTGACTTTACAATACTAAAGTCACAATGCATAAAGAAAGTATAGCCTGATAATGTACTTAATTTGACTCATCTCTACGACACACACGAATTCAAACAAGTAGAGCCATACACAGTATGCTGATCTGTAGGTTTTAATGACATGGCAGCATACTGTTGCAAATTACTGGCAAATATGGTGCCTAAACAGCAATCTAAAACAGTTACAAGGAAAGCAGGCTATGTTTGGGGGGGAGGGGGAGAAGGAGAGGAGGAGAGGAATAAACCCAAATACCAAATACTTTTTATACCAAAAACAAAACAAAACAAAATAAATTCATGTACAAGATTTACATCAGAAACATTTTCTTTTCTTTTCTTTTTTTGGTAAATTTTAAAAACTTACCCTGTAGAGATTTTCCCAAGCCCTGGCCCAGCTTCCACCCATGTTTCTGGAGTAACCGGTGTCCAATATTATCCTGACAGACAGAACAGAGAGACAAACCAAAAATATTCCAATAATATATTCTTCCCTTCCTAGTGACATTTAAACAGGTGATGAGCAAGAGATAATTCTACATATATGCATGCAAAGAGTGCTAATAATAGGGTAAATGTGCCCCCAATAAAAAGGCTATTAATGTAAAAAGAAATGCTAGTATTTTATATGGGAAGAACATACGGGATAAGGGTCCTTTCTGATAGTGTGCTGAGCAACTTTTCTATATAACACTTTAAAAAGGAGCAAATCAGGATAGGAAAAGGGGGAAGAATACATTCATGAAATTTTAAAACATTAAAAAGCATAAAATCAAGGTACTTATACAATCATATCCACCACCAAGACAGCACCACTTTAAGATTGTTTAAGTTAAAAAAAAAAAAAAAAAGGAAAATCTACATTGTGTTTTGTTATTTTATGTGTCAGGCTTTCAGGATACAAAGTAGTAAATATAAGACTGCCCCACCACTAGAAATGAAAATCAGCAAAATCCAGGCTAGACTTGATTGGGTTTTTAAATAAATAAATAAATATATGTAATATACATATTTAACTAGCATGCAGCCAATATTAAACTGAAATAACAGTGAGGTTAGTAAAACAAGAAATTAAATTGATTAAACATAAAAATAAAATGAGCTCAAGCACAGACTAAGTGATGCATTTCAACATGTAGTCTAACAAAAATGCTAAGATGTTAGAATGAAACAGGCCTAGCAATAAGTTAACAGTAAAGAACCATTAGTGCATGTAGGGGGAAATCAACATACATAATGTCTCATCTTCCTAGAAGCACACTGGGAAAGTTATTTCAATGTAAAAGACACCAGAAATAATAATTAAATGTCAGCTTTTGTGCAAAGCATCAAGAAATTAAAAAAAATTTGCAACCCTCTGTTCAATTCTCTATTTTTCATTATTTTTGTGAAGTAACAGGTCAAAGCTAAAATAACAGATAACTGTACCCTCCACACCCAAAAAAATTAAGCCCTAGCATCTGTGACTAATGCCTATAATCCTAGCTACACAGGAAGCTGAGAGCTGAGGATTCTGCTTTGAGGCCAGCCTAGGCTAAAAAAAAAAAAAAAAGCCTCAGAAACTCATTAATAAATAAGATGGTACTAATCCAAAGAAAAAGCTAATATGTACCTCAGAGGTACAGTAATGCCCAGTATGCACAAGGCCTTGTGTTATTATATACTTAACTGCAACTGTAGTATTAATCTAGTATCATCATCTGGAAATAATCTCTACCTGAAATCAATTTATAAAGCTAAAAACACCACAAATATCTCATTGAAATCAATTATCTCAGATTAAAATGATTTTCATCCAGCTTCATATTCGATGATAAAATGCTAAGTGGAGTGGTACACAGAAAATAATTACTGTTATCTTTTATGACAGCAAGTGAAATGCTCTTAATAGTTTTTCTTTTTCAGCCAGTCCTGGGCTTGAGCTCAGTGCCTGAGCACTGTCCTTGGACTTTCCCAAGGCTAGAGCTCTACCCCTTGAGCCTCAGCATCATTCTGTCAGGTTTGCTCAAGTAAAAAGCTTGAGACTCTGTCTGAAAAATAACAAAAAGCAAAAGGAGCTAGATGAATGGATCAAATTGTAGAGTGCCTGCCAAGCAAGCACAAGGCACTGAGTTCAAACTACAGTACCACATATAAACAAGATACTACTATATTATTATATGGTGCACAAATTAATTTTACTAATAATTGAAACAACTAGAAAACACTAGGCTATGTGCAATCTATCACAAAAATGTAATTCAGCAGTACTGGTTTCCTTTCTTCCCTGTATTGCCAGAAAAACATCTTCTAAATCAGTATTAACATGTCTATTTATAAATGCCTATTAAGTTTTTTTTTGTTTTTTTTTTAAGGGCTAAGAGTGTAGCCTAGTGGTAGAGTGCTTGCCTAGCATGCACGAAGACCCAGGTTTGATTCCTCAGTACCACATACACAGAAAAAGCCAGAAGTGGTGCTATGGCTCAAGTGATAGAGCTCTAGCCTTGAGAAAGCCCAAGGACAGTATCCAGGCCCTGAGTCCAAGCCTAGGACTGGATGGATACATATATATATATATATATTTTTTTTTTTTTTTAAAGCCAGGTGCTGGTTGGCTCACACTTGTAATACTAGGTACTGTAAAACTAGCTGGGACAGGAAAGATCATAGACTTTTAATGCAATACTCAGAAAGTGGCAGGGCACTAATATTGAGCAAAAGAATCTCAAGAACAACACCCAGGCCCTGAGTTTGAGCCCCAGGACCAGCACCAAAAAGAAAAAAAGGGAGCTCTGTCAAAAGGTGGGTATTAGCAAAAGGAGATTAACAAGAAGGATGTAGGTAGATGAATATGGTGGAAATAAGATTGTTTGCAGCTATGACAATAATGAAACCTGCTGAAATTTTTCTGGGAAAAAGAGGGAGAAAAGGGATAGTGATTAGAAGGGGTAAAATGGATTTGAGTATATTATAAACGTGTGGAAATATAACAAAAAATCTCCCCCTTTATAACTAATGTAAAAATTTTAAAAATACTTCTAGCTGGGCACTGGTGGCTCATGCCTGTAATCTTAACTCTATTCAGGAGGCTGAAATCTGAGGATTACAGTTCAAACACATCTTGGGCAGAAAAGTCCAAGACACCTCTTATCTCCAATTAACCACCAGAAAACAAGTAGTGCTTTGGCTCAAAAGTGGTAAAGCCTAGCCTTGAGCCAAAGAGCTCAGGGACAGCGCCCAGGCCCTGAATTCAAGCCCTATTACCTACTCCCCTATTCTTCCCCAACCTTTCCCCCCCCCCCCCGCAAAAAAAAACCCTTAACTTAACCAGTTGCTGGTGGCTTGTGCCTGAAATCCTAGTTAGTTAAGAGGCTAAGATGTAAGAATCAAAGTTTTAAGCCAGCCTGGGGAGCAAAGTCTATGAGACTCTTATCTCCAATTAAGCACCCAAAAAAGTCAGAAGTAGAGCTGTGGCTCAACAGGCTGAGAGCTAGTTAGCCTTGAGCAAAAATGATCAGAGACAGTGCTAGGGCCCTGAGTTCAAGCCCCAGGACTAACACAAAACAGACAAATACTTCTTAAAGGCTGGCTCAGGAAGTGACACTGGGGCTTAAGTGGTAGAGGACTTGAGCCTTGAATAGAAGAGCTCAGAGTTCAGGGACAGGCCTAGGGTTCAAGTCCCATGAAGGACCAAAAAAAAAAAAAAAAGGCTGGCTCAGTGGTACAACACTTGCCTAGTATGGTAAGACCTTGTGTTTGCTCCTTAGCAGTATAAACTAAAATACAATAAAACATACTAAGTCTTAATGTAATATTAGTAGAAAATACAAAAACAACAACAAAACTTTTGTGGATTTTTTTTTTTTGGTCCGTCCTAGGACTTGAACTCTGGGCATGGCGTTGTCCCTGAGCTCTTCAGCTTAAGGCTACTGCCCTACCCCTTGAGCCATAGCGCACCCTTTCAGTTTTCTGGTGGTTAATTGGAGATAAGCGTCTCACAGACTTTATTACCTGGGATGGCTTTGATCACTTTGATCCTCGATCCTCAGATCTCAACCTCTTGAGTAGCTAGGATTACAGGTGTGAGCCTGGCTAAAACTATTATTTTCTCACTATGAAAACAAACTTATTTATTTATAAAATCCTTATTTTGAGTCATAATTTCTACAACTGAACATACCTCTAGAAAGGACAGGATATGGGGCCAGGAGCCTAGTGGAAGAGTGCTTGTGTTCCATTCCTTGACACCACATACTCAGAAAAAGCCAGAAGTGGGGCTGTAGCTCCAGTGGGAGAGTGCGAGCCTTGAGACAGTGCCCAGGCCCTGGAGTTCAAGCCCCATGAAAAAAAAAAAAAAAAGAAAAGAAAGAAAAAGGCAAGAATAGTATAATGACTCTTCTAAAGAGTATGAAGCTGATTAGTGTTTACGCTTACTATTTACCAGTGCTATCAATTATCTGGCACAAAGTTTAGATATTAAACAATGCTGACAAAAAATTTTGCCACCCTTCCCCCATTTGGTTATGGGTTTTCTTTTTTAAAGAAAACTCAATCTTTGGCTAAGTGGAGATGAGACATTATGCTGACTGTGTTATATTATGAATGCACTAAAATAAACAGACAGATGAAGCAGTATGCTATTTCCAAAAGCAGTGCAAGTGGAGTGAAAGCATTTCCATACGAACCTGGCTTTAAAAACTGGGCTGTCAAAAGAACAGTTAAATGTAACACAAAGTAAGAAACTGTCCAATCACTAATGGTTGTTTATTTATTTTGGGGTTTTTTTTGTCTTGTTTTCAATTCACTGCTTGCAAGTAATATACTTATTAAAGGAGAGTAAAAGCATAAGTAAATTCACAAGTCAAGATCAGCTGAGAGATTCAAAAGCAGCGTGTTGTGACTGACAACAGTGAAAGGAAAAGCAAATGTTAAAGGAAGAAAAAAGAAAAAATTAGGGTATACACATTAGCACCACTTGTACAAAACCACTCAAGAGAATGGCTGTCACCTCAAGAAAAAAAAAGCTATGAAACAAAAATTACAGTGGCATATTCCCCTAAAACTTCAGATTTAAACTTTTTAAAAATTAAATTTATTTTCTCTAGTACAAACAAGAAATTAAATGTTGGAGGCTCTACTAGAATATTTAATACACTTTTTTAAACTTCTTATTTTTGTTAGTCATGGGGATTGAACTTGGGGTCTATACAGTGTTCCTGAGCTCTTTTGCTCAAGGCTGGTGCTATACCAGGCTATCACTTTGAGCCACAGTTCCACTTCTAGTTTTCTGGTGGTTAACTGGAGGTAAGAGTCTCACAGATTTTCCTGCCCAGGCTGGCTCTGATCTCAGATCTCAGCCTCCTAACTAGGATTATAGGCGTGAGCCACCAGTGCCTGGCCTAATATACTATTTTAACTCCTTCTGATTAAAACAAATACAACATCCACAACAGACAAATATCCTAAAACATGCTATCCTCACCAACCTAAAGTAAATACACAAAATCTGGACCTCTCCTGTCATTTCAAACTACTTGCCTCTATAGAAAAGAGAGCTCGGGCTGGGCGCAGTGGCTCACCCCTGTAATCTTAGCTACTCAGGAAGCTGAGATCTGAGGATCGAGGTTCAAAGCCAGCCTGGCACTAAAGAACATGAGACTCTTATCTCTAACTCTATAAAACAAGAAGTGGCGCTGTATCTCAAGGGGTAGGTTGGTACCCTGAGCTAAAGAGCTCAGCAACAGCGCCCAGGCCCAGAATTCAAGCCCCATAACCCATGGGGGTGGGGGGAGGAAGGGAGGGACTCAGTGGGGGGGGACATATATGCACTGGGTGGATCCTCAGAAAGATCTAATATTCAGTATGATACCCTTCCAAAAACAAAAACAAGATTTGATAAGTTTTTTGTTTTTTTTTTTTTAATCAAAACCACAATGGGTAGTCAGGCACCAGTGGCTCCCATCTATAACCATCTATAATCCTAGCTACTGGAGAGGCTCAGATCTGAGGAAAGCAATTCACAAGCCAGCCTGGGCAGGAAAGTCTGTGAGACTCTTATCTCCAATTAACCACCAAAAAGCCAGAAGTGGAGCTGTGACTCAAGCGGTACAGTATCAGCCTTGGGCAAAAAAACTCAGGGATAGCACCCAGGCTCTGGGTTCAAGTCCAGGACAGATACAAAAAAAAATACACGAAAAACAGAAACCAACCAACCAAAAAGAAAACTGGGATAAAGATGATAGATAATATAAATATTTAATACAAAGGAAGACAAATAGTTTACAATAAAACAAAGCAGTCATGTCTATCTCTTAAAGGATCAAAAGTTTATTTAAAAAACAAAAAAGAAACACAGCTGGATGCCAGTGGTTCATGCCTATAATCCTAGCTACTCAGGAGGCTGAAATCTGAGGATCAAGGTTCAAAGCCAGCCCAGGCACAAAGGGATCTGAGACTCTTACCTCCAATTAACCTCTAAAAAACAGGAAGTGGGGCTTGGCTCAAGAGTAGGGCGGTAGCTCTGAGCTGAAGAGCTCAGGAACAGCATCCAGGCCTAGTTCAAGCCCCACGACCCACCAAAACAAAAACAAAAAGCAAAAACAAAAAAAAATTCTACAAATTGTGATAGTGGTAGGCTATTTATAATTTAGATGTACAGGTAGCAATTACAAGAAAAAAAATTTGCCACTCCTGGGGCTTGAACTCTGGGCCTGGGCACTGTCCTTGGACACTTTTTTTACCTGAGGCTAGCGCTCTGCCATTTGAGCCACAGCACCACTTCAGCCTTTTCTGGGTATGTGGTACCAAGGAATCAAACCAAGGGCTTCGTGCATGCTCTAGACAAGCATTATACCACTAGGCCATGCTCCCAGTCCCCAAAATTTTAACTTTAAACTAGTGAATAAGGTAAATTAGTTTTATTCAATGAGGGGTTACTCAAACATGCCCCCGAAAACTGATTTTCTACATTTTATAGGGTTTTAATAAACTACTGAAACCTTAGGCTTTGTGCATAAGATTCAAAATTGTCACTAGCATGTTCTTTGAAAATAAAATTCTTGCCAAGTGCTGGTGGCTCACAGCTATAATCCTAGCCACTCTGGAAGCTGAGCTCTAAGGATCGCTATTCACAGCCAGACAAGGCAGAAAATCGGTAAGATGCCTATCTTCAATTAACCACCAAAAATGCTTAAAATGGAGCTAGTGACCTCTCGTGGTAGAACTCTATGTTTGAGCACAGAAGCTCAGGGACAGTGTCTAGGCCCTGAGTTCAAGCCCCAATACTGGCACACAAAAATAAAAAGGGCCTGGCAAGGTGGCTCACGCCTTTAATCCTAGCTACTCAGGAGGCTGAGATCTGAGGATCAAGGTTCAAAGCCAGCCTGGGCACTAAAGACTGTGAGACTTCTCTCCAATTAATCACTAGAAAATGGGAAGTGGGGCTGTGGCTCAGGGGTAGGGCAGTAGCCTAGAGCTGAAGAGCTCAGAGATAGTGCCCAGGCCCAGAGTTCAAAACCCAGGACCCACCAAAAAAAAAAAAAAAAAAAAAAAAAAAGAGATGGAAGAAGGGAGAAAAAGAAAAGAAGAGGATTAATGCATGAAACTAAAAAAATCTAATTTGTTTCTACTAATCACCTCAGTTGACCTTTTCCTGTTTCACTTATCATGTGAGAAAAAAATAGAGCTTTTAAAGCGAATAATAATAATCTTTAAAGCAAGGTATGTATGGTCTAAGCAGTTATCAACATACTAAAGAAAGACAAGCAATTTTTAAAGCTCATTGTTACTGTCTCAGCCCATCTTCAGCATTTTTACTTATTAAATATTAAGTAGAAAATATTCCCAGAAATTTCTCTCCACTCTGTATAGCCACATACTCCCACAGTAACAAAGATCATTTCTGGCAACATCACCAATGTGTATGGTTGTAGCCTGCCAAAACAAAGATAAAAATTCACTGCATGGGGCTAACTCCAAATTTCTATACTAGGAAATAGGATCTCAAAAACTATACTACAGATATACTAGTGACTCCATCAGTATTCTGCACTGATTTTTTTTTTCCACCAGTCCTGGGCTTGAACTCAGGGCCTGAGCACTGTCCTTGGATTTTCTCAAGGCTAGAGTTCTACCACTTGAGCTTCAGCACCACTTCCGGCTTTTTTTTTTCTATGTATATGGTACTGAGGAATCAAATCTGGGACTTTGTGCATGTTAGGCAAGCACTCTACCACTAGGCCAAACTCCTGGCACTGCACTGATTTTTTTTTTTTAAGTTGACAGCCACGTTTAATTAATACATTTAACTTATCCCATTTTCAACAGTAACAAAACTGGTTAAGTCTCTTGAGTGGATTGTAAGCTTTGCTGATTGTGTATTAGAAGCTCTATAAGCAAGAACCAAATGCTACTAGGTGAACCCATGCAACAGTTGTAAAACTCCCCCCCCCACCAAAAATAAAAAATCTATAGCTCACTACAGATGACACAATGAAGACTAGAGAGAAAAGCCATATAGTAATGCTACACCATTCAGCTCCAAGAAGCACATTGTTTATTGTGCAATCCACATTAAGGTCACTGCTAAATGTCAATCAGCAGTCTCAGAGTTACAGTTTGGAACTAGTGGAGTCCACAGATCTAAACAGATATACGACATGACAAAAATCCATTTATACATATACCTATAAAAGCAAACTAAGCACCTGCAACTAGAGTTTGAAAACTCACCCTGAATTTTAAAACCTATTCAATCAACCTGACAATGATTATGCCAGGATTTTAATCTGTCAGACAGAGCAAAAACCAACTACTGGCTGATGGGTAATGCATTTCCAATCACAACAATAACATATTTTAAGGCTATGATGCACGCATTTTGCTTTTGTGTATAACTTAACATCATTTTCCCATCTGGCTTTTCATTTTCAAGCTATGATAAAGGTCACAAAAGAACCATATATCCTAAATCACACCAGCCAATACTAATAACTATGACAAAAATTAGATTGGGCTATGGCTTTAGATAAAAGTTTTTGTTTTCAAAATATTCTAATATACATGTCATAATTATAACAGTTTATACTTTAAAATATCATAAAGCAACCATGGCTTAAAATTCAATTTCCAAAGTTTGTTGTAATTAGGGTATTTTACGCTTTCACTTTAATTCAGATAACCATGTACTCTAGCAATTCTTGCATAATTTACTTTAAAAAGTAAAACAAAACTTTTTTTTTTTTGGCCTGCAGGACCTAGGTGCTATCCCTGAACCTCTTTGTGCTCAAAGGTGGTACTCCACCAACTTGAGCTGTAGCAATCCTGAGTAGTATACTGGAGGCAGTAGTCTCACGGACTTTCCTGCCTGGGCTGGTTTTAAACAATGATCCTTTGATCTCAGCCTCCTAAGCAGCTAGGATTACAGGCTTGAGCCACCAGCGCCTGGCACATTTTATTCTTGACCCGAAAATTCATTGAAGGATATTTGGTTGGTTGAAATAAAGGAAAATAATAAAGCTTTTTAATTATTAAACACTTTCTGAATGCAGGATTTTGATTATTTTCAACATTTGCCTATAGAAATTGAAATGCTTGTTATCTCACCAACAAAGCTGGATTTTAGAAGCATAAATAATACATTATTTTATCTCTTGAATCTCATTTCCATCTTCCTGGTTTTCACCAAATTTACTACAAAATGAAAAGACCTTAATCCTCTACTCACAATAACCCTCCACACAGGCATATTCTTGGCACAAACCTGTGCAGACTTCCATGGTTACCAGCTGCTGCAGAATACCTTTGTTTAAAAAAAAAAGGACTAGACCTTTAGCTCCTGCAATGATCTGTAGACTCCCAAAGCTGCATATTTCCAGCCATTTTGAGTTGCATGCTGTAGCAAAACAGTCAGCACCTCTCAATAGATATTGCTGCAGAGAAAGATTTTAATTCCACAGAGACACACTCTGTGATAGAAGCAACATTTCCCCCAAGAACAAAACAGCTCAATATAGCCAGCCAGCCACATAACTTAACATATACTATTATTTCTTAAGCATTCTTCAGGTGATATAGGACTTTCATCTTTGGGAACGGAAAAGAGGGAACACTACCTACTTTGGTGTCAATCACATAGGAGTTTCTTTTAAAACTTTAAATTTTGTTCCTAAATGATTAGGCAGCAGAAGTAAGATACCTCTTTATCTTGTGATTCTATTTAACATAAACTACCAAATCACAAATAATACATATATTTGTGCCTCAGAAAGAAATTTGTATTACTACTTGTAATAATTGAATATATCTTTGACCATACATTATTTAAAAATTTAAATATATACTCAGACTACTAAACCATTTGCTTTTTTAAGTGAAGAAAATAACATTATTTAGCAGTTAGGGCATATGTCAATTCTACTACTATTTATTAAGTCAACAGTGACTTTTCAGATTGTCTTCTCACAGTACTGCCTCTGATATTTGGCAGAAAATCCTGGGCGTTGTAAAGGCAATACAGCATTAGCTTCCTATGCCATAGAAAACTTTCTGACAATGTAGCCCTAAAAAGAGGCTTTAAAAATGTTAATTGTTTAAAGATTTTACAAAGTCCTTGTTAAGTATAGCAATAATAAATAATAGGCTGCAAATTCATACTAAAAAAAAATTCCTACTACTGGCAATCAGAGTATTGAACAGAATCTAACTTACATAGGATTATTAAGCAACCATATGCCTTACAAAATTTGGTACTGGGGACTAGATATTGACAGTTTGTTCTTAAGCTCTGATGCAAAGAGAAACATACTTAAAATGGGAAAATTAAATTATTTTAAGTACAAGATACTGATCTTGACTATGGGTTTCATTATAAAGTCCAGCTTGGTGATAATCCCCAATATGGAAAAAAGCACAGTAAATTTTAACTTAATAAAGTAGGCTTGGCATTTTAACCTTATGTCAAAACACAAGACTGGACTTTCTGCACCATATCAGATTTGAACTCTCCCTCTGCAGCATTATCACATGCGTCATCAATTACTGCCATGCCTAAGTCTAGCACCATGCCAGCACATTAAGACAGAAGATACTATATGCAGTGTTCACTGGACCAGAGGACAGAAATAAGAAAGGGAAGTGGGGGAGAAAGAAACCCTTGAGAAGAAATTAAAAAAAAAAAAAAAAAAAAGGCAGACCGTGCAATACAAACCAGATCATGGCTGCTTAGCTAATATGGGCCAACTGCTGTGGAAGAAAAATGTCGAACACCCCAAGTTGTGTAAATTTCTGTAAACATCTAAACACACACACAAACATACACAACACCAACCTAATTAGGAACATAAATATATGTTGATCCTTTACTATGTTACAGTTTAAAAAATAAAAAAGCTAAAGTATCTATGCTCTCTACAACTCTACATTGCCTTACTTCCCACAGGAAAAAAGAAGCTAATGCCTCTTAAAGAAAAGGGGTCTTGTCTTGACTAATACAAAGACTGACTCCTTCTTAACTCATTGCCTCATTTAAATTTTACCAGTGGCTCAATAAAACCCTTATAAAGTGGTATACTTACTCACAAATATTAAAGCTGACAATTATGACAAACTTAAGACATTCTGACAAAGGACTAAACTATTAAAAAATAATAGGTTTTTCAAAACAAAGTTATTTCAAAATTTAAAAATTAAGGGGATTTTTTTTTTAATTAAGAGACAGGGGAAAGATACCTCTTCATTCTACTGCTTGACATCATTAATGTTTCAAAATATACAGTATGAAAAGACAAAAATAACTTTTGACCCCACCAAAAAAACAAAAACAGACTTTTTTCTTTTTTGCCAGTCCTGGGCTTCAGCTCAGGGCCTGAGCACTGTCCTTGGAATTTCCCAAGGCTAGCACACTACTGCTTGAGCCTCAGTACCACTTCCAGATCTTTTTTCTATGTATGTGGTACCGAGGAATCAAACCTGGGTCTTTGTGCATGCTAGGCAAGCACTCTACCACTAAGCCAAACTTCCGGCCCGCAAAACAGACTTTTTAAAAATTTCTGTTTTGTTGTGTTGGGCTCAAACCCATGGCCCTAAACATGGCTAGGCAAGCAATCTACCACTAAAACTACATCCCCAGTTCATACACCAGACATTAAGCTACAGGGATGAAATTTACTGTGTTATACAGGAGTCTGGTAAATAAAATTGGTAACTGTTTCAATACATGATTGATTATATTTAATGCCCAGAAAAAATATTAAAGGATCAAAATACATTTTACTCCTTTATTCAATTTACGAAGTGCTAAAGTTTAACTTACTACTTTAACCAAAATATTAGTATAAGCCATAATTACATTTCCATCAAATTTTTAATCTTTTCTCTATTTTAGGCTGATTTTCCAACATATTAAATATTACATCAAAAACTCTGATTACTGTAGGTCATGCAAGAAAATAGTTCTAAACTACTCTATAAGTTATTAATAAGTTTAGTTTCATCCACATCAAGTGTCACTCAAACACCAACTAACTAACTGGTTAAGACCTTAAATAAAGTGCTGATCATCTTACCGATTCTATAGGCTTGTCAAGGGACGCTTGTTCAATTTCTAAGTGTCCTTCTTCATACTGATCAAAGTGATTACCCTAAAAAAAAGAAGACCATAGTTCTTTTCAAAAACAATAAACCAAGATTATTAATAGCCTACTGAAGTAAGAATTATTTCCACCTTTTTAGCATTTTTCAGCAGACAACCAAAACTGTACAACTAATTTTGCCAGTCCCGGGGCTTGAACTTAGGGCCTAAACACTGTCCTTGGACTTTCTCAAGGCTAGAGCTCATGTGGTACAAAGGAATCGAACCCAGGGCTTCATGCATGCTAAGTGAACACTCTACCACTAGGTTATGCTCCTGGGGACCCCCCCCCCCCCGCCTTTTTTTTCTTTTTCTTTTTTGGTGTTTAGCTATGAGTTTCACTGACCTCACTGCCAAGGCTGACTTCAAACTGTAATCCTCAAATCTCAACTTCTTGAGTAGTTAGGATTACAGGCATGAGCCACTGGCATCTCGATAATTCAGGCTGTGTGTCTAATAACTGGGGCTTGAGTTCAGGGCACTGGTATTGTCCCTGAGATTTTTTGCTCAAGGCTAGTATTCTACCACTTGAGCCACAGTTCCAACCTGCTTGGGCTGGCTTTAAACCCTCTGCCATCTTCAGATCTCAGTTAGGATTGTGTGAGCCACTGGCACCCTGCCAACCCTGCCAGACCTTTTTTTTTTAAATCTACAAAAACAACTGTGGGGGTGGGAGGAGTTTGGCCTAGTGGTAGAGTGCTTGCCTAGCATGCATGAAGACTTGCGTTCAATTCCTTGGTACCACATGCATAGAAAAAAAGCTGAAAGTGGTGCTGTGGCTTTAGTGGTAGAGCACTAGCCTTGAGACAGCCTAAGGACACTGTTCAGGCCCTGCGTTCAAGCCCGAGGACTGCCAAAAACAAATAAACAAAAACAAGCAAAATAAAAACTGGGGGGGGGGGGGCGGGAGTTCAGCCTAGTGGTTAAAGTGCTTGCCTAGAATGCATGAAGACCCGGGTTCGATTCCTCGGCACCACATACATAGAAAAAAAAAAAGCCAGAAGTGGTGCTGAGGCTCAAGTGGTAGAGCTCTAGCCTTGAGAAAGTCCAAGGACAGTGCTCAGGCCCTGAGCTCAAGCCCAGGACTGGTAAAAATAAATAAATAAATAAATAAAATAAAATAAAAAAATAAAAACTAGGGGGGCCAGGAGTTTGGCCTAGTGGTAATAGTGCTTGCCTAGTATGCATGAAGACCTGGGTTCAATTCCTAGGTACCACATACATAGAAAAAGCCAGAAGTGATGCTGTGGCTCAAGTGGTAGAGCTCTAGCCTTGAGAAAGCTCAAGGACAGTCAGTGCTCAGGCCCTGAGCTCAAGCCCCAGGACTGGCAAAAATAAAAAACAAAAAATAAAAATAAAATAAAAGCAACTAGGAATTAAGAGAATATAGTTTTACAGTAGAGCACTTGCCTAAGCAATATACAAGGCCCTGGGTTCAATTCCTGAGGCAGGAAAAAAAAAGTATGTATAAAAACTATGTAATGGGCTGGGAGTTTGGCCTAGTAATAGAGCATTTGCCTAGGACGCATGAATACCTGGTACCACAAGCATAGAAAAAAGTCAGAAGTGGTGCAGTGGCTTAAGCCTGTAATCCTAGCTACCCAGGAGGCTGAAATCTGAGGATCAAGGTTCGAAGCCAGCCCAGGTACAAAAAGACCTAAGACTCTTAGCTTCAGTTAACCTCTAGAAAACGAAAGTGGGCTTGGCTCAAGGGCAGCTGAAGAGCTCAGGGACAGCGCCCAGGCTGAGTTCAAGCCCCATGACCCAAAAAAAGAAAAGAAAAAGTAAAAAGCCCGAAGTGGTGCTGTGGCTCAAGTGGTAGAGCTCTAGCCTTGAGAAAGGGCAGTGCTCAGGCCCTGAGTTCAAGCCCCAGAACTAGCAATAAACAAACAAACAAATAAACAAATAGTAAGCAACTTAGTAAGGGGCCAGGAGTTTGGTAAAGTGCTTGCCTAGCATGCTCGAAGACCCAGGTCCGATCCTCCAGTACCACATACATAGAAAAGATAGAAATGGTGCTGTGGCTCAAATGGCAGACTACAGCCTTAAGGAAAAAGCCCAAGGACAGTGCTCAGGCCCTGAATTCAAGCCCCAGGACCAGAAAAAAAAAATTAGTAAGAGTTTAAAAGCCTAAGGGGATTATTTATTCTGATTAAACTACAGTGTATGTACAGGCAAAAAAAAAAAGTCTAAACCTAAATCTGTACTTTTTTCTCCTCCAAATTAAGCAACCATTTGCAACATCAGCTCTTTTTTTTTTTTCTTTTCTTTTTTTGGTCTGTTGTGGGGCTTGAACTCTGGGCCTGGGTGTTGCCCCTGAGCTCTTTAGCTCAAGGCTACCGCCCTATCCCTTGAGCCACAGAACTACTGGTTTTTGGGTGGTTTACTGGAGATAAGAGTCTCTTGAACTTTTGTGCCCAGGCTGGCTTTAATACGAGATGCTCAGATCTCAGCCTCTTAAATGGCTAGGATTACAGGAGTGAGCCCAGCTTACAATATTATTTTTTGGATGTGCTAGTACAAGAGCTTGAACTCTGGGGCACTCAACTCACTAGGCTTTCTTGCTCATGGATGGCTCTCTATAACGTGAGCTATGCCTTTAATGCACAACTTTATTGGTTAGTTTGAACTGGAGCTTCAGACTTGTAACCAGGCTGGCTTCAAATATTGATCCTCCAGCTCTTGGCTCCTGAGTACTTAGGATTATAGGTGTGAGCCATCAGCACCCAGCTTTAATACTGCCTTTTTTTATACTAGAGAAAAATAAAGGTCATGGCTAGGTATGGTGGTACATACCTATAATCTCCAACATGTAGCAGATGGAGGTAGGATAATTCTGAGTTCTAGGACAGACTATGCTATGCAGCAAGACCCTGGTCTTGAAAGGAAAGAAGGGAGGGAGGAAGGGAGGGAGATTGTATTATTTAAATTCTCTTTTATAGTGTAAGGGATCAAGTCTAGGGCTTTGAGCATGCTAGTATACGCCCACCCCAGCTGAAGAATCATTAAAATATCAGAAAACACGATCGATTACTTATTCCAATTACAACTTTAAACCTATTTGTTAGTCTGTATTGTAATTCCACAAACACTAAAATAATTTGCTGATGGTTACTGGGGTTTGAACTTAGGGCTTAGCACTTGGCCACTTAAGCCACATTCCCAGCTCTAAAATAAAATAATTCCTCTTTGAAATCAATGTAATTGCAACAAATAACAAGAATAGCAACTAATAAATGGAACCTTATGAGATGAAACCAAATGTAACATTGCAGGTAACTGAGTTACACTTAATAATACAGAATTTATCATCCCTCAAAACTACCACAAAAATAAAAGGTAAATAACAGGAAAACATTACTCTTCTAACAACTTTGATTCGTTGTTATATATACCACTTATTAAATCATTATGTGCCCAAGTTCAAGCCCCATAAATGCCCCCCCAAAAAAATTGTGGTTGGAAGCTCCTAGCCTAGGGCCCCTAAGTTCAAGCCAGTACCAAAAAAGACAAAGAAAGACACAAAGACACACACACACATACACACACACACACACACACACTATATATATACTAATCTATATACGTTACCACAGCAACTTTAGCTACTTTTTCGTACATTCATTCCTAAATTAGATATAAAATACAAAATATTGAAAACATTTGCTTAAATCTCAAAGATAACATTAAATAAGTCAGAACAGCACATTCTTTCTGGCAGCCTAGACATACTTGACTTTCTGCACTGACTAATAATAATACAGTATGTATTAAACACATTCAGTGTTAAGATTTCCACAGTTAAATGGACAATTCACTTTTTATAAGTGAAAAATCATTACCACATTTTCTGGTATGTGCTGCAGTATCAAAATAATGGTTTCTTTCAAAATTTGTGATGGTCATTTGTAATTCTTTCGGTAATTACCATGAATGTGCTTTCACTTAATGTTAAATCATCATGCCATTATGAAAAGGAAATTAATGGCAGACATAGAAGCAAAAGTAGTGAATTGTTTCATGGAATCCCAGAAACTCAAGAATTAGGTATCTGACTCAAGGGAGTGATGCAATAAGAGTGACTTACTGCTTATTTTATACCTTTTGTATTTGTCAAATTTTCTATTGTGGTTAAATATTACTTTGATTACCCCCAAAAAAAGATAAAAATAAGTTGAATATTTTTAAACAATCTACATTCAATGCAGTACTTTAAAATTCTTTCCAAGTGGGCCAGGAGTCTGGCCTAGTAGTAGAGTGCTTGCCTAGCACGCATGAAGACCAGAATTTGATTCCTTGGTACCATATACATAGAAAAGCTGGAAGTGACGCTGTGGCTCAAGTGGCTAGCCTTGAAGAAAGCCCAAGGTCAGTGCTCAGGTTCTGAGTTCAAGTCCCAGGACTGCCTCCCCCCCCAAATTTTTTTTTTTTTTTTTTTTTTTGCCGGGCTTGGGCTTGGGCTCAGGGCCTGAGCACTGTCCTTGGACTTTCTCAAGGCTAGAGCTCTACCACTTTAGCCTCAGCACCACTTCCAGCTTTTTTTCTATGTATGTGGTACCAAGAAATCGAACCTGGGTATTCGTGCATGCTAGGCAAGCACTCTACCACTAGGCCAAACTCCCAGCCCCTGCCCCCAAAAAATTTATACATATATCCCACTTCCTTTTCTTTTTCTTTTTTGTTATTGTTGTTGTTGCCAGTCCTGGATGGTCAGGGCCTGAGCACTGTTCCTGAGCTTCTTTTGCTCAAGGCTAGTACTCTATCAGTTGAGTCACAGCTCTTTTGTGACTTTTCTGGTAGTTCAGTGGAAATAAGAGCCTTATTGATTTTATTGCTGGGCTGGCTTTGAACTTTGACCCATAGATCTGAGCCTCCTGAGTAGCCAAAATTATAGGTATGAGCCACCAGTGCTTGGCTTTCCATTTTAATTTCTAAGAACCTGAGGGTCTATAAGGAAAATCAGGACATCAACTTTAGAAAGGGTTACATGTTTCTCTTATTTTCTTTCTTTCTTTTTTGCCAGTCCAGGGGCTTTACCTCAGAGCCTGGGTGCTATCCTTGAACTTCTTTTGCTCAAAGGTAGCACTCTACCACACTTGAGCCACTGCACCACTTCCAGCTTTTCCTGCCTATGTGGTACTGAGGAATTGAACCCAGGGCTTCATGGATGCTAGAAGAAAGCACTCTACCACTAAGAAACACTCCCAGTCTCTTTCAGATTTTTTTTTTTTTTTTTTTTTTGCCAGTCCTGGGCTTGAGCTCAGGGCCTGAGCACTGTCCTTGGACTTTCTCAAGGCTAGAGCTCTACCACTTGAGCCTCAGCACCACTTCCAGCATTTTTCTATGTATGTGGTACCGAGGAATCGAACCCAGGTCCTCATGCATGCTAGGCAAGCACCTTAACCACTAGGCCAAACTTCCGGCCCTCTTTCAGATTTTTTTTCTGAGATGAAAGTCTCAAGGACTTCCCTGCCCAGGGTGGCTTTGATCCATGATCCTGTAAGTAGCTGGGGTTATAGGCATGAGCTATTGGGACCTGGCTCCAGAGGGGGGGAAAAGTAAGGTCAGTTCTTAAAGAAGCTAAAGTGTCAAAAACTTTTTTTTTTTTATCCTCATCTTAATTACACAGAGACTGGGACATGCACAAATGCACAAATCTCTCTCTTTTTTAAAAAAAATTCCATTTTATTGTCGGGGTTACAAATCTCTTTCTTGATTCAATCTCCAGTACTGCCAAAGAAGAAGGTGGAGCAGCTAAACAAAAGGATGTCTAAAATGGTTACAATATATCATTTATGATATAGTTGTAACTTATCAGTGCCAGAAGCCTCCCTAGAAGTTCTTGAGAGACCAACAGAAACAAACTTGGACAAAGGAATAGAGTAAAAACTGTATCATCTTACTGAAAGTTCCCTTTCTTTGTGACTTGTTAAGTTTATCTTCTACATCTGATGACTCAATTAGAGCTGTATACAATATATATCAGCCAGCAGGGATTTTTTTTTGGGGGGGGGCAGTCCTGGGCTTGAGCTCAGGGCCCAGGCACTGTCCTTGGACTTTCTCAAGGCTAGAGCTCTACCACTCTACCACTTGAGCCTCAGCACCAGTACCAGCTTTTTTTCTATGTATGTTCTACCCAAGAATCGAACACAAGTCTTCGGTCATGCTAGGCAAGCACTCTACCACTAGGCCAAACTCCTGGCCCCAGGGATAATTTTTTTTTTCTTTTTTGCCAGTGCTAGGTCCTGGGCACTGTCCCTGAGCTGCTTTTGCTCAAGCATACTAGTACTCTGTTTTACTGAGTCACAGCACCACTTCTGGCTTTTTTCTGTTTATGTGGCACTGAGGAATTGAACCCAGAGCTTATGTATGCTAGGCAACCACTAAGCCACATTCCTAGCCCAGGGATAATAATTTGAACATAGATTTTAGAGTCAAAAGGCTAGTCTAAATCCAAGCCCTGCCGTTTAACAGATGTATTTACTTAATTTCTGTGTCATATCTACTTTATTTGAAAATAGAAATAACACCTTTAACACCACCTACCTCCCAAGTTTACTATAATGATTATGAGATAATAAAACCTGTAGTCACACTTGTTTACTATTATAAAGATACCAATTCCTGGAGGAAAAAATTTCCTGATAATAAGTATCTCATATATTCCTAACTGCTTCAAATGGCATACTAGTTAAGCTTTTTGGATATCTGATGCCACACTAAGTTCAACAGAACATCAAAATTCTCTCAATTTGTATTTGATAGTAAAGTGGTAACAAGTGAGACTGTAAGTTAGACATTGGTAGCTCAAACTAAAATACTCAGAAGGAGACTGAGATCCGAGAATCCAGATTCAAAACCAGCCGAGTCAGGAAATCCTGTGAGACTCTAACCTCCAATTAATTACCCCAAAAGCTGGAAGTGCAGCTGTAGCTCAAGTGCCCTGGGCAAAAAACATAAAACAACAAAAACAGGGACAGTACCCAGACTCTAGGACTCCCAGTTACACACACACATTCACATATATATATATACACATACACACACACATACACACACACCCCTTAAAAGGAGGTCACCTTTATTTTTTAGCAACTTGTATTTGAAAAATGTTTCAGATACATTATTACTAGATCTTACTATATTTCATTCTCTCTCCAATAACTTTACATCCCAGGACAATAAAACAACCTATATTTTCCCTTTACTGAACGATTCAGGAAAAAATATATTAAGCAACATCACCATTACAGAGATGATATTAAACCCAGCACCTAACACATGGTAGGCATCCACACTTTCAACTATACCCTTAACCATCAAGGTTTTTTTTTTTTTAAATAAATGCTTTTTAGACATAGTAGCATAATTTTTTTTAAAAGGACAGGGAAGGTAGCTCAGTAATAAAGCACCTACTTACTATCTTACAATTTTCCAAAAGGTTTCCAGCACTAATATCCTAGTCATTCAAAATGCTAGGATATCTAAATTCTTTAAAAAAAAAAAAAACAGCAGAAGTAAATTATTTTAATATAAGAGCAGAATAGTATGAAGTATCTAAGATCAACTCCTAATGTTAACCCAACTAACCGAATATTAAAAGGTACAAGATAATTTCTGGGAGTGATAGCATTCACATCCTGCTATCCATATTTTTCAAAAATTTCATTCAATGTACTGAATTTTGTTGGTGGTGGTGGTGATTTTTTGCTGAAATAGTTGAGAGCTCTTTTTCCTCAAAATGTAATTACCTATATTACTATTTTCAAATTATATTTGGTCACCTTGAAATTCTCCTCAGAAAAGCAGTTGAGGCTCCACAACTTGCACCAACTCATGTTTTATAGTGCTTGCTATTTAAACAAAACAATTATAAAACCTCAAGGATCAAATTGCTTCAAACTTTAGTAGACCCAAGTTACATCCTTAAAACACCCTGAGATTCTGTGCAGCGCTGGAGCGTATACAGCGGGCCCAGGATCACTAGGCTTTTTCAACAGCCCCCAGATCTCACTGCTGCAAAACTCCTGGCGCTCTATGTACTACACTGTTACCAATGCTGGTTTAAAACTGTTAAACTGCTTTACCTGTTCATTTACCAACTCAATCATCTCAGGTAATTCAATCCCTTCAAACTGCCTTCTGAAACACATTTAGAGCATTCTCGGGTTGCTTTGGGAAAGCTCTACAGCAGGGTAAAAACTTGAGTTCTGAGGATTCCTCCCCTGACCCAAATTACTGTTGCCAGGATATGCGGTAGTAATGCAGTGGTTTCTTTGGGACTCCGAGGCTCTAGCAATAGCCATCTCTACTAAATCCCTTTCAGTCTCCGATATTTCCGCGGTAACAATGCTCCACAGAAAGCAGTTTGGAAAAGCCAAAAGATGAACTATTCTGATTTGGCCGCTATCTTTCCTACGATAATGTTTGCCATGGCAAGGGCATTTCATCCAACATTTGCAAAGAAAGAAAGAAAGAAAAAAAAACATCTTTTGCCTCTAGTTATCACACGCTTAAAAGGGCCATTATTCATAATTCTTACAAATAGGGGGGGGGGAGGAGGTTAAAGTTTACATCGATTCACCGTCCTATCATTGTTTTCCCAATCTCAATTAACGGCTTAGTAACAACAGCCGTATTTATGCGGGGAAATCTGAATATTCGACCCAAGCAGAAGGCGTCTGGTAACTGAACCTTTTTCGTGGGTGAGGAGAGGGGGAAGGGGGGGAGAAATAGACAATGAAGGCATTTGTTTATTAAAGGAAAAGGGAGATAAGCACTCCGGGAAGATGAGTGTGAGCCAGGTCTAGGGGTCTGGAAGTCCCGATCGCCACGACACCCGCCCCACGCCTTCCCCACCCCGGCCCTCGCTTCCCCGGGGAGCCAGACACCCCTGCGGCCGCCGGGCCCAGGCCTCCGGCCCGGCCGACACACAGCCGCCCACAAACCGCCCGGCTGGGGTTGCAGGACCCCAAGCCAAACAGGCCGAAACCTGAGTGGATGAGGACGGAGAAGGCAGCCGCGAGGAGACGGGGCCTCGTCCCCAGCCAGGAGGCCCCCTGAGGAACGGGAGACACGAGAGCGAGCCGGGTCGCGAGCGGCAGCAGGGCCCCCCATGGAAAACGAGCCGGGAGGCGGTGATGACCGAGGCTCCGAGCTCAGCGAGAGCCCCCCGCGGAGCCGCGGCGACGCCCGTGTTTACCTGAAAGTCTCGGTCCTCGTTGAAGCGGGAGAAGCGGTCCGCCATTTTGCCGCCTTCACTCTTCTCAGGACGACGCTCTCCGGTTCGCTCTTTCCCTCCCGCAACACCCGCCCCCTCCCGCGTACCCCGCCTCCTCCCACGCCCACCGGGCGCGCGCGCGCAAACGCGAGGGGCAGCCCGCGGGAACGCGCCTGCCGACGGGAGCCACTTGGCGCAGGCGCCTCCCGGCACCAGAGGCCGAACCCTCCCGTAAATCCTTGCTATAAAGCCAGCACGGCCCCAAGCGACCCCACTCCCAGCTGCGCGTGCGCACGAGCGTCCCAAGAGCTTCCGGAGGAAAGGTCGGAGGGCTTGGTTCTGACGGATCTGGGCAGTTTCCATTGGATCACCGTCCACCCCGCTCTTTCTCTTTGATCGCGGAAGCCTGGCCTCTACTTTAGTCACTAAGTAGCATATAACGTAGTAGTTAGAAGTGTTGACTTTGGAGCCACACTAGCTTTGTTACAAATAATACATAATACACATAGTTTATTCTCACCAGTCCGGGATTTGAACCCAGGGCCTGGGCACTCTCCCCGGGCTGCTTCTGCTCAAGGCTAGCACTTTCCTGCTTGAGCCACTGCGCCACTTCCGGCCTCTTCTGTGTGTGTGTGATACTGAGGAATCGAACCCAGGGCTTCATGCATGCTAGGCAAGCAGTCTACCACTAAGCCACATTCCCAGCCTATTGCAGCTATTTTAATGGGGGCAGAGTGCAATCGTTTGTCACATGAATATAAAGTCTGATGATCAGAAGAAAGTGGTTATCCAGACTTTAGTTTCTAATCTCCATTTACTCTTAGGATTAGAAAGCTAACAGAGAGAATATTTTATCTCATACTCTTTATATTCCAGGAGAGAGATCATATACTTACTAAAATAATTTCATAATTGTAAATGTTAATAGTTGTCAAAAAAAATTAACAGTGGTGTGGGCTGGGATGTAGCTCAGTGGCAAAGCGCTTGCCTAGCAAATGCATCGTCCTGGGTTCAATCCCCAATACCAAAAAAAATACAGTTTAAAAAAAAAAAAAAACAAGGCTGGGGAAGCATAGCCTAATGGTAGAGTGCTTGCCTAGTATGCATAAAGCCCTGGGTTGGATTTCCTCAGTACCACATAACCAGAAAAAGCTGCAAATGGCACTGTGACTCAAGTGACAGAGTGCTATCCTTGGGCAAAAAGCCCAAGGACAATGCCCAGGCCCTGAGTTCAAGCCCCAGGACTGGCAATAAATATATACATACATACATACATACATACATACATACATGCATGCATACTGGTGTTAGCTGAGACCATTAACTCTCACCTATAGCCCTAGAAATTTTATAGTGTGACATCAAGAAGATTATAATTTGAAGCCAACCAGGTTAGATGTTTGCAAGACTCCATCACTCCACCAAAACAATCACCAAAAGGCTGCGATACAGACATCGATTAAATGGTAAAATGCCAGGCAATGTGAGGCTCTTTGTTCAAGCATTAACACTAGCACAAATACAATTTAAAATCAACATTTCTGCTCAAATACTCTATAGAGAAGCTCTGTCACCAGAAAGTCAGCACAACTATCAGCCTCAGTCCCGTGCCCAGCTAGTGGAGAATTCAGGCAAAACAAGACTCACATGACTTGGTGCAAGTTATAATCGCTGGAGGCTGATGGTTCATGTCTTGTAATCCTAGCTACTCAGGAGGCTGAGATCTGAGAATCCTGTTCAAATCCAACCCAGGAAGAAAGTCCTTGGGACTCTTATTTCCAATTAACCACCAGAAAACAGGAAGTGGGGCTGTGGCTCAAAGTGGTAACCTTGAGGTCTGAGCTTTTGAGGTCTGGGACAGTGCCCAGGCTCTGGAGTTCAAGTCCCACTACTACCATCACCACCACCACCAACATGACAAGGAAGCATGTGGTAAAGAAAGCAGATTGTAGCAAAACACTCTCCATTTATTTTTAGCCATCTTTCAAATTTGTGGGGGAAGTGTCACTGTTACAAATGAGAGTCTCAGGAATTAAGCTTCTGTCAGGATCTTGGTTCCAGATTCTCTTCATTCCGAAGAATCAGGACACAGACAGGTAGCAGTGAAGGACAGGACACAGAAAGTGTGTCCAGCAGGAAATGCACCAGTAGGATGGACTGTAATTCTTTTTTTTTTCCAGTCCTGGGCCTTGAACTCAGGGCCTGAGCACCGTCCTTGGGCTTTCTCAGGGCAAGTGCTCTATCACTTGAGCCACAGCACCACTTCTGGCTTTTTTCTATGTATGTGGTGCTGAGGAATCGAACCTGGGTCTTCATACATACTAGGCAAGCACTCTACCACTAGGCCAAACTTCCAGCCCCTAGAGTATAATTCTTTAGCCCCAAGGGCAGCATTCCTGCTTGTCTTTATTGGGGGGAAAGGGTGCACCGCTGGGGTCAAGAGAGATAGGTGGGTCCTTCCTTTGGCTTGAACTTTGATGGACAGATTGATAAGATAGTGGCGCTTATACAACAGATATGCATAGGCCAATGCACAGCAGGATGGCTGAGCTCATGCTCCTCAATAGTCTAAAACCAAGGTCCTGGACATAGCGGTGCCAAGGCATTGTAGGGCAATAGTGTTTGGCCCTTGCATGTGTGCACTCTGTGAGGCCGGGTTTTGTTGGATCACCAGGACTTGGGGCCAGACAATCTGTCCCCAGGAATTATATCAGCACTTTTCTAGTAATCTTCAGGAGATCCGTTTTGTTTTGTTTTGTTTGCCAGTCCCAGGGCTTGAAACCAGGGTCTGAGCACTGTCCTTGGGCTTTCTCGAGGCTATATCTCTACTACCTGAGCCACAACACCATTTCCAGCTTTTTTTAATGTAGGTGGTACCAAGGAATTGAACCTGGGTCTTAGTGCCTGCTAGGCAAGCACTCTACTACTAGGCCAAACTCCTGGTTCCTTGGGGAGATCCTTTTGGGGTGCTGGGGTACTCCTTATACAGGGGAGTCTATGAGCAGATCCAAGGCTTTTGCAAGTGGCCTTGGTAATCTCTGAAACCGGCTACCCTGGCAATCACTGGACCTTGTACTATGGGACTGCCTCACCTTCACACAGATAAGGGAGCTGAAGGTGTAGCTCAGAGGTAGAGTGCTGGCCTTGCATACCTAGGGCACAGGGTTCAATACACAGCATTACAGAGATAAAGAGAAGAGAGGAGGAGGAGAAAAGAAGGGAAAGATAAAGATACCACCCAGGCCCTGAATTCAAGGCCCTGTGCCAGCACACAAAAAATAATAATAGGGGCCAGGAGTAGTAGTAGAATGCTTGCCTAGCATGAACAAATACCCAGGTTCCATTCCTTGGTACCACATCCCTAGAAAAAGCTGGAAGTGGAGCAGTGGCTCAAGTAGTAGAGCCCTAGCCTTGAGAAAGCCCAAGGACAGTGCTCAGGCCCTGAGTTCAAGACCCAGAACTGGCAAAAAATAAAAAAATAATAATAATAGAGCAAAAAAGAGCTGGAGCTGCAGCTCAAGTGGTAGACTGCTTACATGAAGTTCAGAGTTTAAACAGCATAAAAGAAAGAAAGGAAAAATGATACTGATTTTATTTGAGGAGGTGGCAGGGCTGAAGTAGAGAGCATTTAAGTATCTTATTTTTCAAGCTCCTTTTACTCAATTACCACTAGAGCTATACTTCCATCCCCAGTATCTTGTTTTTTGGTGTTCGTCTTGGGGATTGAACTCAGTGCTTTGAGACTATGTCCCTGAGCTTTTTCATTCAAGGCTGGCACACTACCATTTGAGCCATAGCTCTACTTCTAGCTTTTTGACGACTAATTGGAAATAAGAGTCTCATGGATTTTTCTGCCAGGGCTGGCTCTCATGTCAAACCATGTTTGAAAGAAAATCTACTGATTGGCCTCAGACTGGATCCTTCCAACCTCTACCTCCTAAATAGCTAGGATTATAGGTGAAAGCCATCATAATCAGCCTCATTCTTCTTCTTTTTTTTTTTTGCCAGTCATGGGGCTTGCACTCAGGGCCTGAGCCCTGTCCTTGGGCTTTCTCAAGGCTAGAGCTCTACTACTTTAGCCACAGCACCATTTCCAGATTTTTCTATGTATGTGGTACTGAGAAATTGAATCTGGGTCTTCCGTGCATGCTGGGCAAGCATTCTACTACAACCAGCCTCATTATTCTTTCTTTCTTTCTTTATTTTAGGGCAGAACAGGATTTCTGTAACAAGACAGACATTCTACCACTTCAGCCACATTCCTTGCCATTGTTTTGCTTTCATTATTTTTTGAATAGGGTCTTATTTTTTTTTTTTTACCACAAACAACAATCCTGCTCCCATATAGCTGGAATCCAACAATGTATTATTTGAAATACTGTCTCATGAACTTGTTGCCCAGGGTGGCCTTGAACTGTGACCCCTCCTCCCCAATCTTAGCCTACCTAGTAGCTAGAATTCCAGGCATGAACCATCATGTTCAGCTTTGTTCACTTTGTTGCCCTCATTGTTTCATGTTTGACCAGGGAGAGCAATTGCTAAATATTTTTTAAAATGTATCCCTTATGCCAGGCACTGATGACTCATGCCAGTAATCCTAGCCAATAAGGAGGCTGAGCTCTGAGGACTGAGATATGTAGCCAGCCTGAGAAGGAAAGTCTATGATTCTCTCACCTCTAAGTAATCAGAAAAAGCCAGAAATGGAGATGTGGCTCAAGTGGTAGCACCAGCCTTGACCAGCTAAAGAGGCAGCATCTACTGGCATGCAAGAGCCTAGGGGCTATGAATACAGAGAAAGGGCTGGAACCTACCCATGTTGCAAAACACGAGTTGTTGGTTGTTTTTTTTTCCCAGTCCTGGGGCTTGAACTCAGGGCCTGGGCACTGTCCTTGGACATTTCTTGCTCAAGGGTAGCACTCTGCCACTTGAACCACAGTGCTACTTCCATCTTTTTCTGCGTATGTGGTACCAATGTGCTTGCTAGATGAGCACGCTACCACTAGGCCATGCTCCTGGCCTGGAGTTGTTCTTTTTTTTTTTTTTTTTTTTTTTTTTTTTGCCAGTCCTGGGCTTGAGCTCAGGGCCTGAGCACTGTCTTTGGGCTTTCTCAAGGCTAGAGCTCTACCACTTGAGCCTCAGCACCACTTTCAGCTTTTTTTCTATGTACGTGGTACCGAGGAATTGAACCCAGGTCTTCATTCATGCTAGAACCCAGGTCTTCATGGATGCTAGGCAAGCACTCTACCACAAGGCCAAACTCCTGGCTCCTGGAGTTGTTCTTTCATGAGGCAGAAAATGCTTTGTTTTCCTGTGGAATCCAACTTTTGTTCCTTACTCATGGTGGAGAGAGTTAGTAGAGATGGTGAAGCTAAGGTTTGTGCTTGAGCTGTGTGAATCCATATGTGGCCCCTGGGGATCCTCTAATACAACTGCAGGGGGAATGAAACACCCCTGATGGCTGTAAGGGGAATACTTCCTGAACACAACACAACATATGTCTCCTTCTTCAGAAACAGGCAAGAACATCACACGCCTTCATCCAGAACTTTCTCTTACAAAACCAATCATACTATGATGGCTTTCACTGCCACCAATGTAGAAGAGAACGTGGAGGCTTTGACACTTGGCGTTGGTCATGGTCGCACAGATAGTGAACACTTAGAAACACGGCCGGGAGTTTGGCCCAGTGGTTAAAGTGCTTGCCTAGCATGCATGAAGACCCGGGTTCAATTCCTCGGTACCACATACATAGAAAAAAGCCGGAAGTGGTGCTGAGGCTCAAGTGGTAGAGCTCTAGCCTTGAGAAAGTCCAAGGACAGTGCTCAGGCCCTGAGCTCAAGCCCAGGACTGGCAAAAAAAAAAAAAAAAAAAAAAGAAAGAAACAGAAACACACAACTTCATGTCCTACTTACTTTCTCTCTTTCCCTTTCTTTCTTTGTTACTATCACTTTCACTTTTGTTTTCAAACATTAGGTTTTCCTTTTTATGACAGGCTCTATCTTGATCAGGCTGATTCAACCCCTTGGCACAAATGAGCCTCCTACTTGAATCCGCATAGTACCCGGGACTATAGGCGTGTACTATCATGCCCCACTTGACGTGTATTGACGTGGCTTCTCGTAAGCGAATGACAGCACTCAAAAAAAGGAAATGTTTTAGGGCCAAAAGGATGGCCTAGTGGTGGAGTGCTTGCCTAGCATGCACGAAGACCCGGGTTAAATTCCTCCGTACCACATACATAGAAAAAGCCAGAAGTGGTGCTGGGGCTCAAGTGGTAGTGCTCTAGCCTTGAGAAAGTCCAAGAACAGTGCTCAGGCCTTGAATTCAAGCCCCAGGACTGGAAAAAAAAATGTTTCAGAATTTCTGGATACTGGCAGCTTGCACCTTTAAGCTTAACTGCTTAAAAGGCTGAGATTGGTGTGAGATGGGCTTCCTGGTGTGAAGCCAGGATGGGTGGGAAGGTTGAAGAAACTTTTTCTCAAGCCATTTCTGGGCATAGTTTCACATACCTTGTCATTTCCACTATGACAAGAAGCCTGAAATAGGCAGATCAAAGTCCGGGTAAATGCCTGGACAGCAATCCAGACTAATATAAAAGTAGCCAGCACAAGAAAAAGGGGAACCTGGAGGCATGAATGAGCAGTAGAGTGCCTGCTAGCACGTATGAGGCTCTGAGTTCAAAACCTCAGTACCACCCAATACCTATCTACATGCATCGCATGCCCATCATCGCCCTCTGTTCCCAAAATGAAGGAAAGAGCGAATACTATCATAACCCTCTGGGAGGAGATAAGATCAGCAGGCCCATGGAAACCACAGGAAAGGTAAGAAAAGGTAGTGTGAGAATCGGGATGGTATGACAGCCCGGCCATGGTCATTTTACAGAAGGAGCAGTTGTTTTGTGGTTTTTTGTTTTGTGTGTGTGTGTGTATGTGTGTGTGTTTCCAACAGGAAAAAGAATCCTCTGGTTGCTCCCTTGGGACCTCCTGTGGAAGGAGGCCAAGATGCAGACTCATTCCCCAGAGAGCATTCTTAGTTGTTTCTTTGCCTGTATTCATCATCAAATATTTATCATGACCTGATGTGACTCAGGCCCTGGGTGCGGGAGGCACTGAGGTGAGCAGGATAGACAGCAGAGGTGTTTGTGCTTATCCAAGTCCTGTTCTTACCCAGGAAGACGAGAGAGAGAGAGAGAGAGAGAGAGAGAGAGAGAGAGAGACACAGAGACACAGAGAGACAGAGACAGAGACAGAGACAGAGAGAGACAGAGACAGAGACAGACAGACAGACACAGAGAGACAGAGAGAGAGAGAGAGAGACAGACAGACAGACAGACAGACAGCAGGGGAGAAAGAGGTGTCACTGAGTCATTATTACACAAAGAAACAAACTAGACTGGTTCTGGCAGGCAAGGTGGTAAAAAGATGATAACACAGGCTACGCGATAGAGGTAAACTAGATGAAGCTTCTTTTACATTGTGCAACTAGTGGTAAGACCTCTGGAGGTGACATTTGAGATGAGAGCTGGGAGTTAGAAACTGGGACAGAGTATTCTGTGCCAGGAGGAGACATAGCCAGAGGTAGACACAAAGCAGGTTGGCTCAGAAGGGCCGATACCCAGAAGGGCCATACTGCAGTGAATGCTCTGTTCTCACCATCTGGAAATTCTTAATTTCTTATTGAGCCACTGTGGGGGGAGGGAACAAAATGAGAGAAGTGGATTCTAAGAAGAAGTGGAAAAGGAGATAGAGTCCCTAATCCCTGAGGAAGTTTCAGGTCTCTGTTAGGGAGCTGACAGATTTATGGAGAAAGTAGTGTGGTCCTGTTTCAAGAGCCCCATCACTGCGTGTGTGCAGTATGTTTTGGTAAGAGAGCAAGAATGAGAGGAGAAGCTGGGTATCAGCGGCTCATGCCTGTAATCCTAGCTACTCAGAATTGCAGTTCAAAGCCATCCCTAACAGACAAATCTATGGAACTCTTTTTTTTTTTTTTTTGCCAGTCCTGGGAAGCCCAGGGCCTGAGCACTGTCCTTGGACTTTCTCAAGGCTAGAGCTCTACCACTTGAGCCTCAGCACCACTTCCGGCTTTTTTCTTTTTTTTTTTTTTTGCCAGTCCTGGGCTTGAGCTCAGGGCCTGAGCACTGTCCTTGGACTTTCTCAAAGCTAGAGCTCTACCACTTGAGCCTCAGCACCACTTCCGGCTTTTTTCTATATATGTGGTATCGAGGGATCGAACCCGGGTCTTCATGCATGCTAGGCAAGCACTTTAACCACTAGGCCAAACTCCCGGCCCTCTATGGAACTCTTTATATCCAGTTAACCAACAAAAAGCCAGACGTGCTGGATGCTGGACGCATGGCTCACACCTGTAATCCTAGCTACTCAGGAGGCTGAAATCTGAGGATCAAGGTTCAAAGCCAGCCCAGGTACAGAAGGACCTGAGACTCTTATCTCCAATTAACCTCTAGAAAATGGGAAGTGGGGCTTGGCTCAAGGATAGGGTGGTAGCCCTGAGTTGAAGAGCTCAGGGACAGCACGCAGGCCTAGTTCAAGCCCCATGACCCACCAAAAAAAAAAAAAAGGGCCGGGAGTTTGGCCTAGTGGTTAAAGTGCTTGCCTAGCATGCATGAAGACCCGGGTTCGATTCCTCGGTACCACATATAGAAAAAAGCTGGAAGTGGTGCTAAGGCTCAAGTGGTAGGGCTCTAGCCTTGAGAAAGTCCAAGGACAGTGCTCAGGCCCTGAGCTCAAGCCCAGGACTGGCAAAAAATAAAAAATAAAAATAAAAAAATAAATAAAAGTCTTTAAAAAAAAAATGCCAGATGTGGGAGATGGCTCAAGCTTTGAGCTGAAAAGGCTAAGCCAGCCGGGCACGGGCACGGTGATTCATGCCTGTAATCCTAGGTACTCAGCCAGCCTAGGCACAACAAAACTTGAGACTCTTATCTCCAATTAACCTCTAGAAAACAGAAAGTGGGGCTTGGCTCAAGGTAGCCCTGCGCTGAAGAGCTCAGGGACAGCACCCAGGCCCAGGAGTATGGTGGTATCCTTGAGCTGAAGAGCTCAGGGACAATGCCCAAGCCAAGTTTAAGCCCCATGTCCACCCCCCCAATACACACAGACACACATACACACACACACACACACACACACACACACACACTTACAACTAAGTATTTGGGTGAAGGTCAGATGAATAATACAGTAATTTCTCCTTTTTATTGCCAGTCAGAGCCTGAGCATTGTCCTGAGGCTTTCTCAAGGCTAAAGCTCTACCACTAACCTGCTAACACTAACACCTGCACCACTAACCTGCACCACTAACACCTGCACCTCCATGTTCACTGCTGCACTGTTCACAAAAGCCAAGTTACAGAAACAACCCCAATACTCTATAATAGATGAGTGGATCCCCCAAAATATGATACCTATACACAATGGAATTTTACACAGCCATTAGAAAGAATAATATGGCATTTTGAAGGAAATGGATGGACCTAGAACAGATCATGTTAAACGAGGTAAGCCAGCACAGAGAGACAAACAGCTCATATTTTCTCTTATATGTGGAAGCTAGATATAAAAATATATGGTAAATTATACAGGACCCTAGGCATTTACACACATTGAGGCCATGGAGAATACTCTTAGTGGATGAACATAAAGGCACAATGCCTATGTGCCTCTGATCAGACAAAAAGCTCACACCTGCGATCCTAGCTATTCAGAAAAGTGAGATCTGAGGATGGCAGTTTAAGGCCAGCTCAGGTAGGAAAGTCCATGAGACTCTTATCTCCAATGAACAGTCAGAAAACTGAAAGTAGTAATGTCGTTCAAAATGGTAGAGTGCTACCCTTGAGCAAAAAGACAGTGCCTAGGCCCTAAGTTCAAGCCCCATAACCATCCAATCATCATCATCATCATCATCATCATCATCATCATCATCATCATCATCATATTTATTGAAATGAATTACAGGAAATGGAAACAATATTTTATAATTAATTTAATGTTACTTTCATGTTCTTGAGCTAAGAATGTATAGGAGAGGAGATTGAAGGGCTAATCAGAAAATGGTAGAGCAGGAGTGAAGATAAGCAGCCAAGTAATTGGACAGGGGAACTCGAATTTGGTGGGGTGTGACTATAGCAGAGCATGGAGCCAGGGTTAAACAGGAAGTCCTTCAGATTATCCTGCTTGAGATATTGGGGATAGAAAGAAAGATCAATTTTGGGCGGTCAATTTGACCAGACTTCAAAGTGCACAGGTTGGATCCCCAAGTTGCACTGGGGATGTGCTGCCATCTACTGTTGGTTTGAGGGAATGCAGTACCCTAAACTTCTCTAGAACAAGAGATTCCAGACACAAGCTCTACACACACAGACACACACACAGAGAGAGCCTCCTCCAGCTTTGGAGAAGAGATCCCTGAGACCAGTAAAAGTTAAATGCAATAGTGAAGAGGTAGAAGGGCATCATATAAATGATGCCTGGTCAGACCAAAGTTGCTTGGAGTAGGAAGAGGTGGCTCACGCCTGTAATCCTAGCTACCCAGGAGGCTAAGATATGAGGATCAAGGTTCAAAGCCAGCCAGGGTACAAAAGGACCTGAGACTCCAGTTAACCTCTAGAAAACGGGAAATGGGGCTTGGCTCAAGGGTAGGGAAGTAGCCTTGAGCTGAAGAGCTCAGGGACAGCACCCAGGCCAAGTTCAAGCCCCATGACCCACAAAAAAGGAAAAAAAAAAAGTTGCTTAGCATCTAATGAGCCCAAATCTCTAAATCTCTTCCATCCCCACCACATCTTCTCGGTTCTTTTTTTTTTCTTGGTTTGTTTGTTTTTGGTGTCTGGTGTCTGTGTGTGTGTGTGTGTGTGTGTGTGTGTGTGTGCACGCGCACTATTCTTTACCCTTTTCATTCATGGCTGATACTCTGTCATCTAAGCCACAGTTCTAGTTTTTTGGTTAATTGGGATAAGAGTCTAACAAACTTTCCTGTTCAGGCTAACTTGGAACCACAATTCTCACAGATCTCAGCCTCCTGAGTAGCTAGGATTTCAAATGTGAATAACCAGTACTCAGCTCTGCCAGGGTTTTGAACTACTGATCAAAAAGTATTTGCGCCTTTCCTTTCCTGGATTGATTACCACGGAAGACAATAAATCAACTTTCTTGTTAAAAAAAAAAGACAATAAATCAACTTTCTTTTTTTCTTTTTCTTTTTCTTTTTTTTGGTCAGTCCTGGGGCTTCTACTCTGGGCCTGGAGCTGTCCCTGAGCTCTTGAGCTCAAGGCTAGCACTCTATCTCTTGAGTCACAGCACCATTTTCAAAATCAACTTTCTTATAAACAATGCACGAGCAATCTCCATGTGCTTATAGTGAATGGGAAACCATTGGTTGTGGTTCCTGTAGGAAAGACCCAGTAAGACCTGGACAAAGAGGGATCACTGTTGGGCAGTCCTAGGCTCCAATTTGGATCATTGAGGAAAGGAGAGGACAAGTTGAACAAAAGGAAAGTGGAGGTGAAGGACTTCCATTTTTAGTAATGGTAGGGGAAGTGATAGAGCCCAGACCTACGAATGGGAACAATTGCATGCTGCATAAAAAATTTGTTTTTAAAGATGAATTTCTGGATCAAAGACTAAAGGAGAGAGAGAGAGAGAGAGAGAGAGAGAGAGAGAGAGTAGAGCTCAGAAAGTAGAGCAAAAATGATCCAGCATTTGGAAAAGAGTGTTTGGGATCCTTACAGGAAAGGTCAAACAAAGGCAAGAAGACATCATTCCTGTGATTTCTTCACATCAGATCTTTCTTGGTAGGTAGCTCACTCCAGAGACACTTCTGGCTGGCATGGTGAAACAAGCAGCCATGCTGGGCATGCAACTTCATTTGGTGGACAGTTTGAGCTAGGTGCCAGGAACCAAAGAGTCAAAGAGTTATTGTTGGAGGTATTTTTTTTTCTGTGGGTTGTGGGAGTTGAACTCTAGGCTTGGGCGCTGTCCCTGAGCTCTTTGGCTCAAGGCTAACACCCTACCCCTGAGCCACAGCCCCACTTCCCATTTTCTAGAGATTAATTGGAGAGAAGAGTCTCATGTTCTTTAGTGCCCAGGCTGGCTTTGAACTGTGATGCTCAGATCTCAGCCTTCTGAGTAGCTAGGATTACAGGCGTGAGCCACTGTACCTGGCTTGGCTCTTCAGGTTTTGATTTCTGAATTCTCTCATATACTATAAAACTTGTTGTGGGGGCCGGGAGTTTGGCCTAGTGGTTAAAGTGCTTGCCTAGCATGCATGAAGACCCGGGTTCAATTCCTCAGTACCACATACATAGAAAAAAGCCGGAAGTGGTGCTGAGGCTCAAGTGGTAGAGCTCTAGCCTTGAGAAAATCCAAGGACAGAGCTCAGGCCCTGAGCTCAAGCCCCAGGACTGGCAAAACAAAAACTTGCTGTGACATGTTTATATGCTTTCCTGTTGTTGATGTCTTTTGTCACAGACTTGTCATCCATCAGCTTTCCTCTAAGTGAAGAAAACAATTTCTTTTTCCTCCTCTATATGTACAAGAAATTAATAAATGTTAGTCCTGACATTAAAAAAAATTATTTAGGGGCCGGGAGTTTGGCCTAGTGGTTAAAGTGCTTGCCTTGCATGCATGAAGACCCGGGTTCGATTCCTCGGTACCACATACATAGAAAAAAGCCAGAGGTGGTACTGAGGCTCAAGTGGTAGAGCTCTAGCCTTGAGAAAATCCAAGGCCAGTGCTCAGGCCCTGAGCTCAAGCCCAGGACTGGCAAAAAAAAAAAAAAAAAAATTGTTTAGTTGTAGTTTGAGAAGCAGAAACAGAAGTAGGGAGGAACTCCCCGAATATCTATGTAAGAAAGGGTACTCTTGAGCATGTGTTTTTTTGTTTTGTTTGTTTTTGTCAGTTCTGGGTCTTGAACTCAGGGCCTGAGAAGTGTCCTTGGGCTTTCCTCAAGGCTAGCGCTCTACCTCTGAGCAACAGCACCATTTCTGGCTTTTCTGTGTATATGGTACCAAGGAATCAAACCCAGGTCTTTTTTTTAACTTTAAACAAACTTTTATTACACAAAGTTTGTCACATAATTTGATTTTTCTCTAATTTATACTCAAGTATTCTTACTCTCTGCAGAAAGGCTGCTTCTGAACTTCTCATCAAGCACTAAAATCCTGATTTTAATAGAATAGTAGTAGAAATGCCTCAGCGATTGAAGTTGAAAGCAGTACATTGGTACATGACTCTTGCACCCAGTACAAATGCCTTTTATTTAAAAATACAAAATAAATTATTTGTAGGCCTGGACAATGACAGCAGTAAGCCATTACATATTGTCAACAGAAACCAATAACTGATGTCAAACCCTTGTCTTTGTGCATGCTAGGCCAGCACTCCACCACTAGGCCATGCTCCCAGCCTGGTATGTTTGTTTGTTTGTTCATTTTTTTAACAGACAAATTAGTTTTTAATGCGAGTAGATTTTCTTTGGTCTTGAACATTTTTGAGAACTAGTGAGTGCTTGATGGTTTGTGGTACCCACTCTGGGGCCAGAATGCCCTGTTCATTCGGCCTCTTCCAGCTATATCACATTAGGTAAATAACAAATCTTTCTGGGCCTCAGTTTCCTCATCTGTAAAATAATGAAAAGGGAATACTTGGCATAGGTAAGCCTCTATAAGATTCAGCTGCTATTATTATTGTTTCTAATGTACAGCCCTCTAAAACCAAAGAATTATGAAGTGGGATAAATTTAGCATAGTACACATTTGTCTACACCAACTGTGTTAGGAGTTAAAGAGCTAGTCACTGATCAAATTTCAAAGGTTGCTGGTTCTGCATTCACTTCCGGTACCTTTATTTATTTATTTTTTTAGTTAAGGGATTCCAGTGCACGAACTTCGTAGAGGAGTTGGAAGTGGAAAGGTCCAGATAAGGTACAGAACTTTTTCCCCACTTCCTAAATCTCACCACATGACTGGTTTTTGTTGTTTGCTGTTGGTGGTGCTGCCCTAGGCCCTTAGGACCAGCAGAGGGCGCTGTGGATTCAAAATGCAATTTTTCAGTGGCTTTCTCCATTGAAGCCAACTGCAGAGGAGGGGAAGGTATTTGCCAAAGCCATTGGGCCACACTCCCATCACTTTGTCCCAGCTAGTCTCTTTTTTTCCCCCTGGCACTCAACAAACACCCACTGCTCCCTGGTTGTACCTTGAAGAGTTTTCTTTCTTTCTTTCTTTCTTTTTTGGAAATTTCCAGCTCTGTTTTGACCTTCTCCTTTGAAGAAACTTCATTTCAGCAGTGAATTATCCTGCCTTTAGCCTGCCTGGCAAAGCTGGCAAAGTTCTCAAGGTTAGTGAGGGAAAGGTTTGCAGGGTGGGGGGGGAACCCATGGAGAGACAAAGACCAAAACAAAGGTGAAGATGTGGTGCTGGAGTGAGACTCTGGATGAAGGACCTCAGCCCTTTCTGTCCTCTCACCTGGGTGTGGGCACAAGCTGCACCCCCAACACGCACACACATAGGAGAGACTCTTTCCAGACTGAAAGAAGGGGAAAGGCATTTGTTAGTCCCACAGGAATTAACCTGAAGGATTCCTTCTTTCCCTAAAACCACCTGAGGCTTGCTATGCCTCTATTATGAGGGCAGATCTCCCTGCTGAGAGGCATGAGATCCTGCCGGAAATGCTGGAAGTACTAAGAGTCTACCAGAGATTTACTTCCTAAACCTAAACCACACTCCCTATTTTCATGAGTAATGTACTAAGTAAACAAGGGGCGAGGACCACCCCCAAATAAACCAGCACAGCTCAGCTCCCCCATGGGCCTTCTGCAGAGCCCGGTCCAGTACTATGTCCTCTGACAGAGTTTCTGCTCAAAACTTCCATCTAAACAAGGAATCCCTGATTCCCCCAATGGAGCCACCCCAGGGGATGCATAGTTTCTCTATCTTGTCCAGTGCCTGGCAGGCATATTGTTTCCTTAATCCAAAAACCTCTCTCACGACCACCACCGACTTTTGATGGCCAGAGCAGAATTCCCTCAGGGGACAGGGATCTCCTTTTCAGGAGTGCTTCATTCTCACCCAGGGTAGAAAGAAGGCCCTGTGGGTGTGGGCAATGTAGATCTAGCTGGACAGCACTCCCCCAGTTATCTCCTTTCCACCTCTACTCCTATCTCAGCCTCCCCTCCCTCCCAAGCTCCAGAATTCCCACCACACCAAGGGCTCCACCTTGTGGCCTTAGGAAAAGCCTACCAAAGACTTGGAGAGAATGGACAAAGGAGCTTGGTGGAAAGAAATGTGGGTCAGGAGCTTGGAACTCCATCCAGGGAGAGAATGACCTTCCTCCCCTGCCCCCCACCAGGCACTGAAGAGTGGTTCCTGAGAGCCAAATAGGAGCTTTGAGAATCTAGCTCTTCTTTTTCATTCTCCAAACTTGCCTCACCGGGTGGTGTCTGGGAGGCCACCTCTAAATGAAAGTCAATCCAGTATCCAAGCTCAAGCCCACCAGGGTGGACAGAAGCCCCTGATTTATCCCAGCCACAGCCTCCTCTTTCCCAACCTCCCAGGGCCTCGACACACGTGCTCATCCTCAGCTTGCTTACTTGCTTTCTTCCTTTTTGTTTTCCTTCCTTCCTTTTTTTTTTTTTGTCAGTCATGGAGCTTGAACTCAAAGCCTGGGTATTGCCTCTGAGCCTTTTTTCCTCAAGTCTAGCACTCTACTGCTTTTTTTTGTATTTGCCCCTGTGAGTTGTGGGGCTTGAACTCTGAGCTTGGGCACTGTCTCTGAAGTCTTCAGCTCAAGGCTAACACTCTACCCCTGAGCCACAGCCCCACTTCCCATTTTCTAGCCGTTAATTGGAGATAGGAGTCTCACAGTGTTTAGTGCCCAAGCTGGCTTTGAACTGAGATCCTCAGATCTCAGCCTCCTGAGTAGCTAGGATTACAGGTGTGAGCCACCTTGCCCAGCCTACCACTCTGAGCCACAGCTCCACTTTCAGTTTTTAGGTGGTTAGTTGGAGATGAGAGTCTCACAAACGTTCCTGCTCAGGCTGACCTTGAACTGTGGGCCTCAGATCTCAGCTTCCTGAGTGGCTAGGATTAACAGCCATGGGAAACTGCCCCTTAGCGTTCTTTAAAATCCCTCCTGGATATCTAAAAGCATCTGAAAGCTAAGTCTGATTTGGAGGTGGGGTGGCAAATTGAGGACAGGGAGTCCCCTAAGCAGCCCCCCCCCCACGCCCACCCTCAATGCCCTGGGCTTGGCCCCTTGGGGTGCCCGCTTTGGAAAGCCCCCAGAACCAGTGCGGGGGTGTAGACAGGGTGAGGAGGGAAAGAGAGGGACCTGGAGGCTTCGGAAGGTTTAAGACTGGGTTTGAGAGGAGAGGCCAGGCAGCCTGCTCAGCTTAGAGGAGAATTATGCAAAGAATTGCTAATTGCAACTAATCGAGAGGCTTGAGGAGGCGCAGCGGCGTGGGGGAAGGGGCAGCCCTGGCTGTCAGTGGCTACCACCTCTTTGAGTGCCCGAGTGAGGCCAGCCCAGCCTGCTCTTCTCATGTAAAGCAGCTTTTTTGTCTGGGGGGAGACCCGTCTGGGGCCAGGGGCAGGGGAAGGGGGCCCAAGCCATTAGCAAGTTTCTTGTTCCCCAGAAAGTGAGCAGGGTGCTGAGGCATGGTGGGCGTAGGATCGATCGATCGTAACCCCCTCCTGGTCCTCTCTCAAGCTTTTTATGTGGATGGGGTGCTGCCCAGCGGGAGGGGAGGTGGGCCTGGGATCCCAGCACCCCCGTAGTCAGGCTGTGGGAAAAAACTGAGCACAAAGAAGGGGGCTGGCCCTCTGAGTTAGGAGACCGGGCAGCCAGAAACCTGGGATACCCAGAGGATGGAGGACCCAGTGCTGCTGGAACCCTTTGCCCCCAGAGAAGTTCCCAGAGGCCACCAGCAACTCATCTGGTCATCTGGGCCCACTTCAGACTTGCTCTTCCACTTGGCAAACCCTTCTTAAACTCTGCATGTGTGTGTGTGTGTGTGTTTGTGTGTACTAGTAAACGTGCTAGTACTGGGTTTGAACTCAGTGCATTCTATACTCACTGATTATTATTATTATTATTATTATTATTATTATTATTATTATTTTGCTCAGGGCAGGCACTCAACCCATTTTGCCCCATTTCCCATTCTTTTTTGGTGGTGGTGGTGGTTAATTAATTGGAGATTAGAGTCTGGGATCTGTCAGCAAGGGCTGGTTTCAAATTGCGACCCTCACCACAATTTAAGTATGAGGCACCAAAGCTCAACTCCTTTCTAAACGTTTGTCCTTGGGTTGGTAGGAGATTTAAATTTGCTTCCTAATTGAGCCTACCAAAGTTAGGAGAAAGAATAAAACCTTTGAGGAAACCATTGCTCTAAACATAAACCTAATAACACTCGTGCAGGAGACTGTCGTGTCTGTTATCCCAGATATAGCAGAGGCTGAAATCTAGGAGTAAGAGGCTAGCTTTGGTTAAAAAAAAAAAAAGTAATGTTTCTGGACCCTAGGGCTACATAACTTTAAATAAACTTGAATAACCCATGGAGGCTTGGTTTTCTCATCTGTAAAATAGAGAGGATGGTATTGTTCTCTTAAAATCCTTATGAAGCTAGAAAGAACACGACTCAGAACTAAGATGTCAGCTAGATTCAAAGCCAGCTTGGGCAGCAAAGTCTGAAGACTCTATCTCCAATTAACCAGCAAATAGCTGGACTGGAGCGATAACTCAAATGGTATTGCACCAGCCATATGCAAGAAAGACCCCTGAGTTTAAGCAAAGAAAGAAAGAAGAAAGGAAGGAAGGAAGAAGGAAGGAGGGAGGGAAGGAAGGAGGGATCAAGAAGGAAAAGAAAGAAAAAAAGGAAGGAAGAAAAAAGAAGCAAGGAAGGAAGATAGATTCTGGTGGCTTATGCCTGTAATACTAACTACTCAAAAGACTGAGATCTGAGGATCGAGGTTCAAGGCCAGCCCAAGCAGGAAATTCCATGAGACTCTTATCTCCAATTAACCACCAGAAAACTGGAAGTGGTACTGTGGCTCTAAGTGATAGAACCATGCCTAGGCCCTGAATTCAAGCCCCATACCTGACCCTACCCCCCCCCCCGAAAAAAAAGAAGGAAGGGAGAGAAAAGGGGGGAGGAATCACCCTACAAAGCAATCCCTGGTTATCAATATTGACAGTCATTCACATGTACCCCAAAGATCATATTTTGATAGTTCACTTTAGACATTTTCAGAAGACAGATACCAATGTCTTAATGCATGTACAATCCGTAAATAACACCCTCCCCTCCATATTCGATGACAAAACTGAGAGTCCATGATCTCAGTGCTGTCAGACTCCCGGTGTGGCCTCACAGGTCACATCTCACACACCAGACAAGTAGAGCCCAGAGCCAGGCCCAAGGTGCCTGGGAGACGCAGGTAATATGCTAGATGTCCACTCGATTCATCAGCCTCCTCTTTTTCCTGCTCCCCTCTATTATTCTGGGGACTCCAGGGTCCACCTCACCTCTTCTGCATGTCACACTGTTGGGCCCACCCCACTGGGTCAGGTGGAGAATGCTGATACCTAGCCGGCCAGACACCCAGGGTGCTTCTGGTCCCAGAGGGCCTTCAGCCAAGGAGCTCTGGCAGAAGTCCAGTGTCTTTTTCACTGCCCAACTACCTCCGCCCAGGCCCCTAATCCATCTCACCCAGCAGGAAGCCCTTAAGCTGTCTTTTCAACTCCTTCCCCAGCCCGCTGTGGGCTCAGAGCCTTTCTATACCACCCTTGGCAGGAGCTGTGTAAAACAAGCTGGAGAGAGCCGCCCCCGCCAAGAGGTCATCCTGCCTCAGGCAGCTTCCAGCTCTGGCTGGCAGCCTCTTCTCCCTCGTCCCCTCCCCAGGACTATTCTCCTTTCCTGGGCATCCCTGTGTAGTGACAACCTAGGCTAGAACATATTAAAGACTTGAGCTAGAGCGTATCAAAGCTTCAGGCTGGTTCCAGGTGGAAAGACTAAGAGATGGTGGGTGAGGAAGGCAGGGTCTACAGAAATGTGACTGGCAGGAGGGAAGGTCTCTCTGGCTCTGTGCCCTCTATCCCATTGGCTGCTTTCTTCATCTTTCTTGATTCCAGCCCTTGCCTCCTACTCCTCCTTAGCTCATTCATAGCCTTCTCAGACTTAGTTCTATAGCTCACTCTGAGGACTGGGCAGGCTTGGTTCCTAGGGAAAAAGAAGCCAAGCAGACAGGAGCAGGGAAATGAGGGCAGGTTATTTCTTTGTTTTCCTTGATTATATTTGGGTGACTTCTTGTCACTCTTAGGGTAGAGACCTCACAGCTTGGATTCTTCTAGGACAGGCTTGATTTCATACCTTCACTATTAGGGCTGTAGCAAATCTATTTGGGTTGTTATTATTGCTATTTATTCATCTGTATGGCACTGAGATTTGCACTCAGGGCCTCATGCTTGTTAAGCCACATAATTTTTTTTGCCAGTCCTGGGCCTTGAACTCAGGGCCTGAGCACTGTCATTGGGCTTCCTCAAGGCTAAAGCTCTACCACTTGAGCCACGGCATCATTTCTGGCTTTTTCTGTGCATATGTCCTACCGACTAATCGAACCTGGGTTCGTGAATGCTAGGCAAGCACTCTACCACTAGGCCACACTCCCGACCCACACATAATAATTTTTTGTAGCTTTTTTTTTTTTTTTTTGTCAGTACTGAGGCTTAAACTCAGGGCCTGAGCACTCAAGGCTAGCACTCTACCATTTGAGCCACAGCACCACTTCTAGATTTTTCTGTATATGTGGTACCAAGGAATCGAACCCAGGGCTTCATGCATGCTAAGCAAGCACTCTACCACTCCTGCCCCCCTCTTTTTTTTGTCTGTAGTGGGGCTTGAACTCAGGGCCTGGTGTGAGCCACTGGTGTCTGGCTGGTGGCTCCAATCTTTGTCATCTTACCTAATGGCCTTCTGCTCAGCTGACATGACAGGTTGCAAACTTCAGCCAGCTCATTGAATGAAATGGGTTCTCTCCCTCTCTACCTCCCCAGCCCTCCACGGTCTTTCTCTGTGTGTGTGAGTGTGTGTCTCTCTCTCATTTTCTTTTTGTTAGTCATAGGGTAGCACCACAAGAGTCTCAGACTTCCCTGCTCAGGCTGGCTTCAACAGTGATCCTCAGATCTCAGCCTCCTGAGTGGACAGGATTACACACATGAGCCAATGGTGCCCAGCTTCACTGTGTGTGTGTGTGTGTGTGTGTGTGTGTGTGTGTGTGTGTGCGCTATCCCTGAGCTTTTTTTGCTCAAAGCTTGAACCACAGCTCCACCTCCAAGGGAATAACCATTTGGTAGTTAATTGGGAATAAGGAGTTTCCTTAATTGGGAATAAGTGAATAAGTTCCTCCCCCAAATAGCTTTGAACGGCTATGCTCAGATCTCAGCCTTCTGAGTGGCTAGGATTGTGGGTGTGAGCCATTTGTGCCCCACACCAGTCCTGAGGCTTGCATTTGCTAGCACTATATCACCCTATTTTTTTTTCTTTTTGGTTGCTAATTGGAGATGAGTCTTATGGACTTTCCTGCCAGGACTATCCTCAGATCTCTGCTTCCCAAGTAGCTAGGGTTACAAGTATGAGCCACTGGCCTAGGACCTCACTAACGTTTTTGGTCTCTCTCTTTTTTTTTGCCAGCCCTGGGCTTGGGCTCAGGGCTTGAGCACTGTTCTTGTGTTTTCTCAAGGCTAGAGCTCTACCACTTGAGCCACAACACCACTTCTGGCTTTTTTCTGTATATGTGGTTACTGAGGAGTTGAACCCTGGTCTCTGTACATGCTTGGCAAGCACTCTATTACTGGACCAAATTCTAACTCCTTTCTATCTGGGATCACAGGAGTATACCCTGGTGGTTCCCAGCAACCTTTTTTCTTTTCTTTTCTTTCTTTTTTTTTTTTCTTTTAGAGTAGTAGGGCTTGAAGTCTGGACCTGGATTGAGCCGTGTCCCTAAGTCTACTTCTTCTGTTTCACTGGTTCTGATTTTCAGTTCCAAAATTAGGGTGCTTATATCACCTAGTCCTAGGTTTCAATCATCCTTTCCTGTCCCTCTTCCAGGAAAAAAAAAAAAGAAGAAAAGAAATGAAAATCTCCCCACCTAGGTCCCTTCTCTGCGGCTAGCTAGGCCGGAAGTCTCCCGCGGAAGGCTGCTTTTTGCCAGCTGGGAGCAGCGGAGTAGTTAGGGGTGCGCTGGGAGGTCTGTTTGTGGTTCAGATTCCTCTCATTCCAAGCTCAGCAGGCTCTCTCTATGGGATGGGCCTGGGATGGGGAGAGGGAGGGGGTCCTTGGGGCACCAGCTGCAGGGAAGGGAAACTTCCTGGGGAGAGGAGGGAAGTGTTTTCTCATGTTCCTCATCACCCAGGACCACAAGGTATAGAACCTGCCCCTCCCAACTTCAGCCCTGCACAAACCAGCAGAACTTTAAGGCCCCCAATACAAAAAGATGTTAAGGATCTTTCTAGGCCTTCCGTAAAAGTCTGCTTCTCTCCTGGGGATAGCCTCAGACCTCAGCCTCCTGAGGAGCTGCCCCTACCAGCTTCTGAAACAACTTGGAACTTAAAGGACTGCTTTTTGCATATCGTCTCACCAGACCTCCAATTCTCCGTATTGAATCTCGGGCAAACTGTCTGTAGCCTCAGAAAAGGTTCAAGATGTACTGAAGGGCTGTCTTCCTGTGTGTGGCTGCCTGCCACATAATAAATCTGTCTCTGTCCTTCACCACATCCCTTTATTTAGCATCTCGGGGAGAGTGGCCCCACTTGGCATGCGGAACTCCTAGAGTTCAAAACTCCAGTTTCAAGACAACAACGTAGCTGTAATTAAACGTGCCTTCAAAGAACCAGATAGTCTCGTTAAAACTAGACACTGGAAATCGGGATTCTGGAAATGTAGCTGCTCGTTTCTCTGCCCCAGAGCAGAGGTCCTCCTCTCTCTGAGTGTTTGTGTGAGGTTTGGCAAAACCAGGTAAAGGAGTCACGATGGCATCCTGTATCTTTAGAGTATCCAGCCAAGGGAGCTCTTCCAATCAGGCCTAGTTATAGATAATATGGATTCCTTGAAGATATGCTTATTGTGTGACTACTATATCCTTTCTTAGGAATTGGAGTGTGCCTACAGAGCAGAACAAAGCTGGGCACTAGTGGCTCATGCCTATAATCCTAGCTGCTCAGAAGGCTGAGATCTAAGGACAAAGTTTGAAGCCAGCCTGGCAGATAAATCTGTGAGAATCTTATCTCCAGTTAACCAGCAAAAAGCTAAAAGTGGAGGCATGGCTTAAATGATAGAGTGCTAGCCTTGCGTGTTAAAGCTAAATAAGAGCAGAAAGTCCTGAAGGGAAGACAGCCATCATCCAGAGGCACCTAATATCCTTCATAGCTCACACTGAGCTTCAACAAGCCCCGGTACTGGCATCAAGGCCAAAAAGACTAAAAACTAGAACAGAGACCCCGTCCTTTAGAGAACAACGTTGGGAATGGAGAGATGCAGAGATGTACATAAACAAGCCATGCCAGGTGTTCAATGCCACATAGAAACAAAAATCTAGAGAAAGGACCAATGCATTGTAGGATTTACTATGGTAACAGGATTTACTATGGTAACAGGTAATTCTAGAAAGGACCCACTGAGGCAAAGACAAGGGGTATCAAAATGACAAATGTTCTTGGTCTCCATCAGAATAAGCTAGGATTCTGGAGAAACTAAAACCATTTAGGTGTTTTATGCAGAAAGAAAATATAAATGCTTTGGAATGAATTATGTTCCCACAAACTACATGTTGAGGCCCTAACCTCCAATGGCATTGTATGTGGAGGCAGACAGAACTTTCAGAAGGTAATGAAAAATAAATTAAGAGTAGAGTCCTAATCCCATAAAGCTGGTGAGTTTATTATGAGTGTTCCCTCTCCCTCCCCGCCTCTCAACTTCTATCCACTAAGGAATGAATGAATATACACTGAGAAAGTGGACAGCCAACAACCAGGAAGAGAGCCCTTATCAGGACCTGGTCACTCTACCACCTGGATGTGGGACTTCCAGCCTCAAAAACTATGAGAAAATGCTATTTTTCTCTTTTTTTCCTCCTTCCTTCCTTCTCCTGTCTCTCTTTCTCAAGTGGTAGGCTACCATTGTACTACTTGAGCCATAGCTCCACTTTGGGCTTCCGTTGGTAGTTAATTGGAGATAAGAGAATTTCACCAGCTTTCCTGTTTGGGTTAGCATCAAACCAACATCCTCAGATCCTAGTCTCCTGAGTGAGTCTGGTTATAATTATGAGCCACTGGTTTGCAGCATCAGTTATTTTTATTTTTGCCACCTAGCCTGTGGTATTTAGTTACCGCAATAAGTACAGACTTTATTTTATTTATTTATTTACTTATTTATTTTAGTCGGTTGTGGGGCTTGGGCGCTGTCCCTGAGCTCTTCAGCTCAAGGCTTCTGCCCTACCCTGACCCCTGGAGCCACAGCACCACTTCCAGTTTTCTAGTGATTAATCGGAGATGAGTCTTACAGACTTTAGTGCCCAGGCTGGCTTTGAGCCGTGATCCTCAATCTCAGCCTCCTGAGTAGCTAGGATTACAGGCGTAGGCTACCTCTCCTGGCTAAGTTCAGACTTCATAATAAAGTCACAGAAGTTATCTTCTGCTAGGGGTGTGACTATCTGTGCCAAGAGGCTCTTTGGCACAGAGTCAAGGATATAGTCTCATAGCTGGTCTCAGGCATAAGTGCCACTGCTTTTATCGCTGTCATAGACACAGAATACAGGGCACTACTGGAGGAAAGCCCACCTCTAAACATTTTCTTGAGTTGTCACTTGTTCTGCACTCTGATCCAGAGGTTGAAAATCATTAGGATTGCATTTTGGTGTTAGAGTTTGGGGAGCTTCTTTGAAGAACTTTTTTTTTCTTTTTCTTTTTAATAAATTTATTTAAAGCTGTAGCTTTTTCGTTGCTATTGTTTTTATTTAATTTAATTAATTTATTTATTTTGCCAATCTTGGGGCTTGAACTCAGGGCCTGGGCACTGTACTTGAGCTTTCTCAAGGCTAGCACTCACCACTTCTGGCTTTTTCTGGGTATGTGGCACTGAGGAATCAGACCTAGGGCTTCATGCATGCTGGGCAAATATAAATTACACTCCTGGCCCCTTTACACTCCCAGCTCCTTTAGAGAGCTTCTTAAAACTTGAGGTGCCAGTATTCATGCCAGTAATCCAAACTATACAGGAGGCTGAAATTTGAAGGTTATGGTTCAAAGCCAGCTTAGGCAGGAAAATCCATGAGACTCTTATCTCCAACTAACTACCAAAAAGCCAGAAGTGGAGCTGTGACTCAATGGTAGAATGCTAGCCTTGAGCACAAAAACTCAGGGACAGCACCTCAACAAATAAACAAACCCAGGGACAGTATCTCAACAAACAAACAACAGCAACAACAACAAAACCCTTGAGGGGGATTCTATAAAGAAAGGAATAAAGAGGGGCCGGGAGTTTGGCCTAGTGGTTAAAGTGCTTGCCTAGCATGCATGAAGACCTGGGTTTGATTCCTCGGTACCACATACATAGAAAAAAGCTGGAAGTGGTGCTGAGGCTCAAGTGGTAGAGCTCTAGCCTTGAGAAAGTCCAAAAACAGTGCTCAAGCCTTGAGCTCAAGCCCAGGACTGGCAAAAAAAAAAAAAAAAAAAAAAAAAAAAAAGAAAGGAATAAAGAAAAAAGAGGAGGCAATGAAAGGATGAAGAGAAGTGAAAACAGGGTTCACCCAAAGAAACCCCAGTGTTCTCCATAGCTTGCACTGAACTTCAACACAAAAGAATCATTTCATATAGTTTTTCTTGTCTTGGTTCTTCGCATCCATTTGGAGGGGGCAAAAGGCTGTAGATTTAAGAAAAACCCTCTCCCAGGAGATTCCTCTCACCCAGTTTCAGAGCCTTAGAGCCCCTTTCAGGAAGATCTGTGGTTCCTTAGCCAGGATACTCCAGGCCTGGTTCTCCTAGAACAAGAGCAGGTTTTCAGGTTGGAAAAAAAGGAGTAAAGCCAGTCCCCAGAAAACAAAGCAAAAGTCCAGGGAAGACGAAGAGTGGGTGAGAGTGGGGGTGGCGGGGGAGCCAGGTCCTTGCTAGTAAATCAAAGTTGGTTTTCCCAGATGGAGCTGGAGCCTCTTTGATTTCTCAAGCCGCCCCTCCCCCTCTGCTGCCTCCCTGCATGCCCAGCTCCCCAGTTTCAATTCCACCCTGAAAAGCAGTGGGGCCTCCTTTCAAACCAGCCCATCTCCTCCAACTCCCAACAACAGCTTAAGTTACAGGAAAGAGAAAGAGGAAGGGGGTGAGATGACCCAGCCTAAGGGAAAGGAGAGAAATTCTGGAGAAGGGGGAGGGGAGGAGAAGAGAGTTGAAACCCAGCTAGTAGAAGATGGGGTGAGATGCCCATGAAAGTGTGCTAACTGGACAGGATGGGAGACCTAGATGAAGTGCCGATCTGTTTCTGTCCTCTCTCCCAAGTGGACACCCCAGCATCCACCCCTTCCCATCTACAAATCTATGAGTCTCTTTCTTCTCCTCTTGGTGTTAGCTTCTAAAAGGATTTGGGAAAAGACTCTTAGATCTGTTTATTCCTCCTTTCCTAAAATCACCCCAAGAATCTGAGGAATCAAAATCAGCATTGATTTCTCAGCCTTCTTTTCTCCAATCTGCCCCAAGCAGCCCTTACTTGCTCTTGCCCAGTCTAAGGCCTGGTCGAATTAAAGCGCTTAATTAATAGGTCATCTGGCATATCTGTTTAATCCTTTTATTATCCATTTTGTCTTCTAGGGACATGGGAGAAGGTGCCAGAGAGAAAAGGGGGAGATAGAAAAGAATGAATAGGGCTGGGAGTTTGGCCTAGTGGTAGAGTGCTTGCTCGGTATGCACCAAGACCCAGGTTTGATTCCTCCATACCAAATACATAGAAAAAGTCAGGAGTGGCACTGTGGCTCAAGTGGTAGAGCTCTAGCCTTGAGAAAGCTCAAGGACGGTGCTCAGGCCCTGAGTTCAAGCCCCAGGACTGGAAAAAAATAGTGAACAGCTATCTATTCTGCCAAGTCTCCTTGACCCTCTACCCCCAAAACCAAGGCAAGTTTGAATTTCAACAAGGCTGAAGTGAGACAGTGCTGAAGAAACCTAGAGGAGAGCAGAAAGTGGAGATCCAAGAGTCCTGGATCTTCAGACCATTAGCAATAGGCAGATAAGCTTAAGGAGACACACACGGACACACACACACACACAGTCTCTTAGGGAAGAATAGCAGTGTGACCTCCAGATTAGAAAACAACAGCAACAACATTAAGTCTGAGTATCTGCAGCATAGCTGTCTTATATATAGTAGGTGCTCAACAACTTGTTTGAGTAAAAAAAAAAGTTACAGGGGCAGGGAGCGGAACCTAGTAGTAGAGTGCTGGCCTAGCATGCACCAAGCCCTGGGTTCAATTCCTCAGTACCACATACTCAGAAAAAGCTGCAAGTGGTGCTGTGGTTCAAGTGGCAGGGCGCTAGCCTTGAGCAAAATGTATGTCCAAGGACAGTGCCGAGGTCCTGAGTTCAAGCCCTAGGACTGGCCAAAAAAAAGTAGTTACATATCAGGTGTCAGTGACTCATATCTACACAGCAGGTTAAGACCTGGAGGATCTCAGTTTGAAGCCAGCTGGAGCAGAAATGTCTATAAAGCTCCATCACCCATCAACTGGTGAAATGCCAGGTTAGAGATGTGACTCGAGTGGTAGAGTACCAACTATAAGCAATAAAGCCATGAAAGAATATGGAGGAGCTCCATACTAACACAAAAAGTGAAAATTTAAAAAAAAGAAAGAGAACGGAAAACACAAGAAAAGATGAGCAAAAACCCAAAAAGAACCAACACAACAATGAGCGGCTAGCTGAGTATTGGTGACTCACACTGCGATCTCAGCTACTTAGGAGGCTGAGATCTGAGGATCATAGTTTGAAGCCAGCTTGGCAGGAAAGTCCAGGAGGCTCTTCTATTCAATAAACTACTCCAAAAAAGTGGGAAGTGGAGTTGTGGCTCAAGTGGTAGAGCAGCACTAGCCCCGAGAAAGCTCAGGGACATTGCCCAGGGCCTGAGTTCAAGCCCCATGACTAACAACAACAACAAAAAAACTCAAAAGAAAAAAACACTGGCCCGGAGTTTGGCCAAGTGCTAAGAGTGCTTGCCTAGCATGCACAAAGAAAGACCCAGGTTTGACTCCTCAGTATCACATACACAGGAAAAAGCCAGAAGTGGTGCTGTGGCTCAAGTCGTAGGGCTCTAGCCTTGAGAAAGCCCAAGGGCAGGCCCTGAGCCCAAGCCCAGGACTGAAAACAACAACAACAACAAAAACCCACTCAGGGTCGCACTCATTTCCAACTTTTTGAGGGTTTATTGGCGAGTAGAGTTTCATGGACTTTTTGGCTTGGGCTAGCTTGGAACTCATGACCCTCAGATCTCCCAATCTTGAGTAGCTAGAAATACAGGCAGGCATGGCTTGGATAAACTCGTGATTGGCAGATAAATTGCCTTTTTTCCCCTTCTGATCTTTTCTATAGTGATTACTGTCGTGTCCTAAAGGCCTAAAGGTATGGCTCAGCAGCAGAGTATGCCTGCTTTGCTAGAAAGAATCCCCTAAGGCCTTAAGTTTAAACCCCAGCACTGGGGGGGAAAAATTGTTGAGTATGTGAGAGGCTAAGTGGTTGAGTAGTAATGCTACTGCTTAACATTCCTGAAGCCTTAGATTTGATTTCCACCACCAAAGAAAGAAAAAAAGGAAAATCAACAAAAGTGCATTGAAAGAAAGAAAGGTTGACTGAATGGAAGAAGGTCCTTTCTATTTTCCAACTTCCCCTTCTGCCTGGAGGTAGTCAAGGCAGATAACTGTCACTCAGGACTGGCCCCAGGGCAACAAAACTACCTTGACTTGGAAGGAAATTGAAGATGCGGCACTTTATATTGGAGATTTGTTCTTAATTTCCTGTGAGCTTCCTGAAGAGGAGACAGGCGCTTGTCTTAACTTTTGTTTCCAAAGCTCAAGTGAGGTTTTCATACCAGCCTCTAAAGATACCCAGGAGGTGCAAGAAGCCACAGCTAAAGGTTTGATTGAGCTCTGTTGATCAGTTCCCTTCTTCAGACGGCTGTCAGAGACAGGTTTGTGAGTGGGATGCAAATAGATTTTTTTTTAAAGTCTATCCCTTGATCTTTGAAGGAAAACTTTTCCTGCAGAAGGGAAAAATCAACCCCTCTAGGATTAGATAAGAAGCATTTTCAAGTTGTAAAGAATCAGACAAATCTATGGTCAGAACAATTTTAGCCTTATCAAATCTAGATCCCTTATGTCTATCTCCTTACAATTTTCTTTTTACATTTTCCTCTTTCTCACTACTGTTCTTTCTTTCTGGCATTGTTTGTCCTTTTCATTACATTTCTTTCTTTTCATTGTTTTTAAAGGCAGTCCTTTTCTAGTTGGGGGGGTAGAATTGGCTCTTTCTTACTGAAAAGCAAAGAGGCTTTAAAAAAAAGGTCTCTCTTCTTCTTCTTCTTCTTCTTCTTCTTCTTCTTCTTCTTCTTCTTCTTCTTCTTCTCCTTTTTCCTCCTCCTCCTCCTTCTTCCTCGTCTTCCCCTTCTTTCTCTCAAGAGAAAACAAGAAATAATTGATCCATCATCCACTACCAGGCCCAGGAGATTTACATGCAAATTCCCCTCTCTGCCCCAAACCCCTCACCCAGCTTAAAATCCTAGAGGTGGGGCGGGGGGGGGGGGAGAGACAATTTCCAAGCCAGACACCGATGCTAAACGTCTCCCACTCCACAGGTGAGAGAGGGGAAGGGCGGACGTTCCGCCTCTTTCCCCTCCGCACACCGCCCTTTTTGGAGTGGAATCACTTAAGGGTCGGGCGAAACACCCCCTTCTCCCCGGAGACCGAGTCTGGAAGCGTTTAGAAGGCGGAGCAGGCTGGGGAGGGAGGAGGACAAGGCCCCCGGAGCGTCTTCTTGGGACCCAGCGCGGCCGCTCCCGCTCCACCCCCCATTAACTTTCGATTAAGACCTCTTCCTCAGTGGCAACTAAACTTTACTTTGCATAATTAAGATTTGTCTCCGAATTAGAAGGAGTTTGAAAGCAAAGCTTCGGCTCTTCTCCTTCATCTGGCCCCCTCCTCCCCGCCAACCCCATCCCTCCAGCCCCCGGCCTCCGGGTTCCTGAGTTTTCTCACTTTGAGGTGCCACCGAACACAAAGAACCATAATGGGCTCCTTTGTACTCGCAACTGGGCAATTACGCCCCAGAATCCGGGCCCCTTTAAGAGCCTCTTAAAGAGACAGGCTCTGATTTTTTCCGAGGGTTACTTGAGGGTAGGTGCAAGGGGGGGGAGGGACGAGACAAACTTCTGGGGGTGGGGGAGGGGAGGAGTGTGTGCGCTGTGAAATAAACTTTTGTCTGGGCTCCGGGAGAAAAGGATGAAATAAAAACATTTCTAAATTGCGAGTTTTGTTTTGAAGAGTTAAAAAAAATTTTTTTGAACTTTAGTTTTTTTTTTTACTTCATTGGAAAAATTAGACTTGGAATAGGAGGAGTTGGAGCAAGAGGGGCGGGGGCAACGATTTAAAGAGCCCCTAGCCTACGGAGCGCCCGGGCTTCGGGAAGAAGGCTCCATCGGGCTCGGGTACTCCGGGTCGTCCGCGGCTCTGCGCAATGGACGTGTGTCTCCGGATCCCGCCGCGGCCACTCCGTAGAGCAACCCCCGGCCACTCCCGGGGAAAGCTCGGGCAGGGCCAACAGACCCTAACGTGAGGATGGCTTGTCTCTTTAAAAAGCCAGGGGGGCGGGGAGCAAAGTTTTTGCTGGCGTCGGGTTTCGGATCCCAGTCTGCTGTGGTCGGCCTATCCAACCCTCGGGGCTGGTCCTCGGGTTTAAATGTGATTGGCTGAGCGCACATTTTGGGACGGTACACCGAGCTCGACGGGGCGGTTTCAAGGATCCCTTTTGTGGTGGTGGGGGGGGCCGAGGAGAGGGCGGGGCCGCCAGCGGGGGCCCCCTTGAAACCGACTAATTGGGATCGGAGAGGCCGAGGTGAGGGCGGGAGGAGGCACAAAGGAGTCGCTGGGTGGAGAAGGGAGGGGACGGGGTGTGTGTGGGGGGAGCCTGGAGGCTGGAGGCGGAGGAAGGGGAGCCAGGGCAGCGGCTCTCCGAGACTCCCGCGGCTCAGTCGGACTGTGGCGAGCTAGCGAGCGGGCGGGCGTGCCGCCCCCTCCCCCGCCCGGCCTCCCCCCCCCAAAAAAACTCTGCGGCCGTTCGAAAAGTTTTGCCCGGGGGCGCGGGAGGAGGCGGCGGCCGCAGCCCGGCGGCGGCGGAGAAGGCGCGCGGTCTCCGGGCTGGGGGCGGGGGCGGGGGGGGCGCCCCGGAGCCGGGTTGGGGGGCGGCGGCGGCCAGCATGCGGCCCCGCAGCGCCCTGCCCCGCCTGCTGCTGCCGCTGCTGCTGCTGCCCGCCGCGGGGCCGGCCCAGTTCCACGGGGAGAAGGGCATCTCCATCCCGGATCACGGCTTCTGCCAGCCCATCTCCATTCCGCTGTGCACGGACATCGCCTACAACCAGACCATCATGCCTAACCTCCTGGGTCATACGAACCAGGAGGACGCGGGTTTGGAAGTGCACCAGTTCTACCCGCTGGTGAAGGTGCAGTGCTCGCCCGAACTGCGCTTCTTCCTGTGCTCCATGTACGCGCCCGTGTGCACCGTGCTGGAGCAGGCCATCCCGCCGTGCCGCTCCATCTGCGAGCGCGCGCGCCAGGGCTGCGAGGCGCTCATGAACAAGTTCGGCTTCCAGTGGCCCGAGCGCCTGCGCTGCGAGCACTTCCCGCGCCACGGGGCCGAGCAGATCTGCGTGGGCCAGAATCACTCGGAGGACGGAGCGCCCGCGCTGCTCACCACGGCGCCTCCGCCGGGACTACAGCCCGGCGCCGGCGGCACCCCGGGCGGCCCGGGCGGGGGCGGCGCCCCGCCGCGCTACGCCACGCTGGAGCACCCCTTCCACTGCCCGCGGGTCCTCAAGGTGCCTTCCTATCTCAGCTACAAGTTCCTGGGCGAGCGCGACTGCGCGGCGCCCTGCGAGCCCTCGCGGCCCGACGGCTCCATGTTCTTCTCGCAAGAGGAGACGCGTTTCGCCCGCCTCTGGATCCTCACCTGGTCGGTGCTGTGCTGCGCCTCTACTTTCTTCACCGTCACCACGTACCTGGTGGACATGCAGCGCTTCCGGTACCCGGAGCGGCCCATCATCTTCCTGTCCGGCTGCTACACCATGGTGTCGGTGGCCTACATCGCCGGCTTCGTGCTGCAGGAGCGCGTGGTGTGCAACGAGCGCTTCTCGGAGGACGGCTACCGCACGGTGGTGCAGGGCACCAAGAAGGAGGGCTGCACCATCCTCTTCATGATGCTCTACTTCTTCAGCATGGCCAGCTCCATCTGGTGGGTCATCCTGTCGCTCACCTGGTTCCTGGCGGCCGGCATGAAGTGGGGCCACGAGGCCATCGAGGCCAACTCGCAGTACTTCCACCTGGCCGCCTGGGCCGTGCCGGCCGTCAAGACCATCACCATCCTGGCCATGGGCCAGATCGACGGCGACCTGCTGAGCGGCGTGTGCTTCGTGGGCCTCAACAGCCTGGACCCGCTGCGGGGCTTCGTGCTGGCGCCGCTCTTCGTCTACCTGTTCATCGGCACGTCCTTCCTGCTGGCCGGCTTCGTGTCGCTCTTCCGCATCCGCACCATCATGAAGCACGACGGCACCAAGACGGAGAAGCTGGAGCGGCTCATGGTGCGCATCGGCGTCTTCTCGGTGCTGTACACGGTGCCCGCCACCATCGTCATCGCCTGCTACTTCTACGAGCAGGCCTTCCGCGAGCACTGGGAGCGCTCGTGGGTGAGCCAGCACTGCAAGAGCCTGGCCATCCCGTGCCCGGCGCACTACACGCCGCGCCTGTCGCCCGACTTCACCGTCTACATGATCAAATACCTCATGACGCTCATCGTGGGCATCACGTCGGGCTTCTGGATCTGGTCCGGCAAGACGCTGCACTCGTGGAGGAAGTTCTACACGCGGCTCACCAACAGCCGGCACGGCGAGACCACGGTGTGAGGAGGGACCCGGCGCCGGGCGCGCGCTCCCCGGCTCGGGTGGCCGGCGGCGGGCCGGGCTTTTCGTCTAGCCGAGGGAGGGTTCTTGCGGACTGCTATTTTATTTTTTTTTTTTAAATAAAGAACAATCGAAACCATTTTTTTTTTTAAGGTTTGCCTCATTTTTTTTTTTCCTAAAGAGAATTCTGCCCAACACCCCCACCAGGTTTGTAATTAAAACTGTATATAGTCTTTGTAAATTTAATTATATATTTTCTATTTAAAAGGAAAAAGAAAAAAAAAGCAGCACCGAGGGCGCCTGGGCTAAAGAATGGGGTGGGTGTGGGGGAGGGGGAGGTCTCTCCTTTCTTAAGTACCCTTTTAAAAGCCGCCCTGTGCTCTGGGTCTTTCTTCTTCTTCTTTTTTTGTGATTTGGCAGGGCTGGGCCTGCCGGCTAGAGGCACCTAGCCTGCCCGATGTTTCTGTTGGCTGTTAGTTCCATTCAACCTCTATGAAAGTCAAACTTTGCAAACCTCCTCGCTGCCGCTGGGCCTGTGGAAGCTGTTGAGTAGTTTTTGAACACATACGGCTTGGGTTGGTTTTGTTTTATGTCCCTTTCCTCCCTTCTCTACTCATCTGCCCTTCATAGTTGGAAACCTCCCAGCCGAGATGAAGACGTGGAATAACACCTACCCCAGAGAGGTGTGGGGATTGGGGGGGGGGGTGGATAGGGGTGATTATCCCCCCCCACCACACACACACTCCTCACCCCAGCCTGAAATCTAGGAATATCTTCTCTGATGGTCTTCTTTTTGGACTACCCCAGCACTGAAGATGGGCAGAAAAAAGAAAAGCTTTGTGAAGTATGTTTCCTTCTTACCCCCACCCCCACCCCCACCTGAATACTTATCCTCTCTGCCTGAATTTGGGGAAAGGGAATCATTAGCCTTTGAACACTGACTTGCAAATACTGGGGGGGCTGAGATCTTGCATCACCACCTTCCCGCCCCCCCCCTTCTTCGTGGTGGTGAAAAGTCCTAGCACTCAGGTTATGAGCTTGCCAGTTGGTTAGTGTGTTATGTGTGGGTTTTTGTTATTTGTGTTTTCTTTCCTTCTCTCTCCCCACCCCTCACCAAAAAAAAAGCAATGAGCAGGGTTGCAGGAAAAGGCTGATGGATTTTTTTTTTGACAGACTAGTTTCTTTTAAAAACTTGTCCAGGAAAAAAAAGGGGTGGGTATACATTTGATTTAGAAGCCTCTGGGCAGACTTTTTGTGGCTGTGGGGTAGGGTTGAGTGTTTACAGGACATTCTATAGCTCCAGATTGATAGAAGGCTTATAACAGATGTTTGTTATCTTTCCCCTGTCCCCCTCCCCCAATAAAAGTCAAGACTTAAGCTAGCTGCCTGAGAGGTGATGTATAAAGTATCTTTGCTGGTATGGGAACTCCAGTTTCCAACAAAAATCAGTTTCCTTTACTATTTGGAATATTTTAGATTTTTAATTACAATGGATTGATCTGAAGACAAGTGTGCCTCATAACTCAATTCTCACCATCTCCCATGTCTTGCAAATTAAAAGCTAATAATCATAATAATAAAGTGCATTTAATTATCTTCAAGAGATCTAGCCCTTTAATTGTGTTTAACAGGGTTGTAACATTTTATTAGTTTAACCAAAGCACACCTCCTCCTCTTGCCCCTTACCTACTTTGTTTGGGGTATGGAGAATGATCATCTAGCCCAAAACTTTTCACAAAATGATTGAACATTTTTTAGCATTTAACACATTGATTCTGGGAAGAATGATGCCTTCTCATCCTTTGTTCGCTGACTTTGAGACCAGGGAGAAAGTAAGTTAGAACCCTACTTGGAAGTGTTTGTGTATGTTTATGTTGGGGGAGGGGAGGTGGAAATATTTGGTGGTAATTGAAGTCATGTGTAGGGCTTTGTTTGGCGTTGTATGAAGTATAGGCATTTCAGCAGGGTTTCCCCCCAATATATATAATCTCCCTCTCCCCAAATCATTTGTACCAATAGCTAGTTACAATTCACTGTCTCAACATGAAGTTTCATTTCTATCAAAGTAAATTTAGGGGGAAATGTCGTCATTCCTGTAGCTCCATTTGTCTCCAATCTAAGAGAACTCCATAAAGGCTACAGGAAAAGAGTTAAACTACACACAAATTGTGAGTACTTTTCCAGTCAATAAAGGTAAAAATCTTGGGGTGACAACTACCTTTTCCTTCCCTGGGCAGGGGTAGAAGAGAGGGAAATTTCCTGCCTCTCCCACCCCAAGGTTTCCTGCCACTATAGGGAAAAGGGTGTGAGGCAACGGACAAAATGGTTTTATGACTACAGAAGAGAGTTGTGATCATTGCCTCATCTAGAAACATCAGATGTTAGGATGCCTTGGGTAAGGAGTGACCTGCCCACTGGCTGGATTATACCTTATAGGAAGTAGTGGGGGAGCCCTCCTTCCGCCTCACTCCCATTTCTTTGGAAATGACTTAGACAAAGGACCCTAGGACTTTAGGAAGTTTTGTCCTCATTCTGTGGTCTGGAAAACCCAGTTAAATCCTAGGCCTGGCGATCTGTTTTTGCAGATTTATGTGTTACAAGTGGATGACGGTCTTACTAGAAGACTGAGATGTCGTGTTTGATGGTGGATATGTGCAGAGAAGGAAATACTTCACCTGAGGCCCCCAAGCCTAGGGCAGATCTCAGGCCACAGGTAGCCTTTTCCAGTTCTAATATGTCAGCATCCTACAGGTAGCGATGCCGATGCTCTGTTTGGGTTGACTTGTTCTTGAGACTTGCTCTTCTCCCAACCCTAGTCTAGCTTTCCTTCCTAAAAACATCTCTATTACAGGGCCGGGAGTTTGGCCTAGTGGTAGAGTGCTTGCCTAGCATGCACGAAGACCCAGGTTTGATTCCTCGCTACCACATACATAGAAAAAAGCTGAGGCTCAAGTGGGAGAGCTCTAGCCTTGAGAAAGTCCAACGACAGTGCTCAGACCCTGAGCTCAAGCCCAGGACTGGCAAAAAAAAAAAAAAAAAAACCATCTCTGTTACAAACTGTCTTTTATTAGGATCATGTCATAGTTTCACAAAGGCCACTCAAGTTTTCCAAGACACAGCTAGGTACTGGTAGCTCATGCCTGAATGCTAGCTATTCAGGAGGCTGAGGTTTGAATATTACTTACAAACCAGCTTAGGATGAATATCTGTGAGGCTCTTAACTCCAATTAATCAGGAAAAAAAAAATGGCCCAGAGTTTGGTAGTGCTTGCCTAGCATGCACGAAGACCCAGGTTTGATTCCTCAGTACCACATACATAGAAAAAGCCAGAAGTAGTGTTGTGGCTCAAGTGATAGAATGCTATCCTTGAGAAAGCCCAAAGGACAGAGCTCAGACCCTGAGTTTAAGCCCCAGGACTGGCGAAAAAACAAAAAACACTCAGGGAAGCCAGGTGCTATTATTCACGCCTGTAATCCTAGCTACGCAGGAATGAGATCTGAGGATCATAGTTCAAAGCCAGCCCAGGCACTAAAGTCCATTAGACTCTTAGCTCCAATTAATAACCAGAAAACCAGAAGCGGCTCAAGGGGTAGGGCGATAGCCTTGAGCTGAAGAGCTCAGGGACAATGCTCAGGCCCAGAGTTCAAGACCACGACCAAATAAATAAATAAATAAATAAAATAAAAAATAAAGCTCAGGGACAGCAACCAGACTGTGAGTTCTGAGTTCAAACCCTAGGACCGGAGGTGGGGGGAATCAAATTGTACTCTGTGGGTCCTGGAGCTACTACTTCTGGGTATTCTAAAATTCACTCCAAGAAGGTGTTGGAGCCCCTGCTCTGAGCTGGGTTTCGGAGGATTCACTATCTGTCACCAGTGTGGGCTATGTCTGGGAACCTACCAGGCCCAAGCTTTTGCCACTTCAAGTCCCTTCTGCAGGTTTGCTGCTCACTGGAGCTGTACCCCTCTAGTTCTGCTCTCCCTCCTACTGTCACACCTCTCAACTTGAACTTCTCAGGGTTCACTGGTTTTTGGACCTCCTGGAAAAAGTGGCCACAGACAAACACCATTTTGCATGTAAATTTAGGAGGCTTCTAGACCATCTGGGTGAGCCTTCTCTACCTTTATCTCACCTACCCCTAAGTCTCCACTACCTCTGCTACCCAAAGGGGTTGAAGAAGAAACCATCTGGCCAACAAAACCAGGAGTGCCCCAAAGCCTGTTGAGCCACTTGAGATTTTGCCCTTTAGGGTAACAAATTATCAAGATGGAAGTGAATGTGCAATATCTTGAGCCTTGGGGTTAAAAAGGAGAAAGACAGACAGACAGACTGACCTTATGAGGCATGGCCAATCAGCTTGTGATCTTAAGAGCACTTGTGCAAGTGTTCTATTCTCAGCCCAGTGTCCTCACAGATAAAAAGTACCTGTGAGGTAAGACTGTCATGTGGCCTAAACGTGGTGATGCAAAGACAGATTTAGCATGAAGTAGACATCCAATAACATGGTGGCCTTTTCCTATTCAGAATTCAGAAAAGTAGAATTCTTGGTGAAAAGAATTCTGCCAATTCTGGAGCTTGAAGTCAGGGCTGGGGTGCCATCTCTTAGATTTTTTTGCTCAAGGCTGGTGCTCTGCCACTTGTACCATATCTTCCACTTCCAGAATTTTAGTAATTAATTGGAATTAAGAGTCTCATGGACTTTCCAGATTGGTCTGGTTTTGAACAGTGATCCTTAGATCTCAGAATGCTGAATAACTAGGATTACAGGCACGAACTATAGGTACTTGGCCTGATGCATTTCTTGAAGGCTTTTTTACTGGTAGTTTTCATGCAACAGAATGATTTTTCTTTTTTTTCTTTTTTTTTTTTTTTTTTTTGCCAGTCCTGGGCTTGAGCTCAGGGCCTGAGCACTGTCCTTGGACTTTCTCAAGGCTAGAGCTCTACCACTTGAGCCTCAGCACCACTTCGGGCTTTTTTCTATGTATGTGGTACCAAGGAATCGAACCCGGGTCTTCATGCAAGCTAGGCAAGCACTTTAACCACTAGGCCAAACTCCCGGCCCCCAGAATGATTTTTCTAAGTCTGAGCACCCCAGCCCAGTATCTACAGGCTGTCCAAGCAGGTAGTGGGCAGAATTTGTCTCCTCCTCTCTCTGATTAGGACAGAAATGTCTTATTCAGAGTACACACACTGGCCTGCCTCTCCAGTGGCTTTGAAGCCTACTAATTAGGGATAGGACTGTCACAGCTGGCTTCTCTTGCCCTGTCCTGTTCTGCAGCCTCACAGTCTGGATACCCTTCCCAGCTGCCTAGCCTACCCCTAAGACAGTGGCTTCTCCAAGCCCTCTATCTGCAAATGTTCCAGGATTTCAAATCTGAAAAGATCTAGGCAAAAGAACCAAGATACATGATGAGACTTAGGGCAGCACGGAGGGCGGGGAAGGGGAGGTGGGGAGGGGGAGAGTTCATAGTTGATTACCAAGTAGCTTTAGGGTATTGTGTTTCCTTCATACCCAGTGAGGCCTAGAGAGGAGCCAACCTGAGCAGGGGGGCTGAGCCCTGGGTTCTTTGTTTGGGAAGCCAAAGCTTTCTGAAGACTCCAGCCTCCCAAGCTGGCCCTTATAATTAGCCCCAATCAGAGTGTTTATGTCGGGAGCCTACTAAGGAACTCAGAGCCTGGTGATTTCATTCCAAACCTGGGGGGGAGGAGAGGGGAAACACAAGCAAAAAAAAAAAAAAATGGTGGGGGTAGAAAGTGATGAAAAGGAGACACAGATGAGGAAGAGTCCAGGGAGGAAGAAGTACCATTCACTTTGGCCCTATTAGGAGTCAGCTCCCATCCCTCCCTGGGCCATAAGACACCCAGCATCCTGTCCCAAAGCTAGGCCTGCCTCCTTCTGGGCAGCCTCTGTGGGTGGGTGGGCTTATGCCAATCGGAAATGGCTTGGATATAATTAACCCGACTAATCACCAGCCTCAACCCCATGGGAGGGGAGGGGACAGGCTAGAGCTATGGCTCCCCTGGGAAGCTTGAGCTCTTCATTCTTCCTCTCCCTGAGGCCTGGAGCTGCTTAAGCTAATGGAGTGAGAGGGTGGGCAGGGAAAAAGATGTGGGAAAAGGAGATGAGGTGTTCTTATCTTGAGAATGTAGCAGAAGAGAGTGACCTGAGGGTGGCAAGATAGAATGGTGGAGTCCCAGTGGGCATCCTGGGTAGAAAAATAAAAAGTCTGGAGAGACGGTTCCCAGCCACTGCTTCCAGGTGGCACAGGGTGTGCCCCACAATTAGCATTTCCAAAAGCTTCTCAGGATCTCTGTGGAGTAGGTGTAGCTTGTAGGCAATTCTTTTTTTTTTTTTTTTTTTTTTTTTTTGTGCCGGTCCTGGGCTTGAACTCAGGGCCTGAGCACTGTCTTTGGGCTTTCTCAAGGCTAGAGCTCTACCATTTGAGCCTCAGCACCATTTCCTGCTTTTTCTATGTATATGTGGTACCGAGGAATTGAACCCAGGTCTTCATGCATGCTAGGCAGGCACTCTACCACTAGGCCAAACTCCCGGCATTAAATTACTTGCATTTTTTTCCCCCTTTTTTTGTTAGTCCTGGGGCTTGAACTCAGGGCCTTAGCATTGTTTTTGGGTTTTTCCTCAGGGCTAGTGCTCTACCATTTGAGCCACACCACCATTTTTTCTATGTATGTGGTACCAAGGTATCGAACCAGGGTCTCTGTGCATGCTAGGCAAGCACTCTAACCACTAGGTCAAACTCTCAGCCCCGCTTGTAGGGAATTCTATGGACAGGGTTTGGTGTCCTGGGCTGAGGGAAAGCAGGCAGAGAATGTGATCTGAGCTCATAACTCTCCTGCTTCAAATTCTCAGGCCAGGCTGATTGGAGATATAGCTCAGTGGTTTGAGCAAAGTCCAAGGTCCCATCCCCAGCATTGTCAAAGCAAAAGACCTACCAGACCACCACAGAGGACCCAAATTTGCTCCCTCCTACAGCATACCAAGCACACTCTGGCTCTTATGTGCTCAGATCAATCTGCTCCTTGGCTTTGCAACAAACTGTTTCTGTGGTCCATGGGCTTTCTCTTCCTCCAGTCTACCTATTAACTCCAGATCCTCACACGTGACCTCAGATCAGGTGGACTGTCCACAGACAGCGTTATCCCTGTCCCCCTGCTCAGCCCTCTGACACTTCTATCCCCAGCATTTGTTTTGTTTTGGGCTAGTACTAGGACTTGAACTCAGGGCCCTGAATTCTTGTCTTGGCACTCTACCACCTCTCTACTTTTGGATTTTTGGTGATTCATTAAAGAGTCTGTTAGGGGCCGGGAGTTTGGCCTAGTGGTTAAAGTGCTTGCCTGGCATGCATGAAGACCCGGGTTCGATTCCTCGGTACCACATATAGGAAAAAAAAAGCCGGAAGTGGTGCTGAGGCTCAAGTGGTAGAGCTCTAGCCTTGAGAAAGTCCAAAGACAGTGCTCAGGCCTTAAGCTCAAGCCCAGGACTGGCAAAAAAAAAAAAAAAAAAAAGAGTCTGTCAGAACTAGTCGGGTGCCGGTGGCTTCTGCATGTAATGCTACCTACTCAGGAAGCTGAGATCTGAGGATCAAGATTCAAAGCCACTCATCTCCAAATAACCACTAGAAAAATGGAAGTGGTGCTGTAGCTCAAGTGGTAGGGTGGTAGCCTTATGCTGAAGAGCTCTGGGAACATGCTGAGGCCAAGAGTTCAAGCCCCACAACTGACAAAAGAAAAGAAGTCTGTCAGATTTGTTTGCTGGGGCTGGCTTCGAACTGAGATGCTCAATCTTCACTGCTAATGAGAAAATTAAAACATTATTTTTCCTACAAGGCAGAATAATTACTCTGTCCAAATATCCAAATACATAATAAATATGTCAAAGTTTCCATTTTAGCTCATTAATTAATGAAAGAATCAGTAAGGTTGCTACAACCAGTTCAAAGGAGAATCGAAAGAGCAGAAACATTTCTAGACCATTAGCACCCTGAATAAAGTTGTTTAATTATACAAAACTGGGCAATATCCATGTGTAACAGGCAAATGCAATGCCACAAGACTATGCGCATTTCTATGGAGAAGAATCACTTCCATTATTATCAGTTGTAAAATAGTTCAAGAACAATAAGACATGTAAAGACATGTAGAAGTCTTTTTGATTATTTCTAAGTCTTTCACAATTTTCCTTGGCAAGGGTTTCTGGCTGGATGTGGTAGCTCATGCTCATGTGTATAATCCCTGCTATTTGGAAGACAGAGATCTGGGGGATTGAAGTCCCAGACCAGCCTGGGCAAAATCACAGGACCCTATCTGAAAAATAACAAACAAAACAATGAAAGGGTTAGAGATACAACTGTGCCTTAGCTTTCTCACCCAAGGTTAGCACTCTATCACTTAAGCTACAGCTTCACTTCTGGCTTTTTACTGGTTAGTTGGAGCTAAGAGCCTCCTACACTTTTCTGCCCAGGCTTTGAACTCCCATCCTTAAACCTGAGCCTCCTGAATAGCTAGGATTATTTAAAAAAAAAGTGTGAGCCACAGGCATCCAGCTCAATCAGTGTTTGCTGAGCACTACTCTTTGCAAGGCATTGGAGATGTGGCAAAGAATAAGTGTAACATAAAAGGCAGCCAGTGGGTTATCAGGAAAAGGAGGAGGTAAGGTATCATGTAGATACACAGCAGCTACAGCCTCCAAATAATTGGTGATGTGTTGCAGGAATGATGAAAAGGAAGGTGTGCCAGGAGCTGGTAGCTAACACCTATAATTCTAGCTACTCAGAAAGCTGAGGTCTAAGGATCATAGTTCAAAGTTAGCCCAGGCAGATAATTCTGTGAGACTCCTATCTCTGATAAACTACTCAGAAAAAGCCAGAAATGGTGCTGTGGCTCAAGTGGTAGACTATTAGCAAGAGGAAGAGGAAGATGTGGAGAAGGAGGAGGAGGAGGAGGGAAGAAAGAAAGAAAGAAAGAAAGAAAGAAAGAAGAAAGGAAAAGGAAGATGTCTGAGATACAAGTATTCAGAAGAGCATGGCAGAGCTGATCAAAATGAGGACTTTGGCTGATCCCCAGCCAAATCCAAATCTCACTCTGAATCCCTTGGCCCTGCAAAACACATCTCAGACATCCTGCCCACTTTCCACACTAGACCCCATTTCCATTTCTGTCTTGTGGTCAGAATCAGGAAACATATCCACACCCTATAGGACAGGTCAAAGCCAAACACCAAGCCTGATGCCTGTCATCCTGGAGGAGCAAGGTCCAAGCTAGCCTGGGCAGAAAAGTCTGTGACACTCCATCTTGATAACTAGTAAAAAGCTGGGCTGAAAGTGACAAGAGAGCTAGCTAAGTAAGCAAGCTGAATGTCCAAGCACCAGGACTGGGGTAGGGGTGGGGGTGGGGTGGGGGGAGACTGTTAGACTCCAAATAACCCATCTCCAAAATAACTCATCAAAAGCTGGGCTGGAGGGGTAGTCAAATGGTAGAGCACCAGTTAAGAAAAACAAACAAACAAACAAGTGGCAAGGTCTTGAGTTCAAATGTTGATATCAGGAAAAATTGCTGTTGCTTTAAGCCACTCAGTTTTAGGGTGGTTTGTTACTTAATAAATAACTGGAAGAGGGAGGGGAATGGAGGGAAAGAAAGACAAAGAGGTAAGGAGGGAGAGAGGGAGGGAAGGGGAGAGAGAGGTTTCATACTCACTACTTCACAATCCAACCTTTCTATCTGGCCAGGAGGTGCAGGGGTCCTGTTCTTTTGCTTCTCTGGAGCCTCCATAAACAATTGGATGTTGACTGCTGTTTGCTAGGGTCAGTCTAGGGTTGTTTCTAATGCCCCTTCAGTTTTAGGGGACTTCATACTATAGAGAATTTTTTTTCTTTGTATTTCTGTTTCAAACACAGAATAAATACTGAGTATGTGTTCACTAAATGCCAGATCCTTGGCTAAATGAGGCTCACTTGGACAGAGTTGAGTGTATGAGTTCTGGTCCTTATCCAACCCCTCAGCCTCTCCATTTACACAAGAGATACAAGAGAAGTCTTTTTGGGGGCCAGTCCTGGGGCTTGAACTTAGCCTGGGAGCTGTCTCTTAGCTTCTTTGTGCTCAAGACTAGTGCTCTATCACTTGAGCCAGAGTGTCACTTCCAGCTTTTTCTGTGATTAATTGGAAATAAAGAGTTTCAGAGACTTCCCTGTCCTGGCTGGCTTTGAATTCCAGTCCTCAGATCTCAGCCTTCTGAATAGCTAGGATTACAGGTGTGAGCCACCAAGCCCAGCCAAGAAATCATTCTTACCTTACTCTTTCCCTCAGTATATAGTAGTCAGGGTGTCACGGAGCTATCCTGTGCACCCAGAGAAATGGCTGGAAATACACAGAAGCAGATGATGTGATAGGCAAGTGTGGTGTGACTGATGCAGATAAGACCTGGAGCGGTCTGTCTGCATTCCTCAGCAGGGGCCTGAAGAGGAAGACGGTGTGTGGACATGAAGGAGAGGATGACAACCCTGTGCACTTTGACTCTGTGACCTTTCCCTCCCCTAATCCCAGGCTGCCCCCAGCTCAGATAATAGGAAGAACTGGCATTTTTCCGTCTGCCTGTTGCAGAGTTTGAGGCCTTCCCACAACATCCCCAGGGCAGGGACCACACCCTTTCCTCTGAGGTTCCCCTCCAGGGTGGAAACGTTGAGAATCCTTCACTGACACCCTATAGACAGCTTTTGGTGGCCTCTTTAGCCCCTCCATGTTTTGCTCAAGGATCTAGCACTTGAGCCACAGCTTCACTTCTGGCTTTTTTTTTTTCTCTGCTAGTCCTGGGGCTTGAACTCAGGGGTTAGGCACTGTCCTTGAGTTTTCTCAAAGCTAACCCTCTACCACTAGAACCACAGCACTACTTCTGTTTTTTTCTGTGTACGCAGTACCAAGGAACCAAACCCAGGGCTTTGTACATGCTAGGCAAGCACTCTACCACTAAGCCACACTCCCAGCTCACTCCTGGCTTTTTGCTGGTTACCTGGTGATAAAGAGTAGTCTCACAAACTTTTCTGCTTAGGCTAGCTTTGAACCTTCATCCTAAGATCTCAGCCTCTGGAATAGCTAGGATTATAGAAGTGAACGACCATAATGTAACACTTCTATTAATTACAATTGAAAAATAGCAGAAAACAAAAACAAAAACCCAAAACAAAAAACCAAAGTGAACTACCTGCAGCTCTGCCAGAGCAGAATGTCTTCCCTATGTTTCCAACCCAATGCTTGCCACAGTGCTGTCTTGTTTAACCTCTCATATTCAAGACAATGAAATTGGCATGTACCAAGGCCCAGCTGATTCCTGGCCAGGGTCTACATTTCTGAAGTTTATCAATTTGATTACTATTGTTTTTATAGTATCAGGGATTGAACCCTGGGGCATAGAAGAAGCAAGTTCTCTATACTATGTTAGCCTTTTTTTTTTTTTTTTTTCCAGTTCTGGGGCCTGAGCATTGTCCTTGGGCTTTCTCAGTGCTAGAGCTCTACCACTTGAGCCACAGCACTACTTCCAGCTTTTACTATGTACATTGTACTGAGGAATCAAACCCAGGTCTTTGTGCACACTAGGCAAGCACTCTACCATTAGGCCAAACTCCTAGCCCCCATTTTTGGTTTTGTAGGGTATGTGTATGTGTGTGTTTTCTTCAGTAGTGGAGTTCTGAAATCCAGGCCCTATATTTGCTAGGCAGATGCTCTACCTTCTAAGCTATGTCTATGACCGATTTTTGGTGCCAGTCCTGAGGCTTAAGCTCAGGGCCATAGTCCTATCCCTGATCTTTTATACTCAAGGCTAAGGCTCTACCACTTGAGTCACAGCTCCATGTCTAGATTTTTGTGGTTAATTGGAGAAGAGTTTCATGGATTTTCTTGCCCAAGATGGCTTAGAACTGCAATCCTCAAATTGCAGCCTCTGTAGTGCCTAGGATTACAGGCATGAGGCATCAGCATTCAATTCCCCAGTCTTTATATTTTTTTGTTGGTCATGGGGCTTGAACTGAGGGCCTGGGTACTGCCCCTGAGCTCTTTTGCTCAAGACTAGTACTCTAGCACTTTGAGCTACAGGGCCATTTCCAGTTCTGTTTTGTTTTGTTTTGTTTGTAGCTAATTGAAGATAAGAGTCTCAGGGAGTGAGGGGACAGATGACAGTATACAAAAGGAAATTATCTGCCTCATAATTGTAATCTTTCTGTACATCACCTTTATAACAATAAATTAATTTAAATGACAAGCTTGAATAGATGACAATAAAAGAAAAAGTCTTATGGACTCTCCAGCCCAGACTGGCTTTGAACCATGATCCTCAGATCTCAGCCTCCTGAGTAGCTAGAATCACAGGAATGAGCCACCAGCACTCAGCTGTTTTGGTTATTTTTGAGATAATATTCATGTATATTTCCAGGCAGACCTCAACTGCAATTCTTTTATTTATGCTTCCTGCATATCTGGAGTGATTAGTATACTACACTGCATCCAACTTTTTATTGTTTGGGGAATGCTTTGCCCAAACTGATCTAGAACAGAGATCTCCACTTCTTGAGTAGCTAGAATTACAGGCTTATACCACTTGTTTTTAAGACAGACTCTTGAACTTCCAATCTTCCTCTTTCCACCTCCTGGGAATATAACATTGAACCACCACATTGGGTTCTGGGCCTGTCCTCTAAATAAGCACCCTCCAAGGCCCCAGTGCCCCTTGTCTTATATTGCCCTTCCTTGTCTTCTTACTTCTGTTCTCTTATCTGCTTCTTTCTAGCTTTTGGAGATGGCTACCTCAACTTTGCGAGAGGAGTGGGAATTGGGAAGCCTTTCCAGGTGGGTATAGGGTCAGAGAGGACTCAACCCTCATTACTTCAAAAACTGGGCAGATGGGGCCGGGAGTTTGGCCTAGTGGTTAAAGTGCTTGCCTAGCATGCATGAAGACCTGGGTTTGATTCCTTGGTACCACATACATAGAAAAAAAGCCGGAAGTGGTGTTGAGCCTCAAGTGGTAGAGCTCTAGCCTTGAGAAAGTCCAAGGACAGTGCTCAGGCCCTGAGCTCAAGCCCAGGACCAGCAAAAACAAAACAACACAAAACAAAAAAAACTGGGCAGATGTCAATAGATCCACCGAGCTGTTCAGGCCTGGGTTCTCAGACCACTGCACACCAAGCACAGCTACACACCTAACTTTAGGGTCCCATGCTCTCCATCTCCCTGCTCATGGACTCTGGCACAAATGCAGATCCCTGGAACCTCTTCATCTCAGCCCTTGTGTCCACAGCTGGCATAACTGGAGACAACAGACAAAAGATGACCGGGTATCCCCTTCTGGCCTTGGAATCAGAGTTACGAAAAAGAAGACAGGTTCAAAGCTATCATCAACATAGGCATGCTTTTGTCCACCTGGATTCCTTGCCACTGGACCCCTAAATGCCCCTCCCTGGGTGAAGGAGGACCCCACCTTCCTTCTCTGGGCTCCAGGTGGCCCCCTTCTGATAAGAGCCTGTTTGAACAAGTTCCTGCCAGGTCAGAGGTTCTAAGGAAGCACAGCTGGATCTCTTAAAAAGCCTGGGCAGATGTTTATCTTTCCTTCCAGCCTGCCTGGTTACCTCCTCCTGGGCTGTGCCAGCCAAGGGCACTGCCTGGGGAGACAAATTAGGCAAGACACAGTGGCCTCTGGTACCTTCGACTTAGAGTACAGGCAGCACTCTAGGGTTAGAGGCAGAGGGGGAAGGGCAGATGGGTAGGAACTGAGCTTTTCCCTAACCTTTTGTTTCCTCTGCCTTGCTGTCCTCCCCACCCCCACCCCCAGCCATTTCAATGCCCCCCACCTCTGGAAAAGCTGAATTGGGATTCGATCCCCAGCCAGTTGCTGAGTTCCGGAGCAGCTGTCTTGAGCTTTGGGGGGAAGGGGAGCCAGGAATGCTGGGGCTGAGGCCTGGGCTGCCCCAGACAGAGCCGCTCTGAATTCTGGGAATGTTTGTGCAGCTGGAGCCCATTAGGGGAGGGAGCTGGGCGCTTATTAATCCCAGCCTTGTTCCTCG